>NC_086070.1:15091116-15703929 GCF_948474715.1 Cydia amplana | reverse complement strand
AGAACGGAAAAAAATGAGGGCCCTGAAGGGTCTGGGACTTAAGATAGTTAATTTTTCTCAAGATAAACATTATTTCATATGAAAAAATAAGAATAACTGCATTCATAGATTTTGATATGCCGTCAATAATCGTCATGGTATTCGTTTACAATAAAACATCTTGATGTTGGCCATGATTTTTGAAACGCAAATTTTTTAATTCCGCAGCCACAAAAACTAAGAAAACGAGACGCAAAACGAATGTAACGAACTTAGAATTAGACTGAAAATGAATGAGACTAATCACGAATGTGACTAATAACGAATGCATGAAAAAAATGAGACGAATAAGTGAATGAGACAAAAATCGAAAGGGAATAAGAAAGAATGAGTCCTAGGAAGACCGTGACGAAAAACGAAAAAGACTTGTTAAGAAAGAGACAGGTTACATAATTGTACTTAAGACGATAGGGACATATAGCGATCGAGACGAATAAAGAATGAGTGACGAACACAGAATGAGACGGACATAAGAAATGAACGAAAAATTCACCCCAGGTATGATTTCTGTGTTATCTCCTCAATATATAAATAAATAATAGTCACTATTCTCACTTTGATGGCATGAAACTGTTTGAAATGAACTGGCATCTAGGTCGTACAGTTTATTCATTTATACTGTGTCCATGCAGTTTTGCATCTCGCTGTACATGTAACATGAAACAAGCAGTTTAATTACCCGGCACGGACTAGACTAGATTACTCGTTAATGGGCGGGAGCTGAGCCCCCGCGCGTGCGAGCAATGACGCGTGTGCGCATGCGATGTACCATATGACGCCACATGCTCATCTATCAGCCATAAAAATTATGATATAATAAGTTTATGAGCAAGTCAAAAGTACTTTTTTTATACCGAAAAATGATGTGCTACTTATAAGTTTTAGTAGCTATACAGGACATTCAGGGATCTCATCAGCTCCAATGGCTACCAAAAACTCCAAAGTAATATAAGTTTGGGGTACGTCGTATCTCACAAAGTAAGTAATTCTTGTCACAAATAGGGGGAGTGTAAGTAACTCATTTATCTGCGGTTTTCTGTAAGATTTTTCCCTAAGTTGGGAAAGGATTCCTTTCTATGTATAGTATGTCTATATTGGCTTTAAAGTTCAATCGGGTTGGCGTTTGGTCACACGCGGTTAAACAAAAAACTCACGCATCTTACCTTTTCGACGCCGTGTCAAACACAAAAGCTGTCTCTCAGACGCCACGTCACCGAAGTGTCAAAACTGAAATTGAACTTTATGCATATGCACCTAGGTTTATGTTGATCTGTGGTCTATGACCCATTAATGCGTCTTTGGCGTTGGACCTGCGGTGCGTATATATCGGTCATTGGCGTCCAAAAGGTTAAATAATGCTAAAAGTACATATCAAGGCATTATTTAAGATGCATGTGTTATTGGTGGATATTACTTTATCAGTGTCTTTATTAGAAACATTGATCCAAACCTTTAGCTACCTATTTGACTTACCCTAAAAAGTAGGTAGGTATAGGCAGGCTTGTTGTATTGGTTGTTCGGCGCGGTGCTGCGAGTAGGCGCTTTTAATCCTCTTAATGGATCGCATCGGAACAGCACCCGCTTTAGATGCGTATTCGTAGAACTGACGATGTGATTCCCTGTTACCTTTAGTTTGTAACTGACAGATAGTTTTAGTATACTTTTTGGTTTTCTACTTTAAATAAATAAATATTGAACAATCTTACACAAATCAACCTAGTCCCACAGTAAGCTCAATAAGGCTTGTAAAGTTGTGTGTTAGGCGTTTCATGATATGCCTAGGACTCCTAGGAGTTTCTTAATCTGGCGGATTTAACGATGGGCCGCCTACATGTCGAATATGAAAATCATTTCAATTTTTCACACAAAAACCATATTAAAATGAAAAGGATCTCTAAATTGTACAGTGTATAATATTCATAATATTATTTTGGTAATAGGTAGGATTTAAATAATGATGTGGAGTGTGGAGTCTTATTTAATAGTGGTAGGTATTCTACACGTTTCCCTGTTCTTGTCAAGTTGTCCCTTGTTTTTATTCGGGGGGCTTAAGTTTGGATCGAGCGCAGGCAACCCCGACGAGACAGCAGCGACAAGTGATGCGAGAAAGTATTTAACACGCCGGTGGAAATACTTATTCATACTTAGATAGGATAGACGACCTAGGCTGTCTGACAAGTCTGCAACGTAAGTTTATTTAAATAAAAAGAAAATTATTGAACATTGTCGTAGGTACAAGTTGCACACGGCATCTTAGGCAGTTTTGTTATTTCGTCCCTTATGAACATCTTGATAATTGTACTTTGTATAGATAGGTACAGCTCAGGGAATTGAGACGTAAAGTTTTTGTTAAACTGTAAACCTCGATTCCCGTAAGTTATGAGCACGATCATATTTGTACACGACTGCCCAAAAAAGGAGTGTACCTATTGTTTTGAGGGTTCATGTTTGTATGTATTTGAGTTTCTTTAGGTATTGTTTAACTACTCCTATAGCGCCTAACAGTCACTCACTCGCTTTTAGTCCAAATTGTCCCGCATGTCGTGTTACTACGTAGGAACATAGAACAATTCGAAATGCTAAACTACACTGTCGCATCAGAATTGGAACCTCGCTCAATATTCTAATACCTTCTGAAGTGTTTGGCCGGCGCTGGCACGGAAGCAATATCATTGAAATGCGGCTCATATCCGGCCCTCAGCCGGGGCCCGTTTAAAACAATATCGCGCTGTAGTGGGATCATATAAATGCGAATTTGAGGGCCTGAGGTCGGCCTGGATCTGCAGTTAATATGCCGGAGCTCTTAAAGTCTCCACTAAACTAACTTTATTAGATATCATAATATGTCTGATGGCTATAGGGTTTGCAATCCGGATCCGGAATGTATGAAATTATCCGGATCTAGATCCGGATCCGCGGATCTTCCCATACATTTCGGATCCGTCATGCAAACCCTACTGATGGCACATATTGACTGAGCGAAAGCGAAGGTCTCCATTTCAGTTTGGGGATAAATGCTTTCGTTTGTCCGGCTGTTCTTCTTCTATTGAATTTTTCAATCGATTCTAGTGAAATTTTGTAAGCAGGTTCGATATAGTTAGGTACATAGATTTGTTTTCGTCGTTTCGTTTGTTTTGCAAAATGTTCAAAATGGCGAAAATGTTATAAGTTCAAAATGGCGAAATAAGGTGACCATTATGATTTCGCTGTGATAATGGCTCAACGAAGTACTTACCTAAGTATTATTTTTACATTTTTATGCTTATTGCTCACGGAACTATATGTACTATTTCTCTTATTATTTTTTTATTTATTAGAGATAAATCACAATTACATACAAATTTAGATCCAAAAGCATCGTTAAACCAGAATGGTTTGTCTCGATACTCCATTCCGCAGTAGGTACTTAAATAATAAAACATAAGGTAGGGTCGCCTAAGATCGGATGCTTTTTTTTTTCAATTTTTGACAGGGTTGTAGGTTTTTTTTTCATACCCTACTTTTTTTCAACTAAGGACTACGACTATTAATATAATAAAGTATTAAGGTAAACGTACTAGTGCTCGACATGCTAATGCCCAATAGATGGCACCCTGCTGTCACCTCTATTGACAATAACTTAAGTTTCAAGATGACATGTACTGGTACCGCGTCGACTATACCATACCATAAGTTACATATAAATGTCACATTCACTTTTTTACGTTTCAATGTTGGCGAAGAAACTTAATAATTAATATACCTACCTACTTAAGTAGGTGTTTATGTTTTCGTTAGTTGCAGGTGCAAAATTGTAACGGGCCATTTGTGTAAATACATATTTACGATATATCTCTACATTTTTAAGGTTATTTTGTATAATAATAACCTTTACCAAATCGAGTAGTGGGTGGTCAAACCCGATAAGTAGGTAGGGTTAAAGGGTTTTTTTTTTAATTACAACTATATATGTGACATGCGTAAGAATTCTTATTTGATTACTAAAATATTTTGATTTATCGGGTTTGACCGCCCAGCCCTCGAAAAAATATTCTTTAACTGAAGGCACGGTAGTGCCCGCCAAGACGAGTATAAATATATTTATGCGTGGTACGTCTAAAAACGTCGTCATTGGCAAAATACCTCCTGACCCACAAGAGGGGAAAGCCATATAAAAAATATATATTTAAACTTATATTTATTCATAGGAATAGGAGAGCGAACATTATTCTGAAAGCAGATGAGTTAGCATTGATAAAGCGGTATCATGTTTTTTATGTCTTTGTCTTATTTTTCTTTGTGTTGTGGCGTTAAATAAATGATTTTCTTTCTTTTTTAATGTTTATTCGACAAGTCGCTATTTTTTTTTTATTTTTATGTCAATCGAAACAATAACTTGAAATGACAATGTACCTACCTACGATCTTTAGGAAAGTTTTTAATTAATAAAATTCGTCATTACTATCACCCATCAGCCCATCACGTTTACAAATGTTTGACCGATGAACAATAAGTATTATTAATAATGAAAAAGAGGGCAAATACATTTTATTTAAATTGAACTGGGTCATACATCAATCGTCCAATAGGTAATACAAATGTATAGGTAATGCGTTAATGATGGACGGACAGACAGACTGACAAATGACTTTGACTCGGAGCCACTAATAACACGCGCTCGTTATGCTAATGCATACGCGTCATTACTGAATTTCCTATAAATATTAGAGGAATAGCACAGGCACTACGACGAAGTTAATGCATTATCATTACCACTCATTATCAATATTCTAATACCTTTAAACGTGCAATTCTTGCATATTTATTTATATATTTATATGTATATATATTTCGGGGATCTCGGGAACGGCTCTAACGATTTCGATGAAATATGCTTTATGGGGGTTTTCGGGGGCAAAAAATCGATCTAGCTAGGTTTTATCTCTGGGAAAACGCGCATTTTTGAGTTTTTATATGTTTTCTGAGCAAAGCTCGGTCTCCCAGATATTATTGGTAAATATAGCAAGCTAGTAATTTGTCTTTTAATCTTGTAATCAATAAAAAATCACGAAAGCATATATATAATATGTCTAATATTTATTTTCAGTTGTATATTGTTTATCTGGCTGTTGACAAATGCAGCAACAACTACAACTGCTGTTGTTGTTTGTGATACTTTTCAATGAGAGTGAAAACATTTTCTCGTTGAATGGGCTTCAAACTAGTCGGACTAGAGATTAGATAACAGCAATCAGTACCTATATAATGAATAGGTAGGTAGATATTGTTTATTTAGTACATTCATCATTCTAAAACGTTTCGTTGGCAACCGAGCAATTAGCTAATAGTCATACAATCCGGCAGCCGGGCCGTATCCCGAATAGGCCCCAGGCCAACCCATTTCGTGCTATGGCAGGGAAGGGTTAATAAGCAATTACTCCTAAGTACTGGAAGATTGGAGGCGATTTTGGTACATAATGCTACCTAGTTACTTTGAGTGATAAATGGTTAAAACCTATATGGGTTCAAAGGAATAGGAGAATATCTTTCACCATTTATGACTTGCATATGCATAAGTCATACATTTTTTTGAATAAATAATTAACCTAGGTAAGTAAAATAATGATATCATAAAAAACAAGTCTTTTATGTCATAAACTTACTTAGAATAATTTAATTATCGTAGGTATCTTGCAGCAGTGGGGAAAAAATATTTGAAGTAAAGGTAAACAACCAATAGGTAGATAACTTGACGTAACTGTCCTAACCTAATAAATGTATCCGAATTAGATGTTTTTATCTACAAATTGTGTACCTATGTAATATAATTGTATCTATTTATTTATATTTTTAACAAGCAGAAACGTCTGCGAACGATGCTATTAAGCTTAGAATAAATTTAAAAGTGGAAAAAATACTATCTTGGGTGAGACTCCAACTAACGGCCCCTGGCGGTATCGATCCAGAGGCCGTGAGTTCAAATCTCACCAAAGTCAGTAATTTTTCCACTTTTAAATTTATTCTAAGTATCTACTTAATCTATCAAAACATAGGTAGGTAGACAGGTAGTAGTTAAATTTTAAAGTCTACAGGTATAACCTGTCCGATTTCTAAAATCAAGATCGTCATAGATTTACTATGGCGCACTTGATCTTAGAAAAGCGGGCAGACTATAAGTAGGTATCAGCGGTGAATGTATTTTCTAATATATGAGCACACTGTGCAGGATTGTGAAATTATACTCGTATATGGATATACGAGTATACATATACCTATGGAGAATGTGTACAACAACGTCCTTACAGTTATGTCTGTACGAGAAGAGCGGTGTCCCCGTTGCTGGGTGCCGCTGGAAAATCTGCGAGAGCAGTGCGTTAAGTGCGTAAGCTGCCGGTCGCTTGCGCCGAACCGTGACGTGGAAATTCAAAATTCAACGTAGACGTAGTCCTGCTACGGCGCACCACGTGACTGAGTAATACCTTTATATAAAACATAACATAGTAACAAAAATAAGTAGGTACCTTAAGTTCTAGAGAAATATTGACAAATTAGTGTGGGTTAAATTTTTCTAAAGTAGGTTACGTATATTATTATTTATTATAGTTGAAGAAACAACAACACTTAACATAGAAAACAATAATAACTCTCATTGTCTCTCATTAGGTTTACCTACGCGCAGATTGAATTTCCGTGCATTATCATTTTTACACGACTGCCCAAAAAAAGGAGTGTATTGTTTTCAGCGTTCATGTTTGTGGGTATGTAAGTTTCTTTGTTCCACTCTAGCAGCTAAATGCCTGAACCGATTTAGATGTATGATGTATCATTAGAATCCTTACGTCATCCCGAGTGACATAGGCTATATGACGTCATTATAAAAACAATATGGCGGACTAAATACGCCATATTGCGAAACATGTATAAAAAAATATCTTGCAAACCCATCGAGTAGGGCATCAAAATGAAGCGCTTTGAAAGACGATCAATAATATATATACAATATGAGGGTTTAAGTCTAATTTCGAGAAAGTAAGAATTCACAAAATATGTTAAGAAAAGCTAATCTTATAAAACCAAATATTATCCTATTGTTGGGATATTCAAAGGAAGTGGCTTGACCGCTGATCATAAAAAAAATTATACATAGGTAGGTATTATATTAATCATATTTTACTTGTTTTGAAACCAAGCCAATATGTTCTAAATTGCGCTAAACGAATAGAAAAGTGTAAAAGTTCTTTGTAGAGAGTCTGAGATTGTAGAGTCCGTCTTCAGATATAACTCTGCACCCACTTTGACGGAACAAGGTGTAAAAGTGTCAGACCGAAGGCCGAGCTCTACGTAGGGATGACGGCCCGGAGCGTACGGCAGATGGGCTCTTCCTGCAACTTCCCCGAGTATTCAAATTGCAAAGGTCGAAAGCCGAGTTCCGCGTAGGGTTGAAGGCCCGGAGCATAAGACAGGCTCGGTGCGCGCTTCCAAATTTCCCAAGAATATTAATTACGAAGGCCGAGCTCCGCGTAGGGGGCAAAAACTGGGAGCTTGAGATAGATGGGCTCTTCCTGCAACTTACCAGAGTATTTTAATTACGAAGGCCGAAGGCCGAACTCCGCATATGGCCGACGGTCCGAAGCGTAAGGCAGGTGCGTGCTTCCTGTAACTTCCCAAAGTATCTTAATTGCGAAGGCCGAAGGCCGAGCTTCGCGTAGGGTCGAAGGTCCGGAGCGTAAGAAAGGTGCACGGTTTTTGCAGCTTCCCCAATAACTCAATTGCGAAAGCCGAAGGCCGAGCTTCGCGTAGGGCCGAAGGCCCAGAGCGTAAGCAAGGTGCACACTCTCTGTAGCTTCCCCAAGATTCCCAATCGCGAAGGCCGAAGGCCGAGCTTCGCGTAGGGCCGAAGGCCCGGAGCGTAAGAAAGGTGCACGCTCTCTGTAGCTTCCCCAAGTGTCCCAATCGAGAAGGCCGAAGGCCGAGCTTCGCGTAGGGCCGAAGGCCCGGAGCGTAAGAAAGGTGCATGGTTTTTGCAGCTTCCCCAAGTTCCTTATTTGCGAAGGCTGAAGGCCGAGCTTCGCGTAGGGTCAAAGGCCCGGAGAGTAAGAAAGGTGCACGGTTTTTGCAGCTTTCCCAAGTATCTTAATTGCGAAGGCCGAAAGCCGAGCTTCGCGTAGGGCCGAAGACCCGGAGCGTAAGAAAGGTGCACGCTTTATGTAACTTCCCCAAGTTTCTCAATCGCGAGGCCGAAGGCCGAGCTTCGCGTAGGGCCGAAGGCCCGGAGCGTAAGAAAGGTGCATGCTTTCTGCAGCTTCCCCAAGTATCTTAATTGCGACGGCCGAAGGCCGAGCTTCGCGTAGGGCCGAAGACCTGGAGCGTAAGAAAGGTGCACCCTTTATGTAACTTCCCCAAGTTTCTCAATCACGAAGGCCGAAGGCCGAGCTTCGCGTAGGGCCGAAGGCCCGGAGCGTAAGAAAGGTGCATGTTTTCTGCAGCTTCCCCAAGTATCTTAATTGCGAAGGCCGAAGGCCGAGCTTCGCGTAGGGCCGAAGGCCCGGAGCGTAAGAAAGGTGCACGCATTCTGCAGCTTCCCCAAGTATCTTAATTGCGAAGGCCGAAAGCCAACTAATAGGAAATAATTATGTAGTTACAGAGATATTAAGCCATAGCACTTTTAAATACGTCTGGTTTTTGGGTCCGAGCTATTTAGGTTTTTAAGCACGTTTTATGCTAACATATCAAAGATCAACATGATGAAAGCTCCTTCAAGCAACTAAATTTCCTTAAATCATAAAAAATGTGGTTGGTTTGTATGGTCACTAAAATGTATAAAATAAAATAAATTAATTAAACATTAAAAAACACGACTGCAGTTTAAAATCGAACTGAAAAGCTAAAAATAATTTTTAGTTATGTTAGGTACTCAACTTAATGAATGTAAAATACAATATAAGTGTTCAGTCCGGGTCATAAACAGCAAACGGAAAAGTTTAGGCTCATTTAGGATCGTGACTGTACCTGTATATTTTATTTCGATTGCAGTCGGGGACCTGTGAATGGGAAAATTTCAATATATCAAGGTCCCCGACTGCAATAGAAATAAAATATGCAGGTACAGTCACGATCCTAAATGAGCCTAAACTTTTCCGTTTGCTGTTTATGACCCGGACTGAACACTTATATTGTATTTTACATTCATTAAGTTGAGTACCTAACATAACTAAAAATTATTTTTAGCTTTTCAGTTCGATTTTAAACTGCAGTCGTGTTTTTTAATGTTTAATTAATTTATTTTATATCAACATGACTAGGATTATTTGTACAATGTACCGTCTCGGCGCTATGAGCCCGCCCCGACTCTAACCAAGGGGAAGCCATCATCGTCAATCAGAAACTAACATAAATATGCTTTTACCTCCCCGTCCCCGCCTCCCCCTCACCGTTGGTCCTTCGGGAGGGTGCAAATGTACCATTAGCGGGGGCGCTAAGCACTGGGACATGTGGATGCATGAAATTTTTAGCCTTTTCGCTAGGATTAGGTGGGTTGAGGGTCCAGCCAAATTTTGTTAGAGGATATGAAAGGACATGTCGCTATACAGTAATATATATGTCCCTACGGTTATGAAATTATGTTAATGATTTTGTGACGGGCGTAACTGTTTGTATAGATTTAGCCAATATACTCGTACAATAATAATATTTATAATATTAAATACGGTTATTAACTATGTTTTCAATCGAATAATTCTAATAGTAAATTAGAGGACAGTTTAATTTTAACGAATGCCGAGTTCATACATGTGCGTGATGGAAAACAGTCTGTTACCACAAATTAGTATCCAATACGGCGAACAAAGCACGTTAACCCGACGCACCGTCAATTAGACTCGCGTCGCGTTGCACCCCGGCCGCACCCGGCCGGCCGCGCCTTCGGCGGTAATCTCCGTGTTCCCTCCGTTACAAAGGACGTAAATGGACGACTGAGCTCTGTTTAGATAAGCTCTTGTCTGAAGTCATGTAGTTTGGCAGCATCGCCAGTTTTATTTTTCTCATCGTTTTCCGGGGCATACCTAATGCGAGTAATTAACTCAGACGGATCAGTTAATGTAACCAGTATAGACTTATTTATTTATCAGATTGTACTTGGTTCTTGCACTGGTTCTCTTAAGATGATCACGAGTTCTCAGTCCACTAATGAAGTTGCTTACAATATTTTGCTTTTGTGTAGGTACCTACTTCAGTCCAAGTGTCTAATCCATTCAGGTACAGATGATCGTAATATCATTTCGATTTTACTAATTAGCAGAGATCGGACAAATTTGCGTCATTGCTCGATTTGCTCGCAAGAATGTGGACATGACTCCAAAATTGATTAAATAATTAATCATTTAATTAATTTCTTACCTGAGGTTTAATTTTGATTCCTAATCAATAAATAACACAAAGATTTCTTATAATGTAACTTTATTAAAAAAATAATCAGTAGGTACCTATTTATTCCAAATTTTCTGAAGGGACTCATTTTTTTATATCAAAAATATATTTAAGTGCTACTTATTTATTGACTAGGGGACAAAATTAAATCTCGGGTAAAAAATTAATTAAAATAATTTTATGATGAATTATTTAATCAAATTTGGAGTCATGTCCACATTATATTGCGAGCAACGACGCCAATCTGTCCGATCTCTGCTAATTAGTTATCCAGCCTAGGATGGACTAGTAAGAATTTATAGTGCCAACTTCTAAGCTGCTTCAGCTCTCACAATGGAATTACATTATTTGTATAGGTACGAGTATTATTTATTTTTATTCCCATTTCCCATGAAATAGGTATAGATGTACCTAATGGATAGATGTTAATGATATAATTGTCGTCATGCAGTATGATATTAACCGTTTCGTCTGGGTCGTAGTAGAGCAACTGTAAACATACCTACCTACAAGTATCTCGAACGGGGCGGGGTGACCCAAGCACCTCTGTGTGCGAGACACTCGGCGCGGCGTGGGATCTGCCTTGTATCATGTTTCTCTTTGAACAGATGATCCTTGGAGTCGTTTTGGCAGATGCTATTTTTCATACCTATACAATACGTTTGTGTGTTAGGTACACACTGTGTTATAATAATTAAGTATGTTATAAAAGTAGATAGCAATTTAATAGGTAAAGTCAAGTGGCGTAAGAGAAAAATACTTGATTTTGCTTGGGATGCGAAATCGTATGAGGAAAGTCCTTCAGTATGTTTAAGTTAAAGCTATTTATTATACAATTTCCCCTTGTCCCATTAGTTTATCTTAACCCACTAACCTAATATGTTTTTGTTTCCTTGTTATTCAAAAACTGATTGAAAATTTGTTGTTAACGGAACTGGTAATCAGTAAAGCAGCTGCCTCGACACGCAGGTTCAGTTAGGCAGATAGGTGCACCTTTGTTACGTAAGTTGAGGTTCGGGTTTACTTAGCTAGGATACCAATGCTAGTATGTACTTATTCCTTCCTACTTCTGCGAAGAAGTTACTTATTAGATAGGTTAATTAGTAGCTAGTACTGAAAAGCTGATAAAGTCTGTATTATCTTGTACAGAGAAGACGACATTTTCTGCAGTGTACGCCGACATAGCGACACGTGGAAATCTACCGAAATTATTAAAATATCAGAATGTTAGGAATCAAAAAGTCAATGCTTTGACCGCGCCCGCGTTACTCACCGTGGGGCGCATCCGAGGCCGAGGGCTCCATCTAGTTAATTACAGGGGGAGGCCCGCACGCGATAGGCGATAATGACTGCTGTTCGGAGTCACCTGGTGGTCGACAAACGACAATACATGTCCGATTATTGCGATAATTGGGAAGTTTTACACTACACTGAAAACTTGAAAAATCATTAGCATCAAGATCATTTTGATGCTTTAGCATAGCGGGTTGGGATATCGGCAGCCATGTTGGACATCCATCAGGGCATCAAATTTCGGATTCCTAGACCGGGGTCAGTTTATCAGTTATCAGAAGGGATAAGATGAAAAGCTGCTGGAGAATGTGCTATGGAGTAAAGTCCGCCTTTTTATTCTAACGTTTTTTTAGCGAGAAAGACTTATTTATTAATTAATACTGTTGATAAATTTTAGTAGGTACTGATGATGACGGATTCCTGTAAAATGGCGATAATCATACTACACGCTGAATTTTTAAAGAACAGATTTTTCATGATACGTAGGTATGTGAGATTGATTGACAAGTCTATAAAAGTGGTAGATCCTCAACTAACATAAGAAGGCCCATGTTTCCCGCCGATACAACCCGGGTAAGGGGCTCCTATATGTGGCGGTGTAATCTACCCCTCGAATCGCCACGCCATGTGTTGCTGATAGGAATCTACATGAGTTCCTAGTAATTAGATGATACAGTAATAAAATCATTGGCCGCGTCATGATGGGGTGCTATCACAGATCTTTGACCAATTTTGAGGCTATTGTTTGACATATGGCGATAAAAATCAAGTAATGCACGCCAATATTTACTTACTTACCTACTGATTTGTGTAAGAAAACGTAAAAACTTCCGTTTCAAAGAAATAGCCATAGGTAACTACGTTTCACATATTCGTATACGTATTATTTCTCAACAATCTTACCCAAATACAAATAAATAGTAAAATAAGTAAAACAGTAAGTAATAGTAAATAAGTAGTAAAATCCACGTTACGCTGATAGCAGCGTAAAACATGGATATATAACCCTACGACGTAGCACTATGTCATAATCATCTATGTTTTGGATTTCACGGGCCTATCAATCCCGGTCTTTTGTAAGGCTTGCGTGGGGATATAGATCCAACACGTAGAGGCCTTTTAGAGAGCTTTAATGTCATGTAGAATGTTATTTTTATTATTACCAACGCCAAATATAACCTACCTACCTAAAATGTTTTGACAGAAAAATATTTTATGTTTATAGTGATATTTAGCCATCAAACATATCGGTGTCTAGTGGAAAATAGACTAACGCGTAATGTGCACGTCTGCCACAGAAAGCTTTTAGAACGGTGTGCCACGAACGGGTGCGCCGAAAGAGAACCAACAACCTATGTCTCTTGTGTATAATCTATTGATCTGATATTTAGAGGGGGGTGACACAAAATTGTAGTTTTTTATATTAAATTTTTGTACGTTTTAATCAATTTAATCAAGGGCAAATGCCATGAAAAAATGTACACGGAAACTAATGATGAAAAATGTTAAAGCTGGCTCGATAGAAAAACAGAAATGTATTTTCAGAGTGATTTAGAAAAAAGGTAAAACCCCGCGCGATGTCCATACTTTGCATCGCATGTTTCTCGCGGCGCCTGCCGCCGGAAGCCTTGTACAGTCGACTATAAAGAGATGTATCCACTTTTTCACCTTACTGCATTGTAATAAAGTGAAAAAGTGGATACATCTCTTTGTAGTCGACTGTACTATATAGCGTTCTTGATATCCGTGGTCCTCAGCCGCTACACCTAAGTTCTGCTATGAGATTCTTCTGCTCTCGAATTATTATTACCCGTAGTAGGTATATAAAAGCATGATAGTAGTTATATATAGTACCTAAATAGTAGGTATATACAGGGTGCTTCCTGTAACAGGAGCAATAAATTAAACTAAAGGCTGTACTCCTCAAACTGACCAAGATTTGTTCAGCAACTTTTAAAAATTATGAATCCTTTACACTTCCTCTTTTTCATACAAAATAAATATTGCCTTCAATATACGCTGACATCAGTGTGTTTGACGTTGCTTGTCACGCTTTAAATATAACAAAATTTGCAATACATTGCGTCTTAGAATAAACTTTAAAGTGTAATAAAAATCAAAACATGAGTTATTTTCAAAAGTTGCTGAACAAATGTTGGTCAGTTTGAGGAGTACAGCCTACAGTTTAATTTATTGCTCCTGTTACAGGAAGCACCCTGTATAGCAATACGTCTATACGTAACGTAAGTGTTCGGCTGCTTTACTTACGTTACGCGTTAACTAAAAAATAATAAACAATAATAATAAATGTGTGTATTGTGGCAAGCTAATAAATGGTTTATCTATCTATCTATAAAATTATTTGTAATGTTTTGTAAGTGTTTTGGTATTGTACTTTTATACTCACATTGTAAAACCCTAACCTAAGACCCAAATGAAATAAAGGAAATAAAAATATTATTATTAGTGAGCGTGGTTCAATACCGCATGAAATCAGTAGTTCATGTTATACGAGTACAAGGCCGAGTCACACCAGCCATTTCGATAGCACAAAGACCGACCTAGAGACATCCGATTATAGAAATAATGTTTTAATTATTTTGAGAAAAGTATATACATAGTACTTTTAACAGCCATAGTCAGGGCCAACTTTAGGTATAAGAGTTAGTGTACTATACTGGTCATTTTCCCTGGTTTTTACGTTAATTCGTCAATTTTCCTAATTGGTCAATTCCTTTGACTCGTATCTGTCATTTTCGGTATAGTCATGTGCGTAATTTTTAAAATTTTAGGTTTCGCTTATTATAATTTTAAGTGTGTTTTTAGTTTACTTAAGACGAAAGTGGACGACTGCGCGAAATCTACTTTTCATACAAACGTACAATTTCCTTGCTGTACACTGTACATTAAATAAAATATTTTGACACAATTTGATGTGCATATAACCCCGCTAACCACCGCTATGCCCCTTCGTTTGTTTTCTACTAGTAATTTTCCCTGATTCGCTATTTTCGTTAATTCGTCTACTACTAAATTACTACTTAAATTGGTCAATGTCAACAAATTCATTAATATGCTCTTGTATGCGGACCAACTTGCAAGAGTGGCTTTAGTATAGAATATAAATAATTTATTTTACTTAATTTCTTGACCTACACTACATTACATTAAATTAAGGGATTGTGAAATTCACCGCGACTCCACCGCTTCGCTATCCTCCATTAGTGCTGGGTTGACGTACTATTTTTTAGAGCTCGCCTTTCGCCCTCCATATGCATCTAATATCTAGACAGATCTATAAATAGCCAATAGAACAGGCACTAGTCACGACTGGACAACGTTCCCATGACCAGACACGATTCTATTACCAAAGACAATTCGTATTCTCACCTTACCTGCATATGAGGTACCTACACAGGCTACACAAGATGTCTCAAAATTTACAAAGGGATCAGCAACGAATTTATCAAAAAAAAAGTATTCTTACGATGAAATAAGTTAACTTCTTTAGTGTATCTCTTTTATTACAAATCACGTATGTTTAATCTATACCTTTTTTATCATGTTGTACCATAAATATGTCTGTCGTGTATGCTCACTTCTTCGTTACAGTAAATTATGCCTATACTTTGCTTCAAATTCAAAATGTAATTTAAATTTAAAAATTATTATATTATAAAAAAGACCATCATTACTATCTATATGTGACGTTCCACGGCAAAAGGTACCTTATCGCACTTGGCGCTTACGTCGCATAGCGCCGCAATAATAATAGCGCGCGGCGGCGGAGCGGCGTTAATAATAGCGTAAGCGCCAACGGCCATAAGGTACCTTTATCCGTGGGACGTCACATATCATTTTGTAACACATGAATGAGGTTATGATATAGTTAACATATATGAAACCAGTTGGAGCATAATTATTATCCAGTGGGGAGCAGAGGGACATTTCAAGGTACTCAGTTTACAAAGTTTAAATTCGAAAATTATTAAGTTTCTTTTACAATGCATCATCATAGATCAAAAATCACCCATTGTAAGCTTTTTAAATTGTACTTCGAAAAGGAAAAATGCATTTAGAAAACCGCCATTCGTCTCCATCGGAAATGATTTTCCATGCGATCGCTTCTCAAAACTGCCACCGCTCCGACATTGCGGCTCACCCATGTGTCCCTAATGCTGTAATACTCGTAGGAAATTATTTTTAAAGAAAATCTGGGTTTATTATTGATAAAAATATGGTGCTTTAAATAAGTCTGCATTTTTAAATCGGTACATATACCTATGTAATTATTAAAACTAGTAATTTTTAACGGCCTCCTAGTCTAGTCTATATCGATAATGACCCTGCCTACAAAGCTGGAGGTCCCGACTCCGAATCCTGAGCGTTTATATGTGTGTTTTATCACAGATGTTATGTTCCTGAGTTTGAGTGACGTTTTCTATGTATAAAAGTATCATAATATAAATATGTAATTATGTATATCTATCTATTACAATATAACACAAGCCTTATTGAACTTACTGTGGGATTAGGCCAATTTGTGTAAGACTGGCCCTGTATTTATTAAATATTTTTTATTTAGTTACTTAAAGTACCTACTTACCTATTTACTTTTATAGTAGGCTGACGACTCAATTCGGCCGCATCTGTCGCAGAACCACCGTTGGTGTAAGCGTGTTCTACACCGATAACACAAAGCAGTCGACCTTCTAACACTATACTATACATATTTTAACTGGAGACGGCTTGATCACAAGACTACTTTTAACAGGACAGGAAAGTTGTTTAGTTAAGTAATTAGAGGACCGTGATTTGTGTCGGTCCTTGGCAGATGCATTTAAATAAAACATTTTAATTTTACACAAATATTTATTTGCCACTGAAGTACACAGGAAAAGTTTCACTCGGAGAAGTTACTACATCTAATGAAAAGAAATCACAGATAAAATACATTGGATCACTAGAACACATCGTGACATTACAGACTACAATAAAAATATTAATTTGAGTAAGAGTATAATTACGAAAAATATACTTAAATCACAGTTTTAGTAATAAGAAATTTATCACAAAATTAAACAACTAAAATAAAAGTGAAAATAATATAGAAAAATATTTTATATATTGGATCGGCTTAAGCCTTTTTAAGCTTTTATGTTAACAATACATTTTTGTTAAGTTTCTATTCACAATGAAACGTTAAACCAATTTAAGTAATCCTTTTCTCCACTTTTATCACAGCATTCCCAAAATTATCGAATACCTACTTATTGTTACAGTTTACGGTACCTACAATTACTCGCAATTTACATTTAAATTTGGAACTCCCCAAGGCACAGCAGCTAGCAGTCAATATTATTAAATTCTTATCATTTCGAAAGGCATTCTTCATCTTCAACTAAATAAGAACCGTCGAGATTAAACTTTCGCGAGACATATATTTCAAACTGTTTAGACGACAACGGTTTTACTCAATTGATCATGTCGCCAATAGCGACTATAAAAGTGAGCGAAACAGTTGTCGTCTAAACAGTTTTAAATAAGAACCGCTTCCGTTTTGTTTTAATAAAAAAATATGAGATCTAAATACAAAAATGTCAACCGTACTTTTAAAAAATCAGGGGGGACAAATAACTGATGACGTCGTTATAATAAAATCAGTAATTTTGTACCTATTTTCGTACATTTTACATTGTCGAATAATAATTTGACAAGTAAATTTATTAGACCTTAGCTTTAGGCCATAATCGACCAAAAGGCTTGATTATTTCGTAGAGTTCATAAATTATTTACATTACATGGGTACAAAAGTAACATTTCACTAAGATTCTATGTCTTAACAATTAATTTTAAATATTGTATTGATGATATAATAAAACAGTGAAGAGTAAGAAGTATCAACCATGAGATGAAACTGATTGGCTAGTAGGTAAAGTTAAGCCGTTAAGGGAGGGACATTCATTTGATTCTCATTTACTCCAAAGTAACTGTATTCTATGGCGGTATCTATCAGTACAACACAAGACATTTACTCACATTCCGCCTGACTCAAGCAATATATAGTTAAAATTTTCACAGTAACTTTATTGGGTAAATGCAAGCATTAATATAAATGTTGCGAAATTAACAACCTTGCCTTGTGCTCAGTAAAAGTGCTCGTATATTTGGCACTATAAATCTACAACCAAAAACATCATAAATCATCAGTATCTAATTATAAGTACTTTTGTACAGATATTTTTTATCGTCGGCAAAGCATTTTATAGTTTTACTCCAGTTAAACAGATGTTGTCCTTTTATTTACAAGTAAATAGGTATCACATTCAGTTGAGGAATTAAGTTGATCGTTACAACCTTCAACAACTTATTTAACAGAAAAAATAGAAGTTTTTTTAACATATCATATTCTTACGTAGATTGCATACGAGTAGAAAAACAGAAATTAGTACGAATATTGTGAATCGGTCAATATCCTAGCTCGGTAAAAAGTCCAATACACATATACATACATAATTAGCGACTGAGCGATGCTTCCTATGCTAATGTGTGTAATGTAACGAGTAACACTTTTTAATAAATGCGTTAGGGCCTATTTACACATTGATTGAGTGTTAAGTACGGGTTTCTACATTTACTACTTGCGTTTAGTGGCAAATGTATGAACTCGCACTTAATAATAATGAATGTGGAAATATGCCCTTAGTATTTTTACACGACTGCCCAAAAAAAGGAGTGTATTGTTTTCAGCGTTCATGTTTGTGGGTATGTAAGTTTCTTTGTTCCACCCTAGCAGCTAAATGCCTGAACCGATTTAGATGTATGATGTATCATTAGAATCCTTACGTCATCCCGAGTGACATAGGCTATATGACGTCATTATAAAAACAATATGGCGGACTAAATACGCCATATTGCGAAACATGTATAAAAAAATATCTTGCAAACCCATCGAGTAGGGCATCAAAATGAAGCGCTTTGAAAGACGATCAATAATATATATACAATATGAGGGTTTAAGTCTAATTTCGAGAAAGTAAGAATTCACAAAATATGTTAAGAAAAGCTAATCTTATAAAACCAAATATTATCCTATTGTTGGGATATTCAAAGGAAGTGGCTTGACCGCTGATCATAAAAAAAATTATACATAGGTAGGTATTATATTAATCATATTTTACTTGTTTTGAAACCAAGCCAATATGTTCTAAATTGCGCTAAACGAATAGAAAAGTGTAAAAGTTCTTTGTAGAGAGTCTGAGATTGTAGAGTCCGTCTTCAGATATAACTCTGCACCCACTTTGACGGAACAAGGTGTAAAAGTGTCAGACCGAAGGCCGAGCTCTACGTAGGGATGACGGCCCGGAGCGTACGGCAGATGGGCTCTTCCTGCAACTTCCCCGAGTATTCAAATTGCAAAGGTCGAAAGCCGAGTTCCGCGTAGGGTTGAAGGCCCGGAGCATAAGACAGGCTCGGTGCGCGCTTCCAAATTTCCCAAGAATATTAATTACGAAGGCCGAGCTCCGCGTAGGGGGCAAAAACTGGGAGCTTGAGATAGATGGGCTCTTCCTGCAACTTACCAGAGTATTTTAATTACGAAGGCCGAAGGCCGAACTCCGCATATGGCCGACGGTCCGAAGCGTAAGGCAGGTGCGTGCTTCCTGTAACTTCCCAAAGTATCTTAATTGCGAAGGCCGAAGGCCGAGCTTCGCGTAGGGTCGAAGGTCCGGAGCGTAAGAAAGGTGCACGGTTTTTGCAGCTTCCCCAATAACTCAATTGCGAAAGCCGAAGGCCGAGCTTCGCGTAGGGCCGAAGGCCCAGAGCGTAAGCAAGGTGCACACTCTCTGTAGCTTCCCCAAGATTCCCAATCGCGAAGGCCGAAGGCCGAGCTTCGCGTAGGGCCGAAGGCCCGGAGCGTAAGAAAGGTGCACGCTCTCTGTAGCTTCCCCAAGTGTCCCAATCGAGAAGGCCGAAGGCCGAGCTTCGCGTAGGGCCGAAGGCCCGGAGCGTAAGAAAGGTGCATGGTTTTTGCAGCTTCCCCAAGTTCCTTATTTGCGAAGGCTGAAGGCCGAGCTTCGCGTAGGGTCAAAGGCCCGGAGAGTAAGAAAGGTGCACGGTTTTTGCAGCTTTCCCAAGTATCTTAATTGCGAAGGCCGAAAGCCGAGCTTCGCGTAGGGCCGAAGACCCGGAGCGTAAGAAAGGTGCACGCTTTATGTAACTTCCCCAAGTTTCTCAATCGCGAGGCCGAAGGCCGAGCTTCGCGTAGGGCCGAAGGCCCGGAGCGTAAGAAAGGTGCATGCTTTCTGCAGCTTCCCCAAGTATCTTAATTGCGACGGCCGAAGGCCGAGCTTCGCGTAGGGCCGAAGACCTGGAGCGTAAGAAAGGTGCACCCTTTATGTAACTTCCCCAAGTTTCTCAATCACGAAGGCCGAAGGCCGAGCTTCGCGTAGGGCCGAAGGCCCGGAGCGTAAGAAAGGTGCATGTTTTCTGCAGCTTCCCCAAGTATCTTAATTGCGAAGGCCGAAGGCCGAGCTTCGCGTAGGGCCGAAGGCCCGGAGCGTAAGAAAGGTGCATGTTTTCTGCAGCTTCCCCAAGTATCTTAATTGCGAAGGCCGAAGGCCGAGCTTCGCGTAGGGCCGAAGGCCCGGAGCGTAAGAAAGGTGCACGCATTCTGCAGCTTCCCCAAGTATCTTAATTGCGAAGGCCGAAAGCCAACTAATAGGAAATAATTATGTAGTTACAGAGATATTAAGCCATAGCACTTTTAAATACGTCTGGTTTTTGGGTCCGAGCTATTTAGGTTTTTAAGCACGTTTTATGCTAACATATCAAAGATCAACATGATGAAAGCTCCTTCAAGCAACTAAATTTCCTTAAATCATAAAAAATGTGGTTGGTTTGTATGGTCACTAAAATGTATAAAATAAAATAAATTAATTAAACATTAAAAAACACGACTGCAGTTTAAAATCGAACTGAAAAGCTAAAAATAATTTTTAGTTATGTTAGGTACTCAACTTAATGAATGTAAAATACAATATAAGTGTTCAGTCCGGGTCATAAACAGCAAACGGAAAAGTTTAGGCTCATTTAGGATCGTGACTGTACCTGTATATTTTATTTCGATTGCAGTCGGGGACCTGTGAATGGGAAAATTTCAATATATCAAGGTCCCCGACTGCAATAGAAATAAAATATGCAGGTACAGTCACGATCCTAAATGAGCCTAAACTTTTCCGTTTGCTGTTTATGACCCGGACTGAACACTTATATTGTATTTTACATTCATTAAGTTGAGTACCTAACATAACTAAAAATTATTTTTAGCTTTTCAGTTCGATTTTAAACTGCAGTCGTGTTTTTTAATGTTTAATTAATTTATTTTTATGTTCCTTTCCTTTTATGTTGAATTTTAATATTAACCCCATCACATATACATTATACATATATTTGAAGTAACCTGTGGGTAATTAATATTGTCTTCGGTAACCCGATAATTATTTATGAAATAAACTATGGAACCGGATTAAATCACCCGTTGACCACGAACGCTGTAAAGAGTATGAAACGTATTGGGATGTATTTTTAAATTACAACGCGATTAATCCGTTTCTATAGGTGTGGGTCGTTATTTTTCCTGGTGATGTAACTACAAAACAAAGTCAAGAATTTAAAGACATTAAATACACATTCAGTTGGTATCTCGGATTTGATACAAGACTTGATACATATATTTACAAATACCAAAATTGTGGTCACCATGAAGTTTTCCAATTTGTCTAAATTATTCTCAATTTAAATTGGATACTGACAATGCTGCTGCACAGTAGATGTTTCGTTGGCAACCGTCAGGTATGAAACCATAAAATGCTCGTAGGTATGGTTCTATCACAACAAAAGTGGTATTGGTGGTGGCTATCACAAAATAAAGTTAAGCGAAATCAACGCAATATAGTACACGGACTCTTAAATCGCCTGCTGTTCAAAGTTCAAACGTAGATTACCTACATGTACATGAAGCGAATGTTTGCATACGTAAGTACGCGGCAATGTGCTTCCTCTTTTATTTCTTACCAGGCGGTTTCCTGGCGCGGCCCAGCTTGATGAGGTGGACTAGCTTCAGTTTCTGAGCATCTTCGCTCTCCAAGTAGTTCTGCAGCATCTGAAATAAATGATGTATGAATCTCTTGCTTCCTAGGTATAAGAAAAATGAACGTCGGTAGTTTCATAAAATATATTTCGACAAATATTTCCTATGTTTAATTTGAACCCTGTTGTATAAGTAAATTGTAATGAATTTCATTTGTTGGAAAAAGCAATAGAACTAAAGAAATGCTACTCTATTTGGTTCATGAAAGGTTCTAATTAGATTGAAAGGTCCTCAAAAGCAAAATCCTCTTGAACTCCAGAAATAGTTAGGTATTCTGTTTTTAACTTGGAATATCAATAAAAGTTCAAAATAGATATAATGGGTTTTCCGACGCGCACATGAGATTTTATATAACTTTGGAGAGCCTTTAGAACGCTATAATGAAGGTGTATGCCAGCTTGCAGCTTATTATCTCTCATTCCGCGGTAAAACCCTTAATTTGCCTGGGTCATTACGATAATAATTAAAAAAAAATCTAAAATATCTACTCATCACCTTTTCATATATCATCCTCAAAACATCCAGAAAACACCAGTAGCTAATAGATAATAACCCTCTAAAAGTAAAATTAGCCAATCTAGCGTATTGCCCCAATGACCATAAACAAGCGAGCACTTAAGAGGTGCATCAAATATTCAGAGCTACAAATTGGGTCTACATCTGCGACAACACAATTACTGAAGTTTCGCCCAGCTGCACCCGAACTTATGGGGAAACTTATTTCAACAAATTAACTTCCACGTAAGTGCTGTAAGTGCCACTGACGTAAAGAAGTAAACTTGTGGGTGAAAGCGATTCAACATGAATGATGGTTCTTAGAACAGGTAGATAACTAACAAGTTGGAGGTTTTTAAAGTTCATATCTTGGTTTGGTTTGTATTACATGTGCATCACTGTGGCGCCGCAAGGCAGATACCTATGAGCCGCATTACTTGGGACAGTCGACATTAATTAACATGTATGTCAAATATGTAGTTTTATAATTTGACACGAAATTTCACTTGTTGACAAACGGGTACATAAATCATCACTTTTCCACCCCGCACTTTGCATATAACAAATAAATATAAGGTAAATGTACTGGTGCTCGACGCGGTCCCAGTACAGTCGCATGTTTTTTCACTGTGACAAGGTACAAAAGTGGGTCATAAATTAAAACATGCGACTGTACCTACATGTCATCTTGAAATATAAGTCATTGTCAATAGAGGTGACAGCAGGGTGTCATGTCACTAGTACGTTTACCTTATTTGATCGCAAGAGGTCTATGGAAGTCTTCACCGCATGTTTGATAGAGAATTGACTTGACACAGGCTACATATTTCAAAGAGACTTATAAAGACTAGTCCAAACAGTGCCCTCACCTCCAGGCTTAGGTCAGCGCGGATGACGGCGGCGGCGGGCGGGTGCGCCGCCAGCGCCGCCAGCGTGGGCAGCAGCGCGGCCGAGTGCTCGCTCGACACCAGCCAGTTGGCCGGCAGCGTGCACAGCATGCGGACCACGCTCCAGCCCGAGCAGACCGTCTCCTGATAATAAATCTTCACTATAATACCACCTTACACTAAGGTCACTAAGGCTCGAATTTAAACTGTTGTGAGACATGCTAACATTGAATAATTTTACGGTTTAGACTCACTTGTTTTACTGTTAATGCTTGAGAAAGGAGACCTAGGCTCTCCGAAACATGTCGCGCGAGTGACTTACACTATACCTATATTTCGTTATACCTAATCACCGGTGAACCCACTAGACATCCAGTTGTCAATTGTTTTATATCTAAATTACAAGTCATCCCCTATTACACGATTAAAACATCCCTCACGACAGCGAACGTCTTCCTGTCACACCTGTGTGCCGATGCGTCCACGCATGCTTTATGGCCTGCGCAGGCCAATAATGGACACCTGACCCCGTGAGAACTACGACACAATTCAACAGCACAACAGGTTAAACTTGATGTAGGTACCTATCGCGACTCTTTGCGTGCCAATTTGATAAAAAAGTTACCAACTTTTATTGCTCTTGATTGTAACTTAGAAATGTATGCCAAAAGATTTGCGCCAATCTGATCTAAATCCAGTAAATATTCACCCATTCATCCAATTAAACACCAAAATTGTACATTAACCGTTATTTGAACCCTAATCGCTCCAGGATGTCGTTTGACTCGTACCATTGTGGGCATTTCTCACTAATAATGTCCTTAAACTTGCAGGAACAGAAATATAATAAACTAATACATACTTAAGAAAACTTCATGTAGGTTTGTTATGTCTGGCATCTGGCAGTGTTGGTATTTGAAACTTTTCACAACCGACAATATAAAAGCAAGCGTTACAGCTTTACGACATCCGTAAATTCGCATTCGAGGAAACTGCATTTTAGTTATGAAGAAATACAGCATTTTAATTACTTTTAAGCATTATAACATAGAATAACCGATAAATCTCATTTCTACATAATATCTCCAAATTTAACATATTTAGATATTCTTGGGACAATACTATGTTATTAGTACCTATCAAACAACAGCTAAAATTGCGTTAAATATTCAGATGTTCATTATTCCATTACGAATATATAATAAGATAAGGTACCCGATCGGAATTGGGGGCCATTACACCGACCGTGTTAAAAGAAATATGATTAGTCCGCCGTTCGAATGTAACTCTTAAACACACGACTTAAGGTCTTTGCAATGATCACTGTTGTATTTTAAAGTGTACTAACAAATTTATAGCTCAACGGTACACTAGTTAATTATAAATGGATGTTAATTTCTGCGGCCAATTAAAAATCCATAGCAGTTGAGTCGATGAATGGATGCTAATAAGGAAACGTAAGGTATATGTAATACAGGTGTCTCACAGGTGTCGCCCGCATGGGAACGACAAACGGCCACACTTCTACGTTTCTTGAATATTTGTTTAATTTTGCTGAGAAAATGGGTAATAGAAATAACGGCTAACTTTTTCCTTCAAAATCAAATCTAAGTAACTATTTATGCACTGAAATATATGGTATACCACCTGACAAATGGGAGGAGCTTGCTTCTCAGCGGCCAGAATGGCGTTCTCGCGTTAAGTTGAGCGTAAAGAACTTTGAAGACGCTCATCTCACTGATCTTGATGCGAAACGTCAGATACGTAAATCCCGGCCGAAACCCTCCTATAATTATACGTACAATAATTCTGGTCAACTTTACTGCCCCACCTGCGATAGAGTTTTTAAAAGTAAGTTCGGCTTTGCCAGCCATATCAGAGCTCACGCTCGCAATTATAGCTAGGGTCGCCTTTGCCGATTACGGCACGGATAACTATATACTGTACCCCAATATTATATATCATAGGAACCCTAAAGAACCCCAAGAGTTAAGTACCACTACTTTTGAGGTTATAAAATTTCTAATCTGATATAAAAAAATAGCTACGAGTGTCACTATGAACCACGGCACTGACCTGCAGCAGTGGGTTGTTCACGACCAGGAACCCGATGAGAACGACCAGGTCAATCACCATGTTTTCCGCCAGCGCCTCGTCCAACTTGGGTTGTTGCACTACATTAAACAAGACAAAAACACATTATAAGCAAGTAACATACAGAGAATTATGTGAGCCGATCTGTAGGATAAGGCGTTCAACTCCCACTCCCAAAGCAATATTTTTCCCTATATGGCCTTAACATTTTGTTTTTATCAAGATATAATGTGGGTTTATGATATACAACTCTCATAATGGATATAAGGATAGTATAGTAGTGTTAGATATTTTGCATGTCCTTTATTATAGCTAGCAGCCAGCAGGTGAATTTTCAACGGACGTTTTCGTTATGAAGCCGTCTGTTGAATGTGTCACAATTTCAGATTTTATAGTATTTGTTTGTTTGTTATTTAATGAATACTTATTTATTTATTTTTGTGTAATTCGAGATTTAGAGTATACATCTCTAAGTAATTAATAATTATAACATTTCATTGAAATTTGTTAATAATTTATTTTTGTTGATTTGTACTTATTCAAAATGCATATCGTGTAAAAGTGCCCTTGTGGCTTATCGTGGGCGTATCTATTTGCTAAATAAATGTTTGAGTTGAGTTCAGTTGATGGGAAAACCATCAGTAAGCAACATAGTACCTAGGTACTCATTCTTAAGGCCCCGTGGGTTCAGGTTCTTCTGTCACTCTCATTGAGCGTAAGCGTGAGCGAGATGACTGTGCGTGCCCGGAATCGCAAATATCATGTTTTAGAATTTTATTTTTTTGTAAGTTTTAACAAAAGAAAAGCAATCGTTGAGTACGATCAAAAATATGTTTTATTGATCAAACTTTCATATTTCGCAAGAAGCAATTTTCATATTTTTAGCTTTTGTGCAAAATTGTTCCAATTTTCTTGGTGCGGTTTATTCTATACTAACACGTTCGTGTTTTTTTTCTGTAGAGCCAAAGTCAAGAAATCAGATTTCGAATCGATGAAACTACTAGTGATTGGCTTCAAGTTTGCTAATTAAAATGTTCAACCGTATTGTGATCTAAAAAAAGCGCTACGATGTTTCAAAAACTCCGCTGGCAGAACCGGGAAATTTGTGGTAGGCTCGCAAATTAAACTTAAAACGTTTTCCAGCTACGTATGGCCAGGATGACAGTAAACTCACAGCAAGGGTTAGTCCTCGGTGCCTCCTTCTCGCTGGGCGCATGCTGGGTGAGCAGGCGGTGCACCGCGGCACGGAACTCCAGGCCCCACCCGCCTTCCATGAACGACTCCTGCGCACGCAATGTTTATGGTTAGGTACAGCTTACATTCGTCTGTCAAAAGCGACACGACAGAGACTGCTTACACAATTGTGTGTTCGTTGTGTTCGACGACGTGGCTGATTATACTGATGTATATGTATATATGATGATTGATACTGATGATGAATGTATATTACTAAAAGTCAATGTTTCTATACTTTGGATCAACATATGTTGTGTGGAATTACTCGTAGCGTTTTGAAAACAAAATGGTACTGAAATATAGGGAACTCGCCAAAACAAGTACCTATCTATACATTGTAAATATGTACACCCCGTTTTAAAAACTTTAGAATATTTCTCAACTGACAGTTTCCTGTAAACTTCAAGTACTCGTAATCTAGACGAGGCTAGTGAACACTACCTAATAAGGGATGCTGAGTAACACCCTTTTCCTACGGAAAAGATGGCAAGATTTTAGCAAACACATTAACACATTGACCTATCAATATTTTTACACGACTGCCCAAAAAAAAGAATTTATTGTTATTTGTACTTTATAAATACAATGTATCCAGTATCCCAACCAGTGGAGGAGCCATTTATCCGTCAGAAACAGAAAATCAGTCCGGAAATCAGAGACGAGTCCCGTGAAGCATGTTACCTTTGTAACTGGCGTCCCTCACGCAACCAGATTCCGTTGGGGTCTGCAAACTACTTAACTTGCTTCGTGTAACTGATTTAGTGGCACGCGATCCGACTCCACAACTTTTGGTCAAGTTATACTTAGTCATAGAGAAATATAGTACTACAAGAGTGCTCACTCCATACATCAGTTTTGGTACAGTTTTGGTAGTCTTATGCTCAACAACATAAGACTTTCCGGTTGGTGCTACATCTATTGTCAAGTAGCAGTACTGATAGTTCCGCTGCTCGATGCTAGATGTAGACTATGAAAATAATAGTCTTTTTGGTACCAAAACGGATGTATGGAGTAAGCAATCTATGTATTTTTACCTCTATGGCTTAGTTTAAGGAAAGAGTCGGTTTAAGCCGTGCACCGTGCACGTCTACGGCAAATTTTAAAAATATTTGTTTTCCTTTATTTATTTAATCAGTATAACGGCAACATAAGTATGTAAGTACTTGGTAAGTACTACAATTTGAACAGTTTTTTTATATTATAAATGGGCTTACTCATGGCCACAGACTAGCCGAGGCTAAGACGTGGCCTACGATGGAGCGAGCCTGCCCAGAAGGTGCTTGGATATGGACGGACTTTTCATTTATCACTTAATAGAAGAATCTTTTTTATCCTTCTTGTAATTCTTATCATAGAATTTTTAATTATAGTTGTCTTTGACGGTATGACAACAATCATGCAAAAAATACCATACCACAATCACTCCCTAAAACCCGACTTTGTAATTAAACACTTAATCAACATTATTTCCTTTATTTAATTCACTTTTCCAAACAAACCCATCCAACACAAAGCAAACAATACAGCAAACATCAAACAAAAATCTCCACCGGCGTATCTAGTTGCTACTCCCAAGGGCCCTGGTTCGATTCCCCGCAGAAACTTTGATGTCTAGAGGCCCGGTGCGCGCTCGTTTGCGGGGTACGCATACGCATTAAACACAATTATAAGTTTATTACGCCGGCCGCAGATGTTGTGGGGGCCCAAATTGGCTATGAGTGATTGTAATGTTTTTGATATGGTGTTTGAAAATTGTTAGTTCCCAGGGAGGCTCATCGGGATTACGCATTATATTATCGGGTAAGGTGGCGAAGAGTTTAACTTCAACCGCCTCTGCACTTACAAGAAGTATTGGGAAATACGAGTGTGATGTCCCTGGACTGAGGGTTGACAAGGTAAGGGGCTGATTAGGTTTAACAAAAACGTTATATTTTTTTAATTCGCATTTTATAATTAGTTGCTTAAAATTGATACGTCAGTAACGCTCCTCGAGCAAACAGTAACATAACATGAGCTAATTTCATTATGATAATCCATTACAATTGATCATAATCATAATAGTTAGTTGATATGACGCTTAATTAAGCCTGTAGCAACATCGTACTGACGAATCAATCAATCAAGAATTGTTAGAAGCCTGTGCGCAACTGTAAACAAGACCAATGTATCTATAAGGAACGGAAAGCTTTGACTAGCCAGAAAGCCTTTAATTTCCCGTCAAACCGCGCTTTTAGAGACTTTGCTTAGAACACATCGTTCAACAAGCACAGTATAGCTACAGCTAGCCACTAGGTCGGCAGGCAACAGAAGGTAGGTATAATAGGCGGTCCCGCCGCGGTTCGGCCATCGCAATCGATACCGGACTAATGGATTGGCTTGGAGTATCATTGCGTTCGCCGATGGTGAGTTTAAGGCTTGAGAATTGTAACCCGTAGGTATATTATGATTTAATAGCGATCGGTACACTGATTACCTATTATTTTCTTGCTGCAGAATCACCAATTATACCGAATACGCGTGAACGCTACGCTTTTATAGAAATGTGTCGCGTGCCTATTGAACAACCCGTTGAATGTGAGGCGGTGGACAGAGAAGTATGATAGGATGTGACAACTGTGGGATTACGGATTAATACTGTACCAAGCTTAGATATATCGTACCTACACAGTTAGATAATCCACTCGGATCATGTGCGTGAGAGCTCAACAATCGATACATGATGATTTTAAAATATTATAAAATTCTTTAATACCAAAACAAATTGAAGGCTAGCAAGCCATTGGGCAAAACGTAGCAAAAGGTTCCAGCAGTTTCTGGGTTCTAAATCACATAACTACCACGTTATCATTAAAATGTCGTAGAATTAAAACGCTCGACCGGTCAATTGATACTCTGAGTCATAGTAACTTCATGCGCCCCCCGTATCTCATTACCTTACCACAGATACACGCTGCAAACGCATAAACAAACAATTACCACAGACAATAATACTGATCAAACACGGCAGAGGGCACCGCTGTTTGCGAGGGAAATAAAGATGGCCACCCGAGAGGGGTGTCTCATGTGGATATGTGTTTCATGCAAGAAAGCCCAATGAAGATCGACAATGAAGATTGAAGAAGTTAAGAACTGACGCAGCTAAAATGTAGGAAAAAAAACTGTATGCCTACGAGGGGCGTTCAAAATATTCTCGGTATTGATATCTTACGACCTCTTCTAAAATTTCTTT
Organism: Cydia amplana; assembly: GCF_948474715.1. Taxonomy (NCBI): domain Eukaryota; kingdom Metazoa; phylum Arthropoda; class Insecta; order Lepidoptera; family Tortricidae; genus Cydia; species Cydia amplana. The sequence goes on along the minus strand of NC_086070.1, from coordinate 15,674,102 downwards.
CGTTACTGGCCGCTAAGGTTTATTCATTGACATTAAAAATAAGTATAATTCGAACCGAGATGGTCTTTTGTTTTTCTGCAATTGCTGAACAAACATGAACATCATGTGCGAATTGACAATGTTAACTAAATTAGAACATCGATGCGTGATAAAATTCTTGACAAAACAGGGTAAAAATCAAAAAACCATAAAAGAGGAAATGGATTGTGTTTACCGTGAGTCTGCTCCTTCTTTATCTACCATTCAAAAGTGGTCAAGCGAGTTTAAACGCGGAAGGGAGAGTATTGAAGATGACCCTAGACCTGGCCGGCCTGTAGTAGCTACTTCACAAGAAAATATTGATAAAGTGGAAAAACTTATATTGGAAGATGGTCAAGTGAAGGTAAAATCTATAGCACAAGTAACCAATCTCTCTATTGGTACCGTACATGATATTATACATGACCATCTTAATATGTCAAAAGTAAGTGCAAGATGGGTTCCGCGAATGCTGACTCGGCTTCAAAAAGACATGCGTGTAGCTTGTTGTTCCGATTTTATTGACCTGTGCGGTGAAAATCCTGATGAGGTGCTGCAAAGAATAGTTACTGGAGATGAAACCTGGGTTCATCATTATGACCCAGAGAGTAAACAAGAGTCCATGCAGTGGCACATTAAGGGTTCAGCTCATCCCAAGAAGTTCAAGGTCATCCCTTCAGCTGGCAAGGTCATGGCCACGATATTTTGGGATTGTGAAGGAGTATTACTAATCGATTATAAAGAAAAAGGTGTAAATATCACAGGACAGTACTACGCTAACATTCTACGTCAATTAAAGGATGTAATTAAAGAAAAGAGGCGAGGAAAGTTAACCAAAGGTATTCTGCTTCTGCATGACAACGCCCCCGTCCATACTGCTCATATTGCCAAGGCAGCTATTGTTGAATGTGGGTTTAAAACTGTTACTCACCCACCGTATAGTCCGGACTTAGCCCTCAGCGACTTCTTTTTGCTCCCCAATCTTAAAAAGGATCTGCGTGGAAATAAATTTTCTGACGATGAAGCATTGAAGGCGGCAGTGGAGGAGCATTTTTACACGAAAGATAAAAAATATTTTTACGAGGGATTAAAAAAAATAATTGATCGATCTTTTAAGTGTATGAACATAGGGGGGGAGTATATTGAAAAATAAAAATATCAAACTTTTCGTACTTGTTTGTTTTCATTCTCATACCGAGAATATTTTGAACACCCCTCGTACCTACGTATCGACAATAATCGGACCTTGTAATAGTTGTAATTATATCTAACTGGTTTAATACCTTTAGCTTTTCTTGACTGGTACCAACTTCTCAACTACTTGACCACCCGAGCTTTACTAACCATGCACTTTGTACAGTATTATTTATGTCTTATTGATTATTAAATCCTGTTATTTAGCGATGTGTACACACACCAATTAGTTTAACCGGCATTTGATCGCAGGATCTGGATCCGGATCCGCGGATCTTCCCATACGTTTCGGATCCGTTGCGCAAACCCTCGTGCCTTTATAAGTGCAATAACTGGTTTTGGTTAAAGATCCTTTTTGCTAAAAATAAAAATACGTGCATGTGTACTATACTCTGTTCTGTGTAGAAAAAAGTACATATCGCAATTTATAGATTGCCAGTCTACATCCGTCAGTACAAAAGCCCACTTGTGACTCTCCCCGTGAGTAAAACATCCAATCCCTTTCGATACAGTCGGCTCCGTAAAAACGTGCAGCGCGCCGTATTTGAGGAAGGTCCGGTTTCGCAAACAGAGCAGCGAGCGGTAATATGTTTGCGGTAGTCTGTGCAAACTTTAGGGATGGCGACGGTAGCTAAGTACGGACTGATGTTTCCGTGTGTATTTTATGTTTATTTTGTTCATCTTTGTGGCCATCGTAAACAAAAACTATACTATTACATACCCGTGGATGCGGCTGTCTAATTAAAAATCTAAAGACGTATGAGGAGTATCTCCAGAATCGCGCAAATTTCTAATTTGACAGGTTAGATCTTAAACATATCGTTACCGTATCTTGGTGATGTCTAAGGGTGAAGTCACATCTATCAGCATCGAATCGCATTTAGCTGGATGATTTGGACACACTATACGCATCGCAAGTTAAAGTATGCTGTTACATGTTTTCAGCTGCTAAAGGGTGCTATTGCATGCTTTTATCTGCTAAAGTATGCTATCGCATGGTTTTATCTGATAGAGTATGCTGTCGCATGCTTTTAACTGCAAAAGTATGCTATCGCATGCTTTTATCTGCTAAAGTATGCTCGCATATCGCATGCTCTTCATAATCTCTATATATTTTGCTGAAGCCATGTCATAAAGGCAAGGATATTTTTGCACCAGCAAAATCAATTTTTCCTCGTCCATTTTTATGCATATATTGTAATTATTGCAAGTAAACAAACTAGTGCACTTTGCTAGATGGACACGTTGTGATAATGACGCGGTCGCCCGCCCGCACGCCTCCCCCTTTCATTTGCATTGCCTTTCTCATTCGCAAGCATCCCCGTTCTCATGCTTTATCATGAATGAGCATTCTTCAGTATGTTAAATGGAAGCTACACTTATACGCATTTAATGCTGAAGCTGAATCGATGCGAAAGGCTGTATGAATGCGGACGCATCTTCATACAAAATTGCATTTTTGTATTACATAATCTTTAATAGAAAAAACCGACTTCTCTAACTACTAGCCTGGACCCACTTAACGGCGCTTATACTTTATTTGGTAATATGTATACATTTTATGGTAATCATAGTGGTTTGTTTAGTTTAGGTATCATAGTGGTTTTCCGGATCAAGGTCCGGGTCCGTGTCCGGATCCGTGTCCGAGTCCGAGTACGGGTCCGAGTCCGAGTACGGGTCCGAGTCCGGCCGAGGCGGGCCCAGTCCAAGTCAAAATCGAAATTCAGAATCACAAAACGTGTACTATGCGTCGTTGAAGAGTTCTGTTCTGATCATCATCAGCAGTTCCGCTTCATCAAATGCCACAGTTTGTAATGTAAATGCTTGATTTTCTGATGAAAATATATAAAATTATATACGTATGCCTTTAAGATTTGAGGAGTTCCCTCAATTCCTCATGGATCCCATGTTCATGACTTGAGATTGACATAAATGTGCCTAAAAACCTAACTTGCTTAACAAACATAACGAAAAGGACAAATCGCCAAATGCGAGCTATGCGTCGTTGAAGAGTTCCGTTATGATCATCATCAGCAGTTCCACTGCATCAAATGCGACAGTTTTTAATGAAAATGCTTAATTTTTTGATGAAAATACAAAAATCTCTATATGCATGCCTTTAAGATTTGAGGAGTTCCCTCGATTCCTCATGGATCCCATCATCAGAACTCGAGCTTGACAAAAATGTGGCTTAAAAACTTAACTTGCTTAACAAACATAACGAAGAGGACAAATCGTCAAACGTGTACTATGCGTCGTTGAAGAGTTCCGTTCTGATCATCATCAGCAGTTCCACTTCATCAAATGTCACTTTTTTAAATGTATATATGATTTGTTGATAAAAACACAAAAATCACTATATGTATGCCTTTAAGATTTGAGGAGTTCCCTCGATTCCTCATGGATCCCATCATCAGAACTGGGTTTTGACAAAAACGGGACCAATCTGTATGCATATACATACAATCAAAAAAAAATTTTTCAAAATCGGTCCAGTAATGACGGAGATATGGAGTAACAAACATAAAAAAAATATAAAAAAAATATAAAAAAAATATAAAAAAAATATAAAAAAAATATAAAAAAAATATAAAAAAAATAATAAAAAAAATAAAAAAAAACATACAACCGAATTGGTAACCTCCTCCTTTTAGATTTGGAAGTCGGTTAAAAATGCGATTCGATGCTGATAGATGTGACTTCACCCTAAAAGATATCTAATAGATGTCTATTTCAAAATCCAAATCGGGCCCCCTGTTGCTACATAACATGCATGCTGCATTTTCACTTTAAGAGCGAAAATTTCTGCTCAATCAGTCACCCGAAAACTATGACAAAAGATATTTCGTAAAAATAGAAAAATCATAATAACTTCCCCATTTATGTGAAATTTATTTTATGTTTATGGTTTTAATTTATGGATTTTGGATCAAATGTCTATCAATTTTTTTTGTAAAACTAGCTTTAAAAAGCTTTTGTTGTTCGTAAACATGAGTTATTTTTATAAATTTAACCATAAACTAGTAGAATTAAATGTCGTAACAATTACCTATTGAAATATAAAATGTGAGGTATATCGCCCAGCACTAGGGCAGTCAATATAAATTGGCTCCTTGCTACTCTGTTTTAAATTGATCGACTCCCGAGCGGTAACTTTGTTAAGCCAATCACGACGCAAATTAGTTTGCCGACTGTACGAGATTTTTCCTATACCTACGCCATCGGTATTGACTTGTATGTATTAAATAAGTGCGCTGAATAAGTAAATAATGAAAAAAGTGACCCGGTTTAAATTGTAAATTTAAAACGCTCCATGTCCATAGAAATAATTATAACGTAAACATATAATAAAAAATAAGTACCTAACGAATACGTTCATTGTATCAATAAGGATTAGACTTAGAGTTAGGTCCGATCTATAAACCAACGCTGGAGTTTCAAAAAACTGCAACTATTAAAATATGATATGACATATGACTCTTCACAATTGAGAACATTCATTCAGCACAACCACACAATTTCACACAAACAACCTCTCAGTCTAAACGCATATACCGTCACCTTTTCCTCGTGGGAAATATAATATAATTTGATATAACCAGTTTATAAAATGCATTATTAGATGTTTGATATACAAACGCAAGGAAGCTGTTTGATTGGCTCAGATCCATAGCACAAGCGCCTAATTAATCGACATCGACATTATGCGACTAAGTAGCGCGCACTATCTTAATCAAATTTGCTTAAAACAAAAGTACCTATCTCTTCACAAATAATTTGAAGCTTAGTTTCGTGAGCATGCGCATTCTTACACTGGTCAGTCTACAATACAACTCGGTGAGGTTTATAAATAGCCGTCCAGTGGTCTTATTAAGTACGGTTTAGTCCGCACGTTTACACGCAGCTAATTATTACGTTTTTATTTGTGGACGGTACAATCAGCGTCAGTCGTTTGATTATTTGGTCTGTCTCGGGCACGGTAGCGCTGTTTACTGCGCAAACACGTCAACGATACGGCGTTAATTAAGGACCGGTCAGCAGATGCGAGCTGCATACGTTGACTTTTATCTGTGTGGAGCTCGTCGGTGCAGTAGGATCGCAACCGCAAATAAGTCATATTGAGAATATACCATATGTCATCTCGATGGTTTAGATTAGGCGTTAGAACGATACATTAATTTGTCATTTTAGACTTTTTAGAGCAAAAGATTCATATGATCCATATGATTTGGCTTCTCTAGAATCCTTGGCGAAGTGCTAAATATGTATGCAGTTAATATTGTTGTTCTATTGAAGTTACCTGCACCAGCTGATGATCCAGCTCGGCCATCACCCGCAGCAAATGGCCGGTCCTGGCGGCGCGTACGAAGTCTCGCGCGACCACCTCCGCGCCACTAAAGAGCGCGCAAAAGTCGGCGCGCGCCCCGCACAAGCCTCGCCCGAGGGCTACGTGGAGAGACTGAGCTGCTGCTAACCGCTCTGGACTCTGTACAAAAAAGAATTATATGAAAAAAATACAAATTAAAATTGTTTGATGATAAAATCTCCTGATCTACACTTAAATGACAAATCCTCATTTAAAATCAGTTTCTATACTTATATTTTTCTGTTGTATTGGAGAAAATATGTTTTACAACTAAAGCTTACTAATATACATATATCTTTGTAATCTTTATATCTACGCACGTTAATCTACATATGTTGATTTCTAGTTGCCATCATGAAAAGCATTTATGGTTATGGTATTTTAATTCCAAAGTCTTAAAAAGTTTCCAAATGTTTCACTGAACTCGCTTGTAAGTCACCTCGGAAGAGAACGATTAGAGCCGAAGAATAGCGGAATAGTAAAGACCCTCAGTCATTAGCATTAGGCACTTAACTACTTACATTATTAATATTATTGACGTCTTCTACGCGTGGCTTGCACAGCATGCAGCAGACGGTGAGCAGCGTGTGGAGCCCGTCGTGAACCTCTTCCACGGTGTCCGCGCGGGCCACGCCACTCAGGCAGAGGTAGCTGGAACAAGGCTCTGAGTTACCAACTGTTCTACTGTAACTTCTTGCAACAAGCAGCAAAACCTTTTTTTTTCAGTTTACAAATATTAATAATTGTAATTTTACAAATATTACGCTACCTATTCTACCTACGCATTTCATATAATTGAAGTCGACACAACTTTTGTTAGTAGAGTTATTCTAAAAAAGCCTACTTACACTACATAGGTATAAGTAGGCTACCTTTAATGCACACCACACGAATCCAGAATGGAAAGTAAACAGCGTTGTTTTGGTTGCGGACAACTCTGCGGTAAGCTTGGCCGGGGGACAAATGAACAACAACAACCCGTTATTATATGTAAATTTTAAATCGTGTGGCTTTATTATAACTACCTACTGAAATTGTCCTGGTAAAAAAATGTTTAGGTATTTGCTTCAACATGTTAGAAATATACAGAGAAATCCCATACTAACGATTCCCCAATCATCTTATCATGACATGGTGATAATACAACCTAATTAGCGACGTTCCATTCGCCTTAAATTTATGTAACAAAAATGAGTTATTGAAAAAACGTAAGGGGTTTCCAAAGTTTTACTAACAATTTATACCGGTGTGCAAACAATCAGACCAGAAATTAAAAAGAGCTATGCGATGTAAGCATCTTCAACCCCGGATCCAATTATAATTTGTGTCAATATTTGCTGATTGTACCAGTACAGTCAACACAATTAAAACAAGCCGACACGTTCGTTCAAAAAACGACCTTGAATAAAAGGGGTTGCTGTTGATATTTTAAAAGTAATAAAAATTATGAATGAAGGTTTATTGAACTGTATAATTAAATCTTTATTAGCAGATTTGTGATCGTCTTGTACTTTTTTGAATAAGTAACTGAAACGCGATATTTCTTCAGTTTGTTTTTTATTTTTAATATTTCAACCTTTTTGACTTTTTTTTTACTAGGTACAGGCCGATTCCCATACTGTAATGGCCGGCTATAAATACAGACAAAAAACAAAACAAAAACCTGGCGCCATTGGAACGTGAACAATTCAAAGATGGAATTCGAAAATGCTGGCGTCTGATTCGTCACCCAACCTTTACCACCGTATACAAGCCGATAAAACAAAGAACACTCGATTTTAAATCCACACACAGTAAGTTTGTATCACGTGTTTCGATAATTTGGTTGATCCGGAGGTCCGAGTTTCGGTGACGGGTTAAGATAAAATAATCTTAAATATTCGGTGCTTGGTAAAGGTCATTTTAGTACAACACGGACTAAATTACGGTCAGTGTTATCGGGGACTTCTGCCTTTCAGACGATGATATCGAAAGGAATTTCAACAAGAACAAAGTGTTCGATAAAATTATTCCGGATTTTCATTTCACGTCAACAATTTTCCTTCTCCTCTTGATTTAGCGGTAAGCCATATATTGTACTCAGTCTGAACAGCTGCGCCGGAAGATTTGAATCGCCGTCGTTTTGCACGCTTGTTTGTATGTAACCTCATGTCAGAACTCAGCACGCGTGCCATCCAACACATCTCCTTTGTGGGTATACCTACACTAGTATACAGGCTGTGCGAAAATGTACAATTTATAGATAATGTAGTAGGAACTCTTGTTCGTATATTTAAGTTTGATTTAATTCAACAAGTCGAATAAACCAGCTAGCATAACTGCCTTTTTCTACACTTTGTGTAGACAATAAGTAAGACAAAGAAGAGAAGTTAAATTGTATAAGTAGCTACGTATTTCATGTTCTGAGGTAAATATTAGTTAACTGATAATAAAAACGAATTAACCGATAATGCACAAACTAACAAAGCAGTATTCGCAAAAAAAAACAGGAGACACAAGCAATAAATAAATAGAACCTTAAAACATCGTGTTAACTTTAAAAAATCTACTTGCCACCCTGTATTTAGGCTCCAATGCTGCTGAGTCAGTTGAAGAGTCCCATATCTTGTTAGTTAGCATTAACATGTGACCTTATGCTGTAGAATGTCATAATGATTCACGAGAGCCAATCACGCCGCGGTCTAAATTCAAACGCGCTAATGGAACGCGAGCTTACGAGCGGCGCCCGCGCATCTATTTTGTTTAGGGTTGCCAATGCCACTGTTAAGATAATGGTAAATTGAATATTTTTACTCATGATCAGTCTGATATACACCTCTACAAAGATGCTGACTGCCAAATATATTAACGAACAGGGCTAAACATGTATCATAACAGAATGAGAAATATTTAATAATTATAAAAGGGTTTCGAGTTTCAAGGCTTTGTAGATATAATAACAAGCTTCCCACAAACTGATAGGCAAGTTTAAGGACTGGTTTTCATACACATTAAGACCCTCTAGTATATTTTTGACTCCATATAAGGAATATATATTTTTACGACTTGTTTTGAGTTCCCACAAAAAATATAGAATCAATAAAAGTATAAGTAGTTTCATTATGAGAATAATGGTAATGATTTTTATTTAATTGGTGTATAAATGCAGCCACCAACAAGTAAAAATTATTTAAAATTTTATAACATTGAAGAAAGCACACATCACATGGCAACACTGTGACGCGAGCACTCAAGTTGCATTTAAAATGTTCCCCTTAATTTCAGTTAGATAAACGAGCGCATGCGCTTTTCGGCGCCTTTCAACGTGAAATATGCTTTCCCATTAACGACATTGTGTCGTGTTTGATACTCTTTGAAGACTAAAACGCCCAAATTAACATGATCCTTCTACGTACTCGATCACTACAGGAACGAGAATAATTACATTCCTAATTCTCAGCGCGAGGAGACCACGCTATATTGGTTAAACGGTAAAATTGTTGTGGCATCTTAAAAGTAAGGTATGTTAATTTCGTCGTGAGTGAAATAATTTTAATTTCAGTGAGCTCTGATTTAACATTTCCTTTTTCAATTTCGTATTTGAGTGTTGTTTTATTGTATGCACTTTGGGTATTTATTTTTGTGATACTCAAATTCTATAAATGTTTGATATATCGTCAAGGCTATTACATATACTCTCTCTAACTTACTTGTGGTTTCTTTTAAGTAATAATTAATACATTATTAAATTTATAATTATAGGACATATTTTTTGCCCGCATATTTTGTTCAGACGGTACTTATGTCAACATTAAATTTATTGTAGTGATTTTCAACCTTATATAGTTTTCTGAGAATTGTCTAGGTCCAAATTTTACTTTTCTGACAGAATTAGTACATTATTGGGTTATCTATCTATATTGAACATACACATTATATTCAATTAAGACTGAACACTAAGGAACTACTGTAGTCTGTATTTTTTTACTTTATAGTACTACCTACACGATACATTTTCTATTCAAGATACAGATGAGCGCTTACTTTCAACAGACAGTATGAACTTCATAAACATAAACAGACTACATATAACTATAGTGACCTTCCCGTTTTCAGCAGCTAGATTGCTACATAAAATTATTAGTTATCAATTTGGATTGCATGCATTATTTCAACGTTAGAAATAATGCAATTTTTAAAAGCGCGAAAGCTAAGAAACAATTGTTAATATTATTTTAAGACAGGATACAATAATGATATGTATTAACTAGTATAAAATTTTACCGTCGCACACGCTAGAACTGTCAAATTCTAATATCCATATGCATCAATTCAATATGTGAGCGAAGGCAACAAGTGTTTAATCCATAAACTAAACGGCATAAACGACCATAAAATCATCCACGCGTCAAAAATACTTTTCTAAAAGGACGAAAAAACCATAGTTATCATCTAACATACGCCCTTACGTAGTTGAAATACATCAGGCGAAAATCCCTAACGTTATAATACATTGAGACATCAAATAGGTACCTATATTGCATTTTAATGTACGCAAATAAATATGCAAATGTATTTTAAACAAATTCAAGCCCTTGGATTATTTCGGGCGGGAGGGGTTGCAGTTGATTGAAAAATAGAATAAATATAATATTATTATTTAAATTGGTGTTTACTATTGTTTTTTATTCTTACAATTCCGTATTAATGTTGAAATAGATTGATGAATTCTTAAGGTAGGAATTCTTAAGCATTACTCACTAAGATAAGTCAACCACATTCGTATAGATGATTTTAGGTATGTAAGAAAGTACACATATCTTCAAGTTCAAGACACATAGCTTGAGTAATAACTTTGCGTCAACGCTTCGCCTAAAAAAAACTTAAAATACATTTAGAGTGAGTACAGATCAAAAGCGCCATATTTACATAGTGCAGAGGAGGGCGGGGTAATCCGGCTAAGTAATTCTCTCTCAGTAAGTAATTCGTTGATAAATGAAATTAAATCGCACAAACAAGTGCTGCAGTTCGCCCGCGGCTCCCCTTTCACTTACGCTCTCAGCTTGAATAGGGATGTTTTCCAAATATTATCGATAAAATGATCGCAATCTATAAATAAACGCATGTTTCTAAACGACAGGAGGTATTCAATGTACTTACGAGTATTTAAGGTTTTTTCTAGAATATTGGTAAATTACCTACAAGTATTAAAACGGGAAACAGATAGCATATAATCTTTAATAGAAAAAAACCGACAGTAGGTATATGTAATAATCTTTAATAGAAAAAACCGACTTCTCTAACTACTAGCCTGGACCCACTTAACGGCGCTTATACTTTATCTATATATATAAATGCAAGTGTCCTGACTGACTGACTGACTGATTCATCAACGCAGAGCCGAAACTACAAAAGCTAGAAAGTTGAAATTTGCACACTAGGTTGAATTTATAAAGTGTACAAGAGATAAGAAACGATTTTGAAAAATTCAACCCCTAAGGGGGTTAAAAAGGGGATGAAAGGTTGTATGGGGTGCAAGTTTTATTTTAAGCTAGGAATTTGAAACTTTGTAAAAATGTACTATATTAAAAAACAAGAAAACGAATTTCTGCGTTTTCGAAAATTCATCCCCCAAGGTGGTGAAAAAGGGGTTGAAAGTTTGTATGGAGATCAGATATTTTTGTGAGTGTTAGACTTGAAACTTTGTATATGGGGATATTATTATAAGACGGGAAAAGTAATTTCAGCGTTTTTGAAAATTCATCCCCTAACAGGGTTAAAAAGGGGTTGAAAGTTTGAATCCATTACAAATGCTTTGAAACTTCTTAGAAAGGCATAATAGCCGATTACAAAAAAAGTAATTGCAACGTTTTTGGAAATTCAACCCCTAAGGGGGTTAAAAACAGGGTGAAATTTCGTCTTATGTGCAAATTTTATTTTAAGCTAGGAACTTAAAAATTTGCAAAAAGGTATTAAACTAAGATACAAGAAAACTAATTTCAGCGTTTTTGAAAATTCATCCCCTAAAGTGGTGAAAAAGGGGTTGAAATTTTGTATGGATATCAAACATTTTTTCGAACGCGCGACTTGAATCTTTCTATTTGGGGATATTATTAGAAGACAGGAAAAGTTATTTCAGCGTTTTGTAAAATTCATCCCCTAACAGGGTTAAAAAGAGGTTGTAAGTTTGTATGGGGTTCAAATTTTATTTTAAGCTTGGAACTTGAAACTTTGTAAAAAGGAATTATTTTAAACGGGCAATAAACTAATTTCAGCGTTTTAGAAAATTCATATCTCAAAGTGGTGAAAAAGGGGTTGAAAGTTTGTATCGAGATCAAACATTTTTGTGAGTGCGGGGCTTGAATCTTTGTGCAAAGGCATATTATTAGAATACTAGAAAAGTAATTTCAGCGTTTTTAAAAAATCATCCTTTAAAAGGGTTAAAAAGGGGTTGAAAATTTGTATGGGGTTCAAATTTTATTTTAAGCTAGGAACTCGAGACTTCGTAAAAAGGTATTTTATTAAAAGACAAGAAAACTCATTTAGTGTTTTTGGAAATTCATCCCTCAAGGTGGTGAAAAAGGGTTAAAATTTTGTATGGAGATCAAACATTTTTGTGAGTGCGGGGCTTGAATCTTTGTAAAATGGTATATTATTAAAATACGAGAAAAGTAATTTCAGCGTTTATAAAAATTCATATCTTAAAGGGTCGAAAGGGGGTTGAAAGTTTGTATAGGGTTCAAATTTTATTTAAAGCTACAAACTTGAAACTTCGTAAAAATGTATTTTATCAAAAGATAAGAAAACTAATTTCAGAGATTTTGATAATTCATCCCCCGAGGTGGTGAAAAAGGGGTTGAAAATTTGTATGGAGGCCAAACATTTTTTTGAGTGCGGGACTTGAATCGTTGTATAAAGGCATATTATTAGAATACAAGAAAAATAATTTCAGCTTTTAAAAAATTCATCCCCTAAAATGGTTAAAAAGGAGTTGAAAGTTTGTATAGGGTTCAAATTTTATTTAAAGCTAGGAACTTCAAACTTCGTAAATAGGTAGTTAGGTAGTTAGGTTTTATTAAATAGAGGACATGAAAATCTTCTACGGGGGTTTAGAGGGATTATATCGAGGAAAATTTTATTCAGTTAGGGGCTTGAAACTTCGTAGGTTGTGAAAGACAAGTCTCATGCGTTGTATAATATTAATAATTAACAAATGATTAACCGTCCTACCGCAATCTCTTGCTGCATAATGTTCTAAGCTAATGTAGAATATATTACCATAACCACCAATATACAAATCCACGCGTACGAAGTCGCGGGCAACAGCTAGTTTGGTAATATGTATACATTTTATGGTAATCATAGTGGTTTGTTTAGTTTAGGTATCATAGTGGTTTTCCGGATCAAGGTCCGGGTCCGTGTCCGGAGTCCGGGGCCCAGTCCAAGTCAAAATCGAAATTCAGAATCACAAAACGTGTACTATGCGTCGTTGAAGAGTTCTGTTCTGATCATCATCAGCAGTTCCGCTTCATCAAATGCCACAGTTTGTAATGTAAATGCTTGATTTTCTGATGAAAATATATAAAATTCTATACGTATGCCTTTAAGATTTGAGGAGTTCCCTCGATTTCTCATGGATCCCATGTTCAGGACTTGAGATTGACATAAATGTGCCTAAAAACCTAACTTGCTTAACAAACATAACGAAAAGGACAAATCGCCAAATGCGAGCTATGCGTCGTTGAAGAGTTCCGTTATGATCATCATCAGCAGTTCCACTGCATCAAATGCGACAGTTTTTAATGAAAATGCTTAATTTTTTGATGAAAATACAAAAATCTCTATATGCATGCCTTTAAGATTTGAGGAGTTCCCTCGATTCCTCATGGATCCCATCATCAGAACTCGAGCTTGACAAAAATGTGGCTTAAAAACTTAACTTGCTTAACAAACATAACGAAGAGGACAAATCGTCAAACGTGTACTATGCGTCGTTGAAGAGTTCCGTTCTGATCATCATCAGCAGTTCCACTTCATCAAATGTCACTTTTTTAAATGTATATGCTTGATTTGTTGATAAAAACACAAAAATCACTATATGTATGCCTTTAAGATTTGAGGAGTTCCCTCGATTACTCATGGATCCCATCATCAGAACTGGGTTTTGACAGAAACGGGACCAATCTGTATGCATACATACAATCAAAAAAAAATTCAAAATCGGTCCAGTAATGACGGAGATATGGAGTAACAAACATAAAAAATAATAAAAAAAATAAAAAAAAATAAAAAAAATAAAAAAAATAAAAAAAATAAAAAAATAATAAAAAAAACATACAACCGAATTGATAACCTCCTCCTTTTAGATTTGGAAGTCGGTTAAAAATGGAACAAAACAAATACAGGTAGGGTGTGCACTGTGCAGCACATGCACACCCTACCTGTATTTGTTATGTTATGTACATATTTTACAAAAACTAAATTTTATCAACGATTAATTAATTTGATCATACTATGTCAAGTGTTTTTGAGTTTCGAGCGATACTAAAAGAAAAAAAGTATCAATACATCCCTCCCTATAAAGTTAGCAAAAAAGAGCATCGCAACGCGACATGTGCGCGGCAATCTGTCGATGCACTCAGCTTCCTTCTCCTTTTCACTCGGGTAAGTCAACGTAAGTTCATCTCTATCTAACCCCTCTAAAGTACCCTATTCACGGTTGTCGCGAAAGCTTAGACGTATGAATTATCACGATGTTTAGGATTGTTTTCGATTGTCCGATTCGATTATTGGATAAAAAATAAAATTATCGTATTATGTGCTTGGTATGGCTCGGATTACGAGTATGCATTAGGTGGTTGAACAGTTTGTTTAACTTTTATTACATTTATTTTTCATTTCTGGTCAAGATCGTGATTGCCGGGATCATGAACTATGACACATGTGCAATAAAATGCACAAATGATAGAAAAATTAAATGCGTCAAAATTCACATCATGTAAAATAAATTGGTGGTAAATACCTAAAGTATGTTAAGATTTTATACATAAACGGTTGAAAGATTTGATTTGCATTGATGTAGATAAAATAATATTATACTCGTAGGTTGGTATAATACATAAATATGTCGATAAAATAATCATAACATCATAATCGGCCCACAGCCAATGGGCAGTGCGGTGGCATAAAAACACAGCGGGCGGTGCGTGCGGCGGCGGCGGGGCGTCCAGTTGGGATTGCGAGTATATCTGAGACAATCAACTTTTTCTTGTACTTACCTCGATACCGTGGTTGCCTGTTGGCTTTTACGGGACAAAATAACAACATAAATTAGATCCACTCATTTAGAACAGATAGTAGGAAGACTAACGAGACTGATCTGATATGATAATTCTGTGCTTTTCGCGAAAGCCAAGAAAGTCAGTTTGAAATCCTCCGGTAAGTCTGGCACTTACCACCAAAATATAATCTTTTGGTTTTGGGTCTGCAATCAGCGACTTTAAAAGAAGTGGCAAACTTAAAATGTCCACGACTAAAGCGGTACTTAGTTCGATGGCTAGTTTGCACTGAAGAACACAATGCCGCCTCTCTTTTGTGTGCATATCCTACTAGTAATGGAAATAAAGCAGTGGGCAGTGTGTGGGCACAACAGCGCGCCGGGGAGCCCCGCGGGGCGCCTCTGTGGTGGCTTTACGAGAATGATTTAGGTACACGATGATTGTAATCTGCCGTGGAAGGCGGGATTTTAGCCATAACAATTCAATCCTCTGAGGCCCGATTTGGCTAACTTGTAAGAACGCAATCTAAAGATTAAGCGTCAATAACATATGGACATATTTGTGGAATATCTTCATTCTTTGGTCGTATTGTTAGGCTCTTTGTTATGCCATAAATATAAATTTATTAATATCTAATAACTTTCGACTAAAGAGTCAAAAAGTAGACTTTTCGTATGTATCGCAATTCAATAAATGATTTTACATGTAATGTTATAGTTTAAAATAAATGTCCTAGGGCCCAGATCTAGCACCTCCCGATATGACTAGTAGGATACAAACGTTAGAGGCAATTCAGCTTATTTTTAAAACCATTAACTACAGGATGATGTGCTCTATCCTAATATTCCTTATTTTAAATAACCGTTCTTCAGCAGTCGACTAAAAACTGGCAATCTGGTGGAAAGTGGAAACACAGTTCTATGAATGCCCAGCTAGTTACTGTTTATTAGCTGCCTTCACCATGCAACAATCAAAAATGTCTTCAAAACATGTCCTCACAAATGTTTCACCAAATTCCCTAATATAAAGGCGACATCCGTAGCTACAATTACACGGATTGCAGGAGGGGTCCCGGCGCTAAGTGCTGTGAGACCGTCCAGGTGGCGTTCACGCGGCCCTGGGTTTGATTCCCGGACCCTTGACAAATGCTTTTAAGTGAGTGCCAGAATTACACACAAGCATGAGCATTACTGTGCCATATAAAGTTGACCAACACAAAACGCAAAATCTTTTATGACGAGATCATACAGGTAACCTACAAACAAATTGCAAAACCTAAAAGCTAAAATACACACATACGTTCTACGTAGAATGCCTCAACACCACCTAAATAAATTCGACGGGTAGAAGCATGCGAAGTGTTTATTGAAACTTGATCTACGACTCAAACACAGAAAATAAAGTAGTAGACATCTATGTACCAAAATAAAATTAAAGCCGACCAAAAATAGGCATATGTATTACGAGTACGTAATTTATGTACATACATACATTACATACAATCATAGATCCTCGCACTAAAACAAATACGATAAACAGTTCAATCAACAAGTTCTCAAGGTCACAAAAGCACCCAAGAGTAAAACAATGCAAACGTACATATTTAAACTAGTTATTAAAGCTAGCCTGTTTACATATACATATTATCAGTAAATCTGTCATCTCGTCTTAAACCTAGAGTAAGTGCCGTGCGAGTAACCAGATGCGGTTCAGTCCCGGCCGTGGGAGACCCAGCACTTGTCACTTGTACCCAATTGGGGGTGAAATTATTAACATCTGATTTGGAGCTTTATATGAGTGAGTGGATATCGTAGAATTTCATAGCAAATGATCCTTCGCGTACGGGAATATACATCAGAATTCTGCTATACAATTTCAATGTTACAACGTCAAGCATAAATATATATGTATGTATATTTAACTAGCTTCCATCTGCGATTTCCTCTGCGTAGAATAACTACTTCCATATCCCTCCCTCTTCCATAGTAAATTCCTCCTCCCCTATTCACCCCCTTAAATATATAAGGGCTGACTTTCGAGATAAAAGCTATCCTATATCCTTTCCCGGGACTCAAACTATCCTCATATCAAATTTGATTTACGTCGGTTCCGCGTTTTATGCGTGAAGAGCTGAAGAGGTAACACCAACAGACAGACAGAGCTTTTATGATACATATTTATAATATTAGTACAGATAAGTATTTAAGAACAATGAATAGGTTAAAATAGACACAGAAAAATAAAGTTAAATCTACATCTTAGGACACTGACTTGCTGAACTTGCTTGCCTTGTTCCTGGTAGATATTGTGAATTCATAAACTTTAAAATTGGGGAAAGTTTGGCCTATGTTCTGTAAAATATCTGCATATCCCGTCCTGTATATGTGGTTTTATATAACTTTAAAGTACTCGTACGTATGCCGACATTTAAAAAGTAGAGCAAATCAATGAAAATAAAACACAACTGTGATTCCCAACTTAATTCTCCATTGTTCCACAATCAGGCCTATTATTGCTCTATCCTAGGCAAGACTGCACAAAAAGCGTTGCTCTACCCTTCCAATACCCATGACAGCGCCATGACGACACGTCAAGGGCCGGTAATCGAACCCTGTCCCCGGAGTATACACAGAAACCACATTTGCGGCACGCGACCATAACGGTAATTTTGCGCAGTGGAATTAAATAATTATGACATATAACTGACGTCGGGTCCACCCTTCTAATAATGGTCTTTTTTTATGTGGAGTTAGAATTATCATTTTTACTTATATTTTATCTTGTTTAAGTCGTAAGCCGGAAGTTAGCCGTAGCACAAATCCTTGAAAAACTGTATTAATACATATGAACGGCGGTGCATGTCAATTGTCCTGGATTGACCTAAGTGTTACCAGGCTTAAGGTGCCACAGGGCCAGGTCTGTTGCGAGGTGTATTAACCGTAAACCACGCATACTTGGAGGCAATGAATGGGACACTTTAAAAATAAGATTTAAATGAAGAACCCGAGACATGTAAAACCATATCACCCCGTTAGAAGTGATAACTAGAACTTACCACAAAAACGAATGGAATGGATATACGTGACGCGAATCTCAAGAACATAGGCAATTAAATTCAAAACCCAAATAAAATTACAGAAAACCAACAATTTACATTGGCTCAATTATCAGACGCGTGTCTCTATTATTGCCAAAATTAACACTAACAGCGAATCTAACTAAAAACCAATGCCTATTCAAAAACTGCCCTTAACACGTTGACATAAAACCCCCACACTATTTTAACAACCGCAAAACCATACTAAAGATTTGAAGTCATGGAAAACTCGACTTTATATTTCATACCTAGGACCCAAATCTGAATAAACATGTATATCGAAACATTGTACGAATCGCAAATTTGGCACACAGTGACATTGAATATGCAGCTCTACCCCACGCATTTAAAACTCAAATTCATAATATTAGTCACTTTTACAGAAGAACATGGGCAAAGTTCGGCCACGTGTTATTGTCATCGCTAGGGATTTCTATATTTTCTATCCAGTCCAAAAGGAACTCGCTCCGTTATGGAGAAGTCGACTTAACACCATTGAGGAAAAGACTCCAATTCTAACGGACATTAAAACTGCTATATTTCTCGCTTGGGATTTTGGCCGGGATCGAAGTCCCTACCCGAGAGGATTGCCGTCACGGCACGCGACTCGACGCGTGACAGTTTTGATGGCTAAATTGTGACGGTTTTTTTTTAATGTAATAAATTTAAATTGGTGTTGAAACTGATATGGTTTGGGTGATAGATAATTAGAAACGAATGAATGAGAAAATTGAGAATTGTAGGGCATCTGTTTTTAACACAAATTTTCTAACATTGAACTTTTACCTATTTCTGCTGGTGCTCCTATAATTTAAAATGTTCACTTGTGCTATTAATAGTAATTGACAACATTCCAGTTATTTCATTATTCATTTAATTAACCAATCTATCACGCTACGCTTTTACGATTGAAGTATCACATCACATGCGACCAAATGCGATTTATTGCGAATTAATAAATAAAGAATGAATAAAGAAAATCATATTCAGAATTTAAACCTGTATTTCCTAGAGAAAAATAGTAGACTCTTTACATTTATCACTCTTGTAATCTATATAGTCGAGAGTGAAAGCCCTAAACGACGGCGTTGCATGAACAAGAGATTTCTTTTGGCAGGATTGGTGGCTTAGGACCCAAGTATGGATTTAAGAAGTGGAGCCACCGAGATTTTTGATGTACATTTTTAGGGGGGGGGTTGTATAAATAGGGGATGCCGAATTCATTTATGATATCATAATGACACCATTCCGAAGTAAAAACCCATAAAATATGAAAAAAATACTTTTTTTTTAAATTCCTCTTCACGCTTAAACTGCTGAACCATTTTAGTTGAAATTTGGTATAGGATACTTTTAATATCAAAAATAATCCCTTAAGGGTGTGAAAAGGGAGGTGGAAATTTGTATGGGGATTCAATAACCGCTGAACCAATTTGGATGAAATCTATGTCTACATCTTTGATTTAGTTGAAAATGATACTAAACTTGACTTAGAACCTAAACTTAAAGAATTATTAACCTCAGACGTCGCAGACGCTTAAAAACCTGGGTGGCTCCACTTCTTAAATCCATCCTTGGGTCCTAAGGACCAATCCTGCCAAAGGAAATCTCTTGTTCATGCAACGCCGTCGTTGACTTTTTTCGTCTCTGAGCACATTCGACTAATAGTACACTTCTAAAATGTAGTTTAACAAATATAATGGATTAATTCATAAAGTTATCAGCATCGGCACATAAAATCTGCGGCGTGTAATAAGTACTTTGCAATATTATAATAACAACACATGCCATAAATATATGATCAATCAGAATAAAGCTCGCAAATATGACGTCACAATCAAGGGGAGCGTCGGGCCAAATGGACCGTCGTCTATTAACGATGCACTTTTTATTACGTCTCTCCACTAGAGTGTGTTTTGATTCAATTTCACAGCCACTACCCGCATATGGCGCTGTAAGAGCAAAAACTTTTTTAAGTTGCCTGAGTGCTGGTCGCAGAATAAGATTAATAAGTAGATAGCAGGGTACAATATTACACTAATTATAATCAATCCAGTCACACATGTGACTTAGTAAGCTCTGTAATAATAAGTCTGCTTTAGGTAGGTACTATAATACATTCTAGACATCCCTAAGTGATGGAACACATCTAAGATTCGGACACAAAATATTAGAGCCAGACACATATAGGTATGATCTATGTAAAAAATTCAGCCATCACGTGTATTCAAACGCTTTTCTTAGGAGAAGGGGTAGGTACCAACAGTACTTGCCTCGTCATAGAGGTTATTAAAAAAAAATAGTGCAATATTTTTTGGGCACGAGGTTACAGGGTAGGCTCATCGTTTCTGTATTTTATAGTTTCAGATCAGACAAATACGAACGTTTCCGAAAAAATACGAAGGAAAACAATTATGCACTGTACTACATCTATAGTAATATTTTAATAAAACAAAGTTAACTATCACCATTCTCCTACAGACCTAAAATCAGCATGATCGAAGTTTGTTTCCCGTTTCACCGTCAGCAAATTTAACTTGGTGAGTTACGAATTGCATTAAGGCGGATTTAGCAAGTAATCAGCCGTAAGGCATTGTATTGTTATGTGATAAAGTTCTGCTCGTCGCATATGTTCGGTTAGGAAAGTGATAAATGCTATTGAAACATTAGAAGTAGAGTAAGTAATAAAATATAGTCAACTTGTAAAAATTAAGAGGGAGAGGCGGCTATAATCCTATAATGCACCGCCATCGCCATCGTCAGTTAAATCGTACCACATTTAGATGTCCAATTTAATAACCTAGTCTTTATTTTTAATAATAATATTAATAATGTATGTGTATTAAATAAGCTATTATTGTATAAGCATAGCAGTTTTTATTCAATTTATAAAAATACAAATTGTAATTTGTTGTATTACGTGTATTTTTTTAAATCTAAACTAAACCAACCCCACTTGAAAAAAAGGACTAAATTACATTTTAATACACTAACCCAAATAACACGTCACAGACAATGATATATTCAAAACAAACACTGTACATCTCGTAACACAACACCCACATTTATCACATGTGCCATCCCTATACAGTTAGCAGGGCTACTGCTATAGGGGCGAGCCAGAGCGATAAACGTCACCTGCCATTAAATCGAGCGCGCATCATTGACAAAACACAAATTGAATGCGAGGGCACCCCTACGCGTAGGGGTGACCCTTTTAAGCGTATTGAATAAAATAAATATTATTTAAGGAATAGTTAAGACTTGATATTAATTCTGACGCATGCTTTTGTTTATTGCGTGACGACAACAACGTGTTTTACAATTTGATATGATAATTTTACACAGACAATGTTTACGAGTTTCGTGATGAGTATCTAATAATAAGATTAAAGGCCACTTTGGTGGTTAAACTTATGTATGAGGTGTATAACGCCCGACGCACAGGACCTCCTACTGAGAGCTTTATAAAGAAAAAATAACAACAAAAACCTCCCATTGTCCTTTTGATCAGTATTAATTATTCATATTGTTGAGTACCTATTTAAGACTTGTACAATTTTAGCTTTATGTTCGTAAAATGGAGACCAAACAGATGAAACAGTCGTCACCGGCAATATACCTACAGAGGCCATAATTCCCACGTATATCACACTCGTGAAATGTTGTTGTTAGAAATTATGAATAAGAGTAAAAATAAAAAGCAGCAGTCAACAGAGGATCACACAAATGTCCAGATGCGTGGCAAACGTCGGCGCTAATAAAAAACAAATATTGACTCCGAATATCAAATAATCATCGAGCCCCCGCCATTTTAATGAATTAAAAATGTCCTCGTGATATTACTGGCGGTAATGCGAGGGCTCATTGTCAGCGACAACGCGCGGGATAAGTGTCCGTCTAAATTAATATAAGGTCAATGTGAAAAAGACTGTCATATTTTTTGTAAGATCGTCATCGTCATAAGGCAAGAACTCTCTCACAGTCTGTAAGAGACCTTCTGTAAGCGGACTTCTGTGTACAAACTCAAGAGTTAAAACCCACAAAAAAGCTTGGAGACGGTTTTACCTTATAGACGGTCATCCCCATATTCTCCTGGGCAAAAGACCTAGATTTTTTCTACTATAATATTCTCTGGTATCCATTTGATTTCACCAAATCCAGACCAATCGACTAATTTTCGTAGTACAAACTTTGAAACATTGTTGGATTCTTTCACTAATGAATATATTTTTCACTTTTGGTTTATTATGTGTTCAGACGTGTCACTTTGAGTGAAAGATGAATAATGAAACTAGAAAATGAACAAAAAAATGAACCGTCTGATCCCACCTTTAGACGCTTCCGCTGTCGCTCATCGGTCCGCTGCCAATGGAACCCGAAACAGGGGCGTATTAAAGCCAGGGTCCTTTTCATTTTAGAATTACATCGACTTTTTAATTTTGCAATCGGTGGGCGGAGCCGGACGGCGACATGCTGTCTAATTACTGAGTGAATGTCGTAGGCAAATGGGAGGTCAATTTATTAGAGGTCCAATAAATTAATTTAAGCCTGCTATAACATAAATGTTTTAGTTATTTTGTTTTAATAATATGATTTAACCTAAAATATTTATAGATTATTTAGGTTTTATAATAGGTAGGTATAATATGTTATTTTAAGAAACTCGAATTTGTTATCAAATGGCTAGTGCATTTTTTCTCATTTTTACGCCTAAATTTCTTAATTATGTACCTAATGTGTTTGCCTTTCTAATGTATTTTATTACGAACATATTAACTTTTCAGAAACTCGTTTATTAACATCTAAACTCAGAATTAATTCGATTAGGCTACCAAAATTGTATACAATATCTAAAAAAAGACTACTCAGGAGTAGACGTGTGCGCCGCGCCGGCGCGCCGCCGCCGCCGGCCTTTTTTGCCACGCCGCCGCCGCCGATAAATGATCGGCGTGAAATCGGCGTGACCTTGAATGTTGTTAATTAGCTATTCCGAGTTGGTATTTGGCTTACAATATGGATTTTTTGTATAATATATGTTACAGTTATTAATTAAATAAAACAGAATAGCCAAGTTGCATAAACTATTTGACACACCAAGTAAAGTAACTGAGTAATCCTAAGTATTCAAGAAAGATGAGGGAGCGATTATTACCTACTGCCTACTGTATTCTGATATTTAATACTTAAGAACCTACTTTTTTGTTTAGGTAATAAGACTTATATTGTGTACTACTTATAGTTTATAATTAAGTGAATAATTAATAAATAGTTAATATTGTCCTTCGCTGCCTGAAACACAGGGAATCCTAGTTCAGGCATTTGTAAATCACTTGTTTTTATAAATTCTTAGTCTTTAAGAGCAACCACTGTACTATACTTTTCTCAATAAATTATTTGTATTTGTATTTGTATTTGTAATTATGAAGTAGGATTTGTTCATGTTAATTGGGAATTCACATTGCCTCACATACGAAGGTAGAATGCTCCATCATAAAAAGACTTACAATTAACTAGGCAACGTAAACAGGGCTCATGTAGTGGAGTCAAGCAAAATCTGAGAACAGTGAGAACATTGATGTGCGAAAATTCTCGAGACCCTGACTTTCCAAAATAAAAGTCGTGTGCCAAAAATGTCGAGAAGAGAGAGACAGAGTGACAACACTGTGGATTCACTGTTAATCTGGCGAAAAGCGCAAATGCTTTCCCAGCGGAAATGTGCAAGCTGTAAATGGGTAAAACAATATTATCATGTCACTCGATGCTATTTCTTGTAACACACTGTGCTACTATTGTCGAAATAAGCCAATGAAATCATGAGAATATTGAGAGTTACCGATCGGATCGAAGGTCATTGGGATCAGGTAACCCCTTAATGCAAGCCAGTTACTAGAGAAATTTACGTTATTATAGCTATGCTATATTCATTTACAAACTCTATTTTACTCCCAGTCTATTCAAAACAATACGTAGTTCATTGACCAGCAACCTGGATTGATAAAATTACCAAGAAAAATAACAAATTAATGATTTTCCTTAAGAAACCTGAAAGTCAAGGTCACGCCGATTTCACGCCGAAAACACGCCGCCGCCGCCGATTTTTCGGCAAACGCCGCCGCCGATCATTTTTTAATCGGCGCACACGTCTACTCAGGAGTTGTATGGCGAAAGGGGAACCGCACCGGACCGTCAGTTAACTCAGTTATTGAGGGAACTTTCATGTTCTCAAATACCTAAACTGCAACCGTAGCATATTTTAGAGTGCATAATAGCATTATCGAGTGCCCTAGAACTGGAATCGAAGCTAGGATATAATTTGATTTGAAGTGGGGCTTCAATGCGGTTCTGTGGCTCTCAAGTCAAAGTGGCTCGTAATATTCCCGGGCCCTGGAAGTTATAACAAAACTATAACTATATAATGTGCATATTTCTACATTTTCTCATTTCCCGAGGTTATTTAGATGTATCTTTAAATTCTTCACGGATAGAATATATGTTTGTCTACGTCGAAATCCTTAAGTCCCAATTAATGTGCCACATTAAGTGCATAAAATACTTTCTCTACTCAAGTTTCGAGGGATAATTTTGCAAAAATAGAGAAATAACTCTTGACATAGCGTGGCATCCGGATAAATTTTATTTATAAGGCTAAATCAATATTCAGTTATGTAACGCGCATACTCACGGGTCTATCATAAACACTTTTCGCAAATAAGGAAAATTGCATACCTATTTAATTATCTAAATACCTTTGTTTCAGTCAGCAAAATGCCACAAGCTCAATACTCTTCACAGCAAGTCTTCGTGAAATAGACATCAAAGATATGTTAACTTTTATGCACTTTATTCCATTGTGATAAGGCCAAAAATGTATAGGTACATTTGACATCGACTGTACGCCACCATTCGTACTTTCAGTGTAAGAGCCCTACACGGGATAGCTAGTGTTTAATTCCGTTTGAAGAGGAGTTGATTGTGGAACGATGGTCCTCGAGGTGGAGTGTCTTTGATTGCTAATGGATGAGAGATCGCCTGTACGGATTTGATGGGTTTATAGAAAATCAAAAGTCACAGGCTATAAGAACATAAGCATACGTAACATGTTTCCCAGTGCTATTATTTTACAAAACGATTCTCATCATACAGTATACTTTTATCAATTCCGTTTTCTTTTTAAATTTTTATTCAAACATTTAGAACTATGATGGACAAAGGATAATTAAGTTTTTAAAGAACTCTATTGAAAATCAGAACAGATTAGAATACGACTACTTACTAAATGAAACTATACAAGATGACTATTCTAACATTTTTAACATACTAACCTACTTTCCATGATTAGATAGACATATTGTCCTTGAATTTAAGAATTAATGAAATTAAACCAGAAAAAAACTAAAAGGAAAAACATTTTTCCTCAAGTTAATACAATCTTGATTCAGTAAATTGTAAGATGCCTCATTAAAAATAGCGTATACGCGCGGCTATAAATGTGCGGTGTCCAATCACTCTTTTAGGCGAGTAGATTCAACGAAAGTGCATGCTTTCTACCCAATTGTTCTATCACAACACACTCGATGTCAGAACATGTGCGAGCGACACTCTATTGTGTCCATATGGGACGCGTTCAGCCCCTTTCTCTGTCAGAGATTAGGCACATTACAGAATGTCTCGCGCGAAATAGCAAGTTAGTTTTAGGTAAAATAAACCTTCATTTATAAGTATAAAAAAAACTATAAATTGTAGCCCCTTCTTAGTTGTATAAATAAATTTACGTTATAAAAAGTTTAAGGTATTAGAAAAACAAAAAATGGTAATTATGTTAAGATGGCGTGCGCACGAGAAGCAATCAATTAACTAACTTAAGGTCGTAAACATAACTGTCATTAATAGAAGTAGCTTTTAATTTGTCTTTATTGTTCCTGTTAGAATACCCATAATTTTGACACAAACCAAAACTATATAAATTTAAAAACTAAAGTTTTTGCGAAACTAATTTTCGCCGATAGGGGTCAAATTTTGTATTTATAGTCTGTCTGTGAAACCACTAATAAGTACGTTTTTAAAGCCTGACCAGGAATATATGATCACGCGCCATGTTGCACAATTTTACTGGAACTAATTTTTTCATACTATACTGAACTGTCACCCTACATGAGAATAACAGCTCCCTCTTGACTATATTACTGGTCAGGCTTTACATTGATAATTGGTTCCCCTAAAATTTCGAGTCTATTGCTATTAATCTATGACCGAGTGAATTGGGGCCATGTGACATCGATAGCGGGTAGATTACAAGTGATTATCGATTTAATCGCATAGCGTTAGTTTGATTAAAATAAACGAGAGATCGCAGACGAGAATTAGAGAGATTTATCACTGTCTCATCCGAAGGGTTGATTTAATAGAACGTTACGGTCGAATAAATTATGATATACATGACATTCGTGAGATTTTAATGTATTACAGATTTGGCGTGTTATGTTAATTGTTACATTACAAGCATCCAAGTTAGTATAGTACAATTACTATGCACAACGCAAATAATACACCCTAAAAAAACAGTCTGTAACTGAAAAGGATGATTGCTAGAAATTGTACCTAATAGAAAAACACGGGTTTTTGAAGACATGTAAATAGAAAATACAGTCACGCGACGCACATGAGGCACATGCAAGTCAATTACGATATTGCTCGCGCTGGATATTGAAAATAACATAAAACAGTATAGTTTCACTTTCAATAAACTTAACTTTGAGTGACAAAAACAAGCAGAAAATCATTCAGAGCTCATTTTGCATTTATAGTTTACCGAAAACGTCCCACTGCTGGGCACAGGCCTCCTCTGACGCGCGAGGACAGTAAAGTTTATGAATGTTTTTCAATGTATAAACGTAAGGCGGTAAACAGCGGCTCGCAAACCACATGTGATTTTTCGAAAGGATAATTACGGCTCTTCGTGACACTCAGAAGATACAGTCGAGTGTTCTAAGACCACCGAAAACAGCGTAAGCGGCACTTTGATATTGCAAAAACAGGGGATTATTATCGCCATTGGATTTCTTCACATTTTTTTTCCAATGCCTAACGTTAGGAACTGATCAGTAATTAGACTAATTAGGTTATGACTGGTTTACCTATATTAATTCCGAAAGTTTACTGCTATATCTATTAGGCCTAATAATGTACTGGGTTAGTAAATCTGTAGGGCTCGCGACCTCCCGAGGGGAAGCCCCTGAGCCTGCTCTTGCAGAATGCACTGCAGGGGCAGTTTTGTTTAGTATTTTTAATTAATCATGATGTGCTCGGTGTTGGTTTCCCATTGTTCTAGTGCCAACACCTGTTAGTGTTAGGGGTGATTCTATGAACAATAGAAATTATCGTGAAAAGCTGGTGCTTATTTGGTTGACTTAAAATGTCATGTTTTGACAACATATTAAACGGATCAGTTAGTTGATTTGATAGGGTGAATTAGACAGGCCCCTTAAAAATGGCACATAGTAAACATTTACTTATTTTATCTACATCTTCACAAATATCATAAACCCTCTATGATGCGTTCAAAAACCGCAAATTACGGCTAGCATAAACTGTTTGGTTTCAACAAAATCAACAAATTAGGATTGTTCATTTTTTTTAGACCCCCATTTTTATTTTATTTTCTGAAAATATAGGTTAATTTAAGATACCAATTTGAATGATTTAGTAATTCGTGGCTCGGTTGAATATTTATAATTTATTGAAAATATGAGATACGACTTCTCGTAAATTACATGTCGTGGCTGATTGGATAAAGCACAAGCAACAACAAGCATTAAAAAATAGTTGTCATTGTCAATTGATTGTAATTGTCAACTGTCGACAATGTCAGTGTCACGCGTTTTTATAAATAATGTCGTCTCGAATACTCGTTTCATTTGAATCCCTGAATCAATAATTTCAAAATACGCTAAATTTGTGAAAGCTGATTCCAGAAATCTGCCTAAGTTATATAATATAACTTACGTTTTATTGAAATATATGTATCCATTATAGCATCCAACTCCAACCATAAGTTGGCTGAAATCAGGGGAACAAAAATAGAAAATGTAAGTTACATCAT
This sequence comes from Cydia amplana, assembly GCF_948474715.1. Classification (NCBI taxonomy): domain Eukaryota; kingdom Metazoa; phylum Arthropoda; class Insecta; order Lepidoptera; family Tortricidae; genus Cydia; species Cydia amplana. The sequence goes on along the minus strand of NC_086070.1, from coordinate 15,646,068 downwards.
ATATTTTTTCACTGATTCTATTTTTAAGGAGATTGGATTCTTAAAATTGTTACAAGCGTCCATTGCTAAGGTCGCTTAACACCCAGTGGATACTTTCTACCGGCTTGTCACCATTGTTTGGATATTGGATTAGGTACATGCTAATTTAGCTAATTATATTCTATTATTTCAGGTCATCGTGTGATTCCTATTTAGATACGGCTGTGTGATATGTAATGTACAAAGGAGATCATCGATTTGTTAAGGCACTTGGGCCCAGAACAAACTTGAGCATTTTGGATGTTCGTTTCAACATTTACGTATAGTTGCTCTTTTATGGGCAACACATATTTCCTAAATTAATAAAAAAGTAGATAAACAAAAACATGTTTTATTATTCACAGATCTTTATTCACTTAAGTCTTGTCCACCATGATATCAGCAGCTTGAACTGCAACATGTACCTGGAAATTAGAAATTATATCTGTTCAAATAAGCAGTTTCAGGCTGCATTTTGAGTATGACCATGTATTCTTGTGTATTCATTCTTTCTAGTAGGCACCATCTCTGTTTAACGGTTTGCCTTTAGATACTCTGGCTACATTACCACAGAAAATAAATAGGTCCCCACGACCCTACTAACAAAGTGAGCTTTTAAATAATTGTAGTAAATAATATTAATTAATACTTACATCGACGTGATCCTCACAGCAATACTATGTTAAACTTGAAGTAGGTAGGTAGGTATTCCATGTTTACTTCACGACACCATCTTTCACGTCGTAAGTAGGTCCTCGCGGATTCGAACTATTATTTTTGTGAATCATTCCCACACGTAGGAACAAGGTTTTTGATTTATATTAAGCAATCAAATCTACAGTTTAGGTATCAGTTATAAATCAAATCGTAACAAACCAAGAGCGGTTTAACTGAAAAATTAAATTATGACAATTGATGACAATGATAACTTTGACAATTACGTGAGTGACGGATTTATTTACTATGGTTCGATAACTTTTATTATGCGATGACTTTACATTCAGCCCAGGAGAAAGGTCAAACTAAGGTCATAAGGATATTTGTTGAAATATCTTCAATCCTCAATTATTATATCGCAGCAAATGTCGGAAACTGTTTGAAAACCTCATATCTCGAAATGGTTTTCGAAATAGAACATTAAAAAAAAAATGAACAATCCTAATTATCTGTGAAACTGTTACCTATTAATAACGTTGATGTCGATTAAATAATGACATTCAAACTTCGAACATCTCTGAAAAGAAAGGAATTTAATATGAACACATTTCTAGTATCAGTCGAGATGACGTTTTATTGAGTACGAGTATGTGATCAAATGCCGCAATGGCAGTCGTGACTTATAATAGTTATAATAAAGCTTATAATACCTATGTATGTAGATAAAGCAGTGTATGTATGTAACTGTACATAATTAGGCATTATGTAGCAGTCACATACACTACTATTATAAAGCCGAGGTGTTCAAAAATCAAAACCATCTGAACACAACTTCATTAAAGTAAGAATGTGTGTAGATCATTAAGAACACCTCACATATAGCTACTTCTGATTTTAATCGTACATTGAGGCAGTTTTTCAAATGTTTTATTATATTTGTTTATATTACGACTAAAACGAGCCTCCTAAAGGCACCATTTTTTCAATGCGCCTACCACCCCAGCCTCTTACCTACAATGTCCACACGCCGCGCGCCCTCTAAGTGCGTCGCAAATTTCATTACGCTAACCGAATGACGCAAAGAACTCGTCATAATATTATTATACGCTTCTATTAGATTTTAGATGCTTTGGAGCGTTATTGAGATGACAGAAATATGTATTTACTTATTACTAAACATACATATAGTAACTAATTTTTGCAAGTTTGATATTCGGTACGATTCGAACAATGCTTATAAGAAGTCAAAGCAGTACGATACCGATCAGTCAGTGTCAAAAGTGACGCTTTTTGGTTGAAGAAATGTCACTTTTGACACAATATCGTACCGCTGTGACTTCTTGTAAGCATTGTTCGAATCGGTCCGATTAAATACATTAACAAGGCCGAATATATGTCCTCTATGTTGGAAGGTTAGATGGTTAGATTGATTGTCCTTCAAAGTAATTTCATCAATATAAGCATCTTAAGAATTCTGTCAGATATTATTTCAGGTGACTTACATATACCGATTCAAGTTTCAATTTTTTTTTACTTTTTTCCAAAGACGAAAATGCCGGTCGGTGGTTCGAAGTTCGAATAGAAGATGGTGAATTGTTGATGTGGACCTCTCATTCAAAAGTGCAATGTGCGCTCGAAACGTCAGAGGTATTTTTCAAGTGTGTTTATAAATATGCGATTAAGCTCCGTTTCAGTAAATAATAAAGACTTAGCGATGACTCGTACTGAGATGACACGACAAGATTATATGTATTAGTATCAATAAATTCTATACAATAATAATAACAGCACTTTTTAAGTGGGCCTCTAGTGTAGGGTAGGAAGGAAGCGTCACATCCAACTGTGTCAATATTTACCCGACTGCGCACGAGAGTTGGCGGAGGGAGTTGCTTTGTAGGTTGTGTTGAGATGTCAATGTGTGTAACACAGCATCTTTATATACTAGTGAAAAATTAATTTAAGGGCGCTGTACATTTAGTAGCTTAGCGAGCGAGGCGTTCAAACTAATCTTGGAACGAATTTATTGTTCAAAAAACAAAGGCAAATAAAGATCAATCACTTAGTTCGCTCCGTTTTTTCTGATGCTAATTGTACATACATAATTCAGCCCGAAAAGTGACACAAAAGCTACCTAAGTGCGTATTAGAGCTTACTTGATTGTTAATTGACACGGACAGTAGTTTGTGCCTAAGTTAGGTTTGCAATTTGCGTTAAATTGTTGCCAAAATGACGTTACGGTTTACGGTCTATAATTAATGAAATCTTCCAATAAATTCAATCGAATTCAATCTGAGACTTCAGTAACCTTGCATGAAACGGGGTTTTAAACCAGGAATTTCGCGCCAAACTGTATGAGAAACCTGTAGACCTGTACGGATATTATGGCCATAATATTTGTCTACGTGACATCGTGATAATGAAGTATCCTTCTATTTTTATCCATGCATAATACGCCTGCCAAGCATAATGTAAAGATTCCTTGCCCGTGGGCCCATGCGTAGACGATCTACGAGACCGAGTCGGGCCAGAGTTAGTCTAAGTTAGTCAGAACAGCAGGAAACACGCCAGATCCCGAAGATTGGGATATTTCTCCTGCACCACTAACCTCACAAGCATGTGAGCCCTTGCCCATGTGACAGGTGGCGAGAAGTTGTGCGTCAAGGAGTCAAGGGCCACCGACAACCAGTCCAGTAGGAGACATGCCAGCTCCATCTCCCGAGGGTCTACGAGGTATCTTGTGCACCACACTAACCTTTTTTTTTTTTTTTTTTGACGGAATGCATTTACGCACGGTGTGTGGGACTCGCCGCTCCTTGTCCCTCTCTTGGCGAGAGGGGGGGAGAAATTGGCCCTACCCACTAAACCCACTCCGGCGTTTCATCCTCTTTGCCGTTCGTGAGGGCACACTGGGATCGATATCATACCACCACGGCGCCCTCCGGCAGCCCCGGCTTATCGCCAGGGCACCCTCACAATGCAGGGGGGGGATCAGAAACGCTTGATCCCCACCCCTACGACGTGTGTGGGGCCGTGCAATGCAGGTTCGGTACCCGCCGGCCCCACTAGGGCTCGAGGCGAGCATATGCCCTTCGCCTTCGACCCTGCCGCCTGCGTCGAAGAGGAAGCGCGTCAGCAGCCGCTTCTCGCTCCCTTTCCGCCTCCTCCTTCTGCGACATAACCTCTTCGCAGAAGGAGGCCGCCGCTTCCCATTTCCTCTCGCTACCCAGCATCGCCGCTATTATGCTGTGTAGCGAGAGGTCCGCCACCCCCGTCGCTGCCCTGAGGGAAGCTCTTTCCACGGCCCAGCGATTACACTCCTCCAGAGTGTGCTGAGCCGTGTCATCCGCCGCGCCACATTCGTGGCACTGAGGCCCCGGCTCCCTCTGTATTTTGTGCAGGTAGTGTCCAAAACAGCCGTGTCCGGACACCACCTGCGTCACCCTATATGTCAGGGCCCCCTTGCCCCGATCCACCCACTCGTCCATTATCGGCAGAATAGCCCCTATGGTTCGGGTTCCATAGTGGCTATCCTCCAAGGCCTCCCTCCATCTCTCTCGCAGGCGCTCCGCGGCTCCCCGCATCACCCTCTCGGCCTCCTCCGCGTCTGGGAGCTCCCCACGCCCCCTGGCTTCCGCCCTCAGCCGGTACCTGTCCGCCAGCACCCCTGCGTCCAGCTCCCAAGGCGGGGTGCGCACCACACTAACCTGACTAGCATGTGAGCCCTCGCCCAAGTGGCCGGTGTCGAGACGATCTGCGTCACGGAGTCCAGGGCCACCGACAACCAGTCCAGTAGAAGACACGCCAGCTCCATCTCCCGGGGATCGGAGAGGTCTTTCTCCTGCAAATAAGATAACTCTTTAAAAAAAATTACATATTGTTTTCGAGGTAAAGTCCAAATTGCATGTGCCATCATAATAGGAGCCGAGAATTTTTGTTAGACAACAAAACTACAAAATATCAGAGCTTCATCTCCGGGCGGGATCCAACATGAAATTTCGTAAACATGGTTAACTTTCTGGTTTTAAAAATGGACCAAATGTTCAAAAATACATACTGCATGGACTTCGGTACCGTTTATTGCCACTGCGAATGTAAAAAGTGAAAGGACTATTTCGATAACAAATTCGGTCGTTTCTCAACAGTTACAAATTCGGATCAAATTTAAATTATACTTTATTTTTTAAACGCTAAGAGCGTTTACTTAGCTGTTGGATACAACTATTACATTGCAAATGAACAGAGATTGCAATCTCAGCAAACCCTCGTAAAGTAAATGATTCAGGGGAAATAAAACAAAAATATTCGACAATTCAAAGATGGCGTCGCAGATAACGTTCAATTAACGTCGGCGAGTTATTATAAGCTTTTAATTACACATAAAGTTTCGTTTGGCGGTCGATGCACAGTTGGCCTGGAAATACGCTGTACACTTTAGTGCCTTGTCGCAGCACTGCATAGAAATCCTCGGCATGTTTTTTTTTACTTATAACAAAAATAGACTGCATTATTGGTGAACAGTAGCACTCCACATACTTCATTATTATCTATTGTGTAAGGTTTAGATTCACACACACACTTAGCTGACCAGTAGGTAGGCCTCAAACATTTCATTGCAACATTTGCAACAGGGTTTACAGGTGGTCAGAGAACTGTGACTGTTAAATACAAATTAACATCACGTTAATCTGTTAATTCGTGTAATTATCTAATATATATGTCGGCGGCCGATCGTAAGATCAGGTAGATCGTAATGTTCCTGTGTAATGTTTTGACGATAGTGACATTAAACCAATATATAGGTAGGATAGGTTCGTTAGGTTTTCACGATATGCCTAGGAATTTCACGATATGCCTGATCTTACGATCGGCCGCCGACATATACATTTCTACATTATTTTTAAAGAGCAATAGGCTATTACAATCGTCTTCAGATGGGATTACATAGAATTTATAATGTAATCCCATCGGTGTCACGGTAATAGTTATTGGATCGTGTTTCAACATTTCTTTTTAACATATCGATTTAAAAGTAACGTTTTTAAAATATAGTTAATCAAAGTAACAGCACTTGTTTCCAGACTTTTTGGCATGCCATCATGCAATGCTCTTACACTCAAGGAAATGAGCAGAAACTAATGTTTGAAAATCAACCTTAACCTTATTAACAATACCATTGAAAAATCAGAAATTAAAGTACTATTTCACCGTAATTAAGATAAAATGGCAATATTTTTCTCTTTTAAAAATAGGAGGCAAAAGATTTCCAATTCCCAAAGTCATATTACTTTATAAACGCAAACAACTGTCATATTTGTTTAACTTCCAAATGACAGAACCTCTTACATTAATCGTCCTGCTTTCTCATTTAATTAAACCAAGTTTATTGAGAAACCCGTTACAATATACAAAGTATGACGGAAAGTATACGTTAATTAGTATAGCAATTGATTTTTTAAACAGAACATTAAGTTGGTACCTACATGCTTTATACATTTCAGAAAGTTTCAATTTTTAAAACTGTTTATCACATGTTACTTGTTTGAACAGCCGATTATGTGTATTTATTTTCAAAAGGAAATTAATGTTCCGCATTTTACTATAAAATATATAATACTTTGGTCACGGATGAAAAAGAGGATTTAAGTAAAATGTGTCTCAGATATTTTATGAACATTTTAGAATCTGAACACGCCAAATGATTATTAAAAACCGGCCAAGTCCATGTCGGACCATGCACCGTATTTTGTTAATTTGAATTCCATCACAAACGAAAAAAGGAAAACCAAATAAAATGGCGAATGCCGTGAACATACGTTACGGGTGTTAATACACCCTTTTATTAAGGAAAGAAGTTTACAGTATATGGTGCTACTTTCCCGCACTAGTGAAATTACACGTATGCCAATAGTCACGGTTCCTGCTCTCTGGCCGTCAACAAACCTACCAACACAAATGCTATATTGATTTGTAAGAAGAAAGATCCAAATCACAATAATTTTTAGGTCTATGTGCAGCTGGAGGCTATAGAAGACCTAGATTGTTTCAAAAACAAGATCTTTCATGTTGTTGCGCTTTCAACGATTTTAATTGTAGCTGATTACGAAAAAATGCAATGAAGTTTTCTGCATAACCGTAAATTAAAAAAAAAAGACAAATCCGCCTGATACAGAGGCCTAATATTATTCCAACTGTAGACCAGATTTTCTCTTAGGAGCCAATTACCCTCTAAACATTTTTCGCCTGTTCTTTAAAATCGTAATAAGCACCAAAATTTTGCCAATGATGTGCCCAAAAATTATTTTGGGTCATAGTTCATAAAGATAAAAATAATCAATAAGTTATTGAAAACTGTAGGTAGTTTGCTCGTCACAAAAACAGGAAGAAGCTTGTCAACAGTGTTCAACCCTTTTAAAGATCAGATGTCGTAAACCTAAACCCAATCAAGTCCATAAGGAGATTGCGAAACTTTGCAAAGGTTGACTCCGTCAGAATGGGCGGACATCAAACCTAATCGACCATGTAATGTTTGGTACCCCTTTCACTGTGATAGAAAAAGTTGGAAAGGGAATATGGATATAACAATAAAGTATAGTTTTATAGCTGAATCTGAAATACGTTTTATTGCTTTAGAACCCAATTCCTACTAATTACAGCCAAAAAGATATTATAAGATTAGAAAAAAAACGTCACATTTTATAGTAAGCTTTATAGTTTACCTGGGCCAAATAGTCTCTTTCCAGGCACGACAAGACAAGGAGGTCGCAAGACGTACCGAAAAAGCCAAGACAAATCCTTTATAATTTCAGGATTTTCTACACAGCACAGAACTTGGCACCCATATAGATCTCAATTCTTTTGTCGGCGAGTCAACAACGACACATATTCTTAATATTGAACTTGGCTCTCATTTCACATAGAATGTGACGCATTTTTAGCACTAGTGGCATTTAGAGGCACTTATTTTATTGACCGAAGCGTAGCGAAGGTCTACGTTTTGACTCGGGCATTTTGCTTTTGTATGTCCGGATGTTCTCCTCTACAGGTCACAATTCTCAACCGATTCTTGTGACCAGATTCTATGAGTAAATAAAAAAATTTTGTCGATCCCGTTTTTGGAAATTTTCAAAAATGGAGGAGTTGTGATACCTCGCGCTTAAACAAATAGTCGTATCGATATCATAAGAGTATTTTCTTTTTGAGACATATTTACATAGTAAATGACAAAAAATGCAGAAAAATTGTATTGTTGGTTTAGGCGGTATTTAGATATTTAGTTTGTACTCGAGAATGAGTAGCCGAATTTCGTCAGCTTAGCTAAGAACTATCATGGCGCATTTTGTAAACAATCGCTTTTTTTGTTTGCACACAGAAAGTCTGGGTTCGATCTCCAGTAAGACATAACTTTTTGTATTTTTTTTTTCACTTAAATAAATTAAAATCTTTGTATTGTTGATTGATCAAACCGCTGTGTGGCGCTGTCATCGTGCCCAATAAGCTATGCTCGCGAGGTCTACAGCTCACAGAGCCACTAGTTAGTTAATTATTATGTCGGGTTTTAACTTACGAAACATGGTACGCCACCTATTACATAAAGTTGACATACCTATTAACCAAATACGGAGGTATAGATGGCGCTTATGTTGATAAAATAGAAACATAAACGCGCTTCATCGTAACAGCAGTAGCCGCCAGATGGCAGTATCAGTGGATATAATGTACACCGATGGATATAATTGTACTGCCAATTTGCGGCTTAAATCGGAACTAATAACTAATAACTTGACATTTGTGTCAATGTTCTAGTTTTTAAAACGAGAATCTGGTGCTTTCCCCCAATAGTTCATGTTCATACACATTACCTAATAGAAACATAGAAAGAGTGTAGTAAAAACTAAATAGGAAATAATAAGTTTCTGCCAAAATTTCTTATCTCTGGGAAAACGCGCATTTTTGAGTTTTTATATGTTTTCGAGCAAAGCTCGGTCTTCCAGATATTTGTCATTATAATATAGGTAGGTACATATGCACTTACAAAGTATCAAAACGATAGGGCTATTATTTCACGTAGGTTAAAATAAATTTGCAAGTTGCAAGATTTTATTACAATGTTTATTTTATTCCAAGTGAAGTTAAAATAAGTGTGTAAAAGAAGTAAAAGAAGTTAAAATAGGTACATTGCTAATGTCAGATATTTTGCACGACATGATATAAATCCTTTTACACCAGTGCATTTCAACTTGTTTCGTGACGTGACCCATTAAAAGTTACGCGTGCCCTCAGCTTATTGTAGTAAGGTCAACCGAGGTAAATGCGTCTGAGGTAATGCGTCATTTGAAGATATCTTCGTAACGCAACATATTATAACTATTATAGCCGTCTGCATTAAAAGTTCAGTGACAGTGACACTTCAAACATAGAGGGTTGCGATAGTTCTAAAATGTTCCGTTTTAGAAGAAATCTTTAAAAGACGCATTTACCTCGGTTGACCTTAACCTATTTCGTTTGCACTTACCATTTGGTTGGCCAACAGCTTGACTACGTGGACGGAAGCGTTGGAAGTCAAAAGGTTACGTGCGCTCTCTGGGTCCGTCGCGGCGCCGCGCGTCGATATAGTCACAGCCGTGGACAGGCACCTGGGTACAAGAATCTCATTAAGGTGGTTCTGCCTGAATTTCATACAACTTTATTGGCATATTTTCTCGTAATACGTAGATTTTCTGCACTTTAAACCTTGATGTTTAGGTAGAACATATTCATTTGTCCGATTGAGTGATTACTAAGCTGCGCTGCGCTTCGCGTGGATTAAGGGTGTTAAAAAACTGCCAATTTGTCATTAAAGATGGCGCTAATTGAAGGGATATGCGCAAAGTACGAGAGCTAAAAAAATTGCCGATTATTATATGTATGTACTGGCAATTCGTTTGAAGTGCAAGAGCTAAAAAAATCAGCAGTTGTTACTTTATTGGCTGGTTTTTAACTGGCATTTTTCAACTAGGTACTTCTTTCTGACATCTAATACTTAAAGCACTCTAAAATTACCTTTCAAAAAGTAGTTTTAAAGGTGATGACAAAGGTGACATCGTATTTTCACGGAAACGTTCGTATTTGTCATGCTACCTCAGTCAATATCAGTGCTCTTTTGTACTGAGACTGACTGAAATAGCATGACACATTCGTACGTAAGTTTACGTGAAAATACAATGGTCCCAAGGCTTGTTAATAATTAACAAGCCAATTTTTGTGACTAGGAACAATAATATGAAGAAACCTTTTTTAAGATCATTCATTTATTTGTAAACAAATTATACATAAACCTTCCTTTTGAATCACTCTATCTATAAAAAAAACCGCATCAAAATCTGTTTAGTAATTTTAAAGATCTATAATCATACATACAGACAGCGGGAAGCGACTTTGTTTTATACTATGTAGTGGTGAAATCCCTTTAGGGCTAGTGTTTAGTCTGTTTTATACTAACTTGGAAGTGATTTGATTGGCTAGGTCTTCTCTCTCGGCCGCCAGGGCCAGCAGCTGTTCCAGCGCCTTCAGCCCGTGCAGCTTCTTGAACAAGGCCTTGTCTGGTGCTTGCTGCCAACAAAAATGTCACACCAATTAGTCACCATCAAATATCGAAGCTGCCAAGGCGCTGGAAAGATAATCTGAACATGCACATTAACTTCTTGAAAATAGAGGCTATGTCCAGATATTTGTGAACACCTTGGCCGCTCAGATAAATGGCAACTGAGCTACTCAAGACGCTTAAGCTTTGGATTCCTCCGAAAACGGTGCCGTCATATTACGGCCGCTATATAGCGTTGACTGACGTCACTAGAACGTTGTCCATGTAAACAAGATGGCGCGGTTTCCTAGACGGCGTTACGTTACGTTGATTGTCAACGTAACGTAAGATGACGGCCGTCATGACCTTGTCGATAGTTTCGTGAACGTTTTATTAGATAGCGGTGACGCCATTTTGAATAAATGACACGAGATTTGAATAAATGATTCCGTACTACGATTATTTTCCTCTTCTGATGATATTTCATCCTCCAAGTAAATTATAGATGATCAAGCAAATCTTGTCGGTAGGAAAAGGCGCGAAATTCAAATTTTCTATGGGACGTTATCCCATCGCGCCTACATTTTTCAAATTTGCCGCTTTGACCTTGGTGGATGACGGTGTGTTATGACGCCGTGGTACTTTCCACATGTCGCCACCGTAAAGACGGCCGTCTTTTGCTGCCGCTATATGACGGCCGTCATATGACGGCACCGTTTTCGGAGGAATCCAAAGCTTTATAATACTAAACTCGCCGTCATTAGAACTTGCGAACTATGTAAACAAACCGCCATATTGAAATTGTCTCTGAATGATGAATTTACTAGTGATGGGCAAGACTCTTACGTACTACTTTACTAATGTCGAACCATATCGAGTAATAAAATACCAAAATTAAAAAACAAGTAGTTACTTATTTTTAATTTGTTTAATCACGATCAGAAGACAAATTGGTACTTAAGAATGATGTATTGATGTATTTTACAACCGCGGCGGTAGGTACAGAGCGTGAGTTGGGTAGTGTGTAACGGGTTTATATCACAAACTTTAGTCACAACACTACCCATCATAGACAATTGTAGAATTTAAAAGAAACAAAAACGTCATTCCATCTGGTCCTAATAACCTAACTTATGAAACCATTTTAAACTTTTAATTAAATATCCAAGATACAGTTATATATTTATGTATTTTACGGAACGGACCGTTTCAATAGTGTATATGTGTATAGTTTGAATTGTGTTTGATGGGGTAGTGTGAAAATTCAAGGAGAAACTGTCACAAAACAAAGTTACATTGTTTGTTTACATAGTTCGCAAGTTCTAATGACGGCAACTTTACATGCTGTACGTAGGAACACATTTAGAGGCTGAATTTGTTCACATCTGTCACTTTTCTCCGGGCGATTCTCTTAAAAGTACGTACAGATGTAGTGCATAATTGGTGTCCATCGTATTTTCTCATAAACGTTCGTATCCCAACTCGAGTTCACTGCTAGTATGGCCATTCAAAAATAAACCTTAATTCCGTGCCCTGAAGGTTCTTTTTACAACAACTGCCGCGTAACTCGCCGTCTCAACTCGCTCCGCGCCTGTGCCTGTGACCTTGTCGCGAACCACACGAATCGTCGAGTCGAGTCAACTCGATTTTGAATTCGAATCAGCGGCCGAATCAATTCGAATGATTCGAATTGAAAAAAAGTGGACTCGTCACATCGCTAGTATTTGTCATGCTATTTGTACCGAGACTGACTGAAATAGCAAGACACTTTCGTACGTTTCCGTGAAAATACGATGGAATATAATTATGCACTACGGTCTGTAAGTACGTATTATCTTGAAAGTAGGTATTTTTAAGCTACTTTCACTTTGTAGAAAAAAACAGCGTCACGCATATGTGACGATATTTAAAGCAAATAGTTCTAATATAAGAGGATTTAAATGTTTCTTCAAAAGAACATGTTATCAAATCTAATTTCAGTTACCTTATCCGATTTGTCCAAAATCCTGTGTAGTTCATTTAGCAACCTCTCTAGATGCATTGTGTCCAACGACACTTTATTCTTCCTCTCATTCTTATCACTGGTCTTGCTCATGTCACTGAGCGAGCTGCAAATACTCTCAGTCTTCTTCAGTTTCGCTTTATCATCCCTCTTTTTCTTTTTGCTCTTTTTACCTTCTTTAACTTCTATTACTTCTGTGGCAATATTATTGTTGTTATTATTTTCCGATGATTCTTGCTTGTCTACGTTCTTTTTCTTTTTAGATTTCTTTTTTTCGACAGCTTCTTTAGCGTCATCGCCATTTACTTTGATTTCCGGTTGTTCAGCCGTTTTTTCGTCTTTAGAGACATCTCCATTGACTTTAATCTCTGTCTTGTTTGTTTGTTTGACATCTGTTTCATTTACTTTAGTGTTTGTTTCACGTTTTTCTGTTTTCTGTTCGTCGTTATCGACCAGCAGCGGTGAGAGAATGTTGTTGATTTGCTGGAAGACCTTGTACATTTTGTTGACGGCGGGATACAGGAAAGCGTCGATGGGTATGCGGAGCTCGCTGGCCGATTGATCGTTTCCACTGCGAAAAAGAACATGAGAATGTAAAATCGATAACTTTGTACAAACATAACATAAAACCTAACAAATTGTAGGTCTATAACACTTTAAACTCTCGCGTTTTGTACACATATTTAATTACACAAACGGGTCTACCGCGATATAATTTCATTGTTTTTACCTTTAATTTCGACGTTTCAGCTGAGTTGCACCAGCTGTGGTCACGGAACGTCGGAATTAAAGGTAAAAACAATGAAAATATATCGCGGTAGACCCGTTTGTGTAATTAAATAAATTGTAGGTCTGTATTTATGCTTTTTTACAGCATCGGTAAAATACTGTTCTAACACTGGATTCGAATTGGTTTTCGGAATTCGTGTTCGTTCTGTACAATACTGACACTAGCACAATGCAAACTACTAATATGTACAACTAATCCATAATACAACGTGTCTTCAACTTTAAATGAAATGAAAAAAAACATTAGCTTTTCACACATTTTGGTTCGTCAGATGTCGATATTTTCTATGTTAGCTCTCACTTTTTTTTGCAATTTCGTGATTGATGCCATAATAAAAGTAGCTCAGTTTTGTTGGTAGAATCGAACCTTGCATTTAAAAAAACCCCATAGTGGATGGCACGCTATTTAATAATCTGTGTCTATTTTTATTTCCAAAACAATGATTCAGTGACATACACAAGTTACTTTTCTCAAAATTCACTTCATCATCATCATCATCATATCAGCCGTTTATCGCCCACTGCTGAGCATAGGCCTCTCTTCGAGTACGCCACTTATCCCGGTTCTGAGCCAATTTCATCCAGAAGTGACCCGCAATCTTCCGAATATCGTCCACCCAACGAGCCAACGGACGCCAGGCACTCCTCTCGTCTGTAAGCGGCGCAGACAATCCAACCTCTAGACATAGCATAGTCGCGCTACCCCCTCTGCCACACATACGGTAGCGTTACTCCATCTTCGAGTCAATCCCGTGCCGTGATTGGTCCGTGTCTTTGAACGGACCAATCACGGCACGGGATTCGCTCACCTCGTCCCCCCGCACCCCCGTATTTTTGGCAGCATCGGTGTCATGAAAGAATTGGCCTAAGCTCAGTCTAGAGGTTGGATTGTCAGTGGTAAGCGGCCACCACTCCGTCAAAATTAACTTACGAGGCTAAAAGCTTCTGCTTGACCTTTCTCGCCTTTTTCTTGAGCGCCTTTATCTTGTCCCTCTCTTTCCGCTCCTGCTCGAGCCGCACCGCTTCATCCAGGTCGTTGTCCTGGCTCTCTGATGTCGTCTGAAATTACATCTTAATGTTTTATCCATACAAAAACAAACGTATAGTTTGTAGCTTTCTAATAGACCCCGAAGGCTAATCCTATTGTCTATTGTTCAGTAAAACCGCACGTGCTACTTACCTGCAAAAAAGGGTCCTAATTATTCTATTTGGCACCTGAGCGCGGGCTAGTCCAACGCTCAAAAAACCAGCGTAGGTGCGCTCTCCGATAACGCGCCTTTGTTACGCATCTCGATGACACATTTTAGAGTGGTTCTGTAGCGTTCGACTCGCCGGCACTCAGTAACCGAAGTACCGATTTTTTTTGCAGGTGGTTGTGGCACGTGGCACGAGCGGTTTTTCTTAACAATAGACAATAGGATTAGCCTTCGGGGTCTATTAGAAAGCTACAAACTATACAAAAAATGTCAAAAAATAATAATTTCATGCTTAATGTATGCGATAAACTTGGGAACTTTTAGTCTGTTTTCATCTATAAAGTAGGGGGGCTATTACATAGGATCATAATCAGTACATTTTTATATTCACGGAACCATAAACAATGACTACATCTCCATAAAAAGCGGCCAAGTGCGAGTCGGACTCGCCCATGAAGGGTTCCGTATTTAGGCGATTTATGACGTATTAAAAAAAACTACTTGCTAGATCTCGTTCAAACCAATTTTCGGTGGAAGTTTACATGGTAATGTACATCATATATTTTTTTTAGTTTTATCATTCTCTTATTTTAGAAGTTACAGGGGGGGGGCACATTTTACCACTTTGGAAGTGTCTCTCGCGCAAACTATTCAGTTTAGAAAAAAAATATATTAGAAACCTCAATATCATTTTTAAAGACCTAACCATAGATACCCCACACGTATGGGTTTGATGAAAAAACATTTTTTGAGTTTCAGTTCTAAGTATGGGGAACCCCCAAAATTTATTGTTTTTTTTCTATTTTTGTGTAAAAATCTTAATGCGGTTCACAGAATACATCTACTTACCAAGTTTCAACAGTATAGTTCTTATAGTTTCGGAGAAAAGTGGCTGTGACATACGGACGGACAGACAGACAGGCAGACAGACAGACAGACATGACGAATCTATAAGGGTTCCGTTTTTTGCCATTTGGCTACGGAACCCTAAAAAACGTGCCTCGCCGCTAATGTAGACCTCAAGGCCTCTGCTTCAAGCTCTTTTTTTTTTAAACATAGAAATTAGAGTCGGATGACTCTTTATCCAAAAACTTCCAGCTCTGCAGCGGCGACTAAGGCTGATAGACGGGATTTACACCTTCCGCCTTTTAAAATACAATAGAATAACATTCATACCGGCTGCCTAGGTCCCGTAGCCTTCTCTCTGATAGCTTGTAGGTGCGACTCCAATCTCTGCTGACTGGCATCTTGCTTGTCCCGTATCCTGGACCTCAAGGCGTCTGCTTCCAGCTCGGCAGCGGCGGCTAAGGCTGATAGACGGGACTTTACACCTTCCGCCTGTAAAGCAAATAAAAAAAACTCAAATAAATATTTAAAAAAAAATACTTCAGTACAACCATATCACAGTTCACAGTTGGTCTGTTTTACATTTACACATTGCCATTGAACTTGTAACTTTAAAATCACACCATTAAGTTTGTTATTGTTTGTCCCAAAAAAACCTCTATATCGAGTAAGAACCGGCCTTTGTTGTGAGCATTGTCACCTTGCCAAAAAAAACACAACAGGCATAGATAATAATAACTGAAAGAAGGTGTTACGTAATTTCGCCGGAGCTCCCACAGCCCGGCTAGCTCAGTCGGTAGAGCATGAGACTCTTAATCTCAGGGTCGTGGGTTCGAGCCCCACGTTGGGCGAAATCTTTTTGAAATAAAATTACGCAAAGGTTCTGTATTTTTTTTCTTTTTTGTACATTACGCGATATACCTACTTTCATGATTGATGTAAAAAGTGATAGGTGTTTTACAACCTAATCTGGTAACAAGTACAGTCGGCAACAATGAAGTGTAATTTTTAAAATGAATTGTATGGCAGAAATTTATTTAGTACCAAAATTAGGTCACGACTAAAGCAAAAGTAAGTAGACGAAAACCGCAGTAGAGTCTGTGCGGAAAGAGAAGAGTCGTGGCAGAAACGGGAACTAACATTTTCAATTTTATATGGCAATCAAACCTTTGACACCTGTCTTGTAAAAAGTAAACAAACTTCTGTCATTGTATATTTTTATTAGCAAAAACCGCAAGTTTTATCAGTTTTATGTATATAATATTTTGAAAACACGATAAAACCGTACATAAAACCACAAGGAAATAGTTATTTTCGATACAAGTGCGAAAAAGAGGAAATTCGAAACGAGTGGCGATAAATTAAAACACGACCGAAGGGAGTGTTTTAAATCGACGCGAGTTGCGAATTACCTATTCGCATGTGTATCGAACAACGTTTTACAGTACATATGGCACTTTAAAGTCTCGACATACGCACGAAAAGTGCTATTTTACGCACTAGTGCGGAAAAGTAGCCCCATATGTACTGTAAATTATATTTAACATTGTTCGGTTTTGTCAGCGGGAAGAAAACGGCTAAAAGCCGACTATCGACTTACAAAAAGTCGCGGAACGTATTTCCGCCATTCACGGGTATTGATGTTGTATTTAATATTAAATAATTAGCTATTTAATAAGCCCTCTAAGTAACTTGTCTCCGGTACATAATCGGTAAGTATATTCACTCAAAATATATTCATTTTCATAAATATGCAGGTCATTCATGATCTTTAAAATAACTGACAAATAGTCTTGATACTTGCCATTTTATGTATATTTATGTAATTTTTTTTTCAGGATTGAGTAAAAGTACCTACGGTATCTCGAATGTGATAAATAAAAGACTAGGTGTGGTTCAGTAGATGATCATTTAATAACTAACTGTCAAAACCTTTCCTACAACTACCTACATACATAACACCTCCAACGTTATTTTATAGAAATTTGTAGACAGTATAACAATACTTATAAACGATTGACTTTCTAATAAGTTTATTTAATGATGGTCAGTCCCAATAGGTACATTCACGTTAGTATATTTTAAAACAAATACTACCACTATCCTTCGCACGACTTGTTTACCTCGCTGTACACCTTAAAAATCTTTCGTGATATGTATCGTCTGACCTAAATCTTACAAAAAAAATCTTTTAGTGCAAATAAAATACAGGAAGAGAAAAAAAAAAAGAAACTTAAAAATATTAATTATCTTAAACTGAAAGACAGTATACATATATTTCTGAGTATTATACTAACAAGTACACAATAACAATGCTTTTTTTTTATAAAATTGCATAGGTACCTACTACATTTATTTCATTTAATGAGAGTAAGTAAGTTGTCTTTAAAATTAATTTTACTCGGTAGGTACGCTACAACCAAAATAAGATTTAGGAATGTAACCAGCATAATCTTAAAATTAAATGTTAACAGCTACATACATTCCAACTTGCGAATATTAGTCTATATATGCATAATCTAACAATGTTAGGCATCCACACTTAAATGTACCCAATAATTAGCAGTACCTATATAAAAAAAGATTTACAATGGCAAGTATTCCATACAATCCTTAAAGTAACTTAACTACGGAAAAGAAAATGAAATTAATCTAGTTAAACAAAAATACTTCCTCGAACCCATATCTGATTGGAGGATTTCGATTTCTAGGGGGCTGATACCTCGGAGTCGGTTCGGGCGGTAAAATTTCGGCCCCGCTCGCGCCACCGCGCTCGCCCGGACTGCTCGGACCTGCGGCCCCCGACTGTGCCCCGTCACACGGGAAAAGTAACAAAGTATTTCTCGAACGCCGTTTTATTTGGTCGACATGACGATGAACAATTTCGCCCGTAATAGTTTCTACCGCGTAATCAGAGCTACCCTAATTTTCTTTAATAACTCCTTCGAGCCACTTGTCCGCATTCCTCGAACTGTAATTTCTGTACCAAATCATGTCACCCGCCTGAAAACCCCGGTGCGCACCGCCAGCAACGCGTTGTTGCCGCGCCTGCGCTGCGCGCGCGTGCGCCCCTCTCTCCGGTTTTAAACAATCCAGTCGTGTGCGTAAACTTCTACCTTGTAAAATGTTGGCAGGACTGTCCCCCGTCATACTATGTATTGTATTTCTATAAATTAAAAGGAATCTACTCAGAGCTACTTCCGCATCGAGTTGCTGTTTTTGTGCCTTAAGCAAAACGTGTTTACATATTTTTACAGCGCCCTCCGCAGCTCCGTTAGACGAAGGGTGGTATGGGGCTGTAAATATATGCTCCACGCCGTTACTTTTAATGAATAATTGGAATTCGTGACTCGAAAAGGGGGGTCCATTATCTGATACTACCTGCTTAGGTATACCAAACCTAGCCCAGATTTCTCGCAACTTAGCGATGACAGCGGCCGCAGTGGTACTCGTCATTTTGATAGCCTCGATCCACTTAGAACAAGCATCTACTATTACTAGGTACATAACTCCTGCGAGGGGCCCTAAAAAATCTAGATGTAACCTGGTCCATGGGCGTTCCGGCCAGGGCCAGACGCGCGGGGCCTGCGCCGGCGGTGCACTGGCCGTCGCCGCGCACACGGTGCACGCACCGCACGTCCGCTCGATCTCTTCATCCATGCCCGGAAACCAGGCATAACTTCTCGCTAATGACTTGGTCTTTACGACTCCCATATGAGTTTCATGCAGTTCCCTAATAACCTTTTCTTGGCAGCCCCCCGGTATTACCACTCGGTGTCCCCACATGATGCATCCCAGTTCTAAATAAAGTTCCTTCCTACGATTGAAATATGGTTTCAATTGTTCTATTTCTACGGAATCTGGCCACCCATCTAAAATAAAACTTGTTACGCGAGACAGTAATGGATCTTTTTTAGTTTCATTCTTTAGCACTTTGTAATCTAATAGCAGGGCGTCGGAAGCAAAGTGGAGATAAGTTTGTTCTGGCTCCCTTTTCTCATTCTCCACTTCACTTACTTTATGCGCCTTAATAAGTCGTGATAAGACATCCGCCACGTTTTGCTCTGATTTGACGTATTCTATGTCGAAATCGTACGCCGACAAGCATAAAGCCCATCTTTGTAATCTACTGGCCGTCATACTTGGTACGCCTACATTTGGCCCAAAAATACTAACCAGGGGCTTATGATCTGTTCGCAAAGAAAAACGCCTACCATATAAGTATTGGTGAAAACGTTTTACCGCAAAATAGATTGATAACGCCTCTTTATGAATTTGGCTATAATTGCGCTCAGCCGCAGTGAGCGCGCGCGACGCGTATGCTAAAGGACGCTCGGAGCCATCGGGGTAACGCTGAGCCAAAATGGCACCTACTGCGAAGGAACTAGCGTCACTTGTGACCACCACCTCTGACGCGGGGTCGTAGTGCGCGAGCACTTCTGCACTTGACAACATACTCTTTACCCTATTAAACGCTATAATCTGTTGTTCACCCCACTGCCATCTCCTGTTTTTGTAACAACGCATGAAGTGGCGCCAAATAATTACTGAGATGCTTGACGAACTTAGCATAAAAATTAACCATGCCTAAAAACGATCGGAGTTCACTGACATTACTAGGGTACGGCATTTCCAAGATCGGTTTTATTTTAGATTTGTCAACACTTACACCACTTTTGTCGATAACATACCCCAAATACGTAACCTTTTCTTGTAAAAATACACATTTTTCCTTTTTTAATTTTAAACCATGCCCCTGCAACCTAGCTAGAACTGTATTTACCGTTGCTAAATGTTGCTTTAAGTTACTCCCCGTAATCAAAATATCATCGTAGAACACGACAATGTTATCAATACCCTGTAGAAGGTTACTCATCAACCTTTGAAAAATACCTGGACTGGAAGCTAAGCCAAAAACCAACCTATTATATGTGAATAACCCCCGGTGCGTGTTAATGACCGTATATTTCTTTCATTCATCATCTAATAACACTTGAGAATATGCTAGTGAAAGATCTAGTTTTGTAAAATATGTACTACCACTGAGGCTACTAAACACATCTTCTATTCTCGGAACGGGATATTTGTCGACCAATAAAACTTTGTTCAATGTTACCTTGTAATCGGCACAAAGGCGTAAGCTGCCGTCAGGCTTACGTATGGGAACGAGTGGCGTGGCCCAGTCGGAGGCATCAACAGGCTCGATGACACCGGTGCTCAACATGGAGTCCAGCTCCGCGTCGACGCGCTCCCGGAGCGCGTAGGGCAGCGGGCGCGCGCGGTGGAACACAGCGGCGGCGCCCGGCCGCACCCGCAGCGTCGCCGTCCCGCCCGTGAACCGACCCAGGCCCCCGTCAAACAACTCTTTATGCCTGCAAAAAATATCGTTCACAATTTCATTTTCCGTTCCCGATTCTACAAAGTTTAATGGCAAAGGCACTTCGGCCCGTAACCCTAAATGTGCCATCCACTGCCGGCCCAACAAATTTGTCCTGTTCCCGCCCCTGATGACATACAAATCGAGATTCTTTCTAATATTATTACACTCCACTGGTACAGTAATATAGCCCAAGGGTCTAATCTTACCATAATTATATAATGTTAAGACTATATCACAACTACGTAACGGTACGGACTGGAACAAATTCTCATACACTTTGTCACTAACACACGATATAGCGCTCCCCGAGTCAATTTCCATTATAAGACGAACATTATTTACACTGATCGCTATGCTCACCGGTTTGTAATCTGCTAAGGACATCAGATTAATGCACTCGTCCTCGGAGCACTCGTCCACCTCCTCCGTAGATTGATAATCGTTGTTCTGTAGCCAATATGCATTAGCACTCCGGCGTGGGCCTCCGCTGCGCCCGCGCGGCCACCGCGACCGCGCGCCCCGGCCAGTGGAAGCGCCATCTCGCCGCCTACCCGCCGGCCCACCGAATTGCTCCATCGGGTTTGGGCAAACGCGCCTTAAATGACCCATCTTCCCACACCTACTACACACGAAACTCTGGAATCTGCATTCCGTAAAGTTATGATAACGGTCCCCGCACGCCGTGCACCCGTTTTTAAAATGAACTGCACTCATGTTTTGTTGATTTTGTTGTCGCGAGGCGCTCCCAAATTGCGCTGTACTAGGCTTGGCTGTGCTGGCACTTGCATGATGCACCCCCTCCGCCGACGTCCCCGCGCCCCCGCTAGACTCCACCGCTAGTGCATCCCTTTCTGCCGCCTCAAGGTTCGATGCGATAGACACAGCTTTCTCGAAGTCTAATTTCGATTCGGTAAATAATCTTTGCCGAAATAAATCGTTACTCACCCCGCATGCAAATTGATCGCGCAAATTGTCGTTAAGTGTCGTTTTAAAATCACAATAGCGAGATAATTTCTTTAACTCCGCTACGTAATCCTTTACTGCCTGACCTTTGCCCTGACGACATTGGCGGAAGCGAAAACGTTCTGCCAACACAGATGTCGGTGGTTGGAGATGATTTTCCATTATTTTCACAACCTCTGCATATGTTAACTCCCCTGGTTTTTTAGGGCTACATAGGGTTACCATTAACTCATATGCTGCATCACCGATGGCCGAAATCAATACCGGTAGCTTCATGTCGTCTGCGGTCGAGTTAACCTTGAAATACATTTCCACTCTGTCCACATATACTCGCCAATTTCCATTACTTATGTCGAATGCACTTAACTTGCCGATGGTTGTCATACTTTCACACGCGAAATACTTCGAAAAAACTGTATTTTACCAGCCCGTCGCCAGTGATAAATAAAAGACTAGGTGTGGTTCAGTAGATGATCATTTAATAACTAACTGTCAAAACCTTTCCTACAACTACCTACATACATAACAGAATGAAAGACCACTATGTAGGTGATATGCAAGAATTTGTAATCTACGTGCCGGATTCAAGCACATCCAACTCAGATGAATATTTTAATTCACTTCGACTTCGATTACAAAGAATACAACTTTTTCTAATAATATATTTCTTTATTTGTAAGTTCGTTTACTAGGTTCTGTTAGTTACAACATTATATTTCATATTTAGCAGTGACTTTACGGTGAAGCAAAATATCGCAAAATGAGAGAACTGGACATATCCCAATAAGGCCTACCTAATTATGCACTATTTTTATATCCCAGTTCTATTGCACAATTTCTACCCGATCTACCCGGTTTTGTATTAAAATAACTGTTGGACTGCACAGATTAGGCAGTACATAAATGAGACTCTATCTTGTTTGGTACTAAAATGACAGTTGTATTGGGCAGATTTTTAACTAGTTTTAGCAGTTTTGTCAATCGCACTGTCACTTTTTAGTATCTGAAACATAAAAACAAGAGTGTGTTTTAAAAAGAAAACTAGTGCCTGCGCTAAATCAGAGGATTGAGTTGACGAGCGGACACCACCACCAGGCTCCGTTTAGTAAGCCGTGGCAAAAAACCGGAACGAAAGGGATTCAAGTACCGTGACCTTTAGTGTCGTACTATAATCACGTGACCAGTGTTGTCAGCATAGCATAAACCATAAAATAGCACTGGCGCGCCCTCAAATCCCACGACTCTTCTCTTTCCGCACAGACTCTAACTTTAATATTCTAAATTCGTTATGACAGAATTTACACAATGCTGACATTTAAGGGCCAGTTGCACCAACCACATTTGACAGACTGATCAACATCACTCGGCAGAGAACTATGAAAATTCCCATACAATAACATTTTGCGAAGGCTTTAACGGTGACAGGCGGTTTGGTGTAACGGACCCTTAAATATTGAATCGTACCTTCTCTCTCGCCGCAATGTCCCTCTCCTGCCTTTTCATCTCTCGCAGGCCATCGACGCGTCTGTCTCGCTCCCTCCTACGCTCTAACAAGGTCTGCACGTGTCGCTGTCTCTCTGCTTCAAGGGCCTGCCTTCTAGCGCCGACGGCAGCCTCGCGTGCTGCTTTTTGCTCCTGTGAATTTTTAAATATTACATTACAAACATAATAAACAAAATCAAATCAAAGTTAAATAATAATCCTCATATTGCGTTAGTCGTTAGTCACCAAGGTCATCAATGTAACTCAGAGTTCAAGTGACAATGAGCGAGGCACATTGCTCGTAGAGCTTACGGCGGCAAAGAGAAGGCTCCCAAGCTCCCAATAAGATGGAACGTTGATCTAGTCAATAGTAGTTTGTGTTACAAGGGATCAAAATGATATATTTCCGTCAAGGGCGTACATTGAATCCTGAATGGAGCTATGGATTCTACAATAGAATCCTGAGCGTAAAGAGGGATTCAAGTGTTAACGCCCAAGACGAAATAATTTTGATACCGTGTGACAGATACTGCTTTTCACATCAACTATGAGGAAAATAAAAAATCTTAGTGTTGACACAATCTGATGCTTGAACAGATTATTTAAGCTAAAAATATAATATGCATAAAAAATTAAAAATAGTGTGCTAGAACAGAAGTGTTACTTTTGACTCCTAGCAGGGAGGAAAAGTGCCACTTTGATCCCTCCTAACAGGGAAGAAAAAGCTCTTTTCCGAATAGGTGGTATGAAAAATCTCAAGCACGAGTGCAGCGCCCGACTGGGAAGGCCGAAGTTCTTTGTCCAGTATTGGACGCTTGTAGATGATATGACACTACCATCTCTTATATTCTCACGGAATCTAAATCTACGCCTTACGTTTCATGTGCGGTAAATATGGCTAAAGCTTTGGTTTCCTCCGATAGCGGTGCCGTCATATAGCGGCCGTCTCCATACAAATACTACGACATCCATATTTAGCCGTATTATTTAGTATGGAGACAGCCGCTATATGACGGCACCGCTATCCTAGGAAAACCGATCTTAACTCTGCCCGCAACTTCCCTGCGTTGAATGATGATGATGATTGAACAAATCTATCCCATGTCTTTTTCCATTAAACTCTCAATAAATGTTGTTATCTATTTCGGTCCAGCGGTTAAAGCGTGAAGCGGTAACAGACAGACAGACAGCATAACCGGGCAGCTGCCTTAGACTAGAACTTACCAGTTTATTAAGCCGGTCGCGCCTCACCCGCCTGAGACGAGTGGTGTGTGTCCGACATTGGTCCAGGAACTCGTGTCTTCTGTTCTCCGCTTCTAGCTGCTTGATGAATGCAATCTCTCGCAATTTCTCTTCCTCGTCGTGCGCTTTGCGGACGATATCCTGAACGTAAAACATGGTAGTTTATTACTCTGTTGTACAAACAACAACACTCTTAAGTGTCCATCGGTGGACCGTATGCCTTTTGTAATAGGGTTTACGAACTGTCAGTTAACAGTGTGAGCGATGGTACAAAAGCAACGATGCCTTAAAAGTGATATCGTTTTTCTTCAAAAGTGTCATGCCGAGTAATTTGCTTAGCACCGGTGGCGAGGGTTAATTCGAATTGATTTATTTCTTTTTAAATACACTAAGTACAGTGGGCCAAGAAAGTGGTCTACCACCCTACGGTTGAGGTTCGTTTGAACGTCATGAGACAACAAGGTCGACACACGTACGTCAACTGTACGTCATTGTCTCATTGTCAACCTTAGCGATCGTTAGATCTCGCAGAAACTTTTGTCAAAACTGGTAGACCACTTTCTTGACCCACTGTACCTAAATATAAAAGTATTTTAACTGTTATACAATAACAAGAGATATCCCAAAAAAAGTACTTTAGCTTACTTTTAAATGTTGATCCCGGTTTTCTGTCGCCTTTTGCAGTCGGCGTTCCATTCTTAGACGCTTCTCCTCAATCAGCTGATTCTTAGCTACCTGCAAGATAAGCATATTTAATATATTATTTACTATTGCCATAGAGAAAAAAATACATAGAGTGCTCACTCCATACATCCGTTTTAGTACCAAAAAGACTATTAGCATCTAGCATCGAGTAGCGGAACTATCAGTACTGCTACTTGACAATAGATGTAGCACCGACCGGAAAGTCTTATGCTGTTGAGACAAGACTTTCCGGTCGGTGCTACATCTATTGTCAAGTAGCAGTACTGATAGTTCCGCTACTCGATGCTAGATGTAGACACTGAAATTAATAGTAACTGATGTATGGAGTGAGCACTCTTGTCTTACTTAAATAAGTAAATCTCTATGCTATTGCTTAATACGTGCCGCAGCTTGTTGCACGCAATTCCGTGTAACTTAAGATCGGTTTTCCTAGGATAGCGGTGCCGTCATATAGCGGCCGTCTCCATACTAAATAATACGGCTAAATATGGATGTCGTAGTATTTGTATGGAGACGGCCGCTATATGACGGCACCGCTATCCTAGGAAACCAGAGCATTATAGACCTCAAAGAATTATTCTACGAGTACATGAACAACAAATTGCGTTAGCGCTGTACATTATTATTTTAAACCGCAGTCTGTACCTTAACTTCTTCAACTCTGGCCAGCAGTAGGTGTATTTTCTTAGCCCTCTCTGTTTGGTATTCCAATCTTTGTCGTTCAGCACGCGCCTGTTTAGCTTGGAGCCTGAAAAATTAACGAACAGATGTATTTGGACAGCAAAAGACCAATGTGATGAGTGATGAAACTTGAAATGTCTTTTTACTCTACTAATGTTGAATGATACGATAGAGAAATCCTTTATGTGATTTGTGGACGTAAATTGAACATGAAATTATCAAATGTAAAAATATGGTTTACCTTCTTAGCGCATCCTGAAAGCTACCACGTCTTTTGATTCCTTGTGAGAGTTTGGCATGAAGTTGCTGAGCCCGACCTGCCATTAACGTTTTAAGACGAGTTTTAGTGTGATCATTCTCTTGTCATTCAACTAAAGATACTAAAGCAAGCGTATTTCAAAAGTCAGGTTAACGTATACGAAATATAAACCTGGGAGCTTGATATGAGAAACAAATAGATTTTTTGTTCATAACCGTCGACAGCTCTTTGATTTTTTGTTCTTGATCTCTATCAAATATCGCAACTTTGTAGGTATTTGTCACCCTTGCACAGGACAAATCCAAGATGTAGAAATATAAAGAGACAATTTCAACATACCTGGGTCCCTAGCAACGAGTGCCTCTAAAACGACCAGCGTGTCGACGCGCTCGGCCCAGGACATCCCCGCTAAGGCCGTCTCATACTGATCTTCAAGGCTGGCCGCCAGTGCACCCAGGTTTTCAGGTGCAACTTTGTAGGTATTTGTCACCCTTACCAGGACAAATCCAAGATGTAGAAATATAAAGAGACAATTTCAACATACCTGGGTCCCTAGCAACGAGCGCCTCTAAAACGACCAGCGTGTCGACGCGCTCTGCCCAGGACATCCCCGCTAAGGCCGTCTCATACTGATCTTCAAGGCTGGCCGCCAGTGCACCCAGGTTTTCAGGTGCAACTTTGTAGGTATTTGTCACCCTTACCAGGACAAATCCAAGATGTAGAAATATAAAGAGACAATTTCAACATACCTGGGTCCCTAGCAACGAGCGCCTCTAAAACGACCAGCGTGTCGACGCGCTCTGCCCAGGACATCCCCGCTAAGGCCGTCTCATACTGATCTTCAAGGCTGGCCGCCAGTGCACCGAGGTTTTCAGGTGCCGCCAGTGCCGTCACGTCTTCACAGAGAATCTCCGCGTCCGTCTTGGTAACATAGACAACAAATATTAATCAAAAAGGAAACCAACCAATCCCTTAATTCTTTAGGTGCTGAAAATACAAGGTGTCCCAAGAAGTAGTCATATACTGAAGCTGGGAGGTAGAGGACCTAAAGGGCTATCTGAATCACCCCCATGTATGTTCCGCGATTTTTCGTATTTTCGGAGTTATGATTTTTTTTAATTTTTCACCTATCGCCGAGTACGATGAGATTTTTATTTATGGTGACTTCAATTATTGCGGTAGATGCTTGATTTTTTTTGTGTGCTAAGCTGATAGATAGGCCAATTCAGTATGGTAACATTTACTATCGTTAGATCTTTGAATGGAATTTAAAAAAAAATTAATGCCAAGAAAGATAAAATTACCCAGTATGTTCACAACTTCAAGGGCGCTTAAAAAAATAAAACATACTGGGTAATTTTATCTTTCTTGGCATTAATTTTTTTTTTAATTCCATTCAAAGATCTAACGATAGTAAATGTTACCATACTGAATTGGCCTATCTATCAGCTTAGCACACAAAACAAATCAAGCATCTACCGCAATAATTGACGTCACCATAAATAAAAATCTCATCGTACTCGGCGATAGGTGAAAAATTAAAAAAAATCATAACTCCGAAAATACGAAAAATCGCGGAACATACATGGGGGTGATTCAGATAGCCCTTTAGGTCCTCTACCTCCCAGCTTCAGTATATCACTACTTCTTGGGACACCTTGTATATTAATGTAGTACTTAAAATTGCTCACCTCAGTATCATCCGTCTCGGTATCCAAGTCTATGTCCGACACTTGCTGTAACTCCATTATCTGACGATTCAACAGGTCTTCTTCCTCGCACAGTTTCCTCTGGTCTACATCAGATTGGAAATCCAACGCCCAACTAATCTTCTTCTCGTTTTCCTCAATTTGGGACGTCATCGCTGCGATCTCTGACATTTCCGATGGATCAGCTGATTTTAATATCTCGTTATGATTCGGCATCTGGTCGTCATCTTCGAGGTACTTAAAGGTAGATCTAAATTCTGCCTTCCATTTGTCAAAGTCAAACACTTCTTCAGTACTCTCTTGGGACCTGGCTAAACCCGTGGTCAGACTTTCTAATGAGGAATGCAGGCGGTTCTTAGTCAGTTCAGACGATTCGGAATCTTTAGGCGTGTCTTTGACTTTTTCCGCTTTCTTGGAGAGTGCTTTGCTTCGAGCTGATCTCTTTAAACCAGTGACATCTGATTTCTGTCTAATCATGGCTAAATTCGTTTTGGTTTTACTGTCAACCCTATTCTTAGAAGATACGGTAACAACCTTTTCAGGTTTGACTATTTGAGGCTGCTCAGATTTAGCTCTGTCTACCTTATTAGCAGCTGTTGCGTTAATTATAGGCTTGACTTCTTGTTTAGGAGACTCTATCATGTTTAATGTAGGCAGGCTGGTAGTTGCAGAAGGCTGATGGAATCTATTAGACCAATGTGATTTACACTGTTTCTTCGATTCGCGACTCAAACGCCTAGATTTCACAGTAAGCCAGCCATCATTGTCATGCTTATTGCTATCTATGTTAAGCACTTCTACTGAGTTAGCTGCATCGTGAATTAGTTCTAAATCATCTGGGACTAGAGTTCGTAAGCTCTCACTCGATTCTAGACGTGACCTATCAATTTGTGTAACAATAGTATCAGAACTACTATATTCCTCGCAATCTTTAATGTTTTCAAGTGCACAGGTTGACTTTTCTTTTTTATCTAACTTTTCGTTAACTTTTAGACTCGTAGGCCTTAATGGACGTTTTTTCACTTCTACCTTGGGCTGATTAAACTTCGAGTCACCTGAACCCATTTGGACATTTTTATTTACTATTTTTTTAGGGACGGTATTTTT
Source organism: Cydia amplana (assembly GCF_948474715.1). Classification (NCBI taxonomy): domain Eukaryota; kingdom Metazoa; phylum Arthropoda; class Insecta; order Lepidoptera; family Tortricidae; genus Cydia; species Cydia amplana. The sequence goes on along the minus strand of NC_086070.1, from coordinate 15,617,473 downwards.
ATTCACGACGTTGGACGAAGCATCAAAGAGACTGGTCCGACCAGTGGTCAAATTAAATGGGTAGCTACACTTGCTCGCTTGATTTCTCTTTGGACATATTTTTTGTGTTTTAGAAGCTGTATTTGGTCTAATTTCTACAACAGTTTTACTTCTAGCTAAAGGTGTAGATCTTGCAAGCGTTTTTATTTCTATTTTGGCAGTATTTGCTTTAGGTTTAGCAGCTGCTTGTGAATAAGCAGGTCTTACAAAGGTCTTTGTATCAACTTTCGGCTCAGGTTTTTTAAAATCCTTATCATCCTTGAGCTCGTCCTTATTTTTTACAGTATCTTTCACTTCTGGACAGTCTTGGGAGTCTACATCATTAACTTTTTTTTCAACCAATATAGCATCTTTAACTTCTTGGGTATTTGCCGTATTATTTTCCATCCCACTTGGATTAGACACCACTTCCTCTTTTTTTATTGCTTCTTTTTTAGGAAGTTCGTCAGCTTTATCGTGCTTTTCTTCAATTGATTTTGTCGAACTTTCATTGGAAACATCTGCAAAATTATCTTCCGATTTCGTTGGAGATCCGTTATCAGTAACGGCATCGATTGCAACTTTATTTTCAGAGCCAGTTACTGACAGACTTTTTACAATAACGTCATTTATTGTTTTTTTGTGAACAACTTCATCATTATTTTTCGTTGAGTCTGGGTTGACTGCACCATTGATTTTCTCGTTAGCAATCAGTTTATCTGTAATATTAGACTCAACAGTTTCATTTATTACTCTTTCTGTTTGCGCATCTATATCTTGGTTGATAAGATTATCATTTTTGACTTTATTATTGACCAACTGCTTGCTGAGAAAATCATTCTCCATGGCATCTAATGAAGCTTTAGTAGCCTTAGCTTGTGTAGACAACTCTTTATTAGGCACTTTCTTGGCATTATCGGGTACAGCTTTATTTTTGGAAGATTTTACAACTACTGGTTTAGGTGAAACATTTGAACATTGTTTTGCTTTGCCTATTTCAACTACGAGCGGTTCCAGTTTCTCGGCCTTTTCGTTTTGAACCTGCAAGACCGGCATTTGTTTTTCAACATATATAACGTCTTTCTCTTTAATATCTGTTAGTTTTATTTCTTGTTTTAGTTCAGTTTTAGTATTAGTAGTAACTTTAGAAGCTGCTGCTATTTTATTGCTAAAGAACTCAATATTAGCTTTAGGGCTAGTTGCATGTCCTGAGGAAACTCTAGGGCTTATCTTGCCGCTACTGGGACTGGCTTTGCCAGTTAGGTTTGGGCTATTTTTGCCACTTGGAGTATTATGTCCAGAAAGGCAAGGACTATTTTTGCCTGACACAGATGGAGAACTTTTAACAGAATGAGCACGTCTTGATTCCGGGCGGACAAAATCTGTCTTTCGTATCTCCCAAGCTAAACTCTGAGGCCTTTGAGGAGGAGGAGTATTATCATACTCCCATTTCAGTCGAAACCACTCTCCTAAGGCTTTAAAGTCTCTTGTATAATTTTCTAGCACTAATATAACTTCTTGGCACTCATTTAGGTTTTCGTGAGCTTCTACTGTATTATATATTTCTCCAACCTGTGAAAAAACGAAAATTTCGCAACAATGTTAGGTATTTGTGTTTTGAATATCATGGTCTAATTAACATCTTCAAAGAAATCTTAGAACCGATCCCAGGGAGCTTACCGCTCGTTGCAGGTCTCCAAACAATAGCGCCCAATATCTCGCACGCAGCTCCGAGCGCTTGTCGCGTCCGGCTGAAGCCGAGCGGAGACGCGAAGCGGCGGGCCGAGGTGGAGCGCGTCGGGGCGGTGGGAGAGTAGAGCGCGGAGGTTTACGGGCGAAACGGGCGGCTGCAACACGGTTACGTCAAATTCACAATTCAAACTTTTTCTTTATACATTTTAGACGACGTAAAGCGCCAACCGCCATAAGGTACCCATTACCCGTGGAGTGTCACAAATAAAGATGATGTGATTTTATTACTATCCCTTTGACATGATGTAAACACTATGGCATAATTGCTGTACTTTATGGATTGAATAATGTTAAACCTTTGTTTGAAAACTCCTGCAGCGGAAATGTCTAATTGAAATTTATGTAATTGGCAGAAAGTCAAATTCCAACAAATATAAAGTAATGTCTAACACTTGAAGGGTAAATTAATGCAGCAGATTAAAAATGTTTCAATATGATTGATCTAAACTTCTAAAGTATGGTTTCCCCCAATATAATTTTTTTTATTGTCTACTTGTATTATAATGCACACAGCTGTATTAAATATGAATTGGTATTCTAAATATCTATTAAGACAACATTGAGTAATAATGTTTTGATCACACTTATCATATAAGTAATTGAATAGCAAAAAGGCACACTACAGTCTACACATTGCAATAATCTTAATTACATTTTTGCTGTCATGATCACTCCGGTATTATTTAAATATATCTCCTACAGTTAAAACTGGAGTACTTGATATTTATTTGACCTACTACCCATTTTTTAACAAATTAAACATTTTGTTTGAGTTTGAAACCTTTTAAGCGTTCATACAACTACAGATGGCTTATTTTAGCTTTGATATTTTAGCCTTTATCAATCAACAGAGCCCCAGCTCCAAATAACTTTACATAATCACATATTGCAACTATTGCAAGCCATGTAGCAAGAATTAACTTAAAAATTTACTATAGTATAATATAATAAAAACAATTTACTGTATGGCATTATGCTCTGTTTACTGGATAACATCAAATAAACATTATTCACTAATTTTAAGAAAAGATGTTGAGTCATGAATACTAGATAAAAATAAATGTGAACTCTATGAAGGCAGATGCACGGTTGTTTTTAGAATACCTAAATCAATTTTAAACAGTTTTATGAAGTGAACCAACCATGTTACGGCCATGGAGGAAAAAGGCAGTATGGTTCAGTCAAATTCAGACATTTTTATTATCTCTTTTATGGAAGTATATGTCATGTTCACTGAAGCTTGATATTAGGGCATAGAATCAGTGTAGGTAATTCTTATAGAGGTTAAATAGCAAGCAAATTATAATGTAAATGATAATGTTTACCAATACACGTGACATTACAAAATGGCATTTCCTAAAACGTTTTATAATACAAGTGTTACCTACGCCCACGGCAAACTACAAGTAGGTAGCCAAACTTCAAGCTGAGAACTAACAAAAGAATGATGGTTTATTAGAAACTTACTGGGTGTATCGACTGCCACGTGAAAAGCTACGAGATTCCTTGCTTCTCTGCCTTCTTCCTGTACCAATTGCCTCACTTCTTCCATGTTAAACTAATAAGAAACACTGTTTAATCGAAGAAAACAAAAACAAAAAGGCAATACTAAGATCATGATTTCCTTGCTTAAGGGCACATTCCATAAGTTTTATGCAATCGTCAGTAGTTATAAAAAGTATAAAAAAGTAATTGCGGTTACAGATTATTTAAGGATTTCCAGTTTTTATTCGAATTACCAAAAACGATGGGTATTTTCATAACAATTCCCGTTTGACAGTTTAGTTTATAAATGTTGCCAGTTATACCAAGTTCCACAAAAAAAGTAATTTTGTGAGCACGATCATATCTATAGTTGGTCAAACCAAATTGTCAGTAAATAAGAACAAAAAAACTATACTCATCCTTTTCTTTTGAGTGATAGTAGTAGTGTAAGACAAAGATAGTATGATTCTCACTGTCTATGTTTGAAATAAGACAGTCCTTTGACAAACTATAGTTTTATCCTTTTCTTTTGAGTGATAGTACTAGTGTAAGACAAAGATAGTATGATTCTCTCTGTCTTTGTATGAAATGAGACAGTCCTTTGACAAACTATAATTCTTTTTTCAATCAGGGATTAACAATACTGGCAACTATATTATAATCTTTTTCAAGTATTGTATTATAGCAACATCACCCTTCTTTTCGTTGTCAAGCAAGATGGCGGATCAGGTACGTTCTGGTTTTCTGGGGAAAATCATAAATTTTCCTTGGAAATTATAGACTTTTACTACCAGAATATGTATCAATGTTGTGCAAACACGTTTCAAATAAATAACTGTGAAAAATGAAAGTGTTAGAAGTGATAATGTGCATATTGTGTTCATCCACGTGGGAATCGATTTTTGACCGGTTTTATGAGCAAAAAATACTTTATAATTGATACTTCCCAGTTTACCCTTACTTTTGTATTAATTTTATTGCCTAGTTGTATTATAACGCCAATCATTTTTAATCGTGATGTATCCTTATAGGTTAGTTAAATGATGTGAATCTACTATCACATCACAAGTCACAAATCCACATTATATTTTTAAATTGCAGTTAAATTACCTACATGTTGTTGTATCTGCATTTTTATCTAAGACTTATCGAAAAAGAAGTAATCCCTTGGTAACAGATAGTAGTCTCAAAAGATGAGGTTATGTTATTGTACTCCAAAATTATCTAAGTGGCGTTTCCGTAGTTAGTACATGTAGTAGTTGAATAAATTTAATGTTACCTTATTATAATAACGGATTATAAGATTGTTCTGATAAGTACATCAGCTCTTGCTTCTAGCTAATAATATGCGTTATTATACTAAGATGATAGCAATGAACATGTACAATGTAAATTAAAAATTGCAGACGGAACGTTCATTCCAAAAGCAACCAACGGTTTTCTTGAACCGTAAAAAGGGCATCGGCGTGAAGAGGAGTCGCAAGCCTCTGAGATACCACAAAGATGTGGGGCTTGGGTTCAAGACGCCCCGAGAGGTAACGCATGTAGTGTGCCCGCTAATGTGTGTTTTTTCTTTCGTAGACAGAGAAAGCGTTTCAGAAACAGGCTACGGTCTTCCTCAACCGCAAGGGGGGGCTGAAGAAGAAGGACATGCGGCATTCCAAGAATGTTGGGTTAGGCTTCAAGACTCCCCGTGAGGTTTGGCTCTTTTTTCAGTCTCTGGTGCTCGCTGGTGGTGGCTTATCAACGGTTCATATACAGGGAATCATGACATTTTGCTCATATATGATGTGTGGGAATGGCTTTCTTAACAATTTAACAGCTGGTATCCTAATGTTATAACTTTGTTATCTATGTATTTAACCGATTCGGTGTGAATGGCACGACAGGCGTGTCATCATATTTTATGGCGTAAGGCACGCCTTTCGTGTCATGAAATAATTGTTCGCTGCCGAATGGCACATGTAATGAAACTGTTAATGTAAAGAATAATATTTTCATTGGTTTTATCTCATCAACAATATTAACATGTGCACTGTCCGTGCCCTATAAAGCCCCAAGATTAACAATACGGATTGGGACAGTTAACATGTTAAAATTGTGGTTAAATGGACTAACCTAGCATGTTTCATAATATAACTAAATATTGAAAACCATTATTTATTGGTATAACTAACTGGTAACATATGTATATTGAATATGTTATTTTACTTTGTGGGATGAATTACTTATAGCCATAGAGAAAAAAATACATAGAGTGCTCACTCCATACATCAGTTTTAGCACTAAAAAGACTATTAGCATCTAGCGTCAAGTAGCGGAACTATCAGTACTGCTACATCTATTGTCAAGTAGCAGTACTGATAGTTCCGCTACTCGATGCTAGATATAGACACTGAAATTAATAGTCTGAACTGATTTATGGAGTGAGCACTCTTGTCTTACTCATTTCTCTATGCTTATAGCAAACACCTTATTACATGTCACTTATGTTATGGGTCATTTAACTTCTTAATAACAATTTACAACCAATCAACTGCAAGTTATTAATCAAAAAAGGTCTCTTATAAATTTGCTTGTACTTATACTAATATAGTTTGTCAAAGGACTGTCTCATTTCAAATATAGACAGAGAGAATCATACTATTTATGTCTTACACTGGTACTAGCACCCAAAATAAAACAATGAGTATAGTTTTTTTTGTTCTTATTTACTCGCAAATTGGTTTGAGCAACTATATATCACTCTACTAACCCAAAACTGTCACCAATTAACAAATAATTAATGAAGTATTTAATCCTGTTAATGAAATTAATAAAACTTTTGGGACTGTGTAAAATGATGATACCCCACGACGGTCTTCTGATCAACACCTGATGAAAATCGTGTTTCTAACCCAACCTCTGATTACACAGTCCATTGATATATTTAATACTAAATAACTAAAAGATACATGCTTTCAAACAGCCCAAGTAGAACATTTTTTTAAATGTTGATTTACAACTTCCTATTTTTCCATCTCGCATCTGTATCGATAATCCATATTTTTATTTCAATATTAACCCAATATTCATTATGTGGTGGAAGAAAATCATTACCTGACATTAGTTATTGACTTAATCCTTTACTTATGTTCGCAGGCCATTGAGGGAACCTACATTGACAAGAAATGTCCTTTCACTGGCAATGTGTCCATCCGTGGCCGTATCCTTACTGGCGTGGTCCAGAAGATGAAGATGCAACGCACCATCGTCATCCGCCGCGACTACCTGCATTACCTCCCCAAGTACAACCGTTTCGAGAAGAGGCACAGGAATATGTCAGTCCATCTGTCACCTTGCTTCAGGTGAGTTAGAATGTCTTTTTAAATAACAATTACATATTGTATAGTTGACATATTCCTCTACTTCAATGTGGAGTGACTAATGGTAGTAACATCATGTACAACATGTAAAATGTGTAAATATGACAAATTCAATTCTGAGTCTTCAAAGTAGCTGAGAATCTTAATGTAGCTGTCAGACAGCAGATTTATCTACTTTTAAAATCCATAATAGCTGGTATCTGGAGTAGGTATGTATTTATAAAAATGGATACTTTTGGTACTCAAATGATGATACTCACACGACGGTCTTCTGAATAACCAATTGACGATGATCGTGTTTTAACCCAATTCTGATTTCTCAGATTAATACTTGTCTTGCAAATGTTTAATGACAAATCTTATCAAAGAAATTATTCAATTACAGAGACGTGGAACTCGGAGACATTGTCACGATCGGCGAGTGCAGACCTCTGTCCAAAACCGTGAGGTTCAACGTGCTGAAGGTCTCGAAGGGCAAGGGCTCCAAGAAATCCTTCAGAAAGTTTTAAAATAAAGTTACTTATTAAGTATTTTCAGTCTTTATTTTCTTTTTGCATTGATTAGTGTTAAACAGGAGCGTATTTATACTGTATGAACTCACACAACATCAATCGATGTATAAACAGGCCCTTATAGCCAATGTACACATTGATTAAGTGTGGATATATACATTTGCTACTATTGCCAAGTAGTAAATGTATGAAATTATGAATTCGCGGTATCGTCTTGGGTCGTTTCGTTTTTCGTCTTGATTATTTTGGTTTATGACGTTCTAGGAGGCGCGGCACTATGACGTCTTGTTCAGAGACTGATGCGTTCTTAAATTAGTCCTATTCTACTTTCGTCACGCATTCTACATTGAAAGCCACCGACGATTGTGTCGAATGTAGAATGGGAGACGAAAGCAGAATAGGACTAATTTAAGAACTTGACGAAAAACGAATGGGACAACCCAAGACGATACCGAATTCGCACTTAACACTGATCAAAGTGTAAACCGGGTCTTATTATTTTATGTGCTTAATTTGGCCGCATACACACCAAGCCAATGAACGAGAATGAAGGGCTTTCATTGGTTCTGTCTGGATGGTTGAGCGTTCGCCGACGATCCGGAGCGTGGCGGCAACGGATGCAATCATTCGGTGAGGACGGTTTGCTGAAGGCCAACGAACAAACTCAAGTTTTGTAAAGATTTATTGAAGTGAAAACTTCTTTAGCGGCGCTGTGCACTTTTTGTGATTGGGAAAAAATGTTAAACTCGTAACATGTGTCACGTGACCGTAAGACGGACACGTGACCTGATCGAAAAACTTAAATTTCAATTTCATTTTTTTTTAACTTCAATACTTCAATGTCATTGAGTTTTTCTTTATTGATTTAAATGCCATCTAGTGAGTTTCGCTCTAACTGGTATTAATATAACTCGAGTACTAACAGTGATGTGCTTAAAAGTGATTGAGTTTTCACTTCTGCCGGCACTCCCTGAGTGCAACCCGTTGTTTTTTTTTTAAATAATTATGATTATTCAGCACCTGCTTTCGCGTAGTTTTTATATTTCTTGCTAACTAATTGTGTATCAAAACTAGCATTAATAATAGAGTTTGCAACTGTCTAGGTTTTTATAGATGGCACCAGCAGCATAGGTTATAGCTGTCTCTAGTTTTGTTCTAAAAGATATGGCTTAGCGGCATCCTAGCCATAAAATTCAAGAATTGAACACTTAGTAGGTTGATATATTTAAGCTCATGCATGGTACAGTCGGTCGGCACTAATTTCGGAGGAAATTCTACGCGCTGGCGGCCTAGCCAAGGCATAGAGAAAAAAATACATAGAGTGCTCACTCCATACATCAGTTTTAGTAACAAAAAGACTATTAGCATCGAGTAGCGGAACTATCAGTACTGCTACTTGACAATAGATGTAGCACCGACCGGAAAGTCTTATGTTGTTCAGATAAGACTTTCCGGTCGGCGCTACATCTATTGTCAAGTAGCAGTACTGATAGTTCCGCTACTCGATGCTAGATGTAGACACTGAAATTAATAGTCTGAACTGATGTATGGAGTGAGCACTCTTGTCTTCATTTCTCTATGAAGCCAAGGTGACAATCGCTTGCGCTCCGCCATCGCCATGTATTTAATAATGATTTGATAAAAAAAATTGTAAATAGCGCCATCTGCCAGCGAGTAGAATAACTAGGAACCATAAACAATGTCATTTTTACGTTCCTTTTTTTTTTAAGTGTGTACAGACGGCCACATCAAACTGCGACCTTGATGCGGTCTCATATATATATTATACTACTCTTTGGGTCCGGCCCACGTTCGATCGTGTGTAAGATGGTCCGCCGTACATAACGGACCAACATATACGGCTAAAAGTGGTTAAGGTAGACTCCAAGGCATGGCACTCTCATATATATATTATACTACTCTTTGCTCCAAGGGTAGCAAAATATCACTTACTGACACGCTCGATGTCGAGTAAGTACAAAAAATCCTCGCTTGAGCTCCCCTACCATGACATTGTCAATTTGATTGTACCGCCTAGAAGCTCCTTAAATCCCTAACATATCATAGAAAAAAGTAGCTTGTCTATGGATACCTGCACTTTGCGCCTGACAACACAAACATGTCCGACTTGTGCATAATAGAGAAGGTATAAATTAAATACAAAACACAAACGATATGATATCGTTTTTTTCCAAACTCTCTTTAAATAACACACAGAAACCACCAGTGGAGCTTGCTAAGCCAGCTTATATGGACAAAAGTGCAAGTTTACAAGAGCTCGGATACAATGACGAGAATGACTTGAGAGAGACAATTTATGGTTTGTTTGTATGAAGTATATGCGGATATTAGACTGTTTGTTATTTCACGTGATTATTTAACTGAACTGTGGTGTTTTTAGACTTTTTGCGGACCATACGAGACCCCGAGAAGCCAAATACGCTTGAAGACTTGAAGGTTGTTTACGAAGAAGGGATTTTTGTGAAGGACCCAACGGAAGACAAAGTGCCTGTTATTCGCGTTGAATACAATCCGACAGTGCCTCACTGCTCTTTGGCGACCCTCATAGGACTGTGTATAAGGATTAAGATCCTGCGGTCGCTGCACCATCCCGTGAAACTGGATATTTATATCAAAAAAGGCGCACATACAACTGAAGATGAAAGTAAGTACAATCTTCGGGTCAGATCGCTCATTGCTATATATTTATTTCCTGTGGCACTTAAAACTCATATCTATTAGACTATAATTTCTTTCATATCTCACATATATCTCACATTCAAAACATTTCAATATTAATCAAAATAATGTCTGAATAGATTTTACAAACCATACAATTTTATATGGTTATTTTCGTTGCCATTACCTTTATGTTGACATTGTTAAGTGCTATACTCCATTAAGTAAACTATGAAAGTTATCACTATTTTGCAATGTTTGCTTAAATTGTGTTTATCAGCAGTAAATGTTTGATAAACAGGTCAAGTGGTGATAATTAACAAGATAACATAAAATTTTATTTATAGTATTCTAACTTTTTAAAATTAATTTAGTATGCTTTCAAATCACTGCAACAACATTGTATACTGTATGCATGCCTATTGTGGCACCTTTATATTTACAAACAAATTAGCTATAAGTTGTAGAAACATAAAGTCGTGATTTACATATAGTCAGCTTGACGTTATACTAAGTTACTAACTCACACATGTTAGCTTGACAATTGTTTTGTTTTTGCTAGCATCTATTTGATCTATTAAAATAGTTAAAATGAAAATAAGTGTAGTTGAACATGATCATCTTCATATCAGCTGGAAAACATTCTGCTCAACAAAGGCTAAGGCAGATTAGAGATAGATTTTTACTTAAAGTTTATTGCAGATACAAATGAAATGTCTTATAATATAGTTTGACATATTTTATAATTTAGACACTTCCATATGTATAAAATACTAAGTTTTACCACCATGACCTTCAAACCTCTAACAATGATATTGTTATCTTATTCATTAGGTCAACAGATGATATATTAAAATATATCAAATGCTTGGTCATGCTGCCGAGCTGCCAGTCTATTTGGAAAAAATCTCAAAACTTTCACAAGAAATGAAGGAAAGTTTCGATTCCCATCCAAAAATATGAGAAGTTGTTTTGAAATATCCATGTGAATATTTCGCAACTTTGGAAACTTTCTGATGGCACATCAGCATCATATGTACTGAAATAACCCAGTTGATGAATGAGTTCCAGTTCCAGTATGTATGTTGGGTACCTATCAAACCAAAGTTTACAAAAGGCAAACCTAATGCCAATTGCCATGTCTCTTTTGTGAGGAGGTTGTTTCAATGTCAAACAGAGTAATACTTTGATTTGCGTGCAAATTATATTTATTTTGTCTGTAACAAGGGCAGTGTCATTGGCTACTGAATATGTTTCAACTTTCTTTTCTATTACAATGAGTCACTTTCTCTGTTATGTTATTCATTTATTTACTCATACCAAATGCACCCTCTAGACTCAACAGAGATAGTTACCACTGATTAGACCATCTTAGCATTTTCCGAGTTACACTCTAAAGGAGCCCAGGGTCCTTTGGCAACTTAGTTCCTAAAATTGGTGTGGGCACTACGAAAATAACTACCATTTGACCCAAAGGAAAAACTAGGCCTTATTGGGATTATACCTTTAATTAACAAGAATTTTTTTCTTGTTTCAGTCAACAAACAGATCAACGACAAGGAGCGTATTGCGGCCGCAATGGAGAATCCAAATTTAAGGAACCTTGTTGAGAACTGTATCGCAGACGAAGAATAGAAGTTTACTAGAAAAACTTTAGAGTAGTTACCATGGCACCGGACGCAGCATTCTCAAACCTCAGTGACAAGAACGAATTTACTAAGTTCACTAGATTCCTCGCCTATAAAGGCGTTCAGGTCATAGTAGAATCTAGGAAAGGAGTAAAAATTGAGCTGACCAGTAAGCCACTAACTTCGGACTCTGATTGGTTCAATCTCCAAATACCAGACTCGCCAGAAGTCAACCAAGCTACGAAAAATGCTCTGCCATCTGACAGAGTACTGGAAACCATACGATCACAGTTGCATGTTGAAATATCAGTGCAAACTGAAGATGGTGATGAAATGGTACTGGAACTGTGGACTTTGGGACTTGATGAGACACAATTTGATACTTCTCTCAAAGCAATGAACACTGTTTATTTCCGAATGGGCATACTTTTAAAGTCCTTAATAACTATCACAAGGATAACGCCAGCCTATCATTTATCACGAAAACAACGAATGGAATCTTTCACTATATTCTACAGGGTATATAATGGAGAACCTAAAGTTAAATCATTAGGAGATTCTGTGAAAAACATCCAAGCTGGAACTCTTAAAACTCCTCTAGGAGGCCTATGTTTTTCCGTTGCTTACAGAACCAACTTCTCAATATCACCCAATCGAACAGATAAGAGTAAGACCTTACTTTTAAAGAGTGATCACTTTGAACTGAGTCCTAAGCACGTAATATTTGAGTGCAAAAAGAAAAAAGAACAGAAAGACAAAGAATACAAGCCATTAAAACAAGTGGACCTGAATAAACCATTACGGTTAGCTGCTTTTGTTGATGAAGAAGTTATTCAGAGAGCTATAGAGGAGTTCTTTAAAAAGATGCCTATCCCCAGGTTTAGGCAGAGGGAGAGGCCCAGAGTCAAAACGCCCCCTAAAGTATACCCCATAGAATCAAAGAGCACACAGGACTTGGACACAACTATTCTCTCAAAGAGTCCAACATCTTTTGAGATGCCTCCTAGAAAATTTGCCGGTTTCAGAAGCGAAACAGAGCCCCCATTGAAATTGCTTCAATTTCCTTTCGCTGACAACCACCCCATTAGAGATTTAGCGGAGTTTTACAAAGATTTCTTTAATGCTCCTCACTTGAAGTTAGCTGATGAGTTGGCCTCTATTAAGAGCTCTGAATCGGTTAAGGAAAATATTGAAACCAATGATGATTTATCTAAAGACTTGGAATTGTATGAGAGTTCCGTGCAAGAGTTTGACGATCTTTTAGCTGAGATGTGTCGTTCGGCAGAATGGAGTGGGAACTAGGGAACATTGGTGATGGGAAAAGACTGATATTGAATGGTTACTATAAAGGTTTTAATGTTAAGCCAGGTATAAATTACTTGATGTGAATAACAAGGTAGCAAAAATAATGAGTGTGTAACAGTTGCAGTCTGCTGTAAAGGTTAAAATATATATAAAATTCAAGAACTGCATTTGTTTTTTATAACATGAAATAGAAAAAAGTCCGAAAACTAAATCTTTTTTTCTGTTAATTTTAATTCACTTAAAAAATTTGGGCTAACTGCCCTGTTACACTTTTTATGTTTTTTCAAGCCTTTGAATTTCATATAATGTAATTTATTGGTAACTTTTTATGTAAATAATGAATTATATATGTACTGGTTTACTGCTATAGTTAAATGTTATTATTATATCAATATGTAAATTAGATTGCAGTAATTTGGTAGTAAATACTTGTCCATATTTTAATTGCTGGCCAATGTAATTCCGTCAAATGTTATTTTTATACCTAGAACTTATTCTAGCAAAAACAAGGGACTGACAACTGAACATGAATATATAAAAGAAAATAATAATGGGTTGTATCTAACACAGAAAGATTTTGATATTTCATTTTATCAATGGCTCGGGCGAGGCACGTCTACACTGGCCGTTTTGTGAACATTTGTACGCGAGGAAATTGCCTCGCGCGTATGCTCGCTCTGTGGACCCGGCTAATTGCCTTTTTTTGCTGGAAAACGTTCTATACATAGGTATAGTTATTTTATTATGAAACCATTTTTATCATATGTACTCAGTCGTCTGATGGTCGCCTGCTATACCATTCGTTCCATGTACAGTACATAAATTATCGAAATTTTGGCCTTGAAAAGCGCACCAATAATCATGGTGAAACTTAAGTAAAATGTATGCGGTTTTTAGTAATAAAAAATGCTTTTACTGGTGTTATTACAACTTATTTTTCTTTACTCTAAAACTTAAATGTACAGAACACGTAAGATAAGATTCATAAGTTTTGCAACACAAACCTACTTAGATAGTTACCCAAGCATTCATAATTTTAGCCTTTTTTTGTGTGATTCTCTTGAGCTTTGCTGACCAACAAATGCAACAATACATCACATAATAAAAATTGCGACAAGGTGGATATTTACTGATCTTTATATTCCTACAATATCAATTAACAAGACCGAAGTGATCCCATAAGTGTTCCGTGAACAAAGTTTTGTACGGAACACTAAAAAAATTAGATGTGGGTATGTAATGTCTATCTATATTACTTAACTTCTGCTTAATTTGCTTTCGGTTTTGTGTAATTTTTAATACATGTATGTACAGACATGAAATAAATGTAATTAATTATGTACAAATAGTTGTTTACAACTGTAATAGGTATATTATTTTAATTTTGATTTCATAGAAAATGTAAACAATTGCTTTTTATGTCTTATTAATAAATAATAAAATTCTATTGAAATTATCATCTTTATTTGATTTTACCTATAGTCTAATTCGTCTAATTAATAACAAGAAAATTTTACTCCCCCTTTTTTTTGCTTGTTAGTACTAGCGTAATTACAGTATACATAATTCTCTCTGTCTATAGTTGGTCAAACCAAATTGTCAGTAAATAAGAACAATTAAAACTATACTCATCCTTTTCTTTTGGGTGCTAGTACTATAAGTAGTTCGTTTTTTTAGCATTAGAAATAAGGTAATCAATCTTGATGTGTCTTTTAATTGAAAAACACATTTTAAAAATAAGTTACGGCAAATATGTAACAATTATGAATCTAATACGATCATTTATATTCTTCTGCTTTCATAAGTAATAGTTTTTGATTTTTAAAAAGCGTTTTTCAATTAAAAGACATGTCAAGATCGCATACCTTCTTGCAAGTTCTTTCTAATGCTAAAAAAACGAATTATAGTGTAAGACAAAGACAGTATGATTCTCTCTGTCTATGTTTGAAATGAGACAGTCCTTTGACAAACTATATGTTTCAAATTGACAGTTCTCTGCCAACTATAGTACAGCGATGGACGCAAATATATATGACACGTTCTTATTTTTAGGACCATAAGAGTGTGTCACATATTATTGCAGGTGACTGTAATGTTATTATTGTATATATATCTTGTCAGTAAAAAAAGGCGCCATATCTGTAATTTTCTGTACAAAACAGTCTGCCGATTTTTGCGGGGGAGGGGAACGTCAAATGTATGCGTAACGTAAAAATAGCCATGTCAGATAAACGTCAGTCCATACATTGTGTATGACCGTTGGCCGCCTATTTTCGACAGAGGGGAAAGCCTGTTAATGGCTACTCCGTTTAGTTGTATCCTCCAAGACTAATAGGCGCGAATGGTTAGCCCCCATTTCACGAGAGCTTTTTCAACGCGCGTTAGAAAAGCGCTTGAATCTGTCCGCACTCTAAATTCGATTTAACGACCAAGGCTTAAAGTCGAAAATCCAACAACGTTTGATGAAAAGCGCCACCGCTGTCGTGTGAATAAATACATTATATTCTTTGATAAATACACATGTATCCATTTGTGTCATTCAAACGCTTTTTTAACGCGCGTTGTAAAAGCGCCCGTGAGAATGGGGGCTTATCGTCCCATAGAAAATTTAAATTTCGCGCCTATTTCTACTAAACAAAGTTTGACCGGCTATATTTACCCTCCCTTTTGCATCAGTCGGGTAAAAATCGTATTTTTTCTGGCAACATTTATATTTAACTGTCAAGCAAAATGATTGTATGCTATGTTGCTATGAACGCTCTAGTTACACTATTTTACTGATAGATTGAAGATGATAACGCTCCTATTCCATTGATATACGAGTTATTTTAGTTTACATTAATGGATGGCTGTTAATTGAAGTAAGCGTTTGATTTCTGCTTCTGCCAATTTAATCTTGAGTTGAGTGTAGCGTCTACGAATGTACGGTACGAATTCATAACAAATGCAACGCTATAAGTTCTTTACGTGTAATTTAATAAGTTATGTGAAATATTAGGTGTCTTTACAAATATCAAACTAACTTCTATGTGTAATTTGAAATGTTTATTTAAGAGCAAACAAAGTGCTATCTCTTCCAAACATAACCTATAACGAGACTCTACAGCAAAAATGTTTTCTATTTGCCGACAAACGCATCCTGCCACGGGGATAGAACATGCCGTCAGCTGTTGTTTCTTCAACAATGATGAGACCTGTTTGGTTACGGCGGGCGCTAACATTATCAAAGTCTTCAGGTTGCTACCAGAAGGACCTAGCAGGGAGGTTAACGCCGGTAAGAGTTTTTACCTTTCGCGGACAAATTTCTGGTCAGACTGTACGAAAGGGGGGGCTGGGACTGGGGCGGCAGCGGCCGGCGAAGCGCCAGAACCGACGTTTTTAGGGTTCCGTAGCCAAATGGCAAAAAACGGAACCCTTATAGATTCGTCATGTCTGTCTGTCTGTCTGTCCATCTGTCCGTCTGTCTGTCCGTCCGTATGTCACAGCCACTTTTCTCCGAAACTATAAGAACTATACTGTTGAAACTTGGTAAGTAGATGTATTCTGTGAACCGCATTAAGATTTTCACACAAAAATAGAAAAAAAACAATAAATTTTTGGGGTTCCCCATACTTCGAACTGAAACTCAAAAATTTTTTTTTCATCAAACCCATACGTGTGGGGTATCTATGGATAGGTCTTCAAAAATGATATTGAGGTTTCTAATATCATTTTTTTCTAAACTGAATAGTTTGCGCGAGAGACACTTCCAAAGTGGTAAAATGTGTGTCCCCCCCCCTGTAACTTCTAAAATAAGAGAATGATAAAACTAAAAAAAATATATGATGTAGATTACCATGTAAACTTCCACCAAAAATTGGTTTGAGCGAGATCTAGTAAGTAGTTTTTTTTTTATACGTCATAAATCGCCTAAATACGGAACCCTTCATGGGCGAGTCCGACTCGCACTTGGCCGCTTTTTATAATAATACAATTTTACAAGTCCCAGCTCCCTTTAAAAACATCAATCTTTGGAGGCGTCTAACTCGGCCATTTTATTTTAGAGAAAAGTTTTTCCAATAAAAGATGCTTATTTTGACGTGATATACACATTACAATCATTTAAAAATAGTGTCATAATGACACCACTTTGTCAAAAAAAAATCTTAAGTCCCAGCCCCCCCCGTTTGCTACAGTCCAACCAAATTTCTGCCACTATTGTATTTCATGCTTAATATTAAATAAAGTATCATCATCGCTTAAGTCTACTAGCGTTAATTTAAAGCAAAAGCCTGCTGTACTATTAGGGATCATAATCTAATAGAAGGACATACTCTATAGTATTCTATTCAGTTATACCCACTGACAATCCAACCTCTAGACTGAGCTTAGGCCAATTCTTTCATGAAACCGTTGCTGCCAAAAATACGGGGGTGCGGGGGGACGAGGTGAGCGAATCCCGTGCCGTGATTGGTCCGTTCAAAGACACGGACCAATCACGGCACGGAATTGACTCGAAGATGGAGTAACGCTACCGTATGTGTGGCAGAGGGGGTAGCGTGACTATACTATGTCTAGAGGTTGGATTGTCTGTGGTTATACCTACTAAGGCTTTTTTACATTTAAATAAACAATGGTACATGGAAATTATTATTATTATTATTATTTCATTTTAGACAGGCAGCTGATGCTGGTGCGTCTAAATCATAGTTCACTTAGCACGATTTCACTGTTTTGATAGTTTGTCTAGTTTGTCGAGTCTATTTTTAAATTGATTCACACTTGTAGAGTTCACAACTTCAGAGGGTAATTTGTTCCAAGCATTTACTATACGATTTGTAATAAATTGGTTTAATAAATTGGATACTTTATTTGCAAACTTGTACCTATGTCTCTAGTGTACAGAAGTTATTATGTTACATACAGAACAATTGAAGGGATGTTTACAAAAACAACATAACTGACTACACTGGTTGGTTAACAATGTTCTTAAAAAAGTGTCAACCGCTCTAAGCAGTTATGTTGTTTTTGTAAACATACCTTCAATTATTTTTAAATCCATAATTTAGTTCAAAAAAGTTAACTGTCACTTGGTGCTCCTGTTGGTGGTCCTATTATAGTTATAGGTAAATTTTTTGAACCTTGTGTGGAATAGTTCATTAATGGTTCTTTAAGACCTGATAGACCTCAATGAATATAATGATTAATAGTACTATAACTAGATAACCATTAAAAAAAGGATCCAGCATACATATTAAGACTAAAATTCATACCATTTTTACAGCTGGCCAGCCAATACCCCCAAAAATGAAGCTAGAATGTCTTGCAACGTACACACTGTGGGGAAATGTGATGTCTTTGGCCTCAGTAAAAAACCCCAGCTCTGGACGGGATTTACTGCTTGTATCTTTCAGGGAGGCTAAGCTATCGGTTTTGCAGTATGATCCTCAGACTAATAACTTGATTACCCTGAGCATGCACTATTTTGAGGAAGAAGATATGAAGGTAGGCCATATTTGCTTATGTGTGATAAGATTGACCCATTTGATTTTGAATAAATAAGTATATTAAATCCTTAAGGGACTTACTGTACAAATTCATATTTATTATTGTAAAAAATGCAGAATGGTTGGACAACTCACCCACATATCCCCTGGATCCGAGTAGATCCAGAGGGCAGATGCGCTGTCATGCTACTGTATGGCAAAAAGCTGGCAGTACTGCCATTTCGGAAGGATGTCACTTCGGAGGAAGGTGACCCTTTGGAAGCCAAGCCACTTGCTGACTTGAAGAAGAATGTAAGTATCTATGACTTTTGTAGAGTGCTTTAGGTAGGCCACCTTACCACTTTTCTGCTTTTAATCTATTTTATTAACCACAAACAACCACACGGAAAAATACTTAAAAGCTTTTGGTATAAAAATACCATGGCTTTAAATGTAGTTAAATTATGTAGCTACAACAGTTATGATGTTATGTGAACAGACAGAGCTCTGTCTGTTTACATTTTTATGACTAAACTATTGAACCAATTTTTATGAAATTTGAAGTTTACATTTCTTGGAATATAGGCCAATTAAAACCTTACCTTGAGGGAAGGAACTAACAGTGAACAGACCAAATGCCATGCAGACAGAGCTGTAGTGTTAATTAATGTTTTCATGTCACAGGCACCAACAACCCCTGTAGTCCGGGCACCAACACTGGCGTCTTACGTAATAGTCCTAAAAGACCTGGACGAGAAGATTGACAACATACTGGACATACAGTTCTTGCATGGTTACTATGAACCTACACTACTGTTGTTGTATGAACCTGTGAGGACTTTTGCTGGGTGAGTATACTTTTTAGATAATTTCGTAAATCTTGCAGTACAGTAAGGTTTTAGGATGATGTTTAACGAAAGCAAATGTGATTGAAATGTACGCTGTTTATAGGGCGTTTCTCGTCTAGTATTAAACGCAGATCATAACTAAAGCTCAATGTATCAATATGTGAACATCCGACCTTTCGTGGCGACCCTGCCAAGGCTACTTTTACACTTTTTCTCTTTTATGCACCGTATGATTACAATAAGAGATCACACTAACTATCGCAAGGTAAGTCTCGTAATCGTCAAGCATCTACTGTTAATATGTATAAAATTTGACGTTTTCTCATGACCAGGCACTAAGATTTTGTATATAGACAAAGTACCTAAAACAATACTTATTTCAATGTTATTCTTGAACATTAAAAATGTGTATTTACCACCCTGTTTGAACATCCACAGTCGTACAGCAGTCCGCAACGACACCTGCGCCATGGCGGGGGTGAGTTTGAACATGAGCGCGCGCGTGCACCCCGTGATTTGGGCGACGTCCGGGTTGCCCTTTGACTGTCTGCGCGCCGTGCCCATTCAGCGCCCACTGGGTAAGTCATAATCATAATCATAATTCTTTATTGCAACCATGGTATTACAAGGTGTTCTTATGTTAGTTAGTACATTCATGGACCCTACTAGGGCGTGGCAACATTAATAACTATTTAATCTAAGTATAACTAATATACTAGTCTATTCAAGCCCTGGTTTTGACGGCCTTCATGTAAGGCCTTTCAGCACGCACGACGGTTGACACGTCTCTTGAAGACCTCGTTCTTCGGGTGTACGTAAGGCCCATAAGGGTGTTGATGTCACGCTGATTTTCCTATCGATTTCTCGGATTCGGCGTCAACAAATGAGTTGAGATCTTAAATATAAGATGATGATGATTATGAAAACACAATTTTCTTTATTAATTGTATGAAGAGAGACAACAAAGAACAGAACTGGGTAGAGGTACTACACGTCGAGTCGTGTATATGTCTATAGACATTTGACGGTCTGTCAGTGTCCTTTTATAAGTCTTATCTCCATCCTTATTTTACTTTTTATACAGAGAAGTAAAATAAGGATGGAGAGAAGATTTCAACCATTCATCATTCATTATCTTCGCACTATTACTTTTTGTGGTAATTTTTAAATTTGTTTTTGCGGATTGCTTTTTCGAATTTCAGGTGGTTGTTTGATAATGGCTGTGAACTCCCTGATCTACCTCAACCAATCAGTGCCGCCGTACGGCGTGTCTCTTAACAGTGTTGCCACGCACACAACTAACTTTCCTCTCAGTAAGTATCAATCATCTCTACTCCGCAAATATATGAAAGTTTCTGGTATGGTTGGTGGGTAGTTGTATTTCATGTAATCTGCGTACATCATTTTACGGCTGAAACTATGTTTTCTTTATTTTTCTTGCATTGTAAGCTTTTAATGTGCTATTTCGAACAAGCTTGACCTATTGTGACGGTCCTTCAACGCCCATTACTAAGTCCAATTTGATATAAGGAATTCCAGATTTTTGGGGCAATAATGTGTCATTGTCATAATATTAGATGTTAGAACAATGGAACTTCAACCATCTTTTTTTTTTCTCTTTTTATCTGCAATCGGCTGTTTTAGCCATAATCAGATGTTATGTCTTTTTTGAGGGTTTTGAGAGGTATTCCATTAAATACTCTCTCTTGACTTTGATAGTATTTATGTAACCATCGTAATGTATTTTTTTATAGGAATTCAAGAAGGCGTGTGTATCACGCTAGACGGGGCCTGCGTGGCCCCGCTAGGCGAGGGCCGGTTGGCGCTGTCGCTGAAGGGTGGTCAACTGTACGTGCTGACACTGCTGGCGGACTCGGTGCGCAGCGTGCGTAGCGCGCATCTCGACCGTGCAGCGGCCTCCGTGCTTACTACGACTGTGCGTATATGAGTTTCTACATAAAAAGAGACCGGCTGTCTGAGTGTTATTTAATTTCGTATTTGACCTTTCTGAAGTTACAATAGGATAGAGTCGGACCAAGCCAAGACATAGCATAGTCGCGCTACCCCGTCTGCCACACATACGGTAGCGTTACTCCATCTTCGAGTCAATACCGTGCCGTGATTGGTCCGTGTCTTTGAACGGACCAATCACGGCACGGGATTCGCTCACCTCGTCCCCCCGCACCCCCGTATTTTTGGCAGCATCGGTTTCATGAAAGAATTGGCCTAAGCTCAGTCTAGAGGTTGGATTGTCAGTGTACTGGGTCAACCAAATCTTGTCAGTAGAAAAAGGCGGCTAATTTGAAAAATGTAGGCGCGAAGGTATATCGTCCCATAGAAAATTTGAAATTCGCGTCTTTTTTTTACTGACAAGATTTGGTTGACCATCTATAAATAAGTTTTTGGCAAAAATGTCATTTTTGGTACAAGCTTTTATCGCTGACTGTACTTTTCTTACGACAGACAACTGATACTCATCGAGACAATTCTAAAAAACCCTAACACAATTAGGTTGCGTTGTTTTATTGCAGAGTTCCTATGGCCGCCTCCCGTCTCCATCATCAGATCAGCTCGATGGTGCCATAATATTGCATTGTCACCCGACTTACATGTGTATGCAAAGTTTCAGCTCAATCGGAAACCGGGAAGTGGATCAAATTTAACTTGCAAGATTCCATTACATAGTTACATACAGGTCGACCTAATAAAAGCGTGTTAAAATACCGGCTGTCTGATTGTTATTTAATTTTGTATTTAATATTTCTGAAGTTACAATAGGATAGAGTCGGACCAAGCTAACTCTGCACAGATGCAGTTTAGTCGATTTGCAGTGAAAAAATGTGGTAATGTCACCCTAAAAGTCAAATTACTATGAAAATATGACGTTTATAATGACAATTCCATACTATCTCACTTTAAAGCCGGTGCATAGTTATCTTAGACAATACCAACGTTTGCAGAAGCCGCCAATATAGTTATACTTGGTCAACCAAATCTTGACAGTAGAAAAAGGCGGGAAATTTGAAAAATGTAGGCGCGAAGGGATATCGTCCCATAGAAAATTTAAATTTCGCGCCTTTCTTTACTGACAAGATTTGGTTGACCAGCTATATTATTGTATTGGTTTCAGATGTGTGTAATAGAGGAAGACTTCCTGTTTCTCGGCTCACGGCTCGGTAATTCGCTGTTACTGAGAGTGACAGAGAGAGAGAATCGAATGTTGTTCTCTGTGGACAAACCCTTGGAAGCCACCGTCGATTTGACTATTGAGAATGGTATGTGAATCGTCTGTATTGCAAACGCAATGTTACTTGTGTAGAAAATTACTTACAGACACAGACAAGACATCCTCTAGACTGAGCATAGTAACGCTACCCCCTCTGCCACTCATACGGTAATTTTACTCCATCTTCGAGTCAATCCCGTGCCGTGATTGGTCCGTGTCTTTGAACGGACCAATCACGGCACGGGATTCGCTCATCTCGTCCCCCCGCACCCCCGTATTTTTGGCAGCATCGGTTTCATGAAATAATTGCTCTAAATTCAGTCTAGAGGATTCCTAGTCTATGCTTACAGATGTAGCGAATAATCCTTTACCATCGTATTTTTACGGAAACGCACGAACGTGTTATGCTATTTCAGTCAGTCTCAGTACAAAAAGTACTGAGGTTGACTAACCTCTAGCCGCCCAGAGACCTATAAAAAGGTCTCCTGTTCCATTCTAATTTGAACTTTGTGTTTACAAAATAAACTTTCATTTTGCTTGGCAAGGTTTGACGTATGGGCGGCTAGAGGCTAAAGTAGCATGACAACACCAACGTTTCCGAGAAAATACGATGGCAAAAGATAGTTCGCTACATCTGTACACAAAATTTGCCATCTAAATAATCAGGTTTCACAATTTATTTATTCAAATATCAAAATAGTATGTGGGGGTAGGGTTTGCGATCCGGTCCCGGAATTTATGAAATTATCCGGATCCGCGGATCTTCCCATACATTTCGGATCCGTCGTGCAAACCTTAGTCAGGGGTTTGTAAATGTATTTTTTTTATTATATTACAGAGCAAGAATATGAAAATCAAACCCAACAAAAAGATAAAGACAATGATCCCGCGGCGAAAAAACGTCGCCTGGACAGTCTGTCTGACTGCATTGCCACTAATGTCATCGAGATTAGCGACAAAGACGAGTTGGAAGTGTACGGTAGCGACATTAGGACGTCTACTCAGCTGACCAGCTATGTGTTTGAGGTACGTGAATGTGGTTGGTTTTTCAGGTCATATTAGGAGTATGCAATGTTGAGTTGCTTCACGGTAAAAGTAAAATCCAGTCATGGCCCGATAAATAGGAACAAGATTTTTTCCCATACATACATGGCTTAACTTGAGTAAGTTAAGTGTAGTTTTAAATTGGATAAACGCCCTTGATGATTTCGTACAACATTGACAATTTTGGTAAGTCATAAGTATATTGTAGGCAGTTATTGAATAAAATATCGTTCTTAATTATCGGGCACAACTGCCGCCTCAGTGCGTTCTACGTTAGGGATTCAAGTATTAAAGTTGAGCTCTGGATTTAACTTTTGATAACATTTATAGAAAAAAAAATATGTCGGTTGCACCGCACGGCCTGTTAAATCGTTCGCAAAATGTTATGTATTAGTAATTTCATAGTTCACTTTTCACTTGCTGTTTGCCGCAGATCATCTAAGGCAGTGGTTCCTAACCTTTTCAGTCCGGTCACCCCTATGACTACCTAGGGAACCGGTAATGATAATAAAAAATAAAACGTGTACGTTTGTTGTATTGTTATATTAGGTTAGCTTATTACCCCCGTAAAATACCAGTTTTACCCCCACGGGGGT
Organism: Cydia amplana; assembly: GCF_948474715.1. Taxonomy (NCBI): domain Eukaryota; kingdom Metazoa; phylum Arthropoda; class Insecta; order Lepidoptera; family Tortricidae; genus Cydia; species Cydia amplana. Next base: position 15,593,550 of record NC_086070.1, on the reverse strand, counting down.
AATTACCCCCAGGTTAGGAACCACTGATCTAAGGCCAACTGGCCCTCTCTAGTATGGAAAGTATGAACATTTAACGAACGTGACCTAATGATGTTATCGAATGGTTCCCAGGTATGCGACTCACTCCTCAACATCTGTCCGATCGGCGATGTGTCCATGGGCGAGCCGCAGCTACTCTCCGAGGAGTACAGTCGGACGGCGGAGATGCCCGCGGTGGAGCTGGTGGCCTGCAGCGGCCGCGGCAAGAACGGCGCGCTGACTGTACTGCAGCGCAGCGTGCGGCCGCAGCTCATCACCGCTTTTAATTTACCGGGTAATGTATTTACAAACGGGTAAAGTTAAAGAAACTTGCACCTTTTATACAGCAGTTGCGTATCATATTAAATTGCTTGGGATCAGTCAAGCCGTACGCTTACTATCCATCATCATAGATTTACCCCCTTTATTCATAAACGTCTGCTAAGTTAATCAGCTGATGATCGTCGTTTCTCCCTCTCTTTGACGTAACGACAGATACTCATACTCATTTATTTATAATTCTTTTTATTTGTATTCAAGCTTAAGTTAGGTTATTTTATAATATGGATATAAAAATAAAATACAAAAACACTTATTAAAACACTTACATATGACACGTCACAATTTTATTTACATAAGATAGATTACTACGGTTTATAGTTACAGATTAGATTATTATTACAGTTTCGGTTAGTGTCAAATAGTTAAATATGTCAGTTAATTTTACAATAGTACGCATTATATACTTAAATAAAATTAAATTTGATACATTAAATGTTATGTTGAATGTAAATTGAATCATAATAATAAATTGTAGAATTCATTCAGGCTATAAAAAGCGTGGGAGAGGAGCCATTTTTTTAATTCCCGCGTAAATGAGTTCGACGATTCTATCAAAGTAATGTCTATGGGCAATTTGTTAAATACTTTTGGGCCCAGTACCAAAGGATAGGGACAAACGACGATCAGCACCCGTTTATGAATAACCCCATTAGACTTAGTGTAAGGCCTGAGTGGACGCTCGAGTTGGGCGTGCAGCGGGGCGGGGCGTGCGGCGTGCATGTTAAACAAATGCAAGCGTGTAGGAGCGGCCTTAGTGCACGCTGCTCAAATTACTTGTGAGCCCGACGCCACGCTGCACGCCCCGCCGAACGCTCCGCTTCGAGCGTCCACTAATTTTTTACTATAGTGACATTTTGACGTTTTTAATTTAATTCTATTTGCTTTGTTTTGATTTGTATGTACTAATTTTATTTAACTTTATATGTTGATATTCAGTTCTATTCTTATTATTATTCTAAAAAAAAAAAAACGATCATCATACGACAAGTAGTACAAGCTGAAATGTATGTATATTTTACATGTATGAAAATTGTATATTGAGATAAATAAACTAAACTAAACTAAACTAAACACTCAGGCCTTACACTTATGGTAAACCCGACTGTTCCAGGCTGCATAGACATGTGGACGGTGATGGGGGAACCGGCGGAGATGAGCCGCGACGCGCACCGGGACATGGAGGGCTCGCACGCGTACATGATACTCACGCAGGAGGACTCCAGCATGGTGAGATACCATTACATACAACATTCCCCATTTTTAGGGTTCCGTAGCCAAATGGCAAAAAACGGAACCCTTATAGATTCGTCATGTCTGTCTGTCTGTCTGTCCGTCTGTCTGTCCGTCCGTATGTCACAGCCACTTTTCTCCGAAACTATAAGAACTATACTGTTGAAACTTGGTAAGTAGATGTATTCTGTAAACCGCATTAAGATTTTCCCACAAAAATAGAAAAAAAAAACAATAAATTTTTGGGGTTCCCCATACTTCGAACTGAAACTCAAAAATTTTTTTTTCATCAAACCCATACGTGTGGGGTATCTATGGATAGGTCTTCAAAAATGATATTGAGGTTTCTAATATCCCCCCCCCCCTGTAACTTCTAAAATAAGAGAATGATAAAACTAAAAAAAATATATGATGTACATTACCATGTAAACTTCCACCGAAAATTGGTTTGAACGAGATCTAGTAAGTAGTTTTTTTTTATACGTCATAAATCGCCTAAATACGGAACCCTTCATGGGCGAGTCCGACTCGCACTTGGCCGCTTTTTTGATACTTTGACGAGGAAACTTTTGCATCCAATACTATTTTTGGAAAGAAGTTCCTTATCGGACGGTTGGCGGATGGGAGCTAGGCGTAGAGCAGAACCTAAGGTTGTAATTTTATTTAATTTTTTTTTTTTTATGGACTTGAGGGCGGTGATTGTAAATCTTCTTTCAATGATGGTTATTTGCACCCATAGATTAGGAATTCTGTAGACGGAGTTTAGAGCAATTATTTCATGAAACCGATGCTGACAAAAATACGGTGGTGCGGGGGGACGAGGTGAGCGAATCCCTTGCCGTGATTGGTCCGTTCAAAGATACGGACCAATCACGGCACGGGATTCTGACACTGACTCGAAGATGGAGTAAAACTACCGTATATAGTGGCAGAGGGGGTAGCGTTACTATGCTCAGTCTAGATTTGCACCTCCATAAAACCAATTTGTTAGAATGCAACCTCAGTAATCCTCTGAACCTCTATGATTGACACAACGATTTTTTGAACCTCGTTAATTGGCACGACCTGCTTAAATGAAAAACCTGGTTAATTGACAAAAAATTGCCGGTCCCTTGAGATTTCAATTATCCAGATTTCAATGTATTGCGAAATATATAAGAGACTAATGAGAATGAAAATGAGGATGAGGATGACGGACACGGACACGGAAAACAACATAACATAACATATCATGAGCATGAACATGAACACGTCACCAGCCTTTCTTAACTTCGTTCCAACCGAGTGTTCCACAACACTCACCATTTTTTTATTACGAAGGTAAAGCGGTATTTGTTACATTCACAGAAATTGAAATTGAATGATTCTATCTAGAAATTATCAATGAGTTAACAAATTATAAAACAAATGAAGAATATATTAATTACGCTTTCTTCAGATCCTACAAACCGGACAGGAGATCAACGAGGTGGACAACAGCGGGTTCATGACGGGCGCGCCGACCGTGTTCGCCGGCAACCTCGGCAACAACAAGTTCATGGTGCAGGTCACCACCACGGCCATCCGGCTCATCAAGAGTGAGTACACGGTGCCTACAGCCCACATACACATAACCTGGCTTGTCGCATGTTGCAAACCGAGGTGGACAACAGGACCGTGTTCGCCGGCAACCTCGGCAACAACAAGTTCATGGTGCAGGTCACCACCACGGCCATCCGGCTCATCAAGAGTGAGTACACGGTGCCTACAGCCCACATACACACAACCTGGCTTGTCGCATGTTGCGAACCGAGGCGGACAACAGGACCGTGGTGCCGGCAACCTCGGCAACAACAAGTTCATGGTGCAGGTCACCACCACGGCCATCCGGCTCATCAAGAGTGAGTACACGGTGCCTACAGCCCACATACACACAACCTGGCTTGTCACATGTTGCGAACCGAGGTGGACAACAGGACCGTGGTGCCGGCAACCTCGGCAACAACAAGTTCATGGTGCAGGTCACCACCACGGCCATCCGGCTCATCAAGAGTGAGTACACGGTGCCTACAGCCCACATACACAAACTGGCTTGTCACATGTTGCGAACCGAGGTGGACAACAGGACCGTGGTGCCGGCAACCTCGGCAACAACAAGTTCATGGTGCAGGTCACCACCACGGCCATCCGGCTCATCAAGAGTGAGTACACGGTGCCTACAGCCCACATACACACAACCTGGCTTGTCGCATGTTGCGAACCGAGGCGGACAACAGGACCGTGGTGCCGGCAACCTCGGCAACAACAAGTTCATGGTGCAGGTCACCACCACGGCCATCCGGCTCATAAAGAGTGAGTACACGGTGCCTTCAGCCCACATACATAACCTGGCTTGTCGCATGTTGCGAACCGAGGCGGACAACAGGACCGTGGTGCTGGCAACCTCGGCAACAACAAGTTCATGGTGCAGGTCACCACCACGGCCATCCGGCTCATCAAGAGTGAGTACACGGTGCCTTCTGCCCACGTACACAAACTGGCTTGTCACATGTTGCGAACCGAGGTGGACAACAGGACCGTGGTGCCGGCAACCTCGGCAACAACAAGTTCATGGTGCAGGTCACCACCACGGCCATCCGGCTCATCAAGAGTGAGCACACGGTGCCTACAGCCCACATACACAACCTGGCTTGTCACATGTTGCGAACCGAGGTGGACAACAGGACCGTGTTCGCCGGCAACCTCGGCAACAACAAGTTCATGGTGCAGGTCACCACCACGGCCATCCGGCTCATCAAGAGTGAGTACACGGTGCCTTCTGCCCTCATACACAACCTGGCTTGTAACATGTTGCGAACCGAGGTGGACAACAGGGCATTGGTCGATGGCAACCTCGGCAACCAGCAACAACAAGTTCATGGTGCAGGTCACCACCACGGCCATCCGGCTCATCAAGAGTGAGTACACGGTGCCTACACCCCACATACACAAACTGGCTTGTCACATGTTGCGAACCGAGGTGGACAACAGGACCGTGGTGCCGGCAACCTCGGCAACAACAAGTTCATGGTGCAGGTCACCACCACGGCCATCCGGCTCATCAAGAGTGAGTACACGGTGCCTACAGCCCACATACACACAACCTGGCTTGTCGCATGTTGCGAACCGAGGTGGACAACAGGACCGTGGTGCCGGCAACCTCGGCAACAACAAGTTCATGGTGCAGGTCACCACCACGGCCATCCGGCTCATCAAGAGTGAGTACACGGTGCCTACAGCCCACATACACACAACCTGGCTTGTCGCATGTTGCGAACCGAGGTGGACAACAGGACCGTGGTGCCGGCAACCTCGGCAACAACAAGTTCATGGTGCAGGTCACCACCACGGCCATCCGGCTCATCAAGAGTGAGTACACGGTGCCTACAGCCCACATACACACAACCTGGCTTGTCGCATGTTGCGAACCGAGGTGGACAACAGGACCGTGGTGCCGGCAACCTGGGCAACAACAAGTTCATGGTGCAGGTCACCACCACGGCCATCCGGCTCATCAAGAGTGAGTACACGGTGCCTACAGCCCACATACACACAACCTGGCTTGTCGCATGTTGCGAACCGAGGTGGACAACAGGACCGTGGTGCCGGCAACCTCGGCAACAACAAGTTCATGGTGCAGGTCACCACCACGGCCATCCGGCTCATCAAGAGTGAGTACACGGTGCCTACAGCCCACATACACACAACCTGGCTTGTCGCATGTTGCGAACCGAGGTGGACAACAGGACCGTGGTGCCGGCAACCTCGGCAACAACAAGTTCATGGTGCAGGTCACCACCACGGCCATCCGGCTCATCAAGAGTGAGTACACGGTGCCTACAGCCCACATACACACAACCTGGCTTGTCGCATGTTGCGAACCGAGGTGGACAACAGGACCGTGGTGCCGGCAACCTGGGCAACAACAAGTTCATGGTGCAGGTCACCACCACGGCCATCCGGCTCATCAAGAGTGGGTACACGGTGCCCTCAGCCCACATACACATAACCTGGCGTATCACATTTTCATCACATGGGACTTATTTAATCGTGGCTGTATGTCGAATGGGTATATTTGTTTTCTATGCCTCACGTCACAAATTAACAAAATTTTGTATGGTTTTTTTATGTTACTACCAACATTTGGATCGTTAACAATTTAGGTAATCTTCTTCAGTCGGTCCGTCAATGCTGAGGATCGTGAGTTCGTGACATCATGTCCTTCTGTTGTAGACCAGGTTCCTCCATAAGCTTCTATTAGGTAATATCTCTCATATATGATTTTCTCGCGTGATTTTAACGCAGACTGAGATCCGCAAGACTTCGTCATTTGTTGTCACGTATAGTTGCGTCACTTTCGTTCATGGAAAGAGCAACCTATATATATGAGTAAATACGGTCAGGTTTCTTGTCATTAAAAGCAGGGATATTGCGAATATCCGCATCCGCAACCGCGGAACTTCCGCATTATTTTCAACATCCGCATCCGCATCCGCATAAAATCGATGCGGATTTAATGCGGATGCGGATGTGGAACAGGTCGGTACAGGAACGTCTTAGCATCGGCGTAAGTGCTAGACTGCCAGGTAATTTAGTCATTAACCAAAAAACCTATTAGAAATGAGCCGGAACCCTTGGAACGCGAGTCCGACTCGCACTTGGCCGGTTTTTTGAAATAAAAATTACTAAAATGTAATATTTGACGTTTTTTATGTACCTATCTTGACATCCGCGCCCGCGGATGTGAGCCTTTAAAAATCCGCATCCGCTTCCGCGGATGTCAAAAAATCGGTATCCGCAACATCCCTGATTAAAAGTACTCGCTGAATATTTGCAGATGGTGTTCAACTGCAGTCGTTCCAGTTGGAGTGGACGGCGCAGTACGCGGCCACGGCGGACCCCTACGTGTGCGTCGTGTCAACCTGCGGCCGCGCGCTCGTGCTCGCGCTCCGCGAGTTCCGCACCAACCAGGCCATGGTAACTTTCATTGTGAATTGACAAACACATCACTTTCTTACACAACATTTATTGAAATAACAGGTTTCGAATCTGAGTTCTTAGCGGCGGTCAATCTCTGAGTAGAAAAAAAAATTATACAACGCAAGGCCAACGCAACGTAAGGTAAGGTACATTTCGACGAGGCACAAAAGCGTAATAGTGAATGGCGCTACACGATGTAAGTGCTCAATGGCTAAGGGCCCGTAACAATTCAAGTTCCAAAACTATCTTTATATTGAATACGAGAATAAAACTTAAAACGTGAGCTCTCAGGCCGGGCAAACAAAGTCTTGGCCCGGCCTGAGAGCTCACGTGAGTCACGCAGTGAGTTCATTTGCCCCAGGCCCAAGAAAGAGCGACATACACTGCTTTATGCGTAAAGCTTTAAGTATGCAACAGCAGGACATATCAACGATGTTCAATCCCTTCTTCATATTCACTCGATTCAATACAAATGTTGTCACATTAGTATAAAATGGAGACCGAGCTTTGCTAGGAAAACATATATAAACTCATCTAGATCGATTTTTCGCCCCCGAAAACCCCCATATAGCAAATCTTACGCCGGTTCTCATTAATTAAAGTCCTGCTTGATATCAATGTATATACTGTGCGTTAACAATTTTTTTTATTGTTTACAGTCCGCCCGCCTGGCGCCGACCAGACAGCCAGTGCCACACAGACCAGCGCTCGTCAAAGCGGTCCCATACAGGGATCTCAGCGGGCTGTTTACGTCCGCGGACTTGGATAGCGTTCAGGTGAGATTGGTTCAAATATCTCTACTAACATCACTTTGAAAAATATATCCGTCATAATGTATAATTGTATACCCCTGGGTTTTGGGTGCGACAATGTTTTACACTAGCCAAAAAATTAGTTGGTAAAAATTGTAAAATCATAAAGTAAGTACCTAGGTACTTAAAAGTAGGTTTCATAGTTTGATCAATATTTTACAGTAATCATAGTAGGGTCGTTCTACAAAAATCTCATTCCCCTGGCCATACCTATTCGCAAATTCCCAAGAAATTTCGCTTTATTAGCATCTCATTTTTGGTGACTGTGTAACTCGTGCCAAGTTTCACCTACGACCTTGTATTTGTATTTGTATAGCCAGGGGAATGAGATTCCAGGGGAATGGGAGTAGAATGACCAAGTTATGAATATACGAAGTCTTTCCTGCAGCCAAAACCCCGGGGTATGGTCACAATATGGCGCAGTATTTTGAATAAGTTTAATCTCAACTTGATCTCAACAAAATAAAATAAGGTACATATCTTATTTATTATTATTATGGCCTTATACTTAAAAATAATAATACATACATATATTATTTATCTTTTTAACATATTTAAGTTTTTAACCGGCTATGTTGTAATTTAGAGTGGCAAAACAACTGAAAAAGAGTTTTAAGCATATTAGATAATATCAAAATTTTAATGCGATGTAATTTTTTTTATAAATAAGTAAACATTCAAATGTTATACTTAGTAGCGCCTTTGCTATGAAGCGGATTTATACCGCAATTCGCCGTATCTACCTTGCTAGCTCTACACTTGTTTACAGGGTGCATCAAAAGATGGCGCCACAAGCAACGCGTACAATGTTTTTCTCAGTTTTCTCAAATATCTTCTAATGTATCGCAAATTGTGACCCAAAAATTACATTATGATGAATTGATTAGGTTTATTAGTAATCTTGACATGCTTTTACTTAATATTATTAAAAAAAAATACAATTTTCATACAAAATTTTACCCGTGTTCTACAACGCGCTTTAGACATTTTTACGATCACTGAGTATATATACCGTGGCGGTGCAATATCTGTCGGAGGTGTGTTCTTTAGTGTGATGCCACTACTGTCCGTATAGATCACTACTAGTTAGAAGATCTACAACAGCTCGTGACGTCACGCGCTCGTTGCCTGGCTTCGCTCCTTGTAACGTGCGCTGCGGACGGTCGCCCGCGCGGCTGCGACGTCTTAGCGGCGCATGTTCCTCGGGCGGCCTTAAGTCACGCGGTATTAGTTACACGTTAGCTTAGCTCCGGTTAAATTTCGAGCACTTCCATAACTATGGCGGCGAGGATACTCGATTGCCAGCTTTTTGCCAAATTTATAGTACCTATTACGATTTATTACAGACTATTTGGTGCAACCTTAGTTTTGTTTTATCTAATTAGATTGTTACTTGTCGTTAATACTCGATTGCCAAATTTATAGTACCTATTACGATTTATTACAGACTATTTGGTGCAACCTTAGTTTTGTTTTATCTAATTAGATTGTTACTTGTCGTTAAAGTGACTATTAACCCGTCAGAAATTGATAAGTTGATAACCTACTCCTTTTGTGAAGTCGGTTATAAATAAGTCACATGGTCATTTATAATTCAATAGGTATGTAAGTGCTCGCTTGTAATTTGGATTGTTAGGTGCGCCTTGTCCGTGTCGAGGAGAAAAAGACAGAAGTTGATTTTTCATTGTTCGAAATTCAAAGACGTCAGTGACTTTTTTGATGTATCATTTGATAATACATATTTATATTGAGCTTGCTGACACGTCCATGGCACGGCCGCAGTCATGATACGGGCATGACATCCCGGTCCACGGTGAGAAAATAAAGGCAACCTGCAAAGTCCGTGCTTCACGGTGAACGGCCAAGCTTCCGACGGTCTAAGGCCACCCTGACTGGTCACGAGTCATGGCGCAATACAAATTGACAGCAAACCACCGTTTACGCGGTTGGAAACCAGGTAGCTGTGTAAAACGCAATCACTCCCAACCCGAGCTACGCTTGTACCCGATAACGTGTATTTCCGCTTTGTAGTGAAAATCGTCTAAAAACAAAGAACCCGTCGTGCGCCGAGCGGATCGCTGGCGGTGAATGTATGTGTTAACATTTCGATTTAGACTGACATACATTTTTGTTCAGTCTTTTATTTGCCATACTTTAACAAATTTATGAAGTCCTATATTATGGAAGGACTACCCAAAAAAAGGTAAATATATGATGGTACGGAACCCTAAGTCCGTCCGTCTGTCAAAGGTTTATAGTAACCCTGAAATTACAAGTACTTTCTACGATGAACTAACGTTGGCGAGATGTAACTTGCTCACAGCGCCATCTACCGAGTTATTGGAACATCTATTTTTAACCCTCCCTACGAATATTGCGAAATGTGAAAGTAACTCTTGTCGACGAATTAATGAACTAGTGGATATGAAATGACAACTCACATATTCATAGTTAAGTTACAACACGGCATACAATTACAAAAATGTTTTGATTGGTAACTTTCGATACTAATAGGGTGTTACCGGTTGATTTGATCGCTTTTTTTATACAAATTTTTATCAAGCAGAAACATCTGCGAGCGATACTACCATAGTTATTTTCGAATTTCCTCTTTTTCGCACTTGTATCGAAATAGTTATTTTCGATACAAGTGCGAAAAAGAGGAAATTCGATACGAGTGGCGATAAATTAAAACACGACCGAAGGGAGTGTTTTAAATCGACACGAGTTGCGAATTACCTATTCGCACGTGTATCGAACAACGTTTTACAGTACATATGGCACTTTAAAGTTTCGACATACGCACGAAAAGTGCAATTTTACGCACTAGTGCGGAAAAGTAGCCCCATATGTACTGTAAATAACTATTACAGTACATATGGTGCTACTTTTACGCACTAGTGCGTAAAATAGCACTTTTCGTTCGTATGTCGTAACAAATTTATGAAGTCCTATCTTATGGAAGGACTACCCAAAAAAAGGTAAATATATGATGGTACGGAACCCTAAGTCCGTCCGTCTGTCAAAGGTTCATAGTAACCCTGAATTTACAAGTACTTTCTACGATGAACTAACGTTGGCGAGATGTAACTTGCTCACAGCGCCATCTACCGAGTTATTGGAACATCTATTTTTAACCCTCCCTACGAATATTGCGAAATGTGAAAGTAACTCTTGTCGACGAATTAATGAACTAGTGGATATGAAATGACAACTCACATATTCATAGTTAAGTTACAACACGGCATACAATTACAAAAATGTTTTGACTGGTAACTTTCCATACTAATAGGGTGTTACCGGTTGATTTGATCGCTTTTTTTATACAAATTTTTATCAAGCAGAAACATCTGCGAGCGATACTACCAAATGTTTTACAGTACATATGGGGCTACTTTTCCGCACTAGTGCGTAAAATAGCACTTTTCGTGCGTATGTCGAAACTTTAAAGTGCCATATGTACTGTAAAACGTTGTTCGATACACGTGCGAATAGGTAATTCGCAACTCGTGTCGATTTAAAACACTCCCTTCGGTCGTGTTTTAATTTTTCGCCACTCGTTTCGAATTTCCTCTTTTTCGCACTTGTATCGAAAATAACTATTACAGTACATATGGTGCTCTTTTCGTTCGTATGTCGTAACAAATTTATGAAGTCCTATCTTATGGAAGGACTACCCAAAAAAAGGTAAATATATGATGTACGGAACCCTAAGTCCGTCCGTTTGTCAAAGGTTCATAGTAACCCTGAAATTACAAGTACTTTCTACGATGAACTAACGTTGGCGATATGTAACTTGCTCACAGCGCCATCTACCGAGTTATTGGAACATCTATTTTTAACCCTCCCTACGAATATTGCGAAATGTGAAAGTAACTCTTGTCGACGAATTAATGAACTAGTGGATATGAAATGACAACTCACATATTCATAGTTAAGTTACAACACGGCATACAATTACAAAAATGTTTTGATTGGTAACTTTCCATACTAATAGGGTGTTACCGGTTGATTTGATCGCTTTTTAGGGTTCCGTAGCCAAATGGCAAAAACGGAACCCTTATAGATTCGTCATGTCTGTCTGTCTGTCTGTCTGTCTGTCCGTCTGTCTGTCCGTCCGTATGTCACAGCCACTTTTCTCCGAAACTATAAGAACTATACTGTTGAAACTTGGTAAGTAGATGTATTCTGTGAACCGCATTAAGATTTTCACACAAAAATAGAAAAAAAACAATAAATTTTTGGGGTTCCCCATACTTCGAACTGAAACTCAAAATTTTTTTTTTCATCAAACCCATACGTGTGGGGTATCTATGGATAGGTCTTCAAAAATGATATTGAGGTTTCTAATATCATTTTTTTCTAAACTGAATAGTTTGCGCGAGAGACACTTCCAAAGTGGTAAAATGTGTGTCCCCCCCCCCCTAACTTCTAAAATAAGAGAATGATAAAACTAAAAAAAATATATGATGTACATTACCATGTAAACTTCCACCGAAAATTGGTTTGAACGAGATCTAGCAAGTAGTTTTTTTTTAATACGTCATAAATCGCCTAAATACGGAACCCTTCATGGGCGAGTCCGACTCGCACTTGGCCGCTTTTTTATACAAATTTTTATCAAGCAGAAACATCTGCGAGCGATACTACCAAATGTTTTACAGTACATATGGTGCTACTTTTCCGCACTAGTGCGTAAAATAGCACTTTTCGTTCGTATGTCGAAACTTTAAAGTGCCATATGTACTGTAAAACGTTGTTCGATAGACGTGCGAATAGGTAATTCGCAACTCGTGTCGATTTAAAACACTCCCTTCGGTCGTGTTTTAATTTATCGCCACTCGTTTCGAATTTCCTCTTTTTCGCACTTGTATCGAAAATAACTATTACAGTACATATGGTGCTACTTTTCCGCACTAGTGTGGGAATGAGCACTTTCCGTGCCTATGTCGAAAGGGCCATATGTACCTAAAGATTTGCACGCTTCGTAGCTTATTTGGTAGTAAGGTCGTGGTGAATTTTTCTTTTTTCCTTCACTACATAGTATAAAACAAAGTCGCTTCCCTGTCTGTCTGTATGTATGCTTAGATCTTAAAAACTACGCAACGGATTTTGATGCGTTTTTTTTTAAATAGATAGAGTGATTCAAGAGGAAGGTAACTTAATAAGTAGACCATTCTATAACTTGGACGAATACTTTGGTAAGATATTTGATTAACATAGACCTTGAACACACTCATTTACTTTAAATTTTAATTGTTTTAGACTTATTATTATTATTTGTAGAATTTTCTGATGTCTTGTATTAATCTGTGTAACGTCATAAACTAATTATGTGTTATTTATTACTCATATTTTTGACATGTTCTGTTTAAATTGGTCTGATACTGTGTATCCACTACTGCATGGACTCTTCCTTATTTGCAATAAAGAATTTGAGTGTTTGAGTATAATTTGTTAACCCGTGCGAAGCCGGGGCGGGTCGCTAGTTACCTAATATAAAAAGCGGCCAAGTGCGAGTCGGACTCGCCCATGAAGGGTTCCGTATTTAGGCGATTTAAGACGTATAAAAAAAAACTACTTACTAGATCTCGTTCAAACCAATTTTCGGTGGAAGTTTACATGGTAATGTACATCATATATTTTTTTTAGTTTTATCATTCTCTTATTTTAGAAGTTACAGGGGGGGGGACACACATTTTACCACTTTGGAAGTGTCTCTCGCGCAAACTATTCAGTTTAGAAAAAAATGATATTAGAAACCTTAATATCATTTTTGAAGACCTATCCATAGATACCCCACACGTATGGGTTTGATGAAAAAAAAATTTTCGAGTTTCAGTTCGAAGTATGGGGAACCCCAAAAATTTATTGTTTTTTTTTTTATTTTTGTATGAAAATGTTAATGCGGTTCACAGAATACATCTACTTACCAAGTTTCAACAGTATAGTTCTTATAGTTTCGGAGAAAAGTGGCTGTGACATACGGACGGACAGACAGACGGACAGACAGACAGACATGACGAATCTATAAGGGTTCCGTTTTTTGCCATTTGGCTACGGAACCCTAAAAATGAGATCGCTTCTGATGTTCCAGGTGAAAGGCGAGTTCACGGGCAAGATGAAAGGCAAGAAGAACGTGAAGGCCGAGGGCTTCCAGCCGGGCGCGGTGTACGAGCTGAACGACGAGGACGAGCTGCTGTACGGCGGCGACCAGACGCCCGCCTCCATGGCTAGCGTAAGTCTGCTTTCTACATTTACCTGTTTATGTTCACGGGCCAGATGAAAGGCAAGATGAACGTGAAGGCCGAGGGCTTCCAGCCGGGCGCGGTGTACGAGCTGAACGACGAGGACGAGCTGCTGTACGGCGGCGACCAGACGCCCGCCTCCATGGCTAGCGTAAGTCTGCTTTCTACATTTACCTGTTTATGTTCACGGGCAAGATGAAAGGCAAGATGAACGTGAAGGCCGAGGGCTTCCAGCCGGGCGCGGTGTACGAGCTGAACGACGAGGACGAGCTGCTGTACGGCGGCGACCAGACGCCCGCCTCCATGGCTAGCGTAAGTCTGCTTTCTACATTTACCTGTTTATGTTCACGGGCAAGATGAAAGGCAAGATGAACGTGAAGGCCGAGGGCTTCCAGCCGGGCGCGGTGTACGAGCTGAACGACGAGGACGAGCTGCTGTACGGCGGCGACCAGACGCCCGCCTCCATGGCTAGCGTAAGTCTGCTTTCTACATTTACCTGTTTATGTTCACGGGCAAGATGAAAGGCAAGATGAACGTGAAGGCCGAGGGCTTCCAGCCGGGCGCGGTGTACGAGCTGAACGACGAGGACGAGCTGCTGTACGGCGGCGACCAGACGCCCGCCTCCATGGCTAGCGTAAGTCTGCTTTCTACATTTACCTGTTTATGTTCACGGGCAAGATGAAAGGCAAGATGAACGTGAAGGCCGAGGGCTTCCAGCCGGGCGCGGTGTACGAGCTGAACGACGAGGACGAGCTGCTGTACGGCGGCGACCAGACGCCCGCCTCCATGGCTAGCGTAAGTCTGCTTTCTACATTTACCTGTTTATGTTCACGGGCAAGATGAAAGGCAAGATGAACGTGAAGGCCGAGGGCTTCCAGCCGGGCGCGGTGTACGAGCTGAACGACGAGGACGAGCTGCTGTACGGCGGCGACCAGACGCCCGCCTCCATGGCTAGCGTAAGTCTGCTTTCTACATTTACCTGTTTATGTTCACGGGCAAGATGAAAGGCAAGATGAACGTGAAGGCCGAGGGCTTCCAGCCGGGCGCGGTGTACGAGCTGAACGACGAGGACGAGCTGCTGTACGGCGGCGACCAGACGCCCGCCTCCATGGCTAGCGTAAGTCTGCTTTCTACATTTACCTGTTTATGTTCACGGGCAAGATGAAAGGCAAGATGAACGTGAAGGCCGAGGGCTTCCAGCCGGGCGCGGTGTACGAGCTGAACGACGAGGACGAGCTGCTGTACGGCGGCGACCAGACGCCCGCCTCCATGGCTAGCGTACGTTTGCTTTATACATTTACCTATTTTTTCTACTCCAGGGTCGTGCACACATCTTTGAAACCCTACCTTATAGTTGTCAAGACAAGTCTTTAGGCTGGTTTTAGTGTCACGCGGACTGTCCGTGCGGATCGCTCCGCACCGCCAAATTGTATGAGAAAGCTTTCCACGCGGACCCGTCAGCATGACTCTAAAACGCTCCCTGAACGTACACAATATTGTTCCGGTGCGGAGCGATCCGCACGGACGGTCCGCGTGACACTAAAACCAGCCTTAGTCTATTCCCCAAAAAAGCATTAAGTGCTTACACGCAGTATCTTTTTGGAACTTTTTCGATACTTCGTGTAATGGCCACTTAAAAAATATTGTATGAAATTCATTGTTGCCAACCTTATTTTAAATGTCATCTCTGACAAATAAGTGAACCATAGACATGTTTTTAAATTTCATTCATCATTTTAGGTAGATACCGTGGGTAGAAGTCCACTAGATGACATGAAAAATATTTGTTAAATTTACAATTTTATTTCAAAGTAAGT
The DNA here is from genome assembly GCF_948474715.1 of Cydia amplana. Taxonomy (NCBI): domain Eukaryota; kingdom Metazoa; phylum Arthropoda; class Insecta; order Lepidoptera; family Tortricidae; genus Cydia; species Cydia amplana. Next base: position 15,578,085 of record NC_086070.1, on the reverse strand, counting down.
GCTTGGTCGTAGAAAAAGTATTACACTTATTTTCACAATTATTTCATCAAAAAACAACGCGAGTTAAATACTTCCTTATTAAAAATACAAATAATGTACCTATTGTATGCAAGTTAGTGTTATAAATGATAATTTGTTGTAATTCCGAGAGAAGGCGTTAACCTTTATGATATTCAGTATTTTACCGAAATACCTGCCCAACTCACGACTTGTGCGATTCTATGCGACTTTTTATTTTAATTGTAAGTTTATAATTTTTATGAATACATAGTGAACATTATTGTCGCTGGGCTTCAGAGCCTCGTTCTTAACACGTGTGTAGTTACGACGTCAAGTGTTTTAAAAATACTTCATTTGTCGGACGTCGCTGTATCTCTCCACGTACCGCTTACAGATAATGTTGGCGGAGCAGTCAAAGAACCCGGGCGTGCCGCGGCGCGTGTCGCGCTGGTGGAAGCGCCACCTGGCGGAGCTGAAGCCCACCTACTGGCTGTTCGTGGTGCGCAACAACGGCAACCTCGAGATATACTCGCTGCCCGAGATGCGGCTCAGCTTCCTGGTGCGCGACGTGTGCGCCGGCGAGAGGGTTAGTTCATACGATACCACTGTTTCTGCTTCTCAAAGTTATCTGTGCTTCGGCGCGTTGAATGAATAACATTGCAATGAGGTTTTAAGAGTGCTATTACATTTCGGGGATGAGCGAGTTTAGGTATTTTACGCGCTGCGGCAGGCCCCGCGATCTCAGGTCGCCGAACCCTTCCACCGCATTTTCCCTCGGTCGCACTACAATGATGGATTAAACATTCTTGATCCGATCGTGAAGCACATTGAAATCAATCATAACAACACTAACTGTACTTTAATATCAAAGTCCTAAAAATGTTATTTGGTACGAAAATACTAAATCCAGTGCAAATATACATACTTATGTAGGTCATTATTACTAGAAACAAATTATACGTACTTACTTAGGTACTCGCTTATTTTCATTTTTAGTCATTGCATATGGTATAGGTTGTATAGTGAAACTATTTTAGCTATATAATAAAACCTTTAATTTGTATCTTAAGTTTAGAAACGAGCTGATACTAAGCATCTGATGATGAAGCCTGATGATGATGATGAAGGTGGTCACGGATACCAATCAACCATGTAGTAACATGATTAGGCTCGTTTGATTCGTCTCAACAAGATCTTTGGCACTAGGTGACACTCAGGGTCTGATAATGGAGCTGGAAGGTGGCAGCTGGTACCAGTCAACTATGCAATTAAACCACTTCGTGTTTGAGCTCGTTTGATTCGTCTCAACAAGACCTTTGGCACCAGGTGATACTCAGGGTCTGATGATGGAGCTGGAAGGTGGTCACCGGTACCAGTAAACCATGCAACTAAACCACTTCGTGTTTGGGCTAGTTTTATTCATTTCAACAAGATCTTTGACACAAGATAGGACTCAGGGTCTGATGATGAAGCTGGAAGGTGGTCACCGGTACCAGTCAACCATGCAACTAAACCACTTCGTGTTTGAGCTCGTTTGATTCGTCTCAACAAGATCTTAGACTCTAGGTGATACTCAGGGTCTGATGATGGAGCTGGAAGGTGGTCACCGGTACCAGTCAACTATGCAACTAAACCACTTCGTGTTTTAGCTCGTTTGATTCGTCTCAACAAGATCTTTGACACAAGATAGTACTGAGGGTCTGATGATGAAGCTGGAAGGTGGTCACCGGTACCAGTCAACCATGCAACTAAACCACTTCGTGTTTGAGCTCGTTTGATTCGTCTCAACAAGATCTTTGACACTAGGTGATACTCAGGGTCTGATGATGGAGCTGGAAGGTGGTCACCGGTACCAGTCAACCATGCAACTAAACCACTTCGTGTTTGTGCTCGTTTGATTCGTCTCAACAAGATCTTGGACACTAGGTGATACTCAGGGTCTGATGATGGAGCTGAATGGTGGTCACCGGTACCAGTCAACCATGCAACTAAATTACTTCGTGTCTGGGATGACAACCTTCCAGCTGCACATAAGACCCTGTGAGTACTATGTTGTGTCAAAGATCTTGTTGAGACAAATCAAACGAACCCAAACACGAAGTGGTTTAGTTGCATGATTGACTGGTACCAGTGACCACCTTCCAACTCCATCATCAGACCCTCAGTACTATCTTGTGTCAAAGATCTCGTTGAGAGGAATCAAACGAGCCCAAACACGAAGTGGTTTAGTTGCATGGTTGACTGGTACTGGTGACCACCGTCCAGCTCCATCATCAGACCCTCAGTACTATCTTGTGTCAAAGATCTTGTTGAGACGAATCAAACGAGCCCAAACACGAAGTGGTTTAGGTGCATGGTTGACTGGTACCGTTGACCACGTTCCAGCTTCATCGTCAGACCCTGAGTTCTATCTTGTGTCAAAGATCTCGTTGAGTGGAATAAAACGAGCCCAAACACGAAGTGGTTTAGTTGCGTGGTTGACTGGTACCGGTGCCAACCTTCCAGCTCCATTATCAGACCCTCAGTACTATCTTGTGTCAAAGATCTTGTTGAGACGAATCAAACGAGCCGAAACACGAAGTGGTTTAGTTGCATGGTTGACTGGTACCGTTGACCACCTTCCAGCTCCATCATCAGACCATGAGTCCTATCTTGTGACAAAGATCTTGTGGAGACGAATCAAACGAGCCGAAACACGAAGTGGTTTAGTTGCATGGTTGACTGGTACCGTTGACCACCTTCCAGCTCCATCATCAGACCCTCAGTACTATCTTGTGTCAAAGATCTCGTTGAGAGGAATCAAACGAGCCCAAACACTAAGTGGTTTAGTTGCATGGTTGACTGGTACTGGTGACCACCGTCCAGCTCCATCATCAGACCCTCAGTACTATCTTGTGTCAAAGATCTTGTTGAGACGAATCAAACGAGCCCAAACACGAAGTGGTTTAGGTGCATGGTTGACTGGTACCGTTGACCACGTTCCAGCTTCATCGTCAGACCCTGAGTTCTATCTTGTGTCAAAGATCTCGTTGAGAGGAATAAAACGAGCCCAAACACGAAGTGGTTTAGTTGCGTGGTTGACTGGTACCGGTGCCAACCTTCCAGCTCCATCATCAGACCCTCAGTACTATCTTGTGTCAAAGATCTTGTTGAGACGAATCAAACGAGCCGAAACACGAAGTGGTTTAGTTGCATGGTTGACTGGTACCGTTGACCACCTTCCAGCTTCATCATCAGACCCTGAGTTCCATCTTGTGTCAAAGATCTCGTTGAGAGGAATCAAACGAGCCCAAACACGAAGTGGTTTAGTTGCGTGGTTGACTGGTACCGGTGACCACCTTCCAGCTCCATCATCAGACCCTGAGTCCTATCTTGTGTCAAAGATCTTGTTGAGACGAATCAAACGAGCCGAAACACGAAGTGGTTTAGTGGCATGGTTGACTGGTACCGTTGACCACCTTCCAGCTTCATCATCAGACCCTGAGTTCTATCTTGTGTCAAAGATCTCGTTGAGAGAAATCAAACGAGCCCAAACACGAAGTGGATTAGTTGCATGGTTGACTGGTACTGGTGACCACCTTCCAGCTTCATCATCAGACCCTGAGTTCTATCTTGTGTCAAAGATCTTGTTGAGACGAATCAAACGAGCCCAAACACGAAGTGGTTTAGTTGCGTGGTTGACTGGTACCGTTGACCACGTTCCAGCTTCATCGTCAGACCCTGAGTTCTATCTTGTGTCAAAGATCTCGTTGAGAGGAATAAAACGAGCCTAAACACGAAGTGGTTTAGTTGCGTGGTTGACTGGTACCGTTGACCACCTTCCAGCTCCATCATCAGACCCTGAGTCCTATCTTGTGACAAAGATCTTGTTGAGACGAATCAAACGAGCCGAAACACGAAGTGGTTTAGTTGCATGGTTGACTGGTACCGTTGACCACCTTCCAGCTTCATCATCAGACCCTGAGTTCTATCTTGTGTCAAAGATCTCGTTGAGAGGAATCAAACGAGCCCAAACACGAAGTGGTTTAGTTGCGTGGTTGACTGGTACCGGTGACCACCTTCCAGCTCCATCATCAGACCCTGAGTCCTATCTTGTGTCAAAGATCTTGTTGAGACGAATCAAACGAGCCGAAACACGAAGTGGTTTAGTGGCATGGTTGACTGGTACCGTTGACCACCTTCCAGCTTCATCATCAGACCCTGAGTTCTATCTTGTGTCAAAGATCTCGTTGAGAGAAATCAAACGAGCCCAAACACGAAGTGGATTAGTTGCATGGTTGACTGGTACTGGTGACCACCTTCCAGCTTCATCATCAGACCCTGAGTTCTATCTTGTGTCAAAGATCTTGTTGAGACGAATCAAACGAGCCCAAACACGAAGTGGTTTAGTTGCGTGGTTGACTGGTACCGTTGACCACGTTCCAGCTTCATCGTCAGACCCTGAGTTCTATCTTGTGTCAAAGATCTCGTTGAGAGGAATAAAACGAGCCTAAACACGAAGTGGTTTAGTTGCGTGGTTGACTGGTACCGTTGACCACCTTCCAGCTCCATCATCAGACCCTGAGTCCTATCTTGTGACAAAGATCTTGTTGAGACGAATCAAACGAGCCGAAACACGAAGTGGTTTAGTTGCATGGTTGACTGGTACCGTTGACCACCTTCCAGCTTCATCATCAGACCCTGAGTTCTATCTTGTGTCAAAGATCTCGTTGAGAGGAATCAAACGAGCCCAAACACGAAGTGGTTTAGTTGCGTGGTTGACTGGTACCGGTGACCACCTTCCAGCTCCATCATCAGACCCTGAGTCCTATCTTGTGTCAAAGATCTTGTTGAGACGAATCAAACGAGCCCAAACACGAAGTGGTTTAGTTGCGTGGTTGACTGGTACCGGTGACCACCTTCCAGCTCCATCATCAGACCCTGAGTCCTATCTTGTGTCAAAGATCTTGTTGAGACGAATCAAACGAGCCGAAACACGAAGTGGTTTAGTTGCATGGTTGATTGGTACCGGTGACCACCTCCCAGCTCCATCATCAGACCTATATATTCTGATTCTGACATGTCATCAAAAGCATTTGTATTCAGCCATTTTTTAATTTAGTACCTATAAAATATCAGATCATTTCAAATATCTTTAATGCTGTCCGGTAGTTACATACTATACTACAAAACCAAATCCACAGTACTAGGATCAAAGTTTCTCAGTCGCCGTTTACACGCACTGTCACGCACACAGTATAGCATTTTACACGGCGCCTGCCGCACACAATGATAAAAAACCTCGTCGTCGCCGTTGAAAACGTGCGGAGCCGACCGACACACGTCCTACCTCTACAAGCTCTGCCGCGGCACTGAGCTCACGACCGCGCGTCATCGGTAATATTAGAGTCGTTTTCAAAAAATTGCCAAAAAATTATAGTAGAATTTCATAAACACTAATGTATACCATCAGTATAAGCAAACGCTGCAGATTACTTGAGTATGAAAATGACTTCGATATTAAGTAGAATTTCGTAGGAATTGACACTTGTTTCGGAGAGAAAAATGAGTTTGTTTTTCTTCGATTTTCTCTTTCTCAAAGGTATTTAGGAAAAATGTCAAAAGTAATTCCTAATGTACAGGGTATTAGTAATACAAAATAGCCAGCTTTACCAGAGTAAACTTCTCAACATTTACAAATACGAGCTCACAATTTAGTGCTTCACGTGGTTTTTCGGAAACAACCATCAGAAAAAAAATCATTACTAATTTAATAAGCCCTTTTTCCAATATTTAAAAAGTAATTCCTAAAGATAAGAAGACGCTTTTACCGTAACAAGTACTCATTGTTTCTAATAATGACCCTAAAGTACTGAATGTCATCGAGGAATATCATCAATTTTGCATTATTTTGACTTTTCTTGTTGGAGCGCTCTTAAACCCACAGATTATAATGCTTCCAACTAGAACCTTAGATATGTACCGACATATAACTAGTGATGTGCCGCCGAGAAATTACGCACTTACCGTAATTCTCATCAGTGAAAATTACCGTAAATTACCGAGAATTTACGGTAACTTACCCATGTAGTATATTAAATTAGGCTTGAATTTTGCTTACAAGTTTTGTGGTTTTAAAGTACTTAAATGTTTTTTACATTATTATTATTCTGTGTTATTATTATTTTTATGTTATCTGACACGTGGTTGATTGGTATAATAATTTCTAGTCTTATTTCTCCTTATATTAGTCCCAGCTCTATCTGGGCTTCTGTGTACGGCGGCGGAGCCAAACCGCTTTATTCTGGGTTACCAATGTTACCATAGGGTTTAGGTTCTGGGCTTTCATCTCCCTCTTGATATTGAACTACCATGTGCCGGGAGGTCTTCGTCTTCCCAGGAATGTTGTGAGGATATTGTATTGTAGCACGGGCAGATTTCCGTAACTCGACGACGGGCGCCTTTTTTTCATGACGGGGGGTGGGGGCTAGTCCAGCCAACCCAACCCCTCAAGAGGAAGGGTCACCCTTCCTCCTGCTGGATCCTGAAAGAGCGACTTCGTGAGTCTTTTATTGATACCAGGCATGGCCTTTCGGCCTCCAGCCTGGTTTAGCCAGTGTGTTGTTTCTTTGTACGTTCTAGCAGCAGTGAGCGTACCTTGCTAAAGTGGATAGGGAGAATCGTTTCCGGGCCAATCGCTTCCGCACCTGATGCGTTTTGATATAAATATATGGCTCAGGGCGATTAAGAGTGCTCTACTGTCGGATAGCATTTGGATGGAGGATCCTACTACCCTCCTTGCAGTGATGGCAGCCGCCGTATTGATGACGCCCATGCACTCAGCTTGGAATATGAGTTATGGGCTCCTAGCGGAGTGGTAATGGACTCGTTCAGGTCTTCTGAGAAGGTTCCAGAGCCCGACTCACTGTCTGTTTTGGACCCATCAGTGAAGATTTTCAGTTCACGGGTATTAAGTCCTTCGTGATTGTAGTCCTCGTATAATTGTATTTTGTACCTTTTGTCAAAGATAGTTTGTTTATGAATCCGATCCGTGCCTGGTCTGAGCATTGGAAAGTCATCGTAAACCTTTTCCAGGCATATTGTGTACCGAGCTCCGAGGTTAGACCATATGTTGAGGTCGTTGAGGTGTGGCAACCTTAACCGCTGAGGGGGATGGCCTCTTGCTGTATGTGTAGGTGAAGCGATGGAAGGTTTAGTATGCCCTGAAGGGCATGAATGGATACTCTGTGTGGACTTCGTGTTTTGTAGGGATGTTTAAGAGATTTAACTGGCAAACTATCAAACGTTTCATGTGGCCGGACCGGACCATCCTATGCCTTCTTTTAGTTTGTCATAAATAAAGGACCACTCTGAAAGATCCTCTCACGTGCTCATTGCGCTATCGAGACAAGTAACAGGACATAGAAGTCGAGCGCTATAAATGCAGGATCTTGAGGGCCATCAGGAACTATTTTAATCCGTTAGTACCCACACAGTACAAAAATGCACTTTCCACGTGTTTTTTACTGCGGTAACTGGGTACATTGTAAACCCAGCTGATAAGCGTTTACCTGTTTACAATATAACAGCCTACTTAAAATAAACACGCGACGTAATAAAATTGTATCTTAAAACACACTTGTTGTAATGGCCGTCATTACAAATCAAACTTTACCTTACACATCAATGCTTGCTTACATATGATATTGAAATATAATATCTGGGAGACCGAGCAGCTTTGCTCGGAAAACATATAAAAGCTCGATTTTTCGCCCCTGAAAACCCCCATATAGCAAATTTCATCGAAATCGTTAGAGCCGTTTCCGAGATCCCCGAAATATATATAAATAGATATATATACAAGAATTGCTCGTTTAAAGGTATAAGATATGTTTTTTTAGATTACACATTTTGAATTATTTAAAACCACTGTCTTATTTATGAGATGGATTTTATACATTTGAGCTAAAATAATAAAGATTCACTTTATTTTTCGTTAGGCAAGTTTGATTCAACCTACTTTCATTAAAAACACTTAAATCTCACATCAAATGAAACTTATTAAACATTAGTAAAATAATTTAGTATTATTGTGTATTTAATCTCTAACATCTAATTCCATACATCATTGATAAAAGTTAAAATTTCTCTTAGAAAAATTACCCGAGAACATTCGCGGGGAAGGTTGCCCGTAATTTACGGCGGTAATTTACGGTAATTTTGGTAATAAACTAGTTCCTCTTGACAGATTATTTTGAAAATTTCTATACAGATTGTATTACCTAAATAAGAATCAATTCTGTAAAAAAAAGTTAAAAAAAATGTAAACTTAGACCACTTTCTCGATAATTACCCGTACGGAGAACGTTACCGCGAAAGTTACCCGACGATTCTCTCTGTTCTCGTAATTTACGGTAACGGCACATCACTACATATAACACACGGAGCGAAAGGCATGTCATATACTACAGAGTCTATGATATACCTTTCGCAACACGTTGTACACAGCTGCAAAAGTGTATACCAACTTTGTTAATGAAAAGCATTCATAAGTGGGTGTGCACTTATGCAGCTCGTTGTACAAATTTTCAGAGATTTTTATAGCCGTGAGCTATAAATTTCACAATTAATTAATCTTTTTTTTTTCTTTTTTATGATTGCGGCGACATCTGAACTTAGTTTTGCATGTTTATTCTCCTCAATAATAATAATAAAATGGGGCATTATCAATGAAAAGGGACTTTATTGTCGATGGCGCTTACGCCGCACAGCGTCGCGCAGCCACAGATTAATAAATAGTTACAGATGCATCATTCCCATACAAAAGCGAAAATACCTACGCTATAATAGCCTACAAAATCTTAATTATAATACCTGCTGCTCAGGACGAGAAGAAATGTACCATAAGTACGCGCACAAAGAGTCGAGACTGTGTTGCCCGCCGTGGGAGTCACGTGCCAACGCGTCATCGTAAGAATGCGCTAGGGTTGTAGGTACCTATTGTACCTAATACGATGATTATTGTAATAAAACGAATGTTGCGAATCAACCATATTTTTTATTAGTCAGTGAAATATGTTTTACTTTTATATAATGATTTATAATATTTTATCCTTCTCGGAATTCTCTGTTATTAAATTTTATAGTTGAAAATATCCTAAATCGCGTAAATAATTTTAATAAATACTCATACGGAAAACAGGAGCAAAGCGAAGTTTTTTAAAAGTTGTAATACGGTGCTACCAGGCCGATTCATTATGACTTTGTCAAAATTATTTAAAAATTACGTGGTTTGGTGGTGGTGGTTTACAATAATTACGTGTTTTCGGCATTTCGAAGCGTAAGCGCGGAAAACGTGCGGCGCAGTGCGGTGCGAGCGCTCAGGCGGGCGTTCGCCGGCCCTCTGTCGGTTGTATCGTCGACGATACGCCGAGCGGTAGGCATATAGCGCGTGGCCGTGAGCGAGTGACGGAGGCCTGGCGCAGCATTGTATTTATATCGGAGCATCGTTAATAATGGCGTAACCGCCATCGACAATAAGGTCCCTTTTCATAGATAACGTCACAAATAAAGAGCCATTTATCCCCAGATATTAGCCGACAGCCTCGAGTCCGTCCCGCAGCCGTCCCAAGCCGAGGACGACGAGATGACCGTCCCTCAGAACACGGAAGTGGACAAGCTGAAGGAGATGCTCGTGGTCGGCGTCGGGCACAAGGGCTCGCGCGTGCTGCTGCTCATGCGGTGCGACGGAGACACGCTCATGATATACCAGGTGAGCTTATATCAATAAAATAATGATATATCCCCAGATATTAGCCGACAGCCTCGAGTCCGTCCCAAGCCGAGGACGAGATGACCGTCCCTCAGAACACGGAAGTGGACAAACTGAAGGAGATGCTCGTGGTCGGCGTCGGGCACAAGGGCTCGCGCGTGCTGCTGCTCATGCGGTGCGACGGAGACACGCTCATGATATACCAGGTGGGCTTATATCAATAAAATAATGATATATCCCCAGATATTAGCCGACAGCCTCGAGTCCGAGTAAAAATGAGCGTTTTCCCAGAGAGATAAGACCTAAAGTCTATTTTTTTATTCGGTTGACTAAAATGACATTTCATAGTATGAAATGACACATGATGTTCATACTATGAAATGTCATTTTAGTCTACCGAATAAAAAAATAGACTTTAGCTAGATCGATTTTTCGCCCCCCAATACCCCCATATGGCAAAAAGAATTGCTCGTTTAAAGGTATAAGAATAAGATATTTATAAGCGCTTTCTTCACTTTTTATTCAATTAAAATATGACATACTAATAAGGTCACCACATAAAGACGATACTTTAAGGTAATTTTTGTCTATGAGCGTTTCTTATAGAAATAAAATGGATATTTTGCATATATACAGTATAATGGTCGCCAAACTTATTATTGGCATTTGATTTTACTCTCCAAACAATCTTTTGGTCATGGAATCAAATGGAGAAAATGGTATAAAATAATGTTTTGTCAAAACTAGCCTTTTTCTTACAAACAATGTTAACTGAATTGTAAGTAGATGGTATTTATAATTACAGGCTTACAAATACCCTCGCGGCAACCTAAAGCTACGTTTCTCGCGGATCAACGTGTCGTTCCCGTTCGGTTACCAGAGCGCCACGGTCACATCCAGCGAAGACAGCTATGAGGCGTCTATCCTACGCGACAATGTCCGGCAGATGAGGTATTTCGGTATGTAGACATGATTTTTAAATCTACGGTACTCCAAAAGAACAGATCAAATGTAAATGTTTTAATAAAGTTGAGCAACAAACCGATTTTATAAACAGTTTTAACATTATTAATTTGTACAACGGGACTTAATCGCGTATGTAAGTTCTACATACTTACATAAGTTTTAGTTTTCATCAGCAGTTCCCTTTCTAAATATTCCTCCGAAAACGGTGCCATCATATGACGGCCGTCATATAGCGGCCGCAAAAGACGGCCGTCTTTACGGTGGCGACATGTGGAAAGTACCACGGCGTCATAACACACCGCGGCAAAGCGGCAAATTTGAAAAATGTAGGCGCGATGGGATAACGTCCCATAGAAAATTTGAATTTCGCGCCTTTTCCTACTGACAAGATTTGCTTGATCATCTATAATTTACTTGGAGGATGAAATATCATCAGAAGAAGAAAATAATCGTAGTACGGAATCATTTATTCAAATCTCGTGTCATTTAATCAAAATGGCGTCACCGCTATCTAATAAAACGTTCACGAAACTATCGACACCGTCATGACGGCCGTCATCTTACGTTACGTTGGCAATCAACGTAACGTAACGCCGTCTAGGAAACCGCGCCATCTTGTTTACATAGACAACGTTCTAGTGACGTCAGTCAACGCTATATAGCGGCCGTAATATGACGGCACCGTTTTCGGAGGAATCCAAAGCTACACTTATTGAAATGAGTTGTCACTTGGTTTGTCACATGGCAGGCAACGTGGGTGGCTACAACGGCGTGTTCCTGTGCGGGCGCACGCCGCACCTGCTCGTGCTGACGGCGCGCGGCGAGTTGCGCGTGCACCCGCTGTGCCCCGAGGAGGCGCCTGTGTCGACGTTCGCACCCTTCAACAACACCAACTGCCCGCAGGGCCTGCTCTACTTCAATGCTAAGGTAATTTACACGGTTAACTCATTCAACGAACCATAATACTGCCCTCCTAAGCCAAGTAGCGCTATCTCAAAAACAAATTATTTTGAAAATGGAATTCTCAGCTATAGAAACTAAAGTATAAGTTAGCAATGAATTTTCTTTTGAGATAGCGCTTTTCGGCTTAGCAGGGCAGAATAGGCTACATGACAAATTTTCATTTATGGTATCAATCAATCAGGTTTGTTTTTAGGATCAAATGTCTATATGGGACCCATTGCATTAAAGCAATACCAAAGTCAGAAATGATAGTCAAAGTCCGACAGTCGTACTTCACTCGCGAAACGTCCCTAACAAATCGCTATATGAACGTGACGTCAAGGTCACTGAGAGCGCATCTTGAAGTATGAACAAAACAAGAAAATTGCATTTTTGTCGGTGAAATATTGCGTTATGTATATAGTTGCTATACAATCTTTTTTTAGTTAAAATGTGAGGAATCGAATGGTATCCCTACTTAATTCGTTTTATAAAGTTAAAAAAAAAACATAATTTTGAAACTTTCAGGTGTTGTATTTTTGTATTATTCCCATATATTTTTTTAATACTTATCTACAATATTGTGATAAATTGCTCATTTGCTATCTATTTTACTAGATTTTATTATAAAATTCAACATGTGTCATCATCCCTATTCGGAACGAAAATTAAACGCATGGTTTTGCCCGACACTACGAGTATATGTGAGTTGGAACTCTATTGTAAATTAGACGCTCGGCAAGCAGTAGAACCCAGTACCAAGAGTACCGCACTCAGTGTGCGTGGGAAACTAGTAGCGTGCCCTGATGAATTGACATGAATTTCGCCAAACTACGAAATAGTTTGACAAATGAAATAAATGCGTACGTCGGATGCACCGCGATCCTGCTTCCATGAATCGGAGTCTTATTAAAATCGCATTTGTACATATGTAAACAAAATTTCATGATTTTTTTTAAAGTAATATGAAAGGAAACACGTGTTTTGAGTTTTAGACTGAACCATTTAGTTTTTTTTTTCCACCAAAGTTGCCACCACCGATTGGAGCCGTCAACTGTTAGTACAAAATTGAAATACAATGTTTTTTGTTCCGTCCAGTCCGAGCTCCGGATCTGCGCGTTGCCGACTCACTTGTCATACGACGCGCCGTGGCCGGTGCGAAAGGTCCCGATCAGAATGTCGCCGCATTTCGTCACCTACCACATGGAGTCCAAGACCTACTGTCTGGTGGCCAGCACGGCTCAGTCCACGCAGACGTATTACAAGTTCAATGGCGAGGATAAGGAGCAATCTCAGGAGAATAAGGGAGACAGGTAATACTTGGTCAACCAGATCTTGACTGTAGAAAAAGGCGGCAAATTTGAAAAATGTAGGCGCGAAGGGATATAGTCCCATAGAAAATTTGAATTTCGCGCCTTTTTTACTGACAAGATTTGGTTGACCAGCTATATATTATTAATTCGAAGACGATCTAATTTCAGTGTTGTGTCCATATTTTTTGTTTCCAGGTAGTTTCTCCGATTTTTAAGCTAGATGTCGCTAGTAGTAGTAGACCATAGTTTTCTTTAGTTTATTTACTTGCTAAAATTTATAAATGATATAAAATTTAGCATTAGGTACCAGGGATGTTGCGGATGCAGATTTTTTGACATCCGCGGACGCGGATGCGGATGTCAAGATTAGGTACTTAGAAAACGTCAAATATTACATTTTTAGTATTGTTTTATTAAAAAAAAACGAAACGTTTAGTATTTGAGCAAGAATATAGGTGCGTTATATTTAATAAACAGTAACTTCGCCGACTTTTCTGGATCTAGACGATTTCGTTATAGGTAATGACGAAGTTACCTAGCACTTATGCCGCCGCTAAGACTTTCCTGTACCGACTTGTTCGACATCCGCATCCGCATAAGCTCCGCATCGATTTTATGCGGATGCGATTGCAGATGCAGATATTGAAAATAATGCGAAAGTTCCGCGGTTGCGGATGCGGATGCGGATGTTCGCAACATCCGTGTTAGGTACGTGACCTAATGCTAAATTTTATAATTATAACGTGTCGGTACTCGATTCTCTATTTATTATAATTTATAATTACACTTGCTTTTGTATGAAAAAAAAGTGCGTCTGTATAGTTGACCTACTCGCCACAAGATGTCGCTAGTAGTCACCGTTAACTAAATGTTTCAGGTTCCCGTATCCGATGTTAGAGCGTTTCAGCGTGTGTCTGTTCTCGCCTGTGTCGTGGGAGATCATCCCCAACACCAACATCGAGCTAGACGAGTGGGAGCATGTTACTTGCCTTAAAAATGTGGCGCTGTCTTACGAAGGAACCAGGTAAATCAATCAAATATGTACCTTCGGAAAGCTTAGCAAAAAAATATATTTCTATGAAATGATATAGAAACCGTGCGTGTTGGAGATCCCCAACACCAACATAGAGCTGGACGAGTGGGAGCATGTTACTTGCCTTAAAAATGTGGCGCTGTCTTACGAAGGAACCAGGTACACCAATCAAATATGTACCTTCGGAAAGCTTAGTAAAAAAAATATATTTCTATGAAATGATATACAAACCGTGGGTGTTGAAGGGTCTGCCATCTCGTGACCTGAATCGAAAGCGAAAACAGTTCATGCTTCTAAGTAGGTGACGGTGCCTCTATTTCGCATAGGAGGATCGGCCGTCTGGTGGCTTAAATCTAATAATTTATGACGTATTAAAAGAAAACTACTTATCTCGTTCAAACCAATTTTCGGTGGAAGTTTGCATGGTAATGTACATCATATATTTTTTTAGTTTTATCATTCTCTTATTTTAGAAGTTACAGGGGGGGGGGGGGGACTATTCAGTATAGAAAAAAATTATATTGGAAACCTCAATATCATTTTTGAAGACCTATCCATAGATACCCCACACACAGGTATGAGTTTGATGAAAAAAAAAAATTGAGTTTCAGTTCTAAGTATGGCGAACCCCCAAAATTTATTGTTTTTTTTTTCTATTTTTGTGTGAAAATCTTAATGCGGTTCACAGAATAAAACTTACCAAGTTTCAACAGTATAGTTCTTATAGTTTCGGAAAAAAGTGGCTGTGACATACGTAAGGGCAGACAGACAGACATGACAAATCCATAAGGGTTCCGTTTTTTGCCATTTGGCTACGGAACCCTAAAAATGGAAACTTGACATAATGCGTCCCACTAATGAATAGGGAGCTTCTGTGCTGTCTACAGTTCATGCACGCTCCCTATTGTAGTGTACCTATCCGCCATCGGATGGCGTTAGTTGTTCCTTAGTAGGTTCAAAGGATTTCATTTTTCATCATGAATTATTGACAAAATTATACTACGTGGTGTTACATTCTATCTAAGTAATATGCCCAATAAGGGTTGTATATTTATGCTAAATTTGTTACAAGCAGAAAACTGTCCATTATTCGTATAAATAATAATGTCAGCTGGCTGACTAGATGGCGCTAGTGGTGTCCATGATTTAGTATCTTTACATGGTATTAATTTGTTGATTTCGTATTTACTACCGTTTAAATAATTTTAGGTCGGGCTTGCGCGGGTACATAGCAATAGGAACAAATTACAACTACAGTGAAGATATTACGTCACGAGGAAGGGTAAGTACATCTATTATAGGATATAACATGTTTATTCTTGTTTTTTTTTGTCGAGTTAAGAACACTGGATACACTCTCACCAGTGGCAGTCTTTATTGCCATGACAGGCACTCGTAATCCCTGCTAACAAAGATAACTACCAAAATTAAAAATGTAGATACTCCATCTTAGATCCCAAGTACAGTCATCGAATTTAAACTAACATTGAATAATTTTACGGTTTAGACTCACTTGTTTTAAGTCACTCGCGCGACAACAACAACAACAACAACAAACAAACAAAACAAGTGAGTCTAAACCGTAAAATTATTCAATCCAAGTACAGTCGCCATCAGATATATCGGAGCGGCCAAGGTGTTCACAAATATCTGAACACGCACTCTAACGCCTTGATAATAGAGGTGTGTTCAGATATTTGTGAGCACTTTAGGCGCTCCGATATATCTGATATATTGAATGATTGTTTCAGATAATAATCTACGATATTATCGACGTGGTGCCCGAGCCGGGGCAGCCCCTGACCAAGAATCGTTTCAAGGAGCTGTACGCCAAAGAACAGAAGGGCCCTGTGACAGCCCTCACACAAGTGCTGGGCTACCTCATATCTGCCGTTGGACAAAAGGTTATACGCAAAAGGGATAATATTTGTTCTTGTCTCTTGAGCTCATAAACATACCCCGGATTTTTGGGTGCGACCTTTGTTTATTGTAAAATAGTTACCAAACTATGAATAATAATTAGTAAGCTTAGTAGGCTTAGAAATGTTCAATCAGTTTCTTTTGTACCTAGTTTTTGGCTAGTGTAAAACATTCATGCACCCAAAAATCCGGGGTATGCTATAAATGAGCAGCGTAAAAATCTTCCCAGCCTAAAATGAAATCAGTTGCACCTGTTAAGTATGCTTCTTGTTTTTTCCACTTGTAACATAACCGTTACAATTTTTTTTTTGGACCGTTACCTCTTCTTTTTATATACTTATTTTAAATCTCCCCCCCCCACCCAGTTATTTACCGTTTTGCCTTTTCCATATAAATATTACACTTGCTACTTTTGTAGGTATACTCAAGGAAATTTTTTTCGTTAGAAACATTCCTTTTTTGTTATCAGATTTCCTTACACAAAAAAGGAATGTACTTAGAAACTTTCTGGGACATTTTGGGAAATATGGTGGAAGTTGTTCGGCTTCATGTACTTTACCAGCATTCCAATTTTTATAGAAATCCAAGATGTGATCGAAATGTACAAACTTTTTGAGAATTGCTTGCATATTTCTTCTTGCAAGGATGTACAATACGGTTATGTTTACACAGATCTACATCTGGCAACTAAAGGACAACGACCTAGTGGGCGTGGCGTTCATCGACACGCAGATATACGTACACCGCATGTTGGCCGTGAAGAACCTGGTGCTGGTGGCAGATGTGTACAAGTCCGTGTCGCTGCTGCGGTACCAGGCCCAGCATCGCACGCTCAGCTTAGTTTCCAGAGATCTCAGGACTGCTCAGGTATACCCACAGACAAGACATCCTCCACTGAGCATAGTAGCGCTACCCCCTCTGCCACAAATATACGGTAGTTTTACTCCATTTTCGAGTCATAGTGTCTTTGTGTGACGTCCGGGCTCGCTCGCCTCGTTCCTCGCACCCCAGTATTTTTGGCAGCATCGGTTTCATTAAATAATTGCTCTAAACTCCGTCTAGAGGATTCCTAGTCTATGGGTATGCCATAACACGTAAATACAGCGAAATTTGACTGATTCTATTGTCTCCTAAACATGTCGCGCGAGTGACTTAAAACAAGTGAGTCTAAACCGTAAAATTATTCAATGTTAGCATGTCTCACAACAGTTTAAATTCGATGATATTCTATTATTACTAGCTTTGTGGCCACGCGACCCCCCATGGCTCCGTTATTATGAAAAGTTTCCGAAACTGAACGTACAAAATACATATTCGATCTCGATACACTCGTACATTATCGATCTTGCTTACAAAATTTCATGAGAATCGGGTGAGAAATGCGACCTGTAGATGAGAACAGTTGGACTGCTGGACAGACATACGAAAGCATTTTCCCAAGCGGGAATGGAGACGCCTCGCTCGCTCAAATTATTCTTATGTCATGGCACAGTAATTACCAGGCTACGGAGTGTTTGTATCACGGTAAAACTAAATTCAAGTACCTATGGAGTCGATGTTTACGTTAAAATTAAAGTCGTACTGATACAGTAATTACACACCAGTTTTATGTTGAGTAGTTTTGCTACTCACCGCTAGGTGGCGCGAGTAGGTGTGAAAACAGCTCTATGGTTGGTTCCGAATAAAAAAGTTACACAAGTACTAAAAACTAGCACAGTGTTGGCGGACTAAAATAACAGTCTGAAGTCTTGTATCTCCCCTTTAGGGTCGGTTGCACCAAACCGCCTGTCACCGTTAAAGCGTTTGCTAAATTTGATTGTATGGGAATTTTCATAGTTCTCTTCCGAGTGATGTTGATCAGTCTGTCAAATGTGGTTGGTGCAACTGGCCCTTAGTCTGTTTGTTAACCGAACGTTATAGTAAAATACCCATCTTGTCGTTAGATTTTATATATCTTTCTATACAAGGCATATTGGTTTCAGATTTATGAGATGGAGTTTATGGTGGACAACACTAACCTGGGTTTCCTCGTGTCCGAGGCGGAAGGCAACTTCGTCATCTTCATGTACCAGCCGCAAGCGCGCGAGAGCTACGGAGGTACTAAATGACAAAGTCAAAAACCTTAAGATAAAACATTTATTTATTTGACGACTGGTCTGGCCTAGTGGGTAGTGACCCTGCCTGTTAAGCCGCGGTCCTGGGTTCGAATCCTGGTAAGGGCATTTATTTGTGTGATTAACACAGATATTTGTTCCTGAGTCTTGGGTGTTTTCTATGTATTTATGTATTTGTATATTATATATATCGTTGTCTGAGTACCCACAACACAAGCCATCTTGAGCTTACTGTGGGACTTAGTCAATCTGTGTAAAACAGTCCTATAATATTTATTTATTTATCTTCATCAGATAGCATTAGAAATAAGGTACCTAAACAATCTTGATGTGTCTTTTAATTGAAAAACACGTTTTAAAAATAAGTTACGGTAAATATGTAACAATTATGAATCTAATACGATCTTTTATAGTCTTCTGCTTTCATAAGTAATAGTTATTGGTTTTTTAAAAGTGTTTTTCAATTAAAAGACATGTCAAAATTGCTTACCTTCTTTCAAGTTCTTTCTAATGCCAAAAAAAATGAACTATAGCGCCACCGCTACATAATCGTGATTATTTAAATTTAACGAAAGATATTTTAAAAAAGGAGGCCGCTACGTACTGTATCTTGTATTAAAGTACCTTTTGAATACATCAAACTAGTTTCTATGTTCCTGGATTCGCCGATCTATGAACTCAAAACAAAAACGGCCGTTTTAACTTTGGACGCATAGATTGACGAATCCAGCAACATAAAAGCTAGTTTGATGTATTGAAAAGGTACTTTAATATAAGATACAGTACGTAGCGGCCTCCTTTTTTAAATATCTTTCTTTAAATTTAAATAATCACGATTATTTAGCAGTGGCGCTAGTGTGCACGTTGAAGACCTCTTAACAAATAAAAATAGAGCACGTATTAACTCACATATATAGACGGGACGGTATTTTTTTGCTGGGACATCAGTTAGCCGCGACCACGACCAGTGAAACCTGTGTCGAAACGTCGGTAAATAAAGGTAATAAAATAAATTTCGCGATAGACCCGTCTATAAATGTGAGTTAATATGTGTTCAGAACGCGAAAGTTTTAAATATTAAAAATAGAGCCAACATTTTAGGAAAACCGCTAAAAAACAATATAAAAATAATTCTGACGAATCGTTATTGACATTTCGCAAAGAACCCTATTTGAGGTCTAAACTTTGGGACAGCTAATTTGTTGACATAGAGAATAGAGATATAGTCACAAGAAAAATTACTGTATTATTTTATCGCAAACCAAAAACTGTGCTAAGACACATTGTGTCCACAATTATTTTAGTTTTACGTTAAAGAAAACATGAAAATCTTCTTCCTAAATTAAATGTAGGCCTATTTTGTAAAGTCACTAATGTCACAGTACTATAGGAAATAAATCAAATAATGGTTTAACGGAATATAATAACAATGATGGTAACTCTTCTACTATTAATTATGCATATCTGGCGGTCTAGCATGAGTAGGAGTCGCGCGCGAGAACGCAACTCATGCTAGACCGCCTGGGAGACATACAAAAACATACAAAAACTCAAAAATCCGCGTTTTCCCAGAGGTAAGACCTAGCTAGATCGGCTTTTCGCCCCCGAAAACCACCATATAGCAAATTTCATCGTAATCGTTAGAGCCGTTTCCGAGATCCTCAAAATATATTTATATATACATATCTAATACCTTTAAACGAGCAATTCTTGCATATTTATATATATTTCAGTGATCTAAGAAACGGCTCTAACGATTTCGATGAAATTTGGTATATGGGGGTTTTCGGGGGCGAAAAACCGATCTAGCTAGGTCTTATCTCTGGGAAAACGCTAATTCTTGAGATTTTATATGTTATCCGAGCAAAGCTCGGTCTCCCAGAGATTAAATAAATATACAAGAATTGCTCGTTTAAAGGTATAAGATAAGATCGTCATGTGACAAGCAAAAGTCACTAATTACTATAAAATATTTAAACAAAAATCAACCTTCTTTTCGTACTAATATGGTTCACTATGGCTAGGAACTTGTGGCGGTACTTGGTGACCTTTGTTTGTCACCTGACGAGATAGATAAGATTTCAGATTTCTAAAGTCCTGGTATATTAGGACTTTCCAAAAAAATGCTTAAATACGGAACCCTAATTCCGTCTGTCTGTCAAAGTGAAGTGACTACATTAAAACTACTAGTACTTTCCGTGATAACCAATCGTTTGCGACATGTAATTTGATCCCAGCGCCATCTACCGGGTTTTTGGAAAAACTTTGACTTCTCATTGCGTTGTAGCATTACATTTGTCCTTTATTTAATAGATCCAATGACTTGAAATCGTGTGGGAATAAAATGGGGCATTATCTATGAAAAGGGACCTTATTGTCGATGGCGCTTACGCCGCACAGCGTCGCGCGGCATTGTATATATCGGAGCATCGTTAATAACGGCGTCCGCCATCGACAATAAGGTCCCTTTTCATAGATAACGTCACAAATAATGTTTCATGGGTCAACATCTTCATACTATCCGACAGATGTCAACTGTCAGATAATTTGTCCCATATTTCTACAGGGTGTAATCTAAAACGTGATACAAGATAATCAAACCTGAATCTTTTCATGATTTTGAACAACTTTTACTATGGGGTCAACTTTGTAAATTAACAATAAAAAACTCTCCTTGACCATTTCTATGGAACAGCTCAATTTTTTTTTAGTATTACAAAATTGACCCCATAGTAAAAGTTGTTCAAAATCATGAAAAGATTCAGGTTTGATTATCTTGTATCACGTTTTAGATTACACCCTGTATATCTGTTTGTAGGTCAGCGGCTGATCAGGAAATGCGACTACCACCTCGGGCAGCAGGTGCACGCCATGTTCCGGATCAACGCGCGCTCCATCCCCAACAGCGTGCACCGGCGACACGTCACCATGTACAGTGAGTACCTTACCTATTTAAACTATAGTTCGTTTTTTTTTTGCATCAGAAAAAACAATACACTCTTTTTGTTTGGGCAGTCGTGTAATAAGGTAAACCATCTTGATGTGTCTTTGAAAAACACATTTTAAAAATAAGTTACGGCAAATATGTAACAATTATGAATCTAATACGATCATTTATATTCTTCTGCTTTCATAAGTAATAGTTACTAGATCGCTTACCTTCTTTCAAGTTCTTTCTAACGCTAAAAAAAAAACGAACTGACTGATTTTGACATGTCTTTTAATTGAAAAACACTTTTTAAAAATCAATAACTATTACTTATGAAAGCAGAAGACTATAAAAGATCGTATTAGGTTCATAATTGTTACATATTTACCGTAACTTATTTTTAAAATGTGTTTTTCAATTAAAAGACACATCAAGATTGTTTACCTTATTTCTAATGCTAAAAAAACGAACTATTGCCATAAGCCGCGCGTGGCGTTGTCGCCACCTAGCGGCCATATCTGTGCTGATCGTAACAGACGCGTTTTGTTAGAGAGTGAGTCTTCTGTACCTAGTACTATTATTTATTCTGTGCTAGGGTACACCTAAGCTAACTCTGCACCCCTAGCACATGATTGGCGCGACAGTATCTCGCGGCGACATAGACTACCCGTCTTTTTATAACTGTGTTAATAATAAAAGAAGGACGGGTGACGGGTACTGACGCGAGATACTGTCGCGCCAATCATGTGCTAGCCCGGGTCACAGACAATCCAACCTCTAGACATAGCATAGTCGCGCTACCCCCTCTGCCACACATACGGTAGCGTTATGCTTTGGTTTCCTCCGAAAGCGGTGCCGTCATATAGCGGCCGTCTCCATACAAATACGACGACATGCATATTTAGCCATATTATTTAGTATGGAGACGGGCGCTATATGACGGCACCGCTATCCTAGGAAAACCGATCTTCACTCCATCTTCGAGTCAATCCCGTGCTGTGATTGGTCCGTGTCTTTGAACGGACCAATCACGGCACGGGATTCGCTCACCTCGTCCCCCCGCACCCCCGTATTTTTGGCAGCATCGGTTTCATGAAATAATTGGCCTAAGCTCAGTCTTGGTTGGATTGTCAGTGGCCCGGGTGCTCAGATTTTGATGTGACAAAGAGTGAATAAATGTTATACTCTCATATAAATTTGACGTTATGATGACACTTCTGCACTTTAGTATTTACCTACTATGATGAAAACTTATTTTACTATGATTTGATGAAATTACAGTAAAAACATTTTATAGGTAATAAAGATATATGTATTTGTATTTAGGCTTTTGTATATCTGAGGTTTACCTTTGGGTTAAAAGAAGATGGCGATGCATTATAATAAACTTGCATCTAAAACTGGCATTTAGTTGTTTCTAAAACCCCGGATCCCTTGTTTATATTAGATTTTTTTTACGATGATTTACGATTTTTATTTGTTTTCACACAGCCACACTAGATGGCGGCGTCGGATATGTGCTGCCGTTGTCGGAGAAAATGTACAGACGGCTTCTCATGTTGCAAAACGTTATGAACAACTACTGCTGCCATCTGGCGGGGCTCAACCCGCGCGCTTTCAGGTAAGGATATCGATAAATTAGAGTTGTTTTGTGTATGACCGACATGACCGTACCTATAGTTTGGCAAGAGTCGCCTTGGAGTGAAGCACAATGATATTGTATAACCATAGATAGGTTATACTCGTACTTGAGGAGCACAAAAAATACTTCCATATTTATTTCTGTGCCTACGAAGAAATCTGTTATTTTTGATTAATTTCCTCATTCCATCCATCTTTGTCACACTCGTTGTTAAACATAAGGTCGTCTCTTTCTCTTTCGGTGTGCCGGAGCTCGTTAGCACGTGCACATTTCTCGCTTGTCCAGCCGCGACTAAAGGCAACTTGTCCAATTTGTCACAAGTTACGCGCTTCAATTTTGGAACGCCTATAACCTATCTTGAGTTATAAATCATTGGTGGAGCATAGGAAAAGAGAATCATACTGTATTTTTCTTTTTATGCTAGTATTGTGACACCAAAAAATTATGAATATAGTTTTTTTTCTACCGTTACTGAGAGAGCTTGTTTAGCAGAGTACAGCAATAAAATACAGGACGGTTACCGCTAATGAAAAAAAAAAGCCACGTGCAGATTTTTTTCGTATTTTGTAGAGTCGTTTTATAGATTATCGCTGTGGTCGGTTGTATAATGTAAGGCCTGAGTGGACGCTCATGTTGGGCGTGCAGCGGGGCGGGGCGTGCGGCTTGCATGTTAAACAAATGCAAGCGTATAAGCGTAGCGTACGCTTGCATTTGTTTAACATGCAAGCCGCGCGCCCCGCCCCGCTGCACGCCCAACATGAGCGTCCACTCAGGCTATACACTTATTGAGTGGCATGTGTTGTGTGTACAGGACGTACAAGTCAGCGCGCAAGCCGGCGGGCGGCGGCGCGGCGCGCGGCGTGCTGGACGGGGACCTGGTGGCGCTCTACACCGGCCTGCCGCAGGCCGACAAGCACGACGTGAGTACCCCTAGCACAGAACAGATACAGTACAGAAATCAATCTACATACAAAGTGCGCTCGAGCGACGCACACATAGACACTGCTCACGGACACGATATCTCGGACCGGTTGAGACCAGTCCGAGCGCGAGTGCCATCCGCTTGAGACACGCGTCTGTGAACTTTTTTGTGCAATAATGGAGAAACAAAAAAAAAGTTATTATAACTGTTCAGTGGACGGTTGTTTAAATTCAACATTAAACGGTGAATTGTCGTTTTTTAAGCTACTAGTGGTTTCAGAGAGGTAAGTAGGTATCTGCTTGTATTTTGATTGTTTTAACGTTAAACAGAACAGTTAGGTAGGTAGGTAAGCACCCCGCCCCGGCCACTACTAGATACGAGTGCCACTACCACGATAGTTTTTTGTGCATAAGTCATAGTTAACAACCCTAGAGCGACCGCCGAGCGTAGGTATGAAAAGTGAAGTACATACATGTGATTGACTTCTGTACTGTATCTGTTTTGTGCCCCTAGTCGCTTCATGTCAGCCAAGGCAGGCGTGTCTCACTCCGCGATCGCGCTTTGCTACAGGTACCTAAAAGTACATCCGTTCGGCCCCAATTTTGGGGAAAGCCATAAGCCGCGCGTGGCGCTGTCGCCACCTAGCGGCCATATCTGTGCTGATCGTAACAGACGCGTTTTGCTAGAGAGTGAGTCTTTGTACTTAGTACTATTATTTATTCTGTGAGCACTAATAGATTTTTTTTTTGGATTTTATGGCCTGGTTACGCGGCCTTTAAGCCAAAGAGCATTACTAGTGAGCGGCGATTGGGTTGACATGTCAACTGCAATGTATTTTTTTATCGTATTCAATATTTTTTTGGGTATTTTATCGTAAAAAACTTTTTTACTCTTCCTAAATTGTGATTTGTCCCTGTTTTGATTAAGCTTGTTATTATAATAAAACATTTTATTTAGTACTAGATACTTCTTAGAAAACCAAAACTTCAGCGTAGGATGTAATTCAATTTAGTATTGTTTTTAATCTGACTCCGCAAGACAGGCATAACCTAGTGTGGCAGTCATAGGTTAAGAAAACCTAGTACACTTTTTGACAAATAAAACTATTTTATTTTTAACCGTTTATTTGATTATTAATAATTTGTTTCAGATTGCGAAGAAAATCGGCACCAAAGTTGAAGAGATAATGTCCGACCTCTTCGAGATTGACAGACTGACGGCTCACTTCTAACTACTACTGTACATAGCTTTAGCAATAAACTAATAAGTAGTATTATTACCTATCCGTTGGTTTAATGTTCGAACAACCTCTTATTTTCTTGAGGTCTTTTCTGCAACCCAAAATGAAATTGTCGGTGATTTTATGTAATTTGTAATTTATAGTTTGTCAAAGGACTGTCTCATTTCAAACATAGACAGAGATAATCATACTATCTTTGTCTTACACTAGTGCTAGCGCCCAAAAGAAAAGGATGAGTATAGTTTTCCTGGTTCTTACTGACTGACAAATTGGTTTGACCAACTATACTTATTTGCTAGAATCGTGGTTAACACAGATGTTACATCGAAATATAAGTCCAGCACAATTCTGCCGACTTACGGCGTGCAAATTTTACTAAATACATCATTCCTAACAATTAATATGCATTTACTCTATATTTACATTTCATATTTATAAATTGTTAATTACCAAAATTATTATAAGTAATTATATTAACGGATGTCCTACAGAATACTTGCATTAATTAATTGTATATTATACACCGTGTGGTTTTCAAACTCCGTTAACTTCAAGGATGCATTCTTGAGCTTAAATAACTTTCTCAAAGACACCGGTATTCTAATTAACTCCATTCTGGAGATAATCAATAATTAATTATTTTCTCATAAGGCCCCTTCGAGCAGGCACACTTGCCTTGTGCCTGTTTACATATTGTTTAGTGTTTAGTATGAGTTACTACATCCTCAGACGATCGATGTTCGAAATTATATGTCGAAGTTTTTAGTTACCTATGCATGTTAGTTAGCATGTACTTTTTTATGAAAAATATTTATTTTATTTTATTAACTAGGTACCTACGCCATTTAATTTTAGTCCTTAAATGTAAGTACATATATTGGGACTTTCCAAAAAAAATGTATCTACGGAACCTTAATTCCGTCCGTCTGTCAAGTGAAGTGACTACATTTAAACTACTAGTACTTTCCGTGATAACCAATCGTTTGCGGCATGTAATTTGATCCCAGCGCCACCTACCGGGTTTTTGGAAAAACTTTGACTTCTCATTGTGTTGTATCATTACATTTGTCAGTAGCTAAGTAGCTATACCCCGAAGTTAACGGAGATTAAAAAAAGCGGCCAAGTGCGAGTCGGACTCGCCCATGAAGGGTTCCGTATTTAGGCGATTTATGACGTATAAAAAAAAAACTACTTACTAGATCTCGTTCAAACCAATTTTCGGTGGAAGTTTACATGGTAATGTACATCATATATTTTTTTTAGTTTTATCATTCTCTTATTTTAGAAGTTACAGGGGGGGGGGACACACATTTTACCACTTTGGAAGTGTCTCTCGCGCAAACTATTCAGTTTAGAAAAAAATGATATTAGAAACCTCAATATCATTTTTGAAGACCTATCCATAGATACCCCACACGTATGGGTTTGATGAAAAAAAAAATTTTGAGTTTCAGTTCGAAGTATGGGGAACCCCAAAAATTTATTGTTTTTTTTCTATTTTTGTGTGAAAATCTTAATGCGGTTCACAGAATACATCTACTTACCAAGTTTCAACAGTATAGTTCTTATAGTTTCGGAGAAAAGTGGCTGTGACATACGGACGGACAGACGGACAGACGGACAGACGGACAGACGGACAGACAGACAGACATGACGAATCTATAAGGGTTCCGTTTTTTGCCATTTGGCTACGGAACCCTAAAAAGCACAGTGTATGGATCGAATCCTAAATTCAATTAGACATTTAATATTTGAGAACAGGTTTTTTTGTATGTAGTCCTTTCTACTGCGAAATCCTACGTGTAGTTTGCTTGTTTACCGAAAAATTGTAGATGATTTTGAAGTATTTGGATTTACCTATAACACCATACTGTAATTTCACAGGTAAATGTATACCTAGGTTTAAATATAAACTGAGACCTGTTAAAAGTGAAATCTAAATTTAAGTATTTTTTTAGTTTAGTTTAGTTCCTTTATTGGTAAAAAATATTTTACAAGTCACACATTGAAATAAGATAGTTATTTTACACAAATACAATTAGTCGTATTGTAACGTTCTTTTACCCGACAGCGCATCACAAAGAAGGGTATTATCAGTCTATGTATGTATGTGTTTATTTTATGTATGTTTGTATATATGTATGAAATAATTTAAATATTGTGAGATGGCACGAAACTCTCGAGGCGCAAGTCCGACTCCGACTCGTAAGTACTTGGGCGGTTTTTAGGGTTCCGTAGGCAAATGGCAAAAAACGGAACCCTTATGGATTCGTCATGTCTGTCTGTCTGTCTGACTGTCCGTCTGTCCGTCCGTATGTCACAGCCACTTTTCTCCGAAACTATAAGAACTATACTGTTGAAACTTGGTAAGTAGATGTATTCTGTGAACCGCATTAAGATTTTTACACAAAAATAGAAAAAAAACAATAAATTTTGGGGGTTCCCCATACTTAGAACTGAAACTCAAAAGATGTTTTTTCACCAAACCCATACGTGTGGGGTATCTATGGATAGGTCTTCAAAAATGATATTGAGGTTTCTAATATATTTTTTTTCTAAACTGAATAGTTTGCGCGAGAGACACTTCCAAAGTGGTAAAATGTGTGCCCCCCCCCTGTAATAATAAATAAGATAAGTAATGATAAAACTAAAAAAAAATATATGATGTACATTACCATGCAAACTTCCACCGAAAATTGGTTTGAACGAGATCTAGTAAATCCCCTAAATACGGAACCCTTCATGGG
Source organism: Cydia amplana (assembly GCF_948474715.1). Classification (NCBI taxonomy): domain Eukaryota; kingdom Metazoa; phylum Arthropoda; class Insecta; order Lepidoptera; family Tortricidae; genus Cydia; species Cydia amplana. Next base: position 15,550,566 of record NC_086070.1, on the reverse strand, counting down.
CGAGTCCGACTCGCACTTGGCCGCTTTTTTCATTTAGTTTCCGCTTTGTATCAACGCTATAAGACCCTATTGTCTTAACACAATTAATTAGTTGGCTATACATTCAGGCTTGTATTAGACGGTAGTTCATTGAATGGAACGGGCCATGAATGCCTATAGTAAGGTAGGTATTGTGGGTAGGGACCTGTCGGGGCGGGCACGGGCGTGCTATAATCAACTACAAAGAAACCTGCCTCTATTCATAACTCTTGTTTTCTGTAAACAGTGTAGACACATTGCTGTATAATAATATAAGCGAGATAGTAGGTTAGCGTGTAGGCGTCTAAGTAGTGGCTATGAAATAATTTACGTAGACATACTCGTCTAGGTAAATCTTTTACTGATTTTATTTACATTGTGTATATAAAGCTATTGTACGCATTAAGAGGACTGTGGATGGCCACGTCTCCATAAAAACGTCAAAAAAACAAACTTAAATGCTCCTATCTCTGATAATAAAATGAAAAATAGAACGAATGGGCATATTAAATTTGTGGTTAAATACTTGACACACTAGAGCTACACGAGCTTATTCCAGCGTCCCCATTCTACCATCGGAGTTTTAGACGCACGGCCGGTTTCCATCCTTACTTAGTAGATATTCCACCAATTCGCACGAAGCGCTTTGCTTCCTCTTGTCTTATGCGCACTGCCAAGGAATGGAATTCCTTGCCGGCGTCTATATTTCTGAGCTCATATAACCCGACAACCTTCAAATCAAGGGTGAAAAGGCACCTTCTGGGCAGGCTCGCTCCATCGTAGGCCACTTCGCCTCGGCTAGTCTGTGGCCATGAGTAAGCCCATTTATAATAAAAATAAAAACCGGCCAAGTGCGAGTCGGACTCGCGCACGGAGGGTTCCGCACCATCAACAAAAAATAGAGCAAAACAAGCAAAAAAACGGTCACCCATCCAAGTACTGACCCCGCCCGACGTTGCTTAACTTCGGTCAAAAATCACGTTTGTTGTATGGAAGCCCCACTTAAATCTTTATTTTATTCTGTTTTTAGTATTTGTTGTTATAGGCGTTATAGCGGCAACAGAAATACATCATTTGTGAAAATTTCAACTGTCTAGCTATCACGGTTCGTGAGATACAGCCTGGTGACGGACGGACGGACGGACGGACGGACGGGCGGACGGACGGACGGACGGACAGCGGAGTCTTAGTAATAGGGTCCTGTTTTTACCCTTTGGGTACGGGACCCTAAAAAAGATCAAAATGGTGTAATAATATTTTGTATGATGTTCATAACCAGAGAGGAAAATGGGCCTACATTTGTATGGAAAAGCCGATCTCGCGCCGCCGTCTTCCCCTTTCGTCTTGTGTGCCCTCGCACAATAAGTTTTTGTTTTGTGCAAGGAGTAAAAAACTCCTATCGTATTGCCACCTTTTGTTGTCAGAAATGTGCTGAATGCAGCTAGAGGCTATAGATATAAAGTCTGCGATCTAGCGCGGGGGTGTGAGGGGCAAGCGAGGCAGTCTTATAATTCATCGGAGCTAGTGAGCAAGGGCCCGATTCGGATTTAGAACTAGATATCTGTTAGATATTTATTAGACATCACCAAGATACGAGACAACATTTTTAAGATCTAGCCTGTCAAACTTGACATTTCCGCGATTCTGGAGATACTCTTGAACGATTTCCACAATGTCTATAACGTCTCGTTATGTATTTTTAAACCTCAATACGATTTCGAAATGATCTTAATACGATAATTTAACGTAAAACAAACATTGGTTGCCCGAATTGAGCTGCAAAATATATCTAGTTGAAATCTAAACTACCAGGTATCTAGTACATATCGTTATGTACATATCGTATCGTTCTCTTCTCTAGAACGGATCTTGTTTTCCGAATACCGCTGCAAGACTGTATCTATATTAGGTTACGTTACGTAACGTTTATTTAGGCATAGTACGATTTATCGACCACATACCACGTGCCAATAAAATTTTAACTTTATAGCATGCCGATTTAAGGTTCTAATTAGATTGCACTTTCGGGAAATGTGACTTGTCCTTTAATTAATCATCAAAGCTGGATTAATTTAATAACATATTATGTATTTGGATTTTTTGGGAAAACCTAGCAGATTGGTGCGGCCTGAAAAAGGGTTCATTAACGATTAAATAGGCAGAGCTGCTGAGCAGGGGTTTTAGATCTTTAAAATTAAACATTAATACTAATGTTTAGTTTGAATGGCACTTATCTAAAATAAAAGGCGATTTTATATAAAAATATAAACCTTTATTTAATGAAAATATGTAGGTACAAAACTCTGACCTTAAAACTACAATTAATAGTACATACACAGGTGACATTAACAAAATCATTTTGAATACGATCCTTGAATGCCATCAGCCCACTTAACGTCTACTAAGTAACGCTATTGAAAAATCTTACCATACAATTCTTGAAGAGAAGCGTAATAGCGAAATGCGAGTAATTTTTCACTCAAAAGCAATTCGACGTAACGCAATGCATTCAAATTATACCAGATTTCAGAAGTAGATAGAAACGATTTAGACGTTAGGTAGAAAGTTCTAGCTCGATTTATCTAAATTCTAAATAATTTACATAGTATTCGAAATAACGATCCTGTTAAGACATAAGGTATTATACTTACTCTACATAAACACAAACAACGTGTGTTGTTTATGTACAATCGATAGCAATGAAAATGGGTCATTTTCATGGAAATGTCTATTGAAAGTGACCCGTATTTACTGCTCTTGATTATTACGAATACTAGTACCTAAGTATAATCATATTCCAATAATTTTTAATTGCCGTAACTTAAAATACATTCGACAAGTCATAGCTGTCATACTTATAATTTTCTTTAAGATATCGATATTTATACTTACTAAGAGATATATTAACGTCACTATTTACAACTATCTAAAATCACAGGATAGACGAGTATATGCCTTAACAATACATTGAGCAAATCTAAATAGATCTTATACACGTTTCCGTTACATAAAACAACATTAAAGTAATACAAAATGTTTTTCATAAGTATAAGAGTATATCTTCTATAGAGATGGTAGTAATAAACTGAATGAGAGACATAACCTATTACTTTTCATGAAAAGAGATAGGTACTAATTGCTAAAGTCTTGGCAAGCTTACTAAGGAGCCACAAATGTTTGAGCGAAGACATTTAAACATAAGCATCTATTACGTAAAAATAAATACGATTTACTTATATGTTCACGTAAATAATAAAACGCCTGGAAATAAATCGGTGATGTTTTTAAATCCTCTCTTTGTATCGTCGCATTATTGGCCTAAATATAAGGTAAATGTCAAACTTGAGCTACAAACGACGAGAAGGGAAAGGCCATTTCATGAAAGTACACATTTTATAAATCATGTCTATCAGTAAAATAACGTTTAAAAATATGTTCATTTTGTAAAGTTTCTCGTGATGTATTTAGAATATTCTAAACTTACTTTTATTTCACTTAGATAAACTCTTAAAAACTTAATTTCACCCAGTAAAATCTACTCAGACTTAAATATGCGTGGACACAGTGGAGACGGACACAGTGGACTGTCCGGGCTTCACCTGGCCGTTGCCGTTGGCTTCTTGCTCCTTCCTGGGTCTCCTCTTGGGGCCCAGAAGGAACTTCTGCAAGGCGCAGGCGGGCGCCTCCACGAACAGGTACAGGGGAAGGGACCAGAGGTACGTGGTGGTCACGATGCCGGCGTATAACATGATCTGATGACGTCACACGATCGTTACATTATGAAAGCTAAAGATTGCAACTTTGCTGAAGTTAAAATAAGTGCCTATTGTTCGTGATGTGGCGAGTAACAATTAATAGTAATCAGGATTTGGTTGAAAGTAGGCTTTAATTTTGATTAGCAACGAGATATTATTATACCGCAATGAAAACGGCATTCGAAAGTACCGTCAGCATAAGAGTAATTAAAACTATCCATGACGTTTTTATTATTGAAATATGTATATTCATTAGTCGGTCAAAGATATCTATACAGTCATAATTATTTCAAGCGCCGATACTTATAGTCGGGCTATTTTATTTGCATTTATGTAAGTCATATTTACTCACAATCATAAGCTCTTCGATCGAAATAGGAGAAAAAAGGGTTCCAGGAATACGTTGGTGGTTCGAGCAATTGATTTTCCGTGGTCTTTTTTTTAACAAAACGTATCTCTGGAAAACTATTTTCATTTATTTGCATACTCTACCACGGTAATGTAATTTCATGTAATTGTTCATTATCTGTGCTAAATCCCATTCTAATCGCGGTTTAATAATTGATACTCATAATGGCCTGTTAATGGTAGTGGTTGGTAACCGAGAGCATCTCATATCACTGAGGTATGATTTTATTTGTAATACTAAATTTTGGAAAGTTATGTCCACTAATATTAATAAGTTTTGAGTAAACCATTATCAAGAACAGATGATAATGGCCGGTGGGATACTTACGGCAGTATAGTCGGTGGCGTAGAAGGAGCGTCTCATCTGACCGCCGTAGGTCCGCAGCACGGTGGCGTGCAGCAACATCGCGCAGTAGGACATGCGGCCGAGCGGCTGCAGCGGACCCCATTCCACGGCACCGACGTACAGCTCTGTAAACAACGGTCCATGTCAAGACAAGCGCATTTTGAAATTTTTGAAGTCCTAAAGGCACCCACGGGAAAAAGATCCATAAAAATCCATAAATACTCGGTAGTTACTGTTAGGTACTAGTTACACTTGTAATGATGCACCACGTAAGAGAGAAAAAGTTGAAATCCAACCTCGCGGTCGTGCAGGGCCATGGCCATGAGCACGGCATGCCAACATTAAAGAATAGAATCAACACAATACTCACTGTTACACCTGTAGAAGCAACCGATGACGAAAATACACAGGGCAAATGCGAAGAAGTTCTGGTTTAACGCGTTGAAGACAGCGGCCTCGAAGGCGGAGGCCTCGCGGTGGTGCAGGTCCCAGCCCATTAGCACGGCGCCGCACGCCACCGGGATCGACACCAGCATCATTAGGCGCAGGAGCTGTAATCATTCAAAGTTGGTAAGTTTTATCATTTACCTATTTTAATGTAACCGCTAAGCAATGATTTATAACTCAAGATAGGTTATAGGCATTCCAAAATTGAAGCGCTTAACTTGTGACAAATTGGACAAGTTGCCTTTAGACGCGGCTGGACAAGCGAGAAATGTGCACGTGCTAACGAGCTCCCGCTCACCGAAAGAGAAAGAGACGACCTTATGTTTAACAACGAGTGTAACAAATATGGATGGAATGAGAAAATTAATCAAAAATAACAGGTTTCTTCGTAGACACAGAAATAAATATGGAAGTATTTTTTGTGCTCTTCAAGTATGAGTATAACCTATCTATGGTTATATAATATCATTGCCGCTAATCTTAGCGGCAATGATATTATTAAACAACGAGGGATGGCAACTGGCGACCTTAGGTAATTGGCAACAACGCGACACCACTTACATACAATGCTTACAAAGAAAGTACGGTTCTAACTTAGTTAAGTACTTAGTACTAGGTATCATTATGACGGGATTATTTTTGTGAAAAGATTTTTCTTATATTTTCACTTGTAGGTTTGCGGTCATATTTTTCTTTTAAGCAATATTTTGTGCTTATGGCTTAATATAAATATGGCGAACTATTAAAAAAAAGATGTGGCGAAAGATATTCTGAGTAAGATTATGTCATGGCAGGTACAGAAACCTCTAAATCACACGTACATATCTATCTGGTGCATAGATAGTATGTCTCAAATATCGAGTAGGCTATAATAATAAACTTTGAAACCTATTATTCTAAAAAAAATATTTATTCAAGTTCAGTGTTCTTTTTATTCCTGGAAAATGGAAAACAGAACGGTCTAATCCTTCTGTCCAAGCGCTTCTCTTATATTAAAGTCTGAAATCCCGAATCTCGAACAGGAATCTTGAGTATCTCGAAATGAGATCGTCAGGACAATAGGACGACTTGAAATTGCAAATTGGTACAGTTTCTTTAATAAGACGGGGGCCGGGGCGATTAGAATTAAGCGCAAAATGTTAACTGCCTAGAGTTTGAGAAATTGGGGCGTTTCGATTCACTTATAGTTAGTTATAAGTGCAGCTCGTGATTCAATAGGTACTTAAATTAATCTCTATTCATAAAACTGTACAAGCTTTATTTCGTTAATATATGTTTTATCCCTTTCTCACAAATACAATACAAATGATTAATAGCTAATAGAGGCTTGTAGCGCGTTTATGAATAAACACTTAGCTATATAATTATCAGGGATCATTAATTTTCCAGCAATTTTGGTGCAGCATTGTTGGTTAAAAGCATCTGTATGCCCTACTCTAGGTGGAATAGATAATTAGGGTTAATAACAGTAATATAAACCTTAACCAATCCTCTCCCTATAAAAATATTGAAGAAAATCCTTTATTTTTACTATGCTGCACCAAAATTTCTGGAAAATTAACGATCACTGATAATTATAAACTTGTTTTAGGTATATTAAAATCCAGCAAAACAAAACAGACGCGACACTGATCTCCTTATTTATATTTGATTAAAACGGATAAGCTGATATTTCTTAGCCGTTCAGTTTTAGCAGGATGTGGAAATAGGATAGGAATCGATAGAAAAACGAAAAGCAGGATTATCCAACCTGACAAAACATTTTAGATTTAAATTGATACCAAGTTCAGAATATAAAATGTTTTACCTGACTTATCTACTCTACGTTTAATAAATTGATTATATTGCTTCGCTATGGAGTAGATAAGTAGGTACGGATAACTTGGGCGTATGGTTGTCATAACTGGAGTTTCTATGCTAATAACTGATTATGAAAACTTGGCTTGCTTCAAAATTTACTGCTTGTCTTTGTTACCATATTATAAGTTCATAAGTTAGGGTATGTAGTGTTTGATACTAGTAGTACCTACACTCAGATCATAGAAGTAAGGAGATTTATAACGAAGCATAATTTCAACGAGACTCGGTGTCTCCAACTGTGCCCCACCACATCACTGAGGGCGTGGCCAGACAACCAACTCACGCGCTGTGATTGGCCGAACCACGTGGGGTAAAGGACAAGAGCGGCGACGCTAGAGAGTAGGACAAGTCGATAAATTTACAACAGCTATCGATATTTTGTATTATGTTCTAAACGTGACTTTATTGTTTTGGCATTAAAATGTTTTAAGTAAGTAATAATTGCCATTGACTTAATTTATATACCTACCTTTAAACATTTGACCTTATTTGCGAGCTAAGATTTTTAAGGTACGATTAAGGTAAGTACCTATATTATTCAATCCATAAAGTTCTGTCACAAAGGTTTCTACTGATAGAATGTAATACAAAGCTTTTAATAAAAAAATAGCAATGATTCGAAAGCTTGTTATATGTTTATCAAAACGTACCTAACATAATTGGTATAAAATTTAGTAACGATTTTATTTACTGTTTGTTTAATATTGTTTACTTTGGGATTGTCGTTAGACGCGAGTAGGATTTTCACGACGGATCCGATATGTATGAGAAGATCCGCGGATCGGGATCCAGATCCGGATAATTTCATACTTACATTTCGGATCCGGATTGCAAACCCTACTTATAGGTATAAACTACAATGTAATAAATAATATTTAAAACAGTTTTTTTCTTTGACGTACCTACCTACTGAATTTTTATTAACAATTAATAGGTATACTACTACAAAATAATAGTAAAATTTTAATTGAAAAATAATTACTTCCATACACACTATATCCAGATATTTTTATCGATAACGCTTAAACCTCAATTATGCACGAGCGCCACTCTAGTTCCTTGCGGAAAGAAGGGAACCGGCTAGCGGCCGTACCAAGAAACAATAATGCCGTTGTGGATATCGTTAGCGGCTTAATGCATTGCGCCGTTGCCTAGCACACTACAAATAGTTTTCCATGCTAAGCCGTCAATGTAGAATGCATATTCAAATTGACACGCGTTTGTTTGGCAAAATGGTCCGACTGAGTAAAATCATACGTCACTGGATTTATTTGTTAAAATGTGTTGTTTTATTGACTAATACGTAAAAAAATGTACTCACATGTGGTATGTAACTCCATGATCCCTATAGTTTTTGCTAGCACTCCTATTTCTACACGAAACAACGCTACAAACCGGCATTTTACGTAAATTGACGAGCACATTTTTCTACGACAGCTAAATTGCGACTGTCTTACCGGTCTTACGGCGGAAAGAAAAATGGTCCGCCTGACCATGTTGCGGCGACACGCGCCACGCCTCCGTCAGATATCTAGTACCTTCTATGATCTGAGTACCTACATGTATAGTGTAAGGGCGCGAGTACACGGTGCTGCCTCCGCGCCCACAACGCACCATGTACACGAGCCCGTGCGGCGGCGGAGCGGTATCGGCGCGGAGACGGCACCGTGTACACACGCCCTAACAAAACTCAGAAAGAAGGCCCCCTCCAGTAATCGACACCAGTTAACCCTCGGGTAAAGCTGCTAAATAAATTTTGAGAGTGCTATTAACGGAGGTCTATTAGGACTTAAAATATCATCTTGATTTGCAAAAAAAATGGCGGCGGTTTCTTGAATTTTGACTTTTTTCTATGGCATAGTATTTTTTTTTATAATTTCGTAGTTGATCTCATAAGTAATTCCGTACACTGATTAGCATGTTGTTATATCTGTGCAGATAAAACTAGGTACTGAAATATTGTACGAGTGTGTTGTAGATAGATACACAGAATCTCAATAACATAACATATTACTCATATTAGTATAGAATTTATCAGGTTCGAAACTAAAATAATTGGCACACTGTTAGATTACAAAATACTTATCGACCATTAATTCCTATCGTTCTAATCCAGTAATTTTCAAATGATCATACCTAATAGCACGAAATTTGCATTGCCTATCTGATATGCAATGCGTATAAATGTATCCGTTCAATTAATCGAGGATTTAATTCAAATACATAATTTTCACATTAAGCATTGCATTAATGATTTTAAGGGAATAATGGATTATGATCGTGTAACTATTTAGTGCCCGAATGGGTTATATTTGGCTTACATTAGCTAAAATGTGTAAAATAAGGTGCTACATTTCTCTTAAATAAGGGCCCGTAGGTTCGTGTTCTTCTCTCACTCTCACTGAGCGTAAACGTGAGCGAGATATATGTGCGTGCTTGGAACCGTGGATATCATGTCGCAATTTTATTTTGGATCGAACTCATCGATTACTTAAAATTTTATTTGTTAAAGTTTGCAAACAGCCATTTCGCTAACGCTTACGCTCAGTGAGAGAATAACTTGAACCCACGGGGGTTAAACATAAATGGGCTAGCTAATCTACGTGGCTGGCTGAGCTACCGAAGTTTCATAGCACGACTTGCCGATTGTTAAGTAACTAATACCTACGTCTGGAAAGGCAGCAGAGAATATGGCTCTTACCGATCTGGGTATAAGACTCAAAATGTTTTGCTTACCATAGATTCCCTGAGATTCCACTTCTCAGTCTGCGCGCGGTGGTAGAAGTAGGCAGTGATGACTCCGAGGTGGTAGCCGGCCCAGTTTCCTTGGGCCGAGACGTACGCGTGGTAGAACGTGTCGTTGTACCCGAATATGTCTCTTATTGATCTAAAAATAAAGTTTAACATCAATTTAAAAATTAAAGTCAGGTTTTTGAAGACAATATTGTACATATTTTTTTAATAGGCAGAAAAAGAGCAACAATACAAACAGACATAACGATGGTATCAGCAGCACGACTTCAATACAAGGTCCCCAGAAACGTTTAATACTCACTCAGGGAATAAGCTGACTCTGATAGGCATCAGCTTCATGAAGTAGCTTTGCAGGAAGGGGATGAGCAGCGATACGACCATGACGACGGACAGCACGGGCACGCCGGAGCGCGGCCAGCGCCAGATTATTAGCATGACCACTAGCGTTACAAGGAAGAGCTGCGTGTCAGTACCCAGGTACCTGAAATGACGTAGTGTTTAGAAAAACCAGAGGAACGATTTTTTTTATTGTTTGAGCCTTTTAAAGAATGAGGGCTGTTTTGGGTGCCTAGACGCTCCCTAGGCTTCGTTATGTTAGGTCGTGGCTGCTAACAGTTGTAGGAGCACATAGTTGTAGTTACGCAGCGTTGGGTAGCAACCAGAAATTAAGTTCTTCAGATAGTCTCGCCGCATAACATTTGTCAGACGCGGGCCCCTCGAGAATACACTGGCTGCTTTGAGTTTAGTGAAAGATGTGACTAGCAGTTATTTCACCATGCGGCCACTGCACCCTATTCTGATAGCTATGTTAGCAATTATGGTAAGAGTACCATGAAAGAGATCAGAGGATCTGATGGATTACTTCATTTAGCATTATCCTTGAAATTTCTAAGCAAAGTTCTTTACAGAAGACGTAATACATATATCAATTTGCTACTCACCACGCTTGCGGCAGGCACAGATGCTCGAAGGGGAACAGATTGGGGCTCAGGATGACGAGCTGCCACCAGTTGGAGCGGCACATGTCTCGCTCGCGCTTGACCACGGCGTCCCACATGGGGCCAGACCCCAGATGGGGAACCCAGGTCATTGCCAAACCCATCACTACTAGCACAGCCGGCATTAGTCTGAAAACGGGTCAATTAAGTCTAGTAATTATTTTTGAAAATACTTAAGCACTTATGCAGTTTATGTATATGTGGCGTTTAATGAACGTCCTAGGCGTCTAATTACCTGGCTAATTTAACCAAATGGCTGCGACATACTTATATAATATTATGTATATTAGCAAATAATAACGCAATAGGTATTACTGAATCGCGATTAGAAAGGGATTGAGATAGCTGTCAATCCATATTGATTTTGACGTAAGTGTATGGAAATCTGTTATTTCTAATCCCTTTCTGATCGCGGCATGATAATATCGAATAATGTAATCAAGTCTAATCTGACTTGATTCAATAAATAATTAAGGCGAAAATGGACTTGGAGGACGTCACGTGACTGCTTCTCCAGATAAAAGTAGTCCTCATTTTTCTCTCCGGATACCAATATTATAGAAACATAAAAAAAAAATCATAAGCCATATAGCGTAAAATTTTGTTGGATGAGCCGAAGCTTTTCCTTCGAGACCTATAAAATAAATTGCTCAATTGCTTCAAAATGAGGAAGTCGTTGGGAATCGATTATTAGAAATATTACGCTACAGACGCCTTTACCTGATAAATATCGTTTATTTTTGTAATTAGAAGGTGCTCTAGGGGTAATGGTGTCAGTTGGGAATGCTGATGAAGACCCTGATTCGAATACAGCCTCGGTCACGGTAGGCCTTGGTATCTATAGTTTATTATAAACTAGCGACCCGCTCCGACTTCGCACGGGTTAACAAATTATACATAAACCTTCCTCTTGAATCACTCTATCTATTAAAAACCGCATCAAAATCCGTTGCGTAGTTTTAAAGATCTAAGCATACATAGGGTCAGCGGGAGGCGACTTTGGTTTATACTATGTAGTGAAGTTACCTGAACCATCTGTTGACGAGAGCCATAGGGATAGTCTTAAGCGAAAAGGGGTGCGTCTCCGCGTAGACCAGCATCTTGTAGGCCATCAGGAACCCGCCCATCACGAAGAAGATCTGCACGATCACCCGCGCGTTGAACAGCAGGGCTTTGAAGAAGTCGCTGTATGACTGCAAAGAACAAACACAATCATAAAATACTTACTTACTTGATACTTACTCGTACACTACGTCAAATTCTATGTATATAAGTATGTATTTATCTATGTAAGTATGTATATCGTCGCATAGCTATGGCTATAGTAAAAGCTTTGCTTAGTTTGGGGCTAGGTTGATCTGTGTAAGATGTCCCCTAATATTTATTTATTAAATATGGCGTCGAAACATGCCGGTATTCCCGGTACATAAACCAAAATAATACAGTAGTAGGTAGGTAAAAAAAAACCTGGTCTTCAACAGAAGGACATGATGTCACGATCCTCAGTATTGAGGGACCGACTGAAGAAGAAGAAGGTAAAGAAAATAGCTCTACCTACGTAAAATACGACATAAGTACTACATACTTACCAAACGACATACTTAGGCGGAATATTTCCGATTTGGCGAACTTTAGCGTGCAACTAACATTGACATCACGTACTCTGAACGACCCTTTATCAAATTTTCTGGGCCCATTTATTAACCGACTTCAAAATAAGGATGTTATCAATTTGACCGTTTTTTGGATGTTTGTTACCTTAGATTCGAACTCCGTCATTTCTGAATCGATTTGAAAAAAATAATAATAATGTAGGTATATAATTCCAAATTGATCTTATTTTTGTCAAATTCCAGGTCCTATGATGCGATCCATGAGGAATTAATAGAAATCCTCAAATGTTATAGGCATAGATATAGCAATTTTTGTATTTACATCAACAAATCAAGCATTTGCATTTAAAAAAAGCCATCTGATGAAATGGAACTGCTGATGAAGACCAGAATGGAATTCTACAACGACGCGAATTCCACGTTAATCGCCATATGTGTCTTCTTCGTTAAGTTTGATAAGCAAGTAAGGTTTTTAAAGAACATTTTTGTCAACGTCCAGCTCTAATCATAGGTTCTACGAGGAACTGCCCTCAATTTTGACACACCAGTTTGGACACTGTCAGTGACTCATGGCATAGAGAAATATAGTAAGACAAGAGTGCTCACTCCATACCTACATCAGTTTTGGTACCAAAAAGACTATTAATTTTAGTGTCTACATCTAGCATGCTCAACAACATACGACTTTCCGGTCGGTGCTACATCTATTGTCAAGTAGCAGTACTGATAGTTCCGCTACTCGATGATAGATGTAGATTGTCTTTTTGGTATCAAAACTGATGTATGAAGTGAGCAATCTATGTATTTTTTTCTCTATGCTCATGGTACGGGTACTTGTAATTACATTACCAACTAAACCAATTACGTTAATAATGATATTAAGTATAGGTATATCTCGTCTTGGCGATAGAGATATAAATATATAAAAGTCTAGCTACGTTTATGCCATATTAAGTCTATTTCAGGATAAATGTTTCGATCTGCTGGAAAAAGGTTACGGTTTCTGAAAGAGGCTTCTGGGAAAATTCAGCGACTAACCAAATTGGAAGTTACGAGTATGAATGGCTTCTCTGCCTTTTGTAGTATTCCCGTTGTCTTGGCGGCCCACGCGACATGAAATCATACAAGTAACACCACAACATAGGTATATGATAGACGTTACTACTTATGATGGTTATGCTAATATGTTGTAGACTTTCGTTTACAACATATAGTTCCTGGGCCCCGTATCGTAAATCAATCTACATATTTTATACTTATCTCATTAAAAATGTTATGTAGGTACCTACACGTTGTCCGACTCACAATTCTTATGTTTAAATATATTTAAATATGCATTTATCAGAGCGTTCCTGTACCTACCTAATAAGACCTAATAACATCCGTGTAACCTTGTCTTTATTAACTTCTTGAACTTCTTCTGAATATAATATGATTGCTTCCAAAAGATAATTATTATTTGTAATATGTAATATGTATTTAAATATTATTGTGTACGTACGGTAATAAACTTCCACAGGCATAATTGTTTTAAATTGTTCGTTAATGCGTGTTCGCCGTGAGGAAATGTGCAACCGCCGCGCCTCGGGTTGCCGGCCGATAGGTATTTGTTCCATGCGCCGAGTGGCGCCGACTTCACCTGTACGGTTACCATCAGTTTGTCACTGACATAAACGCCGTCGAGAACGTAATTTACTTTCTATACATCCCGTTTGCACTAATATGCGAGTGCGAGCGAGATGTATAGAAAGTAAATTACGTTCTCGACGGCGTTTATGTCAGTGACAAACTGATGGTAACCGTACTGGTTTACCTACATACCCCGAACGGCAGACGTCTACGGAAACACTGTTCAAAATAATTTCATATATTTTTTTAAATTGTTTTAGAATGTTCAACTCAAACTCTTAGTTAGGTCATCTTAATAGGTACTTGGCTTAGTAACTGGACTTTGAAATATCCCCCCCCCCTCTGTACCCCACCATACGGGTTCCCTAAAACCTTTTTCGTGCGGAACTTTTAAGAGAAGCGTTACTAACCGACGCAATTTGTCAACCTCAGTTTTCGGTTTTGTTTAGGCAGATGGTTAGAAATATTTCTTTTTCACTTAACTCAGTCGTGAGAATGACCTTCGCAGTCACGTGTTGCACAACATAGTCATATTTGGTCAATGTACAAGTTTGACAACTTACTCTATCGACAGATGGTTATTGTTTGCTATTGACTTTAAAACCTGATGTGGTGTTGGAAGATGCTTTTAGAGGGTTCCTTTGACGATCAATCAATAGTATATAGGACATAATTATATGGCTGTAATATATATCTATTAGTAAACTTATTATTTTTTGTGCTAATAATATTACTTACTTATTTAAATCAGTATTTCTCATCAAAGGGGCCCATAGGGGGGGGGGGGGGGGGACGGGACGATATCGGCCTGTCAGTTGTTCGGAGCTGTCAACTTTTTGTTCTAACTGACAGGCCGATATCGTCCGGCGGACTGGTAATCAGTGGACCCTTAAAACTGATCGATTTACCAATACCTACACGATTGAAAATAAATATGTATAGGTTACGTATAAGTTTTTTTTTTATAAAATGACGGAGCTATAACACCCTGTAGCAGAATCTGGGTTGCATCTTTATTGCAAAGTATTTTGTTGCCGAAACCACGAGATAAACTATAATTATTCGCAAAAAGTTGTAAATCCTAGATTATGTAGGTAATTATTTCCAATGTAGAGGTCGTCTGCGGTTGTGAGATTGATATTGCAAAATATTATGTCGAAACCCTTATTTTTATTTTTAAATTTTATTTACTATTCTCGGAGAAAAACTGGCTAAAGTTGACGTCAACATCTTCTAGCTGCGCGAGTTTTTAGAATTAAGTACCCTTTCTTGGTCTTCTTTATCAACTTGAACTTTTTGCACATCCCTGTCAGTCGGGATTAAGTCCCGATAAACTAAATAATAATGTGTGAAAATCGTGAATGTTTAAGTACATCATAAATTTTAGATGATTTTAACATCGATTATATGAGTCTGAAATGCGTGATAATTTTCCAATAACCCTTAAATTTAATTGTTATGTATCAACAGACATATGATGTATGTACAGAATGGTCTGCACCTAAGAACCCTAAATTAACAGAGTCATCGGCCGCGCATTCCGGTCAAGGACGCCATTATTCTCAATAACGGGCTCCACTTGTTTCGACATCACGATTTTGTGTGCATGATTCGGTTTGGTAGTTTATATATCCATAAAGCTAAAGACCACAAGGTGACCGAGAGCGTGAACTTTAAAACAATACCTACCATGCATATACCGACACAGGAGCAGCCGATGCAACGGAGCCACGCCGTTTTATCGACTAAATAACTAGTGTTTCGTTTTACTAACAATTATGGATCGTATGGATTTGAAATAAATAAATAATTGAAATTGAATTGAAATTTAAGTTTATAAAATACATAATGTATGTTAGTCTGTAAGGTATTTGTAATATGGGCCTTGTTGCCTGAATTAAATTTCTAAATTAATAAATATACTTGTTAATTCATATGGAAAAAGAAGAAAGTAACTAGACGCAGAAATTAAAGTAGTTAAAAATCTCAAGCTATTGTTGTTTGACCTATTTTAATGGAGTTAGTGTTCTAAGTAGCGAAGGTTGTCTACCTTGTTTTATATTGGATGGTGCCAAATGGTTATGAAACCTACTTAATTAAAAACAATTATACAACGAAGATAAATAATAAAGGTCTACTCTCGTACATATGTTACATTAAATAAGTAATAAAATAATTGTGTCAAAGTCAATGCAGTCGAAAAGTTAAAAGGCCATCTAAACTAGACTATCAAGGGACGAATTGTTTTCCTCGTGGAACGTTTTAGTTACTTTTAACAGAAAATATTGCTTGTTTTATCGTTTGTTAGTCATATTTAAAAATGGCTTATTATTAACCGGGCAACTAAAATATTAAACAGGAACTTTCATTGGGCATATAATAATATAATTTGGCTGTGCATTAATATTTTGGCGCCAAAAAAATAATTTATCCTCGAATATAAGCATCATATTATTAAAAAAACTAACAGCAAAATCAAGCCACCTAAAAAAATTATAGGGAACTTAAAGTGATAGGTTGGCATCTAAAATAATAAATTGGCAACTAATATTGTAAAGCGATCATAAAATTTAGCTGTCATCTAGTTGTTCACACCTAAGTAAACTAATCATAACTGAGCATATCGTTTTCAGCTAGGTAGTATTTTAACACGAAAGTAGTTAAATTTAATGCATATTGGTCACTTTTTACACAAAACACCTCAAATTAATTTACCAATACGCAATGGTCAGTATACTTATAGTCGAAATTTGTAATCATGAAACGCCTAATGGCCATTATACCATTAGATCTTTAAATTTCAATAGTTACCACTGTGTTCTGCTAGAGTCAACAGATAGGTGCGACGACGAGCGAAGCGAGGAGGAGCGTGTTACGTTGACCGTGTAATGTAATGACCAAACAAAATATTTTAAAAGAACTTCATTTTTGAATTAATAGATAGCCGTTTTCTTTTTAAAATATGCTTCATAAATGGTCTCCAATATATTAATTCAGTTGCTCAATAAATACTTGGTACCTGCCTAAAAATATTCAAACGCTGTAACGGCTTTAAAATACAACTCATATTGATATATGTATTTTAAGACTCCGTTTTTGTTGCCAAACTATTAATTTTAGAAGCCATTTCTATTTTTTTAAACTACCCAAAATCGATTAATTAGTTGACCGGTTAAATACGTGCCTTTAAAAATTGCCTTATTGAAGTTGTAGAAGCAATAAAAATATGTTAATTACAAAGTTTGGAGTAGCAGGAAGTTCGCGGCGCGGGTACTGTACTGTAGGAGAGCAATTTGTTCAACAGACCATTATCATGCTGCCGCAATATTTTTATAAACAGTACCTTAATGTGATCTATTACATATTTGACGACGGTCCTTTAAATCAGGGGACTCCAAACTATAACTTGCGAGCCCAGCCAGGCGCGGGCGGAGCCCTTTCAATCCACTCAGCAGAAGGACAGCAAGAGTCACTCGAAAGTGAAATAATGTATGGAAATAATTGCGTGACATTTCATTGCATCTGTCATCCCGATCCCGAATTTTTTCTTAAAACGATCGACATTTGTCGATGTAAGATTGTCATCTTGGCTAAGCCCCCTGGTTCGACAGCGGCTAAAACAGCTAAAGCAGGAATTTATTGGCACTCGGGCCAAAACGTTTGGAAATGTTGTTATTTACCTAACCATCTTTTCACACCCTTTTTTGACGGACGATTCAATTAAGATGTATCACGCACGGTCTAAGTAGGTATAATATAAATTTAGAAAGGATAGTTTCCCGAAATCCGGAATTAGGAAACTTCCTGTGAAGCATTGTATATTTAGATATTTGTAATTTAGGTATCTTCCTCCTCCTTTTCACTTCTAAAATAAAATAATTAAAATTACATTTTGGTTAAAAAAAAAGTAAGTAAATAAGCCTAGCGGCTATAATAATTGTAGTTCTAAGCTAAGTTCTAAATCTGGATTTACTAAATAAGAGAAAATCAATAAACTTCTTATAATATTTATATTGTGTTGTTTCTGTAGTTAAACTTCTTGTATACTTTAGTACTAAGTTAATTTAAAGTAACAGCATCTATAAATGTATAATACCTACATTGTATTTAATTTTGTTCAAGACTCTTCGACTTTTACCCTTTGTAGCCTTAACTTAGTTTGTAAATAGGGCATAAGATAAAATTATTTTCTTAGTATAATATTTGTTGTAAGAAGAAGAAGCTTAAGTATTTGTTGTGTGATGTACCTTAATTACATTACAACTTAATAGAGTCGGGAAATAAGAGTTTAGCTGTCGAGTGCCGTATAGAAGGCCGAGCGCAAGCGAGCATGACTACCTATTTTGTTGACTGCAATAAATGATAGATGATGATACTTGTGCAATAAACCAGCCATTACAACCATTACCTACTACCAACCTAAAGTGAAGAATACATTGAGCAATTCGAATGGGACAGTGAGGAAGAATTTGAAACCGTATTTTGCTCCTGTGAGGATCACTAGGACACCAAGCTTATAACGGGGACATTGCGCGGTGTACGGGGACGTATGGCAACCCTTTACTAAGTCAGCAATTTGTTTACGAATAGGTAATATGTTACTCAGTGAATAATATTATGTATTGTGTAATATTATGTACCTACACTAACGTAAATAGTTTATTCATCCTAAACGAAAATTCACTAGGAATGGAGCGGCAGAAAATCGTCAATGATTACGAAAATGAAATAATGTAAATGGCATTTCGTTTCGACCACAGTGTCCACACCGATTAGCGCGTCGGGCCACAACGACAGCGACTAGGCTAAGTGCTTAGTGTGTGGTGGAAATACAAGCGAGGGTAACGCACAGCGTGGGATAAATGTGAACTATCATAGGACGACATCTTTATACTATTCGACAACAAACTGTCAACTGTCTCAAACAGGGATGTTGCGGATGCAGATTTTTTGACATCCGCGGATGCGGATGCGGATGCGGATTTTTAAAGGCTCACATCCGCGGATGCGGATGCGGATGCGGATGTCAAGATTAGGTACTTAGAAAACGTCAAATATTACATTTTTAGTATTTTTTTATTTAAAAAAACCAAACGTTTAGTATATGAGCAAGAATATAGGTGCGTTATATTTAATAAACAGTAACTTCGCCGACTTTTCTGGATCTAGACGATTTCGTTATAGGTAATGACGAAATTACCTAGCACTTACGCCGCCGCTAAGACGTTCCTGTACCGACTTGTTCGACATCCGCATCCGCATAAGCTCCGCATCGATTTTATGCGGATGCGGATGCGGATGCGGATGTTGAAAATAATGCGGATGTTCCGCGGTTGCGGATGCGTATGCGGATGTTCGCAACATCCCTGGTCTCAAACTTGAAAACTAGTTTTAGTTTAGTTTTACTTTAGAATAGTTTTTAGTTTGTATTTAGTTTAATTGTAATTTTAAGTTGTTTTTATTTATTGTTTTTTTTTGTGTCATGTTTGTTATGTTTTTGTTCAATAAATTTAAATTATAAATATTATAATGCTCTTCTGCAATTGGCTATGGTAAGTTCTTAAATTGAGTGTTTAAAAGTTTAAGTGGACAGTATGGCCAATGTCAATAAAATAAGCGTAACTTTTAATACCTATTTACCTACTACACTACACTAGGTATTAAAAGTAGCGAGCGGGGCGCATTGATATGGTTCTACAACTAACAAGATATGTGACGTCATCTATGAAAAGGGACCTTATTGTCGATGGATGGTTACGCCATTATTAGCGATGCTCCGATATAAATATAATGCCGCGCGACGCTGTGCGGCGTAAGCGCCATCGACATGAAGGTCCCTTTTCATAGATAATGCCCCATATTATAACATTTTTAGGGTTCCGTAGCCAAATGGCAAAAAACGGAACCCTTATAGATTCGTCATGTCTGTCTGTCTGTCTGTCTGTCCATCTGTCTGTCCGTCTGTCTGTCCGTCCGTATGTCACAGCCACTTTTCTCCGAAACTATAAGAACTATACTGTTGAAACTTGGTAAGTAGATGTATTCTGTGAACCGCATTAAGATTTTCACACAAAAATAGAAAAAAAACAATAAATTTTTGGGGTTCGAACTGAAACTCAAAATTTTTTTTTTCATCAAACCCATACGTGTGGGGTATCTATGGATAGGTCTTCAAAAATGATATTGAGGTTTCTAATATCATTTTTTTCTAAACTGAATAGTTTGCGCGAGAGACACTTCCAAAGTGGTAAAATGTGTGTCCCCCCCCCCTAACTTCTAAAATAAGAGAATGATAAAACTAAAAAAAATATATGATGTAAACTTCCACCGAAAATTGGTTTGAACGAGATCTAGCAAGTAGTTTTTTTTTAATACGTCATAAATCGCCTAAATACGGAACCCTTCATGGGCGAGTCCGACTCGCACTTGGCCGCTTTTCGTGTCTAACCACTCGCTGCGTGGCCGCAAGGGCAGTATGTCGCTAACCGGTCCAGTGGCCGCGCGAGCGCCCACCGCGCTCTTACGCCATTTTACTTGCCTTTTCCTTCGACTTGCTGCGGCATTGCTCAAAGATTGTACATTGTACCTCATTAACTATATTTTTAAAACAGTCTGTAGACAATGTGTATTTAGATAATTTGGGCCCAAGTGTACATAGTTGCAACTGAACCATGTCACACTGTGAAACGGACGAGTCAAATATTGTATATTTGGATATATGGGATAATAACCTTATGGATAATAATTAATAACCCTCATGTTTTCTAATTATAAATTTAAATTATGCGCTATACCTATTAGGTATACTCATATCCTGGTACATTTTACTAATTAAATAACCTTCTCATAAATATAATATCGGTACGGTACGGGGTTATTGCTCTTAAATAAGTTAAATATGTATAATGAATGCTAATATTAGATGTTCATACAATCAGCCTAACAAATATCCCAATTGTTGTGATTTCGTCTGTCTGTTCCTAATGAAGTAATAACGTTAAGAGGGGGCGAAACTTGCGACGGAAGACTTGGCGATCGCGCACGTTTTTAGCCAAATCCCTCGACTATATCAATAACCATTTTATACAAATATTTTATTGCTATTGTACGCAAGGTAACGGTATAGAACAGAAAATAAATTAAAAATAGGCATGTTTTCGTGATTGGGCGTTTTTTTTGTTGTCCCCTACACTTTTTTTCAAATTTGGGATTTTTTATGTTATTTCTACTCAGAATCACAAGCTCTTTCTATCCTAATATGAGAAAAAAAGGGTCCCAAAATTTCCATACATTTTTCGATCTTTCCATTCCGCGACCGCCATACAAAGTCTATGAAAAATGGTGACGTAATGGAAATAAAAACCTTAGGACACTTTTTAGGGTTCCGTACCCAAAGGGTAAAAACGGGACCCTATTACTAAGACTCCGTTGTCCGTCCGTCCGTCCGTCCGTCCGTCCGTCCGTCCGTCTGTCACCAGGCTGTATCTCACGAACCGTGATAGCTAGACAGTTGAAATTTTCACAGATGATGTATTTCTGTTGCCGCTATAACAACAAATACTAAAAACAGAATAAAATAAAGACTGAAGTGGGGCTCCCATACGACAAACGTGATTTTTGACCGAAGTTAAGCAACGTCGGGCGGGGTCAGTACTTGGATGGGTGACCGTTTTTTTGCTTGTTTTGCTCTATTTTTTGTTGATGGTGCGGAACCCTCCGTGCGCGAGTTCAGAAAGAGCTCGTGATTCTGAGTAGAAATAACATAAAAAATCCCAAATTTGAAAAAAAAGTGTAGGGACAACAAAAAAAACGCCCGATTATTATCTATCAAGCCAACTTTGACTTTTTACGGTTTTGCTTAAAGTTTGCTCTAGCAACTAAAGTCTAATTTTTATGTGTTTTTTTTCTTTTATGAGTAAAAGTTCAATATAAAAACTACAATTTTGCTCTTAAGATGACTTGCTGTGAAAATCGGCAAATACTTACGGCCACAGATTAAATAATGGCACGTATACATTTGGCATTTAACCGACCAGCTATTAAGGTGACGGTAGAGGTGGGTAAATTTTCAGATTCTGTCAATTTACCCCATTTCACACACAAGCGCACTTCACGCACACTACCTCACTTTACTGGGACAGGTCATTGACCCATCAAGTTTTTTTAAGATTGCGTTTTGAGTATAGTGTTAACCACTGACCTCTTTTGAGGAACAGAAACTGTAAAAACGTTCCATTGAAAGAAGAAAGAGAAACAATACATTAAATCTTGCTCTCCTTGTCTGTTCATGTCACACGTGACGTATTTAAATTCTAATTTAATTCATTTGATTGTTAACTATTTTCTGCATATTATGGCTTTGTCGAGATGCGCGTTTTGTAAAGTTAAACCGAATAAACCCAGATGTCATTAAGTCAGATGTAAAATGTTATTTACTACTCTATACGGTTATTCATAAGGCGAAAAATCAATTCAATTAAAAATTTAAATAAATAAAGTTTCGGCAGGGTGGAAATTTAATTAAGGCCGACAAAATAAAATTTAATAATATATGTCGGCTGATGTACCCCTAAGATCTCAGATTTACTTGTACGAGTATCCTATATTCGCTATTTATTTTGCTATTAAATTTATAAAATTAAAATAAATAATTAAATATTATACTGGCATTCCACCGCTATTATTTCAGTGCTGAACTGATTATCTTCGATCGTAGCCTTGATGATGTAGTTGTACTTACACTTACGGCGGTAGAAGCGGCAATGAACCCCGCGCAGCGTAGAACGAGAGGTGCGTTGGGATAAGTGCATATACATATAATTCTTCGTGCGTCTGTCTGTCTGTCCGTCCGTCTGTCACAGTCTATTTTCTCCGAAACTACTGGACCAATTCAGTTGAAATTTGGCACACATATGTAAATTTGGCATACAAATGTAAATTTGTGACCCAAAGATGGACGTGTAACGTAAATAAAATGTATTTTAGAGAATTTGAAATACGGTAACCATTTTTGGGGGGGGGGTAAATGAAAAAATTAAAAAATATGTTTTTTAAACTATATAGTGTTACATATCAAATAAAAGAGCTCATTGTAAGAATCTCAAACATAACTTTTTTTATAATTTTAGGATTAATAGTTCAGCAGTTATTCATGAAAATAGGCAAAAAATGATCATTCTCCGCCCACTTTCTCCGAAACAACTGGATCTAAAATTTTGAAAAAAAATACACAAAGTAGTTCTTTACCTATATATGTCAGGAAAATCTATAAGAAATGTGCAGTCAAGCGTGAGACGGACTTAATATACGGAACCCTTAGAATGCGAGTCCGACTCGCACTTGTTTTTGTTTAGCTCTTATTAGGTTTAAGGAGTTTTATGAGTGAAAAAAGAAGTTTTTTGTTTTATGTGCCCGCGTTATTGCCGATCGATTGTGTTTTAAACGATAATTAGACAAAAAAACTTGTTTTTCACCCAACGAATATAGATCCCCATGACACATCTTCCAAGTCGCCTTTGGATAGGCTTAATTTTAAAAATACTTGAAATAATGTTCTATATCATTCATACTTGCAAAAAAAGACTAAAAATAATTTACGTGACCAATGCTTATTATTAGTAAATGTCTTACAATTTAATATCTGATATATCACACGATACAAAAAAATGGCCGCAAAGTTAAAAGTTTATTTATTTACGTTACTAGTCCATCTTTGGATCACCGACTCTTTGTCATATGTGAAAAATGTGTACCAAATTTCAATTGAATTAGTCTATTAGGGGCAGACACACGAGTGATCTTAAAAGGGATTTTTTTCTTGAATGATTTGTATGTACTTACCCCAACGCACCTCACGTTCCACGCGGCGCAGCGTAATCAGTAAGTACCTAATAATTAGTGTCCGACCGAAACACAAATTTCTGTATATATAAATATTGTTGTCCTACTTGCTCGCCAACTTTTGGTCTTTGTCACATAGTTTAGTTTCATAATACGAAGTACTATTTCGTATGTTTCGGCCAGGCCGAAAGATTCGGCCGTTTTTTGGCCGAAACCGAAACTACGGCCGAAACATGACTTTATGGCCGAAACCGAAACCGAAACCGAATCTTCGGTCGGACACTACGAATAATCACAATGGTCTTAAGTACCACAGACCCTACTGTCGCTTAAGTCCTTTATGACAATCTCTGCCTATTAGAACTTATAAAAAAAAAAAGAAACCGAGTAATTATATCCAACTACCGAACCTGCTTACAAATTTTCTCGAGATATTTGAGAAATGTGATATGCAAAGGAGAACATTCGAACAAACGAAAGTATTTTTGCCCAAGCTGAAACGGAGACCTTCGCCTACGCTCGGTCAGTGAAGGTTTAGGTACAGTCAGCTGCAGGTCACCCCTGCATAGAAGATTGTATGCAGGGGTGGTACCTTTTCTCTGCAGCTGACTGTACACCTATAAAAAATTGTTGTACCTGCTGCAATTTTATACCGGTACCGTACTTTATATTTCAACAGGTATAGTACCTTCAAAACGAAGCGGTATTGATAAATAATAACGGTACCGTACCGCTTATAAATAATAATAATAATTCAGCCTATATACAGGGTGGTCCAAACCTTGACGTCCAAAAATTTTTTTTTAGATTCCTCACGTCGTGGGCTATCAGAATATACCCCATGTATGTTAGCCGATTTTTCGTAGTTATCGAGTTATGATTTTTTTTTACTTTTAACTTTTCATATGAAATTCCGGGGTTCCCATACAGAGTGGCTAAAAAATAACTGCATTTCCGTTGCCAGGGAGGTTTTGGGATTATACTGAGCAACTTTTACAATGGGGCCAACCCCGAAACCGCGAAAAAAAATTACCCTTCCATAGAAAATGGACTAGCCAAAATGTATAAAAAGCCAATTTTTTTTTCGCGATTTCGGGGTTGGTCCCATAATAAAAGTTGCTCAGTATAATCCCAACACCTCCCTGGCAACGGAATGCAGTTATTTTTCAGCCACTCTGTAT
This sequence comes from Cydia amplana, assembly GCF_948474715.1. Taxonomy (NCBI): domain Eukaryota; kingdom Metazoa; phylum Arthropoda; class Insecta; order Lepidoptera; family Tortricidae; genus Cydia; species Cydia amplana. Next base: position 15,525,717 of record NC_086070.1, on the reverse strand, counting down.
GGGAACCCCGGAATTTCATAGGAATAAGAATAAGAATAGAATAAGAATAAGAATTGTTTATTGCCACATACATGAACATAAAATAGAGTTAGAATTACTTACATAATAAAATAAAACAGTTGTTATCATATACAAAACAAAAGTGAGAAGATCTTTGTATTAGGCAAAGGGTTCCAGTCTCAGCGTGTGCCGGGCCTAGGTGCCCGGCGCTGGTTTTCAGACCGGTCCCAGACTAAGGACGGTCGGAGAATATTACCTACATAGGAAAAGTTAAAAGCTTAAAAAATCATAACTTGAAAACTACGAAAAATCGGCTAACAAACATATGGGGTACATTATAATAGCCCACGATTTTTGGACGTCACGGTTTGGACCAGGGATGTTGCGAACATCCGCATCCGCATCCGCAATCGCGGAACTTCCGCATTATTTTCAACATCCGCATCCGCATCCGCATCCGCATAAAATCGATGCGGAGCTTATGCGGATGCGGATGTCGAACAAGTCGGTACAGGAACGTCTTTTATTATTATTCTCTTTATTTATTTTTCCTCTTAAGTTAGGTTATTTATAATATGAATATAAAAGTAAAATATAAAAACACTTACAAAACAATAAAAAATACATATAAACACATTATAAAAAACCTAACCTAGAATGCCGCCGGCAGCGGGGCAGGGCCCAAGCCACCGGTGGTCAGGGCCGCAGAGAGAGGAACCGGCGGACTATCCGCGCCGTGTCCAAGATCACCGCCTTCTGCATCTGGCCCTTGATCCAACCACCTAGCGAGAGTCTCTCAAGATGTTGGTCGAGACTCTTCGCTATTAGACCGTTCGCTGAAACAACTATCGGGACAATGATCGTCGAATCAACATCCCACATGGCGGTTATCTCGTGAGCCAAGTCTAGGTACTTACTGGACTTGTCCTTCTCGGCTTTCACGAGATTCTCATCATGGGGGATGGTAATGTCAACGAGCACGGCCCGGCGTTGCGCTCGATCTATTATCACAATATCAGGCTTATTGGCTACAATAGTCCTGTCAGTGATAATAGATCGATCCCAATAGAGCGTGGCACATTATTATTATTATTATTATTGGGGTGGTATCGGGCCTTTGAGTGTCACGTCGACCAAGTATTGATCTATTGTGACGGCCCTTTAAAGTTCATTACTAATGCCCGTTGCATCCAGAAAATTACAGATGCTTTGGGCCGTAACGTTCTGTACCTCATAGGGTTGCAATACATGCCGCCCTAAGTAGGTACTTCTTTTTGACATTAGTGGTCCACAGGAACAGAGAATGTGCATTGCAGTCTCCTCTGACTCCTGGCAGAACCTGCATGTCGCATCTTGTTTCTTGCCAATTTGAAACATGTGCTTGTTCAACTTACAGTGTCCAGTCAGTATTCTAGTCACCGCGCAAGTTTTGTGCCTTTTGAGCCCCAGAAGCTCCTTAGCGATTTTGCTGTTGAACCCTTTGATTAGAGCTTTCGAGTGTACTTGTCCTTTAGCGAACTTCCACCAATCGATTGCTCTCTTTTTTTCTAAGTCGCTGAGCAGAGAATATGCATCCCGTTTTGTGATTCCACAGAACGGTTCTGGGCCGACCAGGGGTGTGTCTGCGCCCTTTCTTGCAAGTTCGTCTGCTTCTTCGTTTCCGTTAATGTCGGAGTGCCCTGGTACCCATCTAAGTGTGACTTTGTTGGAGTTAGCCAGTGCATTTAGGTTTGTTTTACAGTTCTGGACTAGTTTTGAGTTTGACTCAAGGGATTCTAGTGCCAGCAGAGCAGCCTGGCTGTCTGAGTTGATGTAGATATGTTGGTGTCTTAGGTTTCTGTCCAGGTTAATCTCCGCACATTTGTTGATGGCGAAGACTTCTGCCTGGAAGATTGAGGCCTTTGTGCCCATGCTGACGCTAGCTCTGAGCTTAGGTCTCTCACCATAGATCCCACATCCTACATCATTTCCTTTCTTTGAACCATCCGTGTACCAGATGTGGCTTCCCTCTTCAACGTACATTTGGTTGTTAGTCCATTTGTCTCTAGGAGGTATTTCTACTGTGTACAGTTTGGTGAAATGACATTCGGTGTGCGTGTCATCAGTGGGCATGTTAAGGGTTTTATTTGCAAAAACCCAGGCCTTTAGTTTGGCTAATGCTTGGGAGCGCCATTTTGGCCTATTTAGCGTGCATATTCTGTAGACGCACTGCTTGGCCTCCTTTTGCACCTGCAGATGGAGTGGTATAATGTCCAGCAGTGCATCTAGGGCCGCCCCCGGAGTCGAGGAGAAGGCGCCTGTCGCTGTTAAACAAGCCGTGCGTTGCAGGCTGTTTAGAGTTTCTATTGCCGTCTTTTGGTTGGTTTTGTTACACCAGACTGCGGAGGCGTAGGTGATAATTGGCCTCACTACCGCTGTGTATAACCACATAGCAATATTGGGTCTTATGCCCCATCTTGCTCCTGCCATTCGACAGCAAGACCACATGGCCATTTTCGCTTTTTGTATAATATTTCTCAGGTGAGGGTTCCAAGTTAACTTTTGGTCGAAAATAACCCCTAGATACTTGACCTCTTCTGAGAATGGTATTATTTGTCCATTAAGTCTTGGTTCTTTAAGCTTTTCGAGCTTTCGTTTCCTTGTGAATGGTACTAGTACAGTCTTGCTCGGATTAATGGACAATTCATTTTCTCTACACCATTTGAATATTGTGTTTAGAGCTCCTTGCATTAAGTTGGATATTGTGTGGAGGCAAGGGCCTTTGACGATGACTACAAGGTCGTCGGCATATCCTTGTGTGTCAAAGTCTTGGCCTGACATAATTGCAAGAAGTTGGTCCACTACTAGGGTCCATAATAGTGGGGATAAAACTCCTCCTTGTGGGCACCCTTTTGTGGTATAAAATTCATGTTCTGTAGTATGGAGGGTCAGAGTGGCTACTCTGTTAGAGAGCATGCTATGTACCCATCTGGTGGTGGTTTCGTCTACTCCCTTTGACTTCATACCGTTGAGTATGGTCTCTGTGGGCGTATTGTCGAAAGCACCTTCAACATCAAGGAACGCACATAGAGCGGTTTGCTTTTCCTCTAGGGTTTTCTGCACCTTGTCAACCAGGTCAAGTAGGGCAGTCTCCGTAGATTTACCCTTTTGGTAAGCATGTTGGTTTACACTAAGTGGTCTTTCCACCAGGTATTTCGCTCTAATGTGCTGGTCAATGATTCTTTCAGGAACGTCTTAGCGGCGGCGTAAGTGCTAGGTAATTTCGTCATTTACCTATAACGAAATCGTCTAGATCCAGAAAAGTCGGCGAAGTTACTGTTTATTAAATATAACGCACCTATATTCTTGCTCAAATACTAAAAGTTTCGTTTTTATTTAATAAAAATATACTAAAAATAAGCAGCAAAGCGGTGGTGGCCGAGTGGATATGACGTCCGACTTTCAATCCGGAGGTCGCGGGTTCAAATCCTGGCTCGTACCAATGAGTTTTTCGGAACTTATGTACGAAATATCATTTGATATTTACCACTAGCTTGTCGGTGAAGGAAAACATCGTGAGGAAACCTGCATACATCTGCGAAGAAATTCAAAGGTGTATGTAAAGTCCCCAATCCGCATTGGGCTAGCGTGGGGACTATAGCCCAAGCCCTCTCGCGCATGAGAGGAGGCCTGTGCCCAGCAGTGGGACGTATAATAGGCTCAAATTATTATTATTATTATTTATACTAAAAATGTAATATTTGACGTTTTCTAAGTACCTAATCTTGACATCCGCATCCGCATACGCGGATGTGAGCCTTTAAATATCCGCATCCGCATCCGCATCCGCGGATGTCAAAAAATCTGCATCCGCAACATCCCTGGTTTGGACCACCCTGTATAGACAATAATCTCAACGCTAGCCCAATGCGGATTGGGGACTTCACACACAGCTTTGAATTTCTTCGCAAATGTATGCACTACGAGTATGCAGGTTTCCTCACGATGTTTCCTCCTTCACCGAAAAGCTAGTGGTAAATATCAAATGATATTTCGTACATAAGTTCCGAAAAACTCATTGGTACGAGCCAGGATACCAATGAGTTTTTCCTTACCGCTTATACCGTAAAGAAATAATGCAGTCTCTGCTTTGCACGATTATTGTGTGGACATAATTCTTATAATCACCGAAACATACATACCTCTACGCACAGAATGTCATTGAAATAAAACATTGTTTTTTATAGTAAATTAATATAACATTCGATTTATACACATAACAATAAGCAGGCCAGGCCGCAGCGATATTGGCCTGTAAGCTTCATCTCGGTCTCCAAATCCGCAAAACTCGCTGGTACTAAATGCTGGTCTTGCCGTTATTAATTATCTTGATTCTTGAAGATTATCAGAACAGCACGTTACGTAATCGCATACATAGACGGAACGAACGTCAACAAAGTAGGTGTAGACACTGCAAGTCTTTAGGTATTAAACGAATTACGCTTCGTATTAATAGATGAGTAATATTTAAATGAACATATAATATTCTCTAACATAAATACAAGATTACAATTAATTGACATCAAAAGTCATTGACGTACAGAAGTCATATACATTTTTATAATGACGCAAAATTGATACCAGCATAATGGAAATCAATCCCAATCAGTAAAACGAGTCTTTAAACTTTTTTCATTTTAAGCGGGTTTTGAAGGAACAAGTTACTTAAATTCGATTGTAATCGTATTGTTTTAGGATAATTTACTGCTGTTTTCGACCGTTACGACCCGTAAATAACAACAACTCACATTTAAAATTTGACTGGAGCTCGACGTGATTATATTTATTTACCCTATTTTATGAAATACAATTTATCTACTGGTATACATTTTCGTATGCGTATATGATGAAATGTCTTTATTAATGTCAAAAACGAGCTATGACGATGTACACGTCTGCTTCGATGCAAGGCCAACGGCCATCTGACTCGAAGAAGAGTTTTGAGTGATGTCGTCAATGTATGGAAATTATACGAAAGTTTACATTTGGGATTGAATTTCTGTGTTGTATTTGTGAGTAAAAATATAAGTAGATAATAATCTGGTAGTTTAGTTATCTAGCCTTCAAAATCCCACAACAACTCAATTACTGTCAAAGACAAAACTGTAATGCGTCTTGCTCAAACGGAACTCCATATTTTGATTTTTGGACACTTTTAGTGTCGATTTGTAGAGAATTACAGGAAATAAAAAAAAATATGGCGTGAAGAGCCGGTACACGGCTTCTTCGTGAACAGATTTGCGTATAATTTAATGCAGTTATTAATCATTCATTGAACAAATTGATTGCACAAAGTGTGGTCTAAATCGAAAACGTCATATACCGTCCCCTTAAGTGACCGAATTCGGGCATAGAAATGGATACTAAAATTAATAATCCTTTGTTTACATTGTTTAAGTCATTATTTTAGGGGCCAATTTGTAATCTAAAGTTTTAGTTAACTTTTTTAGGCTTTAATTATTAGCCAACATTTGGTGTTTATCTTGGCGTTGAAATATTAATTCACGGAAAATTATAGTATTAGGTATTTGCCTAAATAAATGCTGCTGTTTCAAATTCTAGACATAGCCGAAAAATGACAATATTTATTTATTATTTATTTAGATTTGCCACTGTCGTTTCCATTTTCGTAGTCGGTATATTATTGTTTCATTTAAATTTCCCTTCGTATCGTTAACTATCCTTACTCTTAGTTGATATGCAGATTAACTGACTTCATAATTAAATCGATTGGCTTATCGCACGACGGACGCGCGCTCATCGAGAGTGGTCCGCACAGATATAATGAATCGGGAACATATTTTTCGAGGGTGTGGCGTATCTGCTTTTATAATCTGCTGCTACTGCTGACCGGCGTTAAAATAAAACAGCGCAGCAATTATCGTGCGAACACGCTGCATCGAGAGGAAGCTCCATGATTAATTGTTAGCAATTTCCAATCGTTTCCTGGATTTCCGGGCACGACGGGTAATTTATGGCTTTTTCAACCGAACGTTTGTATTTTATTGTATTCTGTACTTTAGGAGTAGGAGTACACTTTGTAATGGACATCCGAAGCGTTATTATTCGCCTGTTTTATTTTCTAACCGTATTATTGCGCTTTTATTCTTTTGTGACTTCTAGTACACAAGTGATACGACTAGCTATTATGAGTTTGTTTGCATGTTCAGGTGAAATTTTATAGCCCATTTATACCTCATTGTCTGCTTTCAATTGCTCATTGTTAACTAAACCTGTGGTATGGTATATAATATGTACGTCACAACCTTTAATTAAAAACGATGTGTAGGTACTTTAACTACTTACATCAATAACTGCTACGTAGACATACGTGGACCATTTTATTTAAAGTCCCCTACACTTCTTTTTCAAAATTGGGATTCTTTATGTTATTTCTACTCTGAATCATGAGCTCTTTTGATCCTTATAGGAAAAAAAAGTGTCCCAAAATTTCCATACATTTTTCGATCTTTCCATTCCGTGACCGCCATACAAAGTCTATGAAAAATGGTAACGGAATGGGAAAAAAACCTTGGAACACTTTTTTCTCCTATTAGGATAGAAAGAGCTCGTGATTCTGAGAAGAAATAACATACTCGTAGAAATTCACAAATTAAAAAAAAAGTGTAGGTAACAACTTTAAATAAAATGGCCCACGTTTGTATTAAAAATATTTTTTATTAAAAAAACTGACTTCGCAAAAGAGTTTGAAATGCCAATAAAATAATTTACGACCATATACACCGTAATAGTGCATCTCAAAACAATTATACATAATTAGCCCCACTTAGACGTAAAATACTTGTCGTGGAAGACTTCCATTCTGGTCTTCATCAGCAGTTCAATTTCACCAAATAGCACTGTTTATGCAAATGCTTGGTTCTTAGATAATAAATAGGTACACGAAACAAAATCATACTCATTATTATTGAAAATCGCAATGATGCTCAATTGAATCATTTACCCGAGTTTGAAGTTAAGCGACATAATTATGCATTACAAATTACCAGTGATTGGCGTGTTGGTTACCACTCGGGGTGAATAACCTCAATAACGGCTTATTTAATGTCGTAAGTACTTATATTTTAAAAGTATGTTGTCTACACAAAAAAGCGTTTTTTTAGCAGTTTAAAATGCATCGCGAGCTTAAAGGCGTATCTATATCACTATTTTAACTTGATATACCGCGGTGTGGCATCCAAAACCCCGATCTCTGCAAATTACAATGAACCTCCATACTAAAAAAAATATGGTCTACAAATTGTCGAAAGGCTCGCTACCTCTACGTATTGGCTTCTATTCGGTTCCGTCCGGAACAACATTGCTCCGTAAACGGAAATGAATTAATATTGTAAGATAGCAATATCTAAAACGATATATCCAAATGAAACTTACTTGTTCAATGAACTCCGGGTTCGCGGTGTAGCCGTATCCGATGAAGATCATGGAGTGCAGCCCCAAGATCATCACCATCGTGTAGAATCTGAAACAAGATACTATTTAAATCACACAATGCAATATGACAGTTAATAAATGCCTATCTGATTGTTACCATAGATTAGTATATGTTATATTGTTACATCGATTCGAAATTATATCACTAGTTACTATAAATTCTAACTTTAACTAGAACTGGGAGCCTAGTCAAGATGCCAATCGTTTGCGCCGTAGAAAACGAAACGCTATATGAATACTTTTTTTTTCGAAGTCGAAACCCACGCAGCATTAATATATGCATACGTACATTACATTTTATTTTATTTTACAGATTATTTAAATAATAGAAACATTTTCAAAAAGTACTTAAAGTAAATAAATTAAATTTGTACGTATGTTCTGCTATTAATTTAATATCCACTTTTGCAAACACTATACAAATCACTCCTACATGATTGATAATCGATATCGAACATTTTGAAATGTTGCAGTATGAGATAATTTCTGCACTAAATACATATATCACCAATAATTACTGTAGTATGTTACTATTAATTACAAACTAAATACGCTAAATCAGTAACTAGTGAGAAGCGTTTGACTGGCTATTAACCTAATTAAAGCAAATTTCGCAGACGTAATCCAAAGAGAAACTAGGGCTTTGATTCCTGCTAATTTAATAAGGGTCGTGTCAGCTAAATTATCTACAAATGTAAGTACTGAAAGTTAAAATTAATCAGTTTGAATGTCTCGACTGATTACTAGTTATGTATGTATTACTATATTTTCTAACACTCAATACCTAACTATTTATAGCGTAAACTTACACATTTTAATTTTAAATGTTTAAAGCCCTACTATAAACATATTACCTACCAATAATATTATACATTGGCAATTACGTTAAAATAAAAATAATAATAAAAAGCAACAAGTTTTCTGGGTACCTAAGTTAATTGTCTCGGTTCCGATGGGAAAAATAGATAAAAGTGCAAGAACGCTCGAGGGGTAGAATTGGTGCGTAAACTGCAGAATCACTTTGAAAAAGAAATTTGCATTTTGTATTTTATTTACGCTTCTGATTGGGACCAGTTAGACTCACAGTTCCAATGTTTTTTAAAAAGTGTTAATGTTGATATCACCGGTGAATTGTCTCTTGTACACGCTTTTACTGGTTTTATTCCGCAAATCCAAATATGCGCTACCGTAAAAATCCGTTTAAGTGAAAACATTTTTTCCCTGGTTTAACCTAGTTCCCCGAAACGCGTTGGTGGTAGTTATAAGGTGCGTTATCACAATTTGAACTATACAATGTGGATTTGCATCGAAAAACATTGCTTATGCAAACTCAGGAATGCGGGTGGATATTTGGATATAGATATGTATTTATAGAATGTGAGTGCTCAGATTCTGAAGCAGGTACTTACACATTGATTAATAAATTAAACACCTAGGGGAAGTCCGGGCATAGTGAACACCTTTACCTTTGACTTCACATAACAGAAAAATTTAACGAGGATGAAATGAAAAAAGTATCAATAATAAGTCTTCATTTAGTAATCTTTTAATTTAAAACAACACTAACCTCCAATCTTTAATAGTTGCTGCAATTTTGAACAAAACGTAAAAAAATATATTTTATTCGCTTTGCCCAGGGTGCCGGGCAAAGTGAAACATGCCCCCGGGCAAAGCAAATATTACTCATAAAATCTTAGTGAACTTAATAACTAAGTGAAAATTAATTAAGATAAGATCATTTCAATAATATTAATTAGAAAAAGCTGTCACAAGTAACTTTTGATATATTTTTACTGATTTCATACTAAAATATATTTATTTCAAGAAATATAAACAACATAAAGTAACCTAAATAAAATTAAAACTACCTACAAAACTAAAACTACTACTTAAAAAAGGAAAACTAAAAATCTATATCTAAAGAGGGCCCCTGGGGCATAGTACCAAAGATACTGGCAGCATTTCCTCGCTGAATTGCAACGCTTATTCGTTGAGCGAGGAATCTGCCAGCTCTTTTGTCCCCAGTGACCTCAACCAGCCGTTTGGCCAAATATGTAAATAGATTTTGAGCTCCCGGACCCCACGGACCGAGGGTCTCAACACCGAAAGGAATAAAGTTGTAATTGGCGTCGAGACCCCCGTATTTCCGCCTCTTGAGGGTCTCGGCAGCTTCGGCAGCAGCACCCGCTTTCTTGGTAGTACCGTGAAGGTGAGACGGTGCCAGTGTGTCCACGCAGGTCGCGTCCCACACCAACACTCGTCCCATCCTCCACGGAATCAGCGACATACCATCAGGGGCCTTATTCGACATGCCACTTTTGACGTCGCATGTTGAAGTTCATTTGAATCTGAACAATCATGGGTTGTCGAATAGGTAAAGTGTGTCACCTGTCAGTGAATCTCATGTAAACAAATCATTTCATCGCTAGACTTGGTTGTCTATTGGTATGGCCGCCATGTTTGGATTTATGACATTTAAAAGGGGATTCTATGGCATAGAGTAAACTGCATTTCTATTTTCTATAGTTTTTTGATTCCCCTACTCGACGCAAGATGGAGTTAACAGTCAAATTTCGATCTTGGCGTTATAAAAATAAACCGCAAGAACATGACATGCAGTTGCGTTGGTGTAGATCTATCATGAAAACGAATATATGACAATTGTCCAGAATTAAAAAAAACTTGACAATAAACATACAGCAATACATATACCACTAAATGTCAAAAAGAAAACAGATTTAGTATAATTACTAGGTAACAAATTATATATAAAGTTTAAATTTTAAACCAATCGTCGTGGGTCCTAACCCCGGCTCTTAGCAATGAACTTCTTGTAACTTGTGTGAAAAATATCATTTGATATTACACCAATTACTTTATGGTGAAGTAAAATATCATGAGTCATGAGGAAGACGGAGTAGCCAGTAGCCACAATAAGCTATATTTTTGTCCTCTGGGTTAGATGGCAGTGAAATAGGGAGAGATAGTGAAGAATGCGGCAAAATAAGCATTTATTGTGTTGTTAGTAGTTAGTAGACTAGTTTTTTTTTCTAAAAATGAAAATTGACGCAACAGCAAGCTCATAGCCCCCTATGAGCCAGTCTGTTAGGTGCAGGCTTAAGGGCTAATCCCGGGGGAAGCGGAGCGTCGGCGACTAGCTGGTGCATCTGCTTATTAACCTCTTCTCACTTTTACCTCAGGTCCTTTGATTAATAAATTAAGGTAAAATTCGTAAGGACTAGTGCCTGTGTCATATTCTAAATTGGACGCTATGCCTAATTAGTTGTTATAAATTAAATACAATAATTATTTATTTAATTAAATTTATAACAACGCAACGTGGGGTTATTCATGATGAATTTTAATGGCTTATATAAGACAGCGGTCGTACGAGGGGCGTTCAAAATATTCTCGGTATTGATATCTTACAACCTCTTCTAAAATTTCTTTCGTTACTGGCCGCTAAGGTTTATTCATTGACATTAAAAAAAAGTATAATTCGAACCGAGATGTTCTTTTGTTTTTCTGCAATTGCTGAACAAACATGAACATCATGTGGGAATTGACAATGTTAACTAAATTAGAACATCGATGCGTGATAAAATTCTTGACAAAACAGGGTAAAAATCAAAAAACCATAAAAGAGGAAATGGATTGTGTTTACCGTGAGTCTGCTCCTTCTTTATCTACCATTCAAAAGTGGTCAAGCGAGTTTAAACGTGGAAGGGAGAGTGTTGAAGACGACCCTAGACCTGGCCGGCCTGTAGTAGCTACTTCACAAGAAAATATTGATAAAGTGGAAAAACTTATATTGGAAGATGGTCGAGTGAAGGTAAAATCTATAGCACAAGTAACCAATCTCTCTATTGGTACCGTACATGATATTATCCATGACCATCTTAATATGTCAAAAGTAAGTGCAAGATGGGTTCCGCGAATGCTGACTCGGCTTCAAAAAGACATGCGTGTAGCTTGTTGTTCCGATTTTATTGACCTGTGCGGTGAAAATCCTGATGAGGTGCTGCAAAGAATAGTTACTGGAGATGAAACCTGGGTTCATCATTATGACCCAGAGAGTAAACAAGAGTCCATGCAGTGGCACATTAAGGGTTCAGCTCATCCCAAGAAGTTCAAGGTCATCCCATCAGCTGGCAAGGTCATGGCCACGATATTTTGGGATTGTGAAGGAGTATTACTGATCGATTATAAAGAAAAAGATGTAAATATCACAGGACAGTACTACGCTAACATTCTACGTCAATTAAAGGATGCAATCAAAGAAAAGAGGCGAGGAAAGTTAACCAAAGGTGTTATGCTTCTGCATGACAACGCCCCCGTCCATACTGCTCATATTGCCAAGGCAGCTATTGTTGAATGTGGGTTTGAAACTGTTACTCACCCACCGTATAGTCCGGACTTAGCCCCCAGCGACTTCTTTTTGTTCCCCAATCTTAAAAAGGATCTGCGTGGAAATAAATTTTCCGATGATGAAGCATTGAAAGCGGCAGTGGAGGAGCATTTTTACACCAAAGATAAAAAATATTTTTATGCAGGATTAAAAAAAATAATTGATCGATCTTTTAAGTGTATGAACATAGGGGGGGAGTATATTGAAAAATAAAAATATCAAACTTTTCGTACTTGTTTGTTTTCATTCTCATACCGAGAATATTTTGAACACCCCTCGTATATTGCCTCAGAAATTTGGATTTTGTCAGTTTGAATGAACAGCAAACTGGAGACATTGAGATTAATTTTAAACTTATTATTTTAGGTGTTCGTAAGAAATAAGGTATTGACAGACATTGACGGAAAATCGCGAAAACCCGGCCAGGTGCGTCGGACCACGCAAAACGGAGGAGGATTCCATACTTACTTCTTCTACCATGTATCCATATGCCAAAATAGCAACAAAAAAGCCGAACAAAAATACCGTTTCTTCGCAGCACTAGATTTCAGTCCTTTTTTTAGAAAAGTAATATGTTTAGGTACATAATATATATATGTAAGTAATTTTGTTATGTGAAACTTATATGTTGTGTTACGAGACTTACGAGTAGGTAACTTTAAACTTTAACAGCCTAACAGATCCCAATAAGGCCTAGTTTACCCTCTGGGTTGGAAGGTCAGATGGCAGTTGCTTTCGGAAAAACTAGTGCCTACGCCAATCCTTGGGATTAATTGTCAAGCTAACAATAGGTTCTCATGATCCGTGGCAAAATCGAGATAACGCGAGGAAGAATAACTTTGTCACAAGAATATTTGGCCAAATATAAATCCTTACTCTCGTGTATTTGACCTACCTACTCGTATTGAGTCGTATTTTGCCACCTAGTAGCCTCGAATTGGTTGTTATATGTGGCTTTCCATAAATTAAGGGTCCTTATGCTTCAATAAGGACGTTTTCATGGGGTCCCGTTGTTTCCCATAAAGTTTTAAGTCATAATGTATTGTTTGTCATATTATCATTACTCATAAAACTGAAACCGTTAACATTTCAAGATTTTAGTTAGGTTATCCTATAGATAGGTCAGGTTAGGTTAGATTTGTTTTATGGCAATCCTGAAAAGTGACGCGTTTCTGAACTAAATGAATTATGACTAACGAAAATTCGAGCAAACAATACATTATGGCTTAAAACTATTTGGGAAACAATAGAGACCCCGTTTTCATCTGAAGTTGCAATAGAAATTGAAAAAGCCACATTTTTTCAAGCTTTTACTTAGTTTTATCTGTCCCGTTGGTTGTCTGTCTGTTCCAATGTCGTTCCAATCAAATCATGCAAATTAAATCCCAACAAAAACATAAATGTGAAATGAGAGCCAAGTTCAATATTGAGAATACGTGTCGTTGTTGACTCGCCGACAAAAGAATTGAGATCTATATGGGTGCCAAGTTCTGTGCTGTGTAGAAAATCCTGAAATTATAAAGGATTTGTCTTGGCTAGTTTTTAACAACAAACCAAGTTTTTGAAAAACTAACAGAAAAATATATATTACCTATATGCCTATACGTAAAAACTAGCCAAGACAAATCCTTTATAATTTCAGGATTTTCTACACAGCACAGAACTTGGCACCCATATAGATCTCAATTCTTTTGTCGGCGAGTCAACAACGACACATATTCTCAATATTGAACTTGGCTCTCATTTCACATTTATATTTTTGTTGGGATATCATTACTTTTTGTACAGAAATTACTATAGTATTCATCATGAAAGCAGTTTGCCTAAGCTGAAAAGGAGACCCTCGCTAACGCGCGGTTAATTGTCAAAAAGTGTATACGCCTTATAGTCTACTTTCATTCCAAATATCAAGTTTCTAAGTAATCTAGAAGTGGGTTAGGTTTTTGGTCTATAAGTATGTTTTTTTCCATCGATATATCAATAATTTCCAGTTTTCAGATTTTTCCCTCTATATGCACCTAATATTCTACCTTGATGCCAAATATCAAGTTTCTAAGTCATCTAGAAGTGGGTTAGGTTTTTGGTCTATAAGTATTAATTATTTTTTTTTCCATCGAAATATCAATAATTTCCAGTTTTCACATTTTTCCTTCTATATGCACCTAATAGTCCACCTTGCCAAATATCAAGTTTCTAAGTAATCTAGAAGTGGGTTAGGTTTTTGGTCTATAAGTATTAATTATTTTTTTCCATCAAAATATCAATCATTTCCAATTTTCACATTTTTCCTTCTATATACACCTAATAGTCTACCTTGATGCCAAATTTCAAGTTTCTAGGTCACCTGGAAGTGGGTTAGGTTTTTGATCTATATGTCAGTCAGTCACAAAAATGCCGGTTCTTAAACGTTAATTTATCAATAACTGTTTGAGCTATGTTTATGAAATAGTGTATTTTGAACAAGCTAAGGGACTTGAATACATGTGCCAAATTTCATGTGTGTAGGTTAAGTAGGTTTCAAGTTGTGAAGGGGTCAAAAGTAGCTCGAAATGGTTCGTGTAATATTACACACGGTTGCTGCGTCGCCAGTTCCTTTTTCTTTGAACTTGGCTGGACACGCTACCGCGTGTCTAGATTTGACCCACTTCTCGGGTGTTCAATGAAGCTGAAAATTTACATAAGTACATAATATGTAATATGGGTGACAATACAATATTTTTATGGTTACCATCGAGTTGATCTGATGGTGATGATACAGACAGTGGTCTTTTAAGTCTTTTTAACTTTGTGATAAAACAACGCAACTTAATTATATTTGAAAATATTTAAAGAAAAATACAGTCAGAAATTAGAAATATTGTTATCTAACCTCTCTATCACTCTTGCATATTCGAGCGATAAAGAGGCAAATAGCTGAGTTTCGATTTTCGCACTTCCCGATAGGCCCCTTTGTAAACAAACCGCCTTGATGTGTCTATGTCAAATTATTAATTGTCTGTGAAAACTTGTTAAAAAAAGTTTAAAGCAAAGGCGTAGGCAAAGAGTAGTATAATATGTATATAGCTGGTCAACCAAATCTTGTCAGTAAAAAAAGGCACGAAATTCAAATCTTCCATGGGACGATATCCCTTCGCGCCTACATTTTTCAAAATTGCCGACTTTTTCTACTGTCAAGATCTGGTTGACCAAGTATACCTATATAGCGCTGGCGGTACACCGAGAAATTCAGTAAAATGATGCAAATGATGTTAAAGGTATGAAAATCGGTACGATTGATCTTTAGAACATTTGAAACAATTTGACCCGAAGCACCAACAAATAAAAAAAAAAGAGAGGAGTTATGACGTCATCTTTTTTTGTAAGGAATAAAAAAATATTGTTTAAAAACCTATCGTGTTTGGTATTAAACGAAAGGGCTTTCTGAGCCGATTCCAAACATATATCACATCATTACATTTCAGTATTTTTTTTAAATTATAATATAAATAATTTTCAAAACATACCAATTAAGTTTGGGATTCTCCAGATACAATACGGTAATTTTTTTTTGTAAAATATACCTCTAATCTTATACCTAATATCCTCATATCTAACCCTAATAAAGCAATTTTGAAATTATATACATTTAGGTTTTTTTTTATTTTTCAATTTTACATAGTGTGATCTATGAATCTCTCAATTAAATATTTAAAAAGAAAGCATAAAATTAATATATAACGGTTTTTTTCAGAAAGTCGCTTATATCTCGGAATCTATAAGTCGTAGTAAAAATTGTCTATGTAATAATTAAGAAAGAATTAACCGAAAAAACTCACCTTTAACGTCCCCCCTTTCCCGAGTTCTCCACCCCCCACTCATCAGAACTTTTTCTTACTTAAAGCTTAGATATTACCAAAGGAACATGTAATAGTATTTTATGCAACTGTTGTTTAAGAGAGGTCAAAAAAGGCGAGTGGCGTGAGTAACAATAACAACAAACAACAACCGAAAATTGTTAATAAAGACGCCACTAGTATTTTTTGACTCGGTTAAACAACGTTGCATACAATACTTTTTCTACGACCAAGCTCTTACTTTGAAATGCAATGAAATAATAATAAAAATGGATGATGATGATTGTTTCATGTCCTAATGTGATAGGTTGTTCAGTGCGTGGGTTTCTTAAGGGGAACGAAAATTTTATTATTTTTGCGCTACGACGCACGGTTTAGGAGATACAGCCCTATAAATATTTTTCTTCCTCTTTTTCTTTTTTTTTCTTTTTTTTTCTTTTTTTTTTCTTTTTTTGTGTTTTTTAAATCTTACTTAGGGGTTTCTTAAAGGGGAACGAAAATTTGATTATTTTTGCGCTACGACGCACGGTTTAGGAGATACAGCATTATAAAGTTTTTTGTTTTTTTTTAATCTCTTTTTTGTTTTTTTTTTTAATATTAATTAGGGTTTCTTACAGAGGAATGAAAATTTTAATATTTTTGCGCTACGACGCACGGTTTAAGAGATACAACCCTATAAAAAAAAATCTTAATTTTTTTTTGTTTTTCGTGTTTTCTAAATATTACTTAGGGGTTTCAAAGGGGAACGAAAATTTGATTATTTTTGTGCTACGACGCACGGTTTAGGAGATACAGCCCTATAAAGATGAAAATAATCTTACCATTAACCAAAACATGTCTATGGTTTACTCATCTGTCAGAAATGACAATTAAAATTAGGTTGGAAACAATGTATTCCATACAATATTTTTTAAATGGTGATTACACGAAGTATCGTAAAAGTGCCAAAAAGATACTGCGTGTATGCACAAATATTTTTTTGGGGAATAGACTCAAGACTTGTGTTGATAACTATAAGTTAGGGGTTTAAAGGTGTGTGCACGACCCTTTAAATGACAAATAAAAGTACGGGAGTAGAAAAAGCAAGTTTCAATACTCTTATTTTACCCGAATGACATTATTACTCGTATTGAGTAATTCGGCAGGGCTATTATTACACTTTGTAAAATTGAAAAATTAAAAAAAAAACCTAAATGTAAATAATTTCAAAATTGCTTTATCAGGGTTAGATATGAGGATATTAGGGATAATTTGAGGTATATTTTACAAAAAAAAAATTATGGTATTGTATCTGGAGAAGCCCAAACTTGGTATGTTTTGAAAACTATTTTTATTATAATTTAAACAAAATGACTGAAATGTAACTATGTGATATATTTTTAGCATTGGCTCAGAAAGCCCTTTCGTTTAATACCATACACGATAGGTTTCTAAACATTTTTTTTTTATTTCATACAAAAAAACATGACGTCATAACTCCTCTCGTTTTTTTTTATTTGTTGGCGCTTCGGGTCAAATTGTTTCAAATGTCCTAAAGATCAATCGTACCGATTTTCAGACCTTTAACACCATTTGCAGCATTTTACTGATTTTCGCGGTGTACCGTCAGCGCTAGAAGTGGGCAGCAAAGAGTAGTATAATATATATAGTCTGTCAAGCCGGATATGTCAGTAGCAATGTAAAGCAAACTAAAGTATGGTATCCCTAGGAAACGAACAAAAAGCAGCAATGTACATCGAACATCGATGAAATATGAACAAAACAGTTCCACAGATAAGATATAAAT
Source organism: Cydia amplana (assembly GCF_948474715.1). NCBI lineage: Eukaryota > Metazoa > Arthropoda > Insecta > Lepidoptera > Tortricidae > Cydia > Cydia amplana. The sequence goes on along the minus strand of NC_086070.1, from coordinate 15,508,196 downwards.
GACACGCGATTTTAGAATAATTCAAACGTAGTGTTGCTAACCCGCGATTTTTCAAATCTGCCGCCTTTTTCTACTGACAAGATTTGCTTGAACGAGTATAGAACAGTCGGCAGTCAACGTTTGTTCCTAATAAATATAACATTGATGAATCAAGGCGGTTTGTTTAAAGAGGGCCTGCCGCGAAACCAATTTCGTTATCTGCCACCATTAAATTTCGCTCGTATATGCAAGAGTGATAGAGAGGCAGATAACGAAATTTCCCCCACCCCCCTTTGGATGGTTCTTGTTTGAGTTATAATGTCACTGTATTGAGGACTCAACCTTTCCATTTTTAAAGTGTTTTTATATCGACATGACACTGGCTACTGTAGTACGTAAATGCCAAAAAAGAAAAAAAAACGCTGTCATAGTAACGAAAATAATAAACACGTCAATCGAAATAAACAACGTAATATCCAAGAAAAATTTGCAAAATAGTATATGATAAATATGTAAAACATCATTAATTATCGAATTAAGATTACATACAACTTTGTGTAAAAAAAATTGAGGCAATTATACAGCCCGATTATACGGGTTACATTTTGAAAAAGATGATTATCTTGGAAAGAAGAGTAAATATACATAGGTGAACATAATGGTGAACAAAGGTATAGTAAAATAGGTAGGGACATAATTCAGGGTTCGCTTGTCTGGTCCACGCATGCTGTACCTATCACGACCACGGCACGGCCGTCTCCTGCTAACTTTTCGCTATAATAGTAAAATCATAGGTCTAATACCTATGATTTTAATATTATAGCGAACAATATTTCATGTTCATGATCTCGAATTTAAGACTTTAGCTTAGATTTATGGCGTGCGGCCTAGCGCGCGTTGCCTCTATGAGGAGCTGTCAAAGCGCTTTATATCTGTATGCTTTTGATGATGCGGATCAGCATTCTTATCCAGCGGGGCAAGCGGCCAGCCTGCAGAAGGGCACCCTACCGCACTTGGTAGGTCACTACACTCACTACCAGGATTTAGGGCTAATAATTTATTTATAAGTTTTTAATACCTTTAAACGAGCAATTCTTGTATATTTATTTATTTATTTATATGTATAATATATTTCGGGGATCTCGGGAACGGCTCTAAACGGATTTAGATGAAATTTGCTATATGGAGGTTTACGGGGGCGCAAAATCGATCTAGCTAGGTTTTATCTCTGGGAAAACGCGCATTTTTGGGTTATTATATGTTTCCAGAGCAAAACTCGGTCTCCCAGACATTAAGTTTTTAATTTAAGTGTTTTTATCATGTTTCATATTTAAACTTACAGATGTGAATCACCAGCAGAGTTTTTGGAGAGGTGTGGTTTTCTTATTTCCTGTTACCAACCTGAAACACCATACCTACCTAAATATCAGAAAATAATAAAGTGAAGAAAATTAAATAAAGTTGAATGCTTAAAAACTTTAATGTTTTATTAAAATTAAACGAAAAAAAATGTGTAAACTGAAATAGATCAATTTTTTTTATTTGTAGTTGAATAACATATATGTATTTAATCTCCTTTAATTAAAAATCATCTCTGAGTAGATACATATTAAACAATAGGTACTATTAGGTCTTGGTAGTAATGTTAGGTCTTATGACCTACTGTATTTGACTATATTACTTACCAAGACCGGAGCCTGACCTGTCAGTCGCCAACTATTTTGATGCTCTTTGTAGGTAGCATCAAAATAGTTGGTGACTGACAAAGTTACCAAGTTACTAAGGTAGTAGGTACCTATATAGTAGGTAGCAGTAGCGCAATATTTAGTCAAAATATTTTGACTAATTTAGATTATTTTTATGCCAAAAAAGTAATACAAGCTATTCATGTTCCACTTAGTAATAAAATACGGACTTTTCTGAATATGTGGTTTACGAAATGTGTTAAGGTACAACTTGTGGTTTATTAACGTGGTTTAGAAATAGGCAGCTTGAGTTGAGAGAGGTGATGAGTAAATTGTTTCATTTTTTTACAATTTTGAGCGTTTATAGGAGAATGTGTGGAGCAAGCATTATTTGACGTGTAGGTGTGGGTTCAACAAAAAGATCGCTTGTCAATAAGGCATTCTTGCTGTTAAAATTCAATTATTAATAGCCTTTATCGACCATCAGCAATGTAGTCCCTTTTTGATTGATGGAAATTGTCACGTAAGTTCCACTACTCGCCGCCGCATCGCCTACAGCGCATTCGTTGGTCTATCGCTCACAAGATGTCATTAATTCATGTAAACTTACGTACTGAAAAAAAAAAGTTTTACTCTTTGCTATAAATTACCCTTTCGCACGTCAAAAACTCCAAGATGGTGCTGAAGGTCATAGAGAACCAAGTCTACCTTTGGAATCATTACTTGTCAAAATTTGACATTAGCAATCCACAGTTAGGTGACAACCAAACCAAACCATTATAAACCTTAAAGTAATAATAAAACAAAGTTGTTTTTTGTTAAATTATTGTTTGTACCAAATGAACTTCAGCACTTGATGAACTTCAAATGAACTTCAACAGTTGAATTTCAAATGACGCGAAATTTGACAGTTGCACATGTCGAATAGGGGCCCAGGTCTCTTGCCATCGTCCCGAGCTATTTTTTGATTTCATAAGCATAAGTCTTCACGGCATTTCTGAAGACATTTTAATACAGCGAATCCACGTTCTGATAGCCATTTCCATGACGTCTGTTAGCCAGGAGCCATTATCGATCTTTTTTTGATATTTATATACCATCTGTAACAAAATATTAACGTAAAAAAAATATACCTAATAAATTCAAAGTGAACACGCTATCCGCTTTGCCCATTCAGTCAGTTAAAGAATATACTTTAATAAGCAATAGAAGCATCTTGAATTAAAATTCGAGATAATTACTGTGACAAAATAACATACAATGTACTTACCTTTCAAAATCGAATATTTTGCACTAAAAACACATTTTGACTCGTCACCGACGACACTCACAGCGACCGCTCCCTGTGACGCTTGCCGCTCATAGAGCGAAGGATCCTGAACATCATATAGGCGCGTGGTGCGACAAGGTCGAATAGTTTAGGATTGGGAGCCCGAATTCGCTTTGCCTGGGTTGTTCGCTTTACCCGGACTTCCCCTACTTGATCTCGTATCCAGAACTAAAAAGAGTCGTTTGACATTTGCGAGATAGTATTTCATGAGATTAATACGTTATGTTAATCTTAAACCTTTTACGAATTAAAGTTAAATTATTTATTTACGTGGCTCCACGTATTTTCAATTATATTAACTACTAATTAATTGCAAGATTGCTATTCTTATATCTCTCTCTTTTATTATTATACTAAGTCTTATTGATATATATGTAAATAGGTATGTGTAATATTGTAATGTAAATGTAACCAAGCTCACCTCATGGCCTGGAAGCACTTGAACACGCCGCCGTCGGCGTTGCCTCCTTTTTTCAGCGCTTTCCAGTTCTTCTGCACGCAGAATGCCATCACGAATTTGTTATCTAGTAAAAGAAATCCATAATTTGCCTGATATCCATTTAAATACTTAACAATTGTATGACTACTAAGCTTTTACTCGTTTACCCCTACTTGAGACACACGTTCTTGTAGTCTGGAATACAGGTACCTTCTATAACAGTGTTGAAGAATAAAAAGAGCCTTTACGAGCTGGTGTGGTGAAATGAACTAATGAGATTTTTTAGAAAGCATCCTCTCTTAACGAGAACCTCTAGAATTAAGACAAACATTATTTAAACGAGGATAATTGTCACAAAATCGTCGGTACCTTAAGATTTCAATTACAGGTATAAGTTTCACTGTATTGCAATTTTTTCAATACTCACTTTCGAGTTGCTCGCTAGGCCAAAGGAAGTACCACGCGGTGCAGGCCAGGTTGATGAGGAGGACGACCAGCAGGATGGCACCGACCACCCAGTCCAGCACGTCAATGGGCAAGCTGTCGGATTGCGTCTTGCAGTAACGCACGGACAGGGTTTCCACCTGAGATATAAAACTTTTACTTAGATAATTTAAATTTAGTTTTTGCAGATTAAATTCAAAGCAGATCATGTTTGTTACCGGACGACATAAACGTAACGTAACGGAACGGTCGAGAGAACTGTAACGTTTTAGTTACATATTTATAGTAATTTGCCTTTGGTCAATAACCCCGATGTAAATAAAGATGGGTTCAGGCAGTCCCTCAGACAAGGAGCCCTATTTCTGAGGTTATCCTCACTAACCACTCTAGCAAGTGCTTTTTAGCGCAGGCCTACCTGCAGGCCTGCCTCTGTGAATGGAGACTCTCAGGGCTAGGGTTTGCACGACGGATCCGAAATGTATGGGAAGATCCGTGGATCCGGATCCAGATCCGGATAATTTCATACATTCCGGATTGCAAACCCTACTCATGGCTATTTGCTGGATTTTCCTCCCGGTCCACGGTGTCGATTAGTGCAGACCTACCTGCAGACCGTAGCCTCGGTGTATGGAGGCGTTAAGGCAGTCCCTCAGGGCCATTTCGGTGGACTCTCCTCCCGTGGCATGGGTGAGGTTGAGACCGCAATGCTGGTTCGCGCAGACACCGCGGTGGAGCTTCGAGTGCTTGTAGTGCTTTGCAATGTGCATTGAGAAGTTCTGGGGAAAAAGAAAAGCTTATTGTAGGATTTTTTACTTTGTTTTCTGACCAAATCTTAGTAAACTCTAAGGGCCACTTGCACCATCTCACTAACCATGTTAACTCCAGGTTTAACCGATTAACGCCGGGTTAGTGGAATGGTGCAAGTGGCGCTTATAATCATGTAGATTGTAAGTAATCATCAAATTAAGGCACTTCTCAATGGCACCTTTTTCCAGCAGCTCCGAAATAAAACACGTATATTGTACCTTGATGAACTGATAAAGCGGTGTCTCATCCTCCATCAGCTCCAGGTCGACGATACAGTACACCGCCTCAGGGTCCCGCAGGCAGAGGTCATAGTCGTCCAGCTCGGAGAGCACGGGCATGGAGTAGTAATCGAATTCGTGGGCGCCATCTGGTGAAGGCAACGTACGTTAATAGAGGTACATAATTACAGGTGATTGTAGTTAAGTAGCGTGAAGTTGCCACTCACAGGAACAAGGCAGAACGGCATTGTTTATACTTCGTTTTTTTAGCATTAGAAATAAGGTAAACAATCTTGATGTGTCTTTTAATTGAAAAACACATTTTAAAAATAAGTTTCGGTAAATATGTAAGAATTATGAATCTAATACGATCTTTTATAATCTTCTGCTTTCATAAGTAATAGTTATTGATTTTTAAAAAGTGTTTTTCAATTAAAAGACATGTCAAAATCGCTTACCTTCTTTGAAGTTCTTTCTAATGCTAAAAAAACGAACTATAGTGTAGGTTGAATACGCTATGGCGGGACAACTTCGTGACGCTTTTTATGTTTACTTCAATGGGATGTCAACCTAATTATTTCTTATTTTTTACCTTGCAATAAAGATTAATTGGCCGATAAACCCGTTTATATAATGTTCTCAAGCTTGCGTGGAAATATTGTCATTGCGTTGGTTTGTCATAATCGGCGACGTACTATTAAGTAGGTACTAGCTAGAGATGACATCAAATTACGTAGGAATGTAGGGTAGTCTTTTTACTTACGAAACAGTATTTTCTGAGCGTAATCTTAATGACGGTGATATTCAGTCTAAAGTACCTAGTTAAACCTTTTAAAGTTTAATTATAGTAGGTAAATTAGGAGAAATACAAAGATCACCCGTTTGCATGTCACAATCAATCCTGTTCCAATCGGCACTCCTTATTTTATTTGCACACACGAGTATGATATAAGCAAGTTAAACTGAGCCTACTGCGTAAGGTATTTTTGTACTTTCAACAGCGTAAGTAAACCTGCCATTTGAAACGCGTTTCAACACATCCTAAGTTAGTCTAATGCTTACCTAGTTGCTTCATAATCCTCACCAACATCCGATAGGGAAAAAATAGAATACTTAATTACAGACAAATTCGTGTAACGTTTGTAATATTTGGGTAATAATGACAGCGTTCTTTTTGTGATGTAGATTAAAAATGGCAGGATTGTGATTAAAGTTTTTCTTTTTATCATTTTTCAGTATTTTTCAGTATTTTTTTATTTTATTTATTTATTCAGGTAATTACAACACAATATCTAATCTTAATTACAAAAGTATCGGTAAACCAGTAAGGTTTGTCTCGATACTCCATCCGCGGTAGATTTTATACAACAATAGAATATCTTTTAACTTAAGAAACTACTTACATTCATAACATGCTCAACTTAATCTATCATTTAAATTACAACAACCGACACCACTGCACTGAGCGCTAAATAAATAACATTATTTACTTTTGTGAAGGTGTATAATAGGTAAGTATAGAGTGTTAATTCCCAGAACGATGCCTAATACATGCCACGACGGACGAAATGCCTAATCTATATATATAAATGCAAGTGTCCTGACTGACTGACTGACTGACTGACTGACTGACTGATTCATCAACGCACAGCCGAAACTACAAAAGCTAGAAAGTTGAAATTTGCACACTAGGTTGCATTTGTAAAGTGTACAAGAGATAAGAAGCGATTTTGAAAAATTCAACCCCTAAGGGGGTTAAAAAGGGGATGAAAGGTTGTATGGGGTTCAAGTTTTAGTTTAAGCTAGAAATTTGAAACTTTGTGAAAATGTATTATATTAAAAAACAAGAAAACTCATTTCAGCGTTTTCGAAAATTCATCCCCCAAGGTGGTGAAAAAGGGGTTGAAAGTTTGCATGGAGATCAAACATTTTTGTGAGTGTGTGACTTTAAACTTTGTATATGGGTATATTATTATAAGACAGGAAAAGTAATTTCAGCGTTTTTGAAAATTCATCCCCTAACAGGGTTAAAAGGGGGTTGAAAGTTTGAATCCATTACAAATGCTTTGAAACTTCTTAGAAAGGCATAATAGCCGATTACAAAAAAAGTGATTGCGACGTTTTAGGAAATTCAAGCCCTAAGGGGGTAAAAAAGGGGATGAAACTTTGTCTTGGGGTGCAAATTTTATTTTAAGCTAGGACCTTGAAACTTTGCAAAAAGGTATTAAATTAAAAAACAAGAAAACTAATTTCAGCGTTTTTAAAAATTCATCCCCCGAGGTGGTGAAAAGGGGGTTGAAAGTTTGTACGGAGATCAAATATTATTGAGAGTGCAGGACTTGAGTCTTTGTATAAAGCCATATTATTAAAACTCAAGAAAAGTAATTTCAGCGTTTTTAAAAATTCATCCCTTTAAAGGGTTAAAAAGGGGTTAAAAGTTTGAATCCATTACAAATGCTTTGAAACTTCTTAGAAAGGCATAATAGCCGATTACAAAAAAAAGTAATTGCGACATTTTAGGAAATTCAACCCCTAAGAGGGTAAAAAAGGGGACGAAACTTTGTCTTGGGGTGCAAATTTTATTTTAAGCTAGGACCTTGAAACTTTGCAAAAAGGTATGAAATTATTAAACAAGAAAACTAATTTCAGCGTTTTTAAAAAGTCATCCCCCGAGGTGGTGAAAAAGGGGTTGAAAGTTTGTACGGAGATCAAATATTATTGAGAGTGCGGGACTTGAGTCTTTGTATAAAGCCATATTATTAAAACTCAAGAAAAGTAATTTCAGCGTTTTTAAAAATTCATCCCTTAAAAGGGTTAAAAAGGGGATGAAAGGTTGTATGGGGTTCAAGATTTATTTTAAGCTAGGAATTTGAAACTTTGTAAAAATGTATTATATTAAAAAATAATAAAACTAATTTCAGCGTTTTCGAAAATTCATCCCCCAAGGTGGTGAAAAAGGGGTTGAAAGTTTGTATGGAGATCAAATATTTTTGTGAGTGTGTGACTTTAAACTTTGTATATGGGTATATTATTATAAGACAGGAAAAGTAATTTCAGCGTTTTTGAAAATTCATCCCCTAACAGGGTTAAAAAGGGGTTGAAAGTTTGAATCCATTACAAATGCTTTGAAACTTTTTAGAAAGGCATAATAGCCGATTGCAAAAAAAAGGAATTGCGACGTTTTAGGAAATTCAACCCCTAAGGGGGTAAAAAAGGGGATGAAATTTTGTCTTGGGGTGCAAATTTTATTTTAAGGTAAGACCTTGAAACATCGCAAAAAGGTATTAAATTAGAAAACAACAAAACAAATTTCAGTGTTTTTAAAAATTCATCCCCCGAGTTGGTGAAAAAGGGGTTTAAAAGTTTGTACGGAGATCAAATATTTTTTAGATTAACTCTCAAGAAAAGTAATTTCAGCGTGTTCAAAAATTCATCCCTTAAAAGGGTTAAAAAGGGGATGAAAGATTGTATAGGGTTTATATTTTATTTTAACCTACGAATTTGTAACTTCGTAAAAAGTATTTCATTAAAAGAGAAGAAAACTATTGTTAGCGTTTTTCAAAATTCAACATTTAAGGTGGTGAAAAAGGGGTTGAAAATTTGTATGGAGGTCAATATTTTTTGTAAGTACGGGACTTGAATCTTTGTATAATGACATATTATTACAATACGAGAAAAGTAATTTCAGCGTTTTTAAAAATTCATACCCTATAAGGGTCCAAAAGGGGTTGAAAGTTTGTATAGGGTTCAAATTTTATTTAAAGCTAGGAACTTGAAACTTCGTAAAAAGGTATTTTATTAAAAAACAAAAAAACCTATTCAGCGTTTTTAAAAATTCATCCCCCGAGGAGGTGAAAAAGGGGTTGAAAGTTTGTATGGAGATCAAATATTTTTGAGAGTGCGAGACTTAAATCTTTGTATAAAGCCATAGTATTAGAACACAAGAAAACTTATTTCAGCGTTTTTAAAAATTCATCCCATAACAGGGTTAAAAAGGGGTTGAAAGATTGAATAGGTTATAATTTTATTTAAAGCTAGGAACTTGAAGCTTCGTAAAAAGGTATTTTATTAAGAGAAAAGAAAACTAATTTCAGAGTTTTTGATAATTCATCCCCCAAGGTGGGGGGTCGAAAATTTGTATGGAACCCAAATATTTATCGGAGTGCGGGACTTGAATCGTTTATAAAGGCATATTATTACAATACAAGAAAAGTAATTTCAGCGTTTTTAAAAATTCATCCCCTAAAAGTTTAAACAGGGGTTGAGAGTTGGTAGAGGGTTCAAATTTTATTTAAAGCTAGGAACTTCAAACTTCGTAAATAGGTAGTTAGGTAGTAGGTTTTATTAAATAGTGGACTTGAAAATCTTCTGGGGGTTGAGAGAGATTATATCGAGATTATCGAGAACAATTTTATTCAGTTAGGGGCTTGAAACTTCGTAGCCAGGTTGTGAAAGACAAATCTCATGCGTTGTATAATAATTAACAAATGATTAACCGTCCCTACTGCTATCTTTTGCTGCATAATGTTCTAAGCTAATGTAGAATTTATAACCACCAATATACAAATCCACGCGTACGAAGTCGCGGGCAACAGCTAGTACATATAATATATATATATAAAGTCTAAATTTGAATAATGTTGATCGATGTTAGACCTACCTATATTAAGAGCCCATCAACGTGCACACTAGCGCTACTGCTAAATAGTCGTGATTATTTATATTTAACGAAAGATAATTGAAAAAAGGACCGCTACGTACTGTCTTATATTAAAGTACCTTTTGAATACATCAAGCTAGTTTTTATGCTCCTGGATTCGTCTATCTATGAACTCAAAACAAGAATTAGAATTAGAATTAGAATTAGAATTGTTTATTGCACTCATATTAGTATACAGATCTTAAAAACTACTTAGTACAGTTCCACATGAACCCTGTAAGGGTATAGCAATATACTTAACACTAACTTATGAGATAACATGCATCATAGGCTTAAGCCACAAACAAAAACGGCCATTTTAACTTTGGACGCATGGATTGACGAATCCAGCAACATAAAAACTAGTTTGATTTATTCAAAAGGTACTTTAATATAAGATACGTATAAGATACGTAGCGGCCTCCTTTTTTAAATATCTTTCGTTAATTTTAAATAATCATGATTATTTAGCTGTGGCGCTAGTGTGCACCAGGGATGTTGCGAACATCCGCATCCGCATCCGCAACCGCGGAACTTCCGCATTATTTTCAACATCCGCATCTGCATCCGCATCCGCATAAAATCGATGCGGAGCTTATGCGGATGCGGATGTCGAACAAGTCGGTACAGGAACGTCTTAGTGGCGGCGTAAGTGCTAAGTAATTTCGTCATTACCTATAACGAAATCGTCTAGATCCAGAAAAGTCGGCCAAGTTACTGTTTATTAAATATAACGCACCTATATTCTTGCTCAAATACTAAACGTTTCGTTTTTTTTTAATAACAAAATACTAAAAATGGAATATTTGACGTTTTCTAAGTACCTAATCTTGACATCCGCATCCGCATCCGCATCCGCGGATGTGAGCCTTTAAATATCCGCATCCGCATCCGCATCCGCGGATGCCAAAAAATCTGCATCCGCAACATCCCTGGTGTGCACGTTGATGGGCTCTTAATATGTTCCACAGTAGGTACATTATCTTCACAACATGAATTGCAATAAGAGGGGAATTATTGAATTGCATTACATACATCTCTATGTTAGTTTGATTTGATATTTACGGCTTAGTTGTATTTTATAATTATTGATGTGTTTTTTTTTTGCTGTATGTAAATTCCATATTGACGTGTAAAAGTGCCCTTGTGGCCTATTTGCTGAATAAATGTTGATATTTGATATTTGCATAGTTTTGAGTTCATGCAGGGCAACTTATAAGTAAGTAATTAATATTCATAGTAAAGTTATTTTTAAATAATTTAAAATTGTTGGGCTACGCGCAAGAACGGCAGACTGTTCTGTCCACCTCACACAACTATCGGTAAAAAGTAGATTTTACTACTGGAAATGCGTTTTCACCAACGCATAACGGGCAATTAGTGTTAAATATGAAAATATAGTCTGGCAAACACAACTTGTCAGTCAATAAGAACCAGGAAAATTATACTCATCCCTTTCTTTTGGGTGCTAGTACTAGCGTAAGACAAAGACAGTATGATTCTCTCTGTTTATGTTTGAAATGAGATAGTCCTGGGCCAAACTATACTTTTCAAATATCCATAAACAATAAATAAACACCTAGTTGTCAATACAAAAGTTCAACGCAGTTCATTCACTTTTATTGCACAAGGTTTGGTTACCGGAACCACATCATTGTTTCAACAACCTGTAAGCACGCCTTCAAGGAGGATGTAAGGTTATTTAGTACCTAAAGTCTATTTTTTTATTCGGTAGACTGAAATGTCAGTTAATAGTATGGAATGACATTTCATGTTCATACCATGTTCATACTATTAACTGTCATTTCAGTCTACCGAATAAAAAAATAGACTTTATTTACTAAACATTTAATTTAATAACTATAAAAAACACTTGATATTGATCAAGCCGCAAAAATATTAAAGTTAGCTTAGAAATAACAGTTTAAATGCTATAACTAAATTAATAAATAAACAATGTAAGACCTTAGTACAACGGAGCCTATGGCTGAAACAATCGGCATGCAATCGGTGAGCAACAGTCTCATACAAGCTGCAGTTGACACGCAGTTCTTTTTTTCTATCCTAATCTGTTGGGGTCATCCCTTGAGCTCATGCCAATCGTAAAATAAGGTGATAAAAGCTTTGATCTAAAACATGAAGATATCCTATAGGTGATATATATATATATATGTTAATCAAAAATTCTCAAATGAATTACTAATTATAATTTTAATAGGGGATATAATTGTGGGATGAGAGTTAAAAAAAATAAAACTGATTTTTGAATCACCCTAAATTAATACTAAATGTATTATACAATTTTCAGACGTGTTTTTTTTATAAGTTTCTTGATTGGCAGATACTGTTGTTATTAAAGTATAATTGATAATATAGTTTGTCAAAGGACTGTCTCATTTCAAACATAGACAGAGATAATCATACTAACTTTGTCTTACACTAGTACGTATCTAGACCCAAAAGAAAAGGATGAGTATAGTTTTTTTTTGTTCTTACTGACAATAATTTGGTTTGACCAATTATAGTTATTAATTTGTGGCATTAATAAATGAATGGGAATGCGGTGTGTGGCAAGCCGCGGCGGTCCGCGACGGCGCTTTCGCAAGGACCACTATCTGGCATTTACGCAAGTACAATTTTGCCGGCCTTGGCCGTGGTTCGAAATGTGATAATTTAGTAGATGATAGTATCTTTGGTGATTTTAAATTCAAAACAAGGACAGTACAAAATGTACCTAATCAAAAACACAGCATGCACCTAGTTACCTAAATATCATAACATTTAACGCATCGATATATCTTTTAGAAAAATGTTCTTGTGGTTCTGGCAGATGTCAAATCGGTAAAGGGTAATAAGAAGGTTACGTTAGTGGATCTGACGTCTGACATTAAATCCCGAGGTCTCAGGTTCAAATCCTGGCTCCTTCCAATGAGTTTTTCGGTACTTATGAACGGAATAAATATAATTTGATATTGATTACTAGCTTTTAGGTAAAGGAAATAATTGTGAGGAAACCTGCATATACCCGCGAAGAAATTCAAAGGTGTATGTTAAGTGCCCAACCCGCATTGGGCCAGCGTGGAGATTGCATATGCTCTCGCGCATGAGAGGAGACCTGTGCCCATCACATACATGGGACATATATAGGCTGATATATTTATTTACTTGTACAGTCGCCATTAGATTAGTTAAGCAGCCAAGATGTTCACAAAAATCCAAACAAAGCCTATCAAGATATTAAAGTGCATGTTTAGATATTTTTGAAAATCTCGCCGTTCCGATGTATTTATTGGCGACTGTAGGTACCTAAAACAAGCAACAACGGTTGTACTCCGGGAGTGCCGATAGAAGTGAAAACTCACCTCACTATGTTACCGACGCCCGTTAACACGATACAGTATACGTTTAGCGGAGGTATTCTATTTATTTATTATATATTATTATCATTCTCAAATAAGATCACACTTTTTCATTGACATGTTTATCTACATACTGCCATGACAACGACAAATTATTTGAACATAGGTAAAGAGTCTTGAAAAGGAGTCCGCAACATAAATGTCAAATAACATTGAGTTTTTCTTTATTGATTTAAATGCCATCAAAATTATGAGTGGCCACCTTACGGGGCTTGCGGTCACGTGATCGCCTTACGCCCCTTACGGTCACGTGATCGCCTTACGCTGTCTCGAGTTTATCATTTTTTCCCCACCTCAAAAAGTGCCCAGCGCCGCTAAAGAAGTTTTCACTTCAAAAATTAAGTTATAGAATCCCCGGGGCTCAAGTCCTCGCATTTAGCCGGTATTTTTTATTAATGATGTAGGTAACTAAGTAAGACAATGATTAATTAATAATTGGAGATAAATACGAGTAGTTGGCTCAGTTGTCACAAGTGAGCTCTTCCGAGAGCTTGGCAAGCACCTCAGGGAGAAGGGGAATGACCCTCGTTCTGAGTCATGGCAACAGGTCTCCATCGCCATAGAGCGGGGTAACGCTGCTAGTGTGATGGGGACCTTTGGACCCTGCAGCATGGCTCAGAACGGGTTTTAATAGGGATGATGACACATGTTGAATTTTATAACAAAATCTAGTAAAATAGATAGCAAACGAGCAATTTATCACAATAATGTGGATATTAAAATAAAATATTGAAAAATTACAAAAATACAGGACCTGAAAGTTTCAAAATTTAAGTTTTTTTTTACTTCCAAAAACGATAAAAGTAAGGGTACCATTCGATTCCTTACATTTCATTCAAAAAAATATTGTATAGCAACTATATACATAAACGCAATATTTCACCGACAAAAACGCAATTTTCTTGTTTTGTCCATACTACAAGATGGGCACCCAGAGACCTTGACGTCACGTTCCCTTGTCGTTTTGTATAGGGCGTTTCGCGAGTGAAGTGCGACTGTCGGCCTTTGACTAGAATTTCTGACTTTTGTGTTACTTTAATGCAATGGGATGGGTCCCATATAGACATTTGATCCTAAAAACAAACCCGATCGATTGATACCATAAATGAAAATTAGTCATGTGGCCTATTGTTTAAGTTTTGTACGTATTTAGACAAAGAAATGTCGTCACAATATTCTCTCAGATGGTAACAAATATTGTTACTTACCTATCCTAACCTAACACGCATTTCCTGCTCGTAGGATAGGGGAAACTGGGGAGGGTTGATCACCCCTTTTGTTTTTAGCATACATTTTCTTAACTATTTGTAGTGTTGAAAAACTTTATAGACCATACGACTCAGAATTTATCTCTTCATTAATAGTTTGAATTAGAACAGATTTGTGCAATAAATTAGATCATTATTTAATGAAAACCCATACTGTTGACTTTTACCATGTGTCCCCTATGTAAGGGAGACTTGTTTACCCCTGGTCGGGAGCCTTGATCCTAGGGGGATCATGTGACCCTGGTTCTTGGGACACATGGTAAACATATTTTTACCATGTCTCCCCATACCAGATTCTCATTGATTATATAACACGGATCGCTATTAGCAATGCATCTATAATTTGTAAAATACACAGCAAACATATATATATTGCATCTTCCATGCTTTGAAGTTGTATTTCCGGTAATCAGATGTCTAAGCCGAAGGGATCAAGTCTTCCAGATTTGGGGACACTTGGTAAAAAGATTTTAAGGGGCAATGTCATATTTCGAGGGTAGTATCTACATTAATTTATTCACTTTATCTACAGAAAATTAATATATGAAGATATCAAACACATATTAATTCATAATCTTATACTTTTAAAAAACAATGTAATCGTATTATCCATAAAACAACATAAAATAGGGAATCAATTTTTGTACAAAAAAAAAAAATCTAAGTTATTAACATAAAATTTCTTGTAACAAGCTAATTTTTTTAACGTTCTTATGAAGGTATTTTTAGCGTCAGATACCTACAGCAATTTTAATTTTTTTACCCATCACTGGTCGTTATTGTTTACTGTAATAAATAAGTTTAGAAATTTACTGCTCACGTTTCGAGGACGGTGTTTGAGCTGCATAATCCTAAAATCCTTTCTATGGACCGTCGGTTATATAGTACATAAGGTCGGAAAGCCATTGAAATAGCATTTCATCCATAAAAACAAATATCGTCGGTTGAAAACCAAATATCGTTATAAGTGTTTTTTGTCGACCGAGTAACATCCCCTGTGTGTAAAACGTTTAACTTGATAAAAAAGCGGCCAAGTGCGAGTCGGACTCGCCCATGAAGGGTTCCGT
Organism: Cydia amplana; assembly: GCF_948474715.1. Taxonomy (NCBI): domain Eukaryota; kingdom Metazoa; phylum Arthropoda; class Insecta; order Lepidoptera; family Tortricidae; genus Cydia; species Cydia amplana. Next base: position 15,492,841 of record NC_086070.1, on the reverse strand, counting down.
ATTTAGGCGATTTATGACGTATAAAAAAAAAAACTACTTACTAGATCTCGTTCAAACCAATTTTCGGTGGAAGTTTACATGGTAATGTACATCATATATTTTTTTTAGTATTATCATTCTCTTATTTTAGAAGTTAAAGGGGGGGGGGACACACATTTTACCACTTTGGAAGTGTCTCTCGGGCAAACTATTCAGTTTAGAAAAAAATGATATTAGAAACCTCAATATCATTTTTGAAGACCTATCCATAGATACCCCACACGTATGGGTTTGATGAAAAAAAAATTTTTGAGTTTCAGTTCGAAGTATGGGGAACCCCAAAAATTTATTGTTTTTTTTCTATTTTTGTGTGAAAATCTTAATGCGGTTCACAGAATACATCTACTTACCAAGTTTCAACAGTATAGTTCTTATAGTTTCGGAGAAAAGTGGCTGTGACATACGGACGGACAGACAGACGGACAGACGGACAGACGGACAGACAGACAGACAGACATGACGAATCTATAAGGGTTCCGTTTTTTGCCATTTGGCTACGGAACCCTAAAAAGACCAAGTACGGGTAGTTCGTAAAATGTTGATGTCAACTTTAGTCAGTCTTTTCAAAGGCCACGGGGATAATTCCGTTTTCGAAGTCGGTTGTATAATTAAAAACTGAATTATACGCCATTAAATTCCGTTATAATAAACAATAATGAGTCAAAAACCTTGAAAGTTTAAATCAGTGTTTCTCTGGTCGTACTTTCGCGGCATGATTTACTAAAGAAAAGAAAATATTTATGATAGCTCTATGAATCATTTTGTAAGTAAATTTATTACAATGTATACTTGATCGCTTTGGGGGTGACATGATCCCGGAATCATATCTCCCCTGAAGAAAAAGACAAAGTCTCCCCATACATAGTAAGATTATAAAACGTGCCGTACTCGAAACATGTGTTCGCGTATATCAATGTAATCCAAGTTAATCATCACTTCAATAAACAACAAATAAAATAAGCACACTCACTAACATCATTTCCATCTCATATTATAAAATAAATCCAGTTAAAGCTTACCGAAAATTTAATATAGTACGCAGAAAATCTTTCACCGTCCGCCATTTTTGAACCACTGACTTTTCCGATACAGTGCCATGACAGAACATGAAGTTAGGAACGAATGAATGAGTGTTACTAGCGCAAAAAATTGTATCTCGTTTGGTTTGATTAAAAATGAAGTTTACCAAGTGTCCCCTAGGGATCGACCCTCCCCACCCTCACCTATAGTAGCTTTGTTTGAACTGCTGGGCATGTAATTTCTTATTTTTTCCTCAGAATTTCCTGAATCACACAACGAGAAGCTTCAGCTTGTTTGTTTATCTCATATAATTATATTTATAAGTGCGGTGAATGTAGCACGCTCAACGTCGAGGACGCGTCGAGCAAGTTCGGACAAGGTTATTATTTTTGGAACATTCGTCAATATTGAATGTCGTTACGAAACCCATACATGCAAATTGTAGGTTTCTATAATCTCCGATGGGGTAATCCAGCGGGAAAATTATAGACGAAAGGGATTTCGCTAAACTTAAGGAGCAGGGATGTTGCGGATGCCGATTTTTTGACATCCGCGGACGCGGATGCGGATGCGGATTTTTAAAGGCTCACACGCGGATGCGGATGCGGATACGGATGTCAAGATAGTACCATAAAAAAACGTCAAATATTACATTTTAGTAATTTTTATTTCAAAAAACCGCCAAGTGCGAGTCGGACTCGCGTTCCAAGGGTTCCGTACATTAAGTCCCACTCACGCTTGACTGCTCATTTCTAATAGGTTTTTTTGGTTAATGACTAAATTACCTAGCAGACTAGGACTTACGCCGATGCTAAGACGTTCCTGTACCAACCTGTTCCACATCCGCATCCGCATTAAATCCGCATCGATTTTATGCGGATGCGGATGCGGATGCGGATGTTGAAAATAATGCGGAAGTTCCGCGGTTGCGGATGCGGATGCGGATATTCGCAACATCCCTGTTAAGGAGCACTGCGGCGAACGCATGAAGGTAGGTTTAGACCTACTCGTACTCGTCTCGTAGGGACTAAATTTCATCCTAATATTTTAATACTAGCTTATAAAGTTATACGTGGTGGACTTTGTAATGGACCTATGCTGGATGCGTGTGTGTACATTCTGATGATCATTTATTGTTGTATTTCCCGAGGTACTGTAAATGTATTGATGATACGAAAATAGCATTCAATTTATTGTCAACATATATTACTTTATTGTCAGAGGTTACAATATGAATCTTGAAGAATGACATTGACATTACATACGCGGCAAATAAATCGTTTTAGTACGTGATTGGTTATTAATTACTGACCTCTGTTCACCTAAGCACTAAGCACGCCTTGAAGTGTAGAACGCATTAGAGTAAGTGAAGATGATCCTAAGCCACTGCAGTAAATGTAGCTAAGTAAAATTATAATTATAGGTAAGTGTATAATAACGATGATATCCTGGTGACAAAATGGTAGGTACTTATTCGATTTATTTAATGCTCATAGTGATTGGCACTGTTGTGATGGCGATGCCACAAAAGGGCTGTCAATTAAACTGTTCGAAACGGATTAGGTATGTATGTTAAAAAAACCTATTGAATGTTAAAATATTAAACAATTCTTTATTCGGTCAATTAGGTTCAACATTTTGTATCTATGGAACTATATCATTGTTCGAGCGTCACGAATAACCGAATCACGTGACTTGTTTGTTTACATTATTTTCTTTTCAAGCCCGAATGTAATACTATCAAGATGTTTGAATTCCGTAGTTTGGCCGCTATATCAATATTTTTATGTTTTTTTGTGCAGTTAAAATATATTAATATAGATTCGTGCTGTTTTATTTTATAATTTGATTGGTAGCCACAGCCCGACGTTTAATTGTGTTAACCCAGAGTGGCAGGATGCCGATGCCGGGAAACGATTGATTGAGTCAATTAATTCTGAAGGAAATTGACGGATACAACGGCGGCAACAACAGTAATGCAGCTGCTGTTGAAATTCGAACGTCATCTTTATAATCGATTAAGCTAACCCGATTTTCACACAGGATTTCTCGCCAATCTGCCTCTTCGTATACTGTAATGTCATGTTCGATACCAGGCCAAATAAAAAAAATAAGTGCGTGCGATTAGGTATGTACCTATTTGAAAATTTCGATTAATGTATGTCGGATGACAATGACAGTGTGCAAGATAGGTAATACCATCGAGTTGTCATATACAAAGAGTGATGTCTGTATTAAAACAACAAGACCGATGTGATCCCATAGTCGGTAGTAGATAGATGAGGGCTTTTAAATAAAAGAAGCAAATGATCAATACCTACGAGTACCTACAAGTTATTAAAAAAAAAATTGTGACTTTTTGTCCACAACATGGCCTTGTTGATTGCCTCTTGCTCTTTTTAACTATATTATGACGTCAATAAGATCATTATTTCTTCAATAACACTAAAATTTATTCGTGACCATATGAAATATATTATTGTGAATGGTAAATAGGTATCAAGGAACTAAAAAAAAATGTCGTAATCGGCATAATTTTAAACCTAGTGAAATATTCCACTCAATTGTCGATAGTTTTAGTATCATAGGAAAGTTAATTTAAAATAAACTTCTCCGCTTTGTTTGATTCAATTCATAAATAAGAAATAAATAAATATTTGGCGACAAACTTACACAGATCGACCTAGCCCCGAACTAAGCAAAGCTTGTACTATGGGTACGGTAAGATACACACACACATATATATTATATAGATAAATACATACTTCAATACATAGTAACATCCATAACTCAGGTAAGGTAACACACAAATAAATGCCCTTACCAGGATTCGAACCCGGGACCTCCTGCTTCGGAGGCAGGGTCACTAACGACTAGGCTAGGAGGCCGTTTGTGTAACTTCTAGTATCTCCATTCAGACTTAACAATTTGATATGGTTTTGATACTACCCTGACGATCGTCTTAGGGCGGGTTGCATCAACCATAGGTGACGGACTGACTAGTGAATAATGTCACTTAGCAGTGACCTATGAGGCTTCCCATACAATAAAATTTAGCGAACTCTTTAACAGTGACCGACGGTTTGGTGCAACGGACCCTTAGTGATTGTCACGCATCTCACACACTACTTTAACTTCATCTCGCATGTGCCCATCAGCGACAGCGAGGTTTTGTCAAAATCAGTTCACAAACAGAACAAATTGTTAATTCTAAATCGGTCTCCTGGTCAATTAATTGTGTGTTTGATTGAATTCGGTATTAAAAATATTTACATATATTTATGAATTAATGAAAACTTTATTTCAGGCAACTACCTAGTGGCCCATACATAAATACCTTGAAACTAGCATACATATTATTAAAATATATGTATTTTCAAACGAAACACTTTATGTAGACAGGAAAGCAATGGCCTTTATGTAGGTACGAGCATTCGGTTTTGAGTAGTTTAAGAAAAAATATTTAAATAATCATATATTCGATATATATTTTGTATTATTGTAAATAATTGAAATCATTTATCATCATTAATCATAAATAATGTATTATTATTAAAATAATCGCCGATTTGATTTTAATGTGGGTAAGACGCGATCTACGTGGCCGGGCCCAAGGACTAAGAGAGGCAAAGGACGCCCTAGAGATCGCTGGGTTAATGATATTAAAAAAACTGCCGGAGAAAACTGGATACAGAAAGCCCATTCAAGGTCAACTTGGAAACTGTTGGAGGAGGCCTTCACCCGTCAGGGGCCTTAATTACCACTAATATAATTTACAATTAATATTCATTATGTAATAGTTAAGGTAGATTAAGGATGAAAATAAAGGCTTTATTATTTTAAGACGCGAGCTAGATAAAAACACGTCGGTTAGCAGCCCGATCACGTTAACCGGGAATCTATCACGAGGTTGAATCATGGAAATATTCTCATTAAAATAAAGTGATGCGATGAACAGGTTAGAACGAGACGGATGCTGTTATCTCCGTGATAAACGTGACCCCCGTCATACGTTATGTGACTATAAGTGTAACGGATCTTCTGAAGGCAGGGGGTCGGTAGTTTGGGACATAATGTACGATTAGGGGTGCTATCCGTCCGGACCCCGGCATTCACAAAGCTAATAGGTCAGTTGGCTTTTAGCAGACCAACGTAAGCCTGATCTCCGATTGCTAGTAGTTGTTGGCAATTCTGGAATCAAGTTATAGGAGGAGCTCACAGTTGATATATATTTTGTTAACATTTGTCCTCGTTTACCAGAGCCGGGTATATCCGGGTGTTAAATAAAAATAAATACAAAAATACAAGAAATCTTGTTAGTGAAAATAATGAGCATGTTTAGTGACTAAATTAGACCATAATTTTGTAGGCAGATAATACAGAGGCATGGGTTCTAAATTGTGTCGGTCTTTGACAACTTTAAATTGCTTTATTGACTGGTTTAACTTCAGCAAAACCAGCAAACTACGTGCAACATGCTTGAACAAACGGCAAATTTAATAATAGCCCTTTAAAGCTCATTTGAATACTAAGCTACCAATTTATTCTATTCCAGAGTCAGTAAGTATCAAACTTTACATTTAACCAAGCTTAGAAATGACAGAAAACTTCTAATTGATGTCTTGGTCAGATGATAGTTCAGTCAACTAAAAAATAAGGCTTACCCTCATTAGTAATATTCTGGCCAACGACGAGATTCACTAAACAGAACACTGCTATGAACCACCGCATTTTGGCAAACTATCGACTGCCCGCGCTCGCAGCGACTGGCTGGCCGCGCGGCCTAGAGTCAGTCAGCGAAACGTTAGTAGGGTGGTGGAAACTTACGCATTTCCGAAACTTTACAAGGTCAAATGTCAATCTTTCATATGGATTGTAAACAATCAGGTGTATTATTAGACGCGCGATTATAGCGCATGACAAGACAGTCATGATACATACAGGTGATACAGGTAGCATGTATTATACGTACGGTCCAGACAGTTTTAGTCATGATATCAACTAAAATACATATTAACATTTACACCTACTATTGACAAAATCTGAAACGCCTTTAGAATTGTACGGTAAATGTCAGTCCGGCCCGCGGTGTCCAGCTGTGGTTCCAGACCAAGTTTGGCGACCGCGACTTGCCGAAGCCGACAAGTCGAGCGACGAGGAATGATCGCAGTACAGATTCAGTACCCTCACCATGAGTTTTACGCGGCATTAAACGCTAGCGACTGCATCAATTCCAACGCAGTGCATCTCGCTTGCACCAATATCTGTGAGGGAGATGTATTGTGAGTTAGTTTACGCAGTCGCTAGCGAATGTGTCGGTGTCAACTCGTGGTGAGATACAGGTTGGCCATGGCCGCGTAGTCGGTCTTCTTCAGAGTGTCTGTGTGGGCAACGCCCATGGAACAACTAACTTTTTCCCTGTAACAAAAGGTCAAAAGTAACCATTCTCAATTTTAAAGCCTAATTTAAAATAATTTAGTCAAATGAAGGAAAAATTGTTAGTGAACATTTACTTACCTACTTATATCAATTTATAACAAACACTAAATAAGTAAATACCCCCTCTACCCTGTATCCTGTTTCAATATTTGCTCTTCATTTAGGGCCTAACCCGCCACAGTATACCATTAATCGTTAAAACTCAGCAATTCAAGATACCGTAAAATGGGGTGAGTAGGGTCAAAACTGAAATTCAAACCTCGATAACATTTTATTTTTACATATGAAAACTGAATGGTGTATATAATAGTGTTCCGGACGTTTGTATTTTAGTTTTTATTTTATTTTGGGTAGTTCCATTTCATAACTTTGACGATAAAGAGGAAAACCCACCTCACCCCGTAGTGCCTCGTATTTGGGGTGAGAGGGGTTTTCATACAAAGGTGATTTTGGAAGATTGTTGGATCGATTTTTTTTATTATGCGTATTACTATAGCTCCATTTTAAATTGGAATACATTATTGTTGTAGCAGTAGCCTTAAAATCCCTTCTCACCCCCCTCTCAAACCTTCTCTCCCCATTCATAACCCACCTCTCCCCGCGAAACCTACTCACCCCGTTTTACGGTACAAGAATTATGAAAACGGAATAATAATATCATTGGGAAGCCGTCTACGTTGTTATTTGACAGTGAAGCGACTGAAATGAAATGATATGCCAGGAAATAGGAATATCGGAATGGAATTAAGGAATGAAAATGTTACTGATATGGTAGTCCCTGGACCGCGTTAGTAACAGACGAACGCTATATCATGTCAAGCCGTGCGTGAAAACGTGAAAACAGCGACTGTAATACGTTGCGGGCGTATGATGGACGCGGATAACAACGTGATTAGTAGCAAACTAAAGTATTTTCTCAAAAATGGACGGCAAAGTCGACGTTGCCGGTTAAAAAATAGGTCGCGAAGTGCGTAGTTTATGGTCATTCAAAAAATTAAAAAGTTAAAAACATTGCAGTCTCGATTTCGGGACTGCAATGTTGCATACAAATTCCATTATTTAACGAGTTCTAAACTTTTTAAAACTTTAAATGGCCATATCAAATGAAGGCATAGGTCCTATATACTTACTTTACTCTTTGCATAGGTCCATTAAACAGCCAAATAGATGATCAGCACTTATTATTATAATGTTGGTACCGCGACTATTTAGGTGTCTCAAATACGTTGGCGTATTTTAGCAGAAAAATACACTTCTTTTTTTTTTAAAGGCGGCAAGCAAATCTTTTTAATGGTTTTACTTTTTTCTGTGAAAATTAGAACGTTGCTTCTGTAAAATATTTCTCTTTCTTGCACCATTTTTGAGAAAAGCACTATATATGACTCGGCTGGAAGGCTACTTGCTGGCTTCGGATTCAATTAAACGGACTCCCAAGGTCGTCCGTTTAAAACGAATCCTCAGCCTGCAAGTAGCTACTTCCGAACCTCGACAATAATGTACTATTATGACTAACTGTGCTAAAAAAAAAAATTTAAAAACGTGACTGTAATTCATATTTCTGTGAAATAAATGTAGAAGAAAATAATAATAAATGTTAATGTGATCGTAAAGTTCATTCTGAAATGGCTATAAAATACACTTAATTTAATTATGAAGTCGTTTTCATGTTTGAAAGTTTGGTTATTGTCAGCTTCTATTGCTTCTAAGCAAACTTAAACAATTAAGAACACTTTGAACAGTCATTATAAAACCTTTTGTGGCTTTGGGCCTTCGAAACGTTTGACTTTCAATAACAATATAATAACATTGGTTTAAAGCAAGACGATATGCGATTTTAATAGGATTCTATTATTTTAATAGGATTTATTAGCGTTCTGTAGTGTGCTACCATATTGTTATTAATAATTAATTTGTCTTTAAATTTAATTCGTATTACTTATACAAATACAAATGCATTTATTTCATTACTTTTTACATCAGTTCTTAGGTATAATATAAGGGTTAGGTAGGTAATTAGTCCATCTTAGGTATATGGAGTAAGTAGGTAAGTATTTACGTATAAACATTGTGCAACGAATTGTGTAAGTAATGAAAAAGGTGCGGGTACAGCTTGCTGAATTTAAACCCGCCCTTGGTCAGCTAATTGGAATGGTATTAAGATTAAATAATATTTAAATTATGAAACAGTTTAGCAGTTGTTAATAACCTTCTTTTCTTGGCCCAGCAACAATAAAAACAGTAATAAGTAAGATTGTTTTGAATTTCTTGTGAATTTTGTGAAATTATAATTTTTTATCATGTTTCTTCCGATTGGAATAATAAAATGCTGTGCTTGAATAGAAAACTAAATTTATTCCCCATAATTTCATTCAAATTGACTAAAATTAAATACAAGATGAGCAAATTAGAAAGAAATAGGTACCGATACAGGTAAAAGGTATTTTTATTTTACAATTTTGCGCACACGGGCTACGTATTAACAGCATTGTCAAGGTTCTTGATATTACTACTGGCCTTAAGTATGTCCAGGTTCAAGTGTCGGCATTACCTCAAAATTACGGTTCATCCATTACCTTCAGCTAAGCTAATAAACCGAAGTAAAAGTTGCGCACTGTCACGCAGCCTGCACCTCGAATTTAGCAAGTTTAGTGACACAGTTTTTAAGAAAACATCTTCCGACCTTGGTCGTACTCTCGTACTAAGCAGCCGGTTTTTTCGCAAGCGTCTATATTTAAACTTTTAGTCTAATTTATTCACATGTTAGCTTATTTTTTCTTAGGTGCAAATATATACATACAGCCATTACCTATCTGTCTGCTTAAAGTTTTTAAGGTTCCGTAGACAAATGACAAAAACGGAGCTCGTATTGTTTCGTCATGTCCGTCTGTCCGTCCTACTTTCTGTAAATTTTCCATAAATCCTGGAAGGAATATGCAGACTAATATGTTTGTATGGAGAAGCGGACTTTTTTTAAATAATCGCTTTGAACGTCTGTAATACTAATATGTAATAGTTTTCTAAATGGAAAATCTGCAGGTATTTAATAAATTACCTAATAACTATAGCTTAATGTAATTAATTATCACTACATAGTATAAAACAAAGTAGCTTCCCGTTGTCTGTCTGTCTGTCTGTCTGTCTGTATGTATGCTTAGATCTTTAAAACTACGCAACGGATTTTGATGCGGTTTTTTTTAATAGATAGAGTGATTCAAGAGGAAGGTTTATGTATAATTTGTTAACCCGTGCGAAGCCGGGGCGGGTCGCTAGTTTTCTATATTGTGTTTAATTTTTACTCATTCTTAGGTTTATTTAAGTTTCAATGGTACGAGTATATATCAAATTGCCATCTCATATTGGTCATTTTCATAATGCCCGGGCACTATGAAAATAGCCCGATTTATCACTTGGTCCATAACATATACAATACTTAAAAAAAAGGTAAAAGCATGTAAATTAAACAATAAACTATTCAAAAAGACCTCCGCGAGCTGTACCGGGTGCAAAGGTGCCCATCACACTTGTCGCGTCACCACGTTGGATAGCGATGGTCAACCTTTGCACCAGGTACGAACCCGCGGGAGCATCAGAGGTCATCTCCCTTATCCGATGCCCTCCCTAATAAACGCTATGGCGTCAGACCCCCAACACCCCGTTGTCTCGAAGGCGAGGGGTACAAAATAATAATTTTGGGTTTAATTGTATTTGTTAAAATGTTTAATTATCACTGATTATGCCTTACGATGTGAAACAGGTATTTTGAAATCGATTTCGATGCTTTTTTTTATTTTGGTCTTTTAATCTCCTGTTAAGTATAAAACCATTCTTCAGACATTTTTACCTTAATCATTCTGTCCATTGTGCTCTAATATTCGTACATATCCGTATACGACTTATACATATGTATAGGTACGAGTATGGAAAATGTGTTTAAATGCCGCGCCGTTGGCACATTAAAAAGTTAGCGTGGAGCGTGGGCTAGAATTAAAAACAAAGTTGTTTGTTGAGTTAAGTGTCTTGAGAGAACGGAGGTCTTCTTATAAAACACCGATGAGGAGGTATTTACTTTATTTGATTTTACAATTACGAGTTTAATTCAATATAGTTTAGAAGCGCGAGGGTGTACCGGTACACCGAGCGATTCGGAGCTCACGTGTAGCCTGGTCGCTGGATGCGAACTAGATGAGGACTCGATGAGAACTGTCTTCCGCTGGTCGGGATGGCCGCTTATATTCATCCCGAAACCGTGGGGATGCGTTGTCTGGAGTCACGTAGGCCATGAGAAGTTTCTGGAGCGTTTATGCTGTCGCTGCCATTAAGATAATGAAGAGTCGATCCCGTGGGAGCGGCATTAATTGACAACCGCCATAAAATAGGTGATGCATTACATACGCCTGTACTTGTATCAAAGGGTGCGTTTGTTTATCCCATTAGGTGCGTCTGCATTCCTTCTATCGACGCTGAAGATAATCTTTAATGTCTTGCCGTCGGTGTGTTGCTGGAAGTCGGGGATACGTGGGAAGCGTTCCTTAACTCCTCCCCCCTTAAGAGAGAACTAAGGGTGTAGCTTGTTACGCCCGTGTTCTCGATGCTGCTGCGGCGTTGGGTGCACTTGAGGTATATGGCGCACCCGATGAGGCACATAAATATGCTTATGCTCCACACGCTGGGTATCCAAATATGTTGATGTATGTTTGATTTGATTGTTGATTCTAATGGCTTCAGGTGTATTTGTAAATCTTCATCCGTATATTGGATCTTATCTGTTTTTTGTTCTAAGTGCATCTGTATCTGCTGGACTTCTTCTTTGAATAGATTGTTGGTTTTCGAGATCACTTTAGTATATAGGTTCGCCATCTGTAGTTCACAGCCGGGATTAAGGTGTAGTTTATATGGCCCTTGGATGACTTCGTAAAACGTTTCATTGCAATTGATGGTTACTCGTTGTGGTCCTCTTGAGTATAACAGGAAATTGCCGTCGTTTATTGTTGTGATAGCTTCCTCTTCTTCTAGTTTCGTCGTAAGGCACGTGTGGTTGTTTTTGAGAAGCAGAGCTTGATGGATGCAGTCAGGTGTTTTATTGGAGTCCTTCCACCAAACGTGTTTGCAGACCATCATGGTTTTCTTAGCTTTGCATTGTTCAGCACTTGGGTAGGCGTACCATGAGTTTTTAATGAGGATTGAAGGTTTTTGGATTTCGAGGATTAGACCATCATGAGTCGGGAAAGGGATGAGGTTGTATGCATTACCACTTTTAGCTTTAATTTCCGCTATTTTTGCAACAAAGTGTATGACATTACTAACAGTGTAAACCATAATACGATCGACTTCTACATTGTTTGCCTCCTCAAAAATGTCTTTACAAGGTATTCCTGGCTTAGCTAATGTTATGCCTAACTCTAAGATATTAATTATATCTTCCATTAATATAAAAGTAGTTAAAATATCAATATTTGCCTTATTAGTAAAACTTACTTCGTACATAGTGTTTAAACGTTTGGTAATGCTTTTAAGCCTTAAGTCAACTTTGTTAATAGTTTCGTTTAAGTTGTTAAGTAATGTTTCTTGGTTATTTGTAAGGGTTTGAATATTGTTATTAATTTCTTTTAAATCATTCGCATCAGGGTTTCCAGCTATAAATTTAACAATTGTTCCAAGACCATCAATAAGGCCGCGTTTGGATCGACCAACGTTTTGGTTCATTAATCCTTTTAATCTTCCTAATAAATGGGTATAAAGACTGTTAATGTGGTAATTATCAGTTTGAACTCTATTAGACATTAATTTGTTAAGGATGTTAAGGATTTCGGTTAGATTACATCTTTTGGTTAGATATCTGTAGCCTTCTATTTCTGCAATTGGTCCTATTTTTTCGAGGTATATGCCATTGGGATTTTCTAACTTCTTGGTTTGGTAGGGTTGACTACCCTGGACTTGGAGGAACCTGTAACAACAACAGGCCTCAATTTATTTGCTGCTCGTCGTTTACCTCGACTATCCAAATATATTTTTGGGGCTTTTGTGTCGCGAATGTAGGTTTTTCGGCGAGTACAAAATACGTTAGCTTGTTTATTAGTGGTTGGGAGTTTTTCGTGAGTTTCGACTATTGGGGCTGGTAATTCGGTATTCTTATTATATTCGTCTGTTCTTTTTATTTGAGCATCCCGTTTTATTTTGTATATATAATCGTAAACCGTTTTTAAATGTTCTCTATGTTTTTCCAATAGAGTATTTAACAACTGTGAATCATGGAGAAAGTTAAACAAAGGTTCCGTTTCGATATGTCCAAATAAGATTTCATGTGGAGTTAATTTTGTGTCTGATTGTATTGAGCTGTTGTATGCTATTAATGCGAGTTTCATTTTGTCATCGTGCGGTAGTTTATTTTTATATTGTTCACTAAGCAATCGACAATGTTCTCTCAACGTTGAGTGGAATCTTTCGACGATCCCGTGTGATGCTGGATTATAAGGCGTAGTGAAATTAATCTTAATGTGATATAAATTAACTAATTCCTTAAGTAGTGCGAATTCTTTTCCTGCGTCAGTCGTTATTTCTGCAGGGACACCATAGTGTGCAAAGTAAGAAAGAAGTTTTGACATAACTGTTGAGCTATTTTTATCTTTTAATCTTTTAACTACTGCGAAACGAGAGAATCCGTCTACTATAGATAAGTAAAGCTTGCCTTCAATATCAACAACATCGCAAAAAATATGATTAAGTGGTCGCAATGGATTGGATGCCGTTCGTATTTGCCTGCCTTACAAATAGAGCAGTTATTAATATATTCGCGGATATCGGACATAATATTTTTCCACCAATATTTCCTACTAATATGCATTAAAGTTTCGGTAATACCGCGATGATTCGTTTTTCCTTCGTGATAACTTTTTATGATATCGATTTGCTTTTCCTTTTCAACTACGGTTTCCACTATTTCAGTACAACGAGTTATACGAATTTGAGGATTATGTTCTTTAGTGAGGATCTTTACCATTTCTTGATATAATTCATCTACGTAAAAGAAAGCGTAATAGTGAATACCTGGTTTTAAATACTCGCGTGCAAGTTTCCTGAGTGCTTCTCCTGGTCGTTTAGATGTATACAGGCTAACTTCTATGATTTCGTTACCGTCTTCCTTTCGCACGTTTATATTATCTAATTTATTGTGTAGTTTAAAATAAATTTGATGTGGCTTTTTATTTATGACATCATTCATAATAGGAATTCCCTGGTGTATGTTGTCATCTTGTGAGTGCTGTGTTTGGATTTCTTCGCGGTTATCATTGTAGTTAATTTGTTCATCCATGTCGCTACCGTTCTGAGCTAATATTGATTCATTATCGTTAAAATTAATTTTTACCCGTGACAAAGCATCTGCGTTCGAGTTAATAGAGCCTTGTTTGTATTTTATTTCGAAGTCGAATTCAGCTAGTCGAAGTCTCCACCTAGTTAACCTAGAATTGGGGTCTTTTAAAGACATTAACCAAGTTAAAGGTTTATGATCGGTGTAAATGATGAACTTACGACCATATAAGTACGGTCTAAAGTGTTTGCAAGCCCAAACTATCGCAAGTAGCTCTTTTTCAGTTGTAGAATATTTAGATTCTGTATCAGATAAAGTTCTAGATGCATAAGCGATTGGTTTTTCGACATTATCTTCTTTCTGAGACAAAACCGCTCCTAACGCTATGTCACTAGCGTCTGTGGTAACAATAAATTGTTGATCAAAATCCGGATACTTTAAAATAGGTTCGTTGGTAATTAATTCTTTTAGCTTCTGTACTGACTTTAAAAACTCATCATCTATTATAATCTTGGCGCGTTTTTTTAAGCATTTAGTCAATGGTTTTGTTATTTGAGCATAGTTATTAATGAATCTCCTATAATAGCCTGTCAATCCCAAAAAGGATCGTATTTCTTTTTCGGTTTTTGGTACTGGGAAATTAACTATGTCTTGTACTTTGCGTTGGTTAGGTGTTAGACCGTTAGGTGTTAACTCGTGTCCTAAGTACTCTACATGTTTTTGAAGAAACTCAGATTTATCTGGTTGTATTTTTAAATTATGTTGTCGCAAGCGTTCAAATACTTTTCGTAATTTTTGTATGTGCTCGTCCAACGAAGTTGAGTAAATGATTATATCGTCTAGATATACGAGGCATGTATTATATAAGAGGTCGCGTAATATTAAATCCATTAATCGTTGAAATGTAGCCGGAGCGTTTTTTAAACCAAAAGGCATGCGTAAAAATTCCCAATGTCCGTGATTAGTTGAAAACGCAGTTTTTTCAATATCTTCCTCGTGCATTTCTATCTGATGGTACCCACTCGCGAGGTCTAGCGTAGTGAAGTACTGAGCTCTACCTAATTTATCCAATATTTCCTCTATATTTGGCAGAGGATATTTATCTTCGATTGTCTTTGCATTTAATTGCCTATAGTCTATGACCATGCGCCATTTAACCTTACCGGATGCGTCAGGTTTTTTAGGTACAATGTGAACAGGACAACTCCAAGGGGAATTAGACTCACGAATAATGCCATTTTTAAGTAACTCGTTAACTTGTTTGTCTATTTCCTCTTGTTGTTTTGGTGGTTTCCTGTAATTGCGCACATAAATGGGTGTATCATCTGTCAAACGTAATTTATGTTTAACTGTATGGGTAAAGGTAAGTGGCTCTTGACCCGTATGAAACACGTCTTTAAATTCGTGTACTAACTTGGTAATTTTAGCTTTTTCTTCCATATTCATGTGATCCGTTCGAATCGTTAATTTACTAGCTTCCGTTTTGTTTATTTTAACATTGTCTAATACTTCCGATACAGATTTTAATCCATTCGGTATTGGTTGTAAGAAATTATCAAAATTATTTTTGAATTTTTGGGGCCTAGGACTTAGGTTTGTGACACCTAATCTATATTTGCCATCTATCACTGACACTAATGCACAATTAATGAGGACGGTGTTTGTCCCGATTTCAGGGATAAAGTATTCGCCGTCCGGTTTGTTAGATACACATGTAATTAGATTATCCGAGAGCGGATCGATTTTTGAGATTTTCTCCGGATAGTCTATGCTAATTGGAATTATTTTGTTTGGCATGATAAGTTCACACTTTTTTGGATGAATTATTGCGTTAAGCTTTAAAATCAGGTCCCATCCTATCATTCCCGCATATTTGGGGTCAAAGTCATAGATCAAAAATTCATGTTCTATGTCTTCGCCTAACGGGTATAATTTTAAATTAATAGCTCCTCGATGTTTTGTTTTACTATGAGCAGTCGTAATTGTAAACTCTTTATCGATAACTTTATTATTAAAATTCCTATTAGACTTCAATATTGATGATCCAATAAGGCACCTATTACTACCAGAATCTATTAAGATTTTTCCTCCCCATTCATCTATAGTGATATATGGGAGATGATCTTTATCTAAATAATTTAATTTTACGTCAATTCGTTTTGTGGTCCTGTTTCTTGAAAAAAATCATCGCCATCATACGTGTTGGGGTCATAATTATGTTCGTAATTACCATTATGTTCATTGGTATTTATTTGTGTATTAAAAACTTCTACCGGTCGCGGTCTTGGCGGACGATTTATAGGTCGCCTACTAGTCGCGGTTCTCATTGAAATATCACTATCTAAATGGTCAGTTAATCTTTGAGGTTGGTGTTTTGGCGGGTATGTTTGTCGCCATTGTTCCGGAGTTGGTCGCGGTTGGTTGGCCCAATGCATTTGATTGTTGTTGTTATTTAACTGCAGATTAGGATAAGATATTTGTGCGAATTGGTTAGATTGGTGTTGATTTACGCGGTTTTGATTGAAATTCGGTTTTAGTATAGTATGTTGATTATAGTTTTTATTATTATAGTTAAATCTTGGATTAGATTTAAATGATTTTTCTTGTTTTCTCTGGAAGTACTCGGGGTGGACTTCTAACTCGTGTTTTAATTGATTATACGCGTCATCAAAAGTGGTGTGTTGCGCGGAACGGATTAATCGATCAGTCGCGATATCCAAGTGTTTACATAATTGGTCGATGCAAACGTTCTCCAAAATGGCTGTTGCTTGCGGTGAATCCGCTTTATTTTTCGCTGCGTACAAAAGTTCTTTTATTTTATCAGCAAATCCTAGAGCACTTTCGTTAGGGAACCGTTTAATGCGAGTGATTTCAGAAAGAATTTGTTCTATACTTCTAGTGTCACCAAATTTAGACCTTAAGGAATTTACAATTTCTTCTACCGTGTTGTTTGGCATGTGAGCAATTGCTTTAATTGCTTCCCCGCGTAACTTGCTTTTTAATATAATTGGAAACAGGGCCCTTGCGTCAGCGTCTGCTGCTCTAGCTAACATAGTAACTTGATTTAAAAAGAAATCTAAAGTTTGTCTATCACCTTCATATTTGGGCAAATATTTTTCGATCGTAGTATGATTCAGAGCCATTTTGATATTAAATTAATTAAATCCTATCACAGAATAGAACTGTCTCTTTTTTTAAAAAAAAAAAAAAATGGTGGAAATGCGTACAAAATAATTAGGAAAATGAAAGGAAAATGTAGGAAAACTCACAGGGTAGCCGCCAGTGCGATGAGTACTGTGGTCTTCATAAGGCAGTGGTCGAATCTCTTCAGGTTGAAACCTTCCAGTTCGCGCCGACGATGTGTAGCCGCTGCTCGCTGGGAGACTCGCCCGTCGCTGTCACCAGTTAAGTGTCTTGAGAGAACGGAGGTCTTCTTATAAAACACCGATGAGGAGGTATTTACTTTATTTGATTTTACAATTACGAGTTTAATTCAATATAGTTTAGAAGCGCGAGGGTGTACCGGTACACCGAGCGATTCGGAGCTCACGTGTAGCCTGGTCGCTGGATGCGAACTAGATGAGGACTCGATGAGAACTGTCTTCCGCTGGTCGGGATGGCCGCTTATATTCATCCCGAAACCGTGGGGATGCGTTGTCTGGAGTCACGTAGGCCATGAGAAGTTTCTGGAGCGTTTATGCTGTCGCTGCCATTAAGATAATGAAGAGTCGATCCCGTGGGAGCGGCATTAATTGACAACCGCCATAAAATAGGTGATGCATTACATACGCCTGTACTTGTATCAAAGGGTGCGTTTGTTTATCCCATTAGGTGCGTCTGCATTCCTTCTATCGACGCTGAAGATAATCTTTAATGTCTTGCCGTCGGTGTGTTGCTGGAAGTCGGGGATACGTGGGAAGCGTTCCTTAACTGTTGTTAAAACTACACAGACAAAGTTCGATTGTGGTGAAAATTAAACCATGCGACCATTGCTTTTAGATTCATTTACGGCAAGCTAGCTTAACTCTGCTATATGCGCTACATTAGATAATGTTTTTGATGGTAGTTTTCAACGTTTGTTATTTTTCATGTGTTGTTCCTTTTGTTTCTGACGACTGTGAGATTATGATGATGATGGTCGCATTTCATAGCATTTTTGCTTATCGGTCATCACCACTTTGGATTAGTTATTTTCGCTCTTATATAATAGTCAGAAGGTATGTTATTTTCCTCCTCCTCCATTATAATACCTACATATTATGTATGTATGTATGTATGTCACTTTATTGCACATAAACAGGTTTACATAAAACGGACAAAAACAAAACAAAAATAAGAATGTTATGTACAAAGGCGAACTTATCCCTAAAAGGGATCTCTTCCAGCTAACCTTTGAGAAAATGCGAAAGGATCAAACACTAACAGGTGAAAGACAATTTAATATGGACAAATAGCAATATAAGAATTTTGGATACACATAAAGGAAGACGAGAGCAATAAATAAAGAATAATATTATCTTTAATTTTGGCACTTTTTATAAAATGGTTCTAGTCTCCCACCTGGGCAAGTCTTCCGGACTTCCCCTCACCCCTGCGTTTACTACATTTAAATAATTAATATTAAGACGGCTTTAACATTCATCCATGTGTCCAGCCAGCAAGAAAATTAGGAGTTAAGTATATCAGCTGATTCTCCATGTTGGCTTGCATGTTTACTTGATGTTTACACTCTAGGAGCAATTGATGAAAAAATTATTACGATTATTTTACGAATGGACAATACGCAATAGTAAATTAAAATAAAAACAGTAGCTATAAATAATAATAACATATATTTTTTTAAATATATTTAAAGAGGACATGTTTGTAAAATGCCGTATGCATTTTACCCCTCTTGTCAATAGATCTCTCTTGTCAATGCTCAATACGTATGGTGACGTGACATGGAGATCAATGTCACACGAAATTAGTTTGCGTCTGACGAGAACCAATAAGAGTCAAGGTTAAGGGAAACAAACGACAACAAAGAAGTTATTAAACATCTGCTCGGCGACGTGGCAAGTAATTTCTTTTCCATGAATATTAACGTGAAACTCCAATTACTATGTACGCTGCCGCTGCCGCTACAGGACAATAATAACAGTAAAACAATGACATTTTATGTGTTCGAAATCTGATATTGATATCAAATAGTTTTCATAAAAAAACTCAATGACATTACATGTAACAGCTTTTCGATCAGGTCATGTGTCCGGTGTCCGTCTTACGGTCACGTGATCGTCTTACGCTGTCTCGAGTTTAACATTTTTTCCCCACCTCAAAAAGTGCACAGCGCCGCCGCTAAAGAAGTTTTCACATCAAAAATCTACTCCAGCAATTCAATCTGGCAATTAAATTACTGACAGTGATATCTAAATCAACTTCATTTGCGTGGTGGCGCTGAAGTTTTATTTATCTATAGATTCATAAGACAACTAGTTTATTTTTAAAATCAATCATCTGTTCAAATTAAGTTATACTTGGGTACCTATATATTTTTAGTCAAAACGGAATAAAAGTAACTGTAGCGTATTTTAATTTAAAGTAAAGTAAAGTAAAAAAGTAAAAAAAATATGTATTGTACACAAAGGATTTAGGAAGAAACATAGATTAACTGGTCTTAAAACTAAAAGACAATTATGTACATTTAAAGCAATTACAATCATGGTTGTACCGGTTCCTACACTAGGCTTAGCCTGTCATGAAGGTAACCAATTCAGCTACGAATTATCAATGAATTGATTTTTGCGAAATGCCAATAAGACACTATACATTTAATTAAACTAGTTACATTAATCTTAAAATAGGACAAGGTGAAACTTAAGATATGTATAATTAATTTACTTTAGTCTGAGGCTTACAGGTGATGCAAGTGCAATTTTGAGACTGATTAACTAATTATATTAATATTTACAAGAAATGTAAAACCAATATTGTATTTATAGTTTGGCCCAGGACTGCCTCTCTAGGATGATCTTGCATGTATTTTCTTACAATATTGTGTAGTATAAAGTGAACTAAATACGAGTATCACAGTTGGATATTGACGATATTGTTATCGGTATACGGCCATTGGCAGAAATAGGAGTATTGGCAACGGCGCTTTAATATCACTATTAATATTATAGTTACTTGTATATAGGTATCTTAGCACTATACAGGGAAACATCACCTCTACGTACGTAAACGCTTTTCTTACCGCTGCTACCGGACTGTGGAAAATTCTGTTAATATTTATGGGAAAATTTGTCTCTCAGGCATGCGACATTTGGAGCGGAATTCGAGCTTTACGTTTGATCTCATTTTGGTGTCACCTCGTAGTGCATAACGCTAGTATTTAATATAAATTAATATAATTTTAACAAGGGCAATTTCTAATTATACAACATTTGCAACCGACAGTAAGTTATTAGCTCGCAGTTCTAACCTAAAGTAACCTAATGAGGTTGTGCTAGCACTAACCTGCATGGTGCATGCACTACTGCACTTTACTTGAATACAATAACCATGTATGGTCATAAGCGTTGTTCTCGTACATAAAATAATGTGAACAATGTTCTTTCATCCCTGAAACCAGATGTTCTTTCATCGTTAGCTGAAACCAGAGCCTTATTTAATTTTTATAAAAGACATTTCACTTAAATCAGTGTGATTTCAGATGCTTACATCCAAACGCTTAAAATTCAGCTACGATAAATCACAACTATTTCAGTAATAATATAAATTGTTTTATTGCCACACTGATGACTGCTAATGGAGCATTGCACAAGTTTCCCGGTCTGTTAAACTCCATTGGGCTTAGTGATGTAGTCTAGTAAAGTTAACTAACCTTGTGAGGATGCGTTCAATACTTCTGTATCTACGGATCAACTACTTAACAACAAATCTTAAATAGCCCAAATTTATGAATTATGCTAGTTTATTATTCGCTACGCCAAATGTTAAACGTTTTTTAAAATAATCTTTTACAGATTCATCAAAGTAGATTTTGTTAATTTTGATAATGCGTTGAAATAAATATCATAACTTCGCCGCATAGATTGGCACCCGTATACCTAATACCTATGAGTAAAATGTATTATTGATGGAAGTTTGAAGAAAACAGTAGGTAAGGTTTATTCGGGTAATTCCGGAAATCGGGTAACCCGAAAATCATTGTAAAATCACTCATATTCCGTTGTAGTAAGAGTCAGCTTTCGGAATTATCCGCCACTATTCGTCATTGGAAATACCCGAATACACCTTACTACCCGTAATCAATTGTTTCGTAAAATATAAATTAACCTTTATTACGTCTGCTCATATTTTATTTGTAAAATGGTTATAATGCAAGTAATTCTGTATGCCTCAAAACTATTTCCTTTCTCGTCTCTTAATGTCTCGACAATGACTAATTGCCGTCTAAGTTCCATGTGGATGAATGTCATTTGGAAACTAATGGCGTCAGGGCTGGAAGTTGTATTCGAGGCAGGTAGTAGATATTGCCAAATTATGTAAGTACTTACTTTTATTACTGAAAATATTGTGATAATGCAATCGAATCTAATTCGAAGCGTCTGGTTGACGTAACTGGTGACCGAAGAGCTGGCGGCTACCTCGCACAACGTATCAGCATTGCGATACAGCGAGGAAATGTCGCCAGCATCATTGGTACAATGCCTCAAGGTCCTATTTTAGATAGCTAGTTTTTAATTTCTTTTAGTAATACACTGTATATATCTTATTTGAAAAACAAATTAAGTATAGGTATGTATTTTAAATAGCATTGATCCCTGCAATAACCAAAGGGGTTGTAAGTCCGTTGCCGGCTTTTAAGATAGGAGTAGGTACGCTCTTTTCTTGAAGGTTTGAAGGTCGTATCGGAACGTTTCCTAACTCTGATTACTTTTACTCGACACACTGTTTCTTATTACTGTTATCTTACTAAGCATAAGCGGGCTAATTAAATAGAAGCCACATATAACCAAAGTAAGAAAACAAACAGGTGCCAGGTTTAAGAAATAATAATCAAAGAGAAAACTCTCTTTTCCTTCCCCCAAATCTCAGCAGAAGCTTGTAGCCTGCGGTAACTTAAGGACATAATCATATTAATCATGTTTCGGCTCAGTAATTTTATCACCATTGAGGATGTCACGAATGTGGTAAAAGTTTTGATGTAATAAATAAGACGGATTAATATTTGTACTTTTCGCTTGACTAATGATATTTTTACTTAAATAGATTTTGCAAAAAGCGCCCGCAATTTTTTTATAACAAAGTTCCGTGAGTGGCCTATTTAATATACCTAAAAATTGATTGAATCGCGTATTCTTGAAGAAATATGTGACGTTCCACGGCAAAAGGTACCTTATGGGACTTGGCGCTTACGTCGCATAGCGCCGCAATAATAATAGCGCGCGACGGCGGAGCGGCGTTAATAATAGCGTAAGCGCCAATGGCCATAAGGTACCTTTACCAGTGGGACGTCACATATTACCTGTAAGTATTTGCACTGATTCATGGTATTGCTCGAAATGGCTTGACTATTCTTTTACAATAGGGTACTAAAGCATATTTGAGCTAAAAAGCCTTAATTCTACTAGGTACTTGTCTAATAGATTCAAAATAAGTTTTCCTACTTTTAAATTCATACCCTGTATTAAAATAAAATATTTAATTTAAATAAACTGCGATTGATAAGCGAGTCTGAAGTTCTGAACTCGCTCGAAAGTGTAATAGGTGGACTCAAACTAACTTGCCCATCTATTGTCATATATTTGTACATTGCTGAAAGTACACTTATTTGTTTGAAGATTACTTAGAAAGGTGCTAAGCATTAGCTCAAATTACAAGAAAAGTCCTTGTTTCCCAAACGAGATCTCTAGTTACCCCGTGGAAAAAGTTAAACATACCTACGTAATTATATACCTACGTATAACGTATGGGTGATTTAGAAAGCACTTAGAAATAGGGTTAAACATAAGAGAAAATAATTTATTTTAATTAAAAGTTTTCCTTTTTTTCTATATAAACATTTTACGTACAATTTTTAATTTTATATAACAGCTCAAAAAAAAATCTAGAGTTTCGAAAAACTCCTCCACAGCAGTCATCGCCGCGTTATCATCATCAAATTAAGTTCGACGGAGTGGAAATTACTGGAATCTAAGTCTTGCGAGTAGGGATAGCCACGGGATAGCAGATAAAAATTGCGCTCGATAATAATTGAGGGTCCGCTTTGAAATCTCCAAACGCAAGTTTTTGTTAATCATATCCATTTTACGGATCTGGTTTGAATCCCAAAACATCTGTTAAGTGTAACTGCATACTACCATAGAGAAATAAGTAAGACAAGAGTGCTCACTCCATACATCAGTTCAGACTATTAATTTCAGTGTCTACATCTAGCATCGAGTAGCGGAACTATCAGTACTGCTACTTGACAATAGATGTAGCACCGACCGGAAAGTCTTATCTCAACAGCATAATACTTTCCGGTCGGTGCTACATCTATTGTCAAGTAGCAGTACTGATAGTTCCGCTACTCGATGCTAGATGCTAATAGTCTTTTTGGTACTAAAACTGATGTATGGTGTGAGC
The DNA here is from genome assembly GCF_948474715.1 of Cydia amplana. Taxonomy (NCBI): domain Eukaryota; kingdom Metazoa; phylum Arthropoda; class Insecta; order Lepidoptera; family Tortricidae; genus Cydia; species Cydia amplana. The sequence continues at coordinate 15,469,419 of NC_086070.1, read as the reverse complement.
ACTCTATGTATTTTTTTCTCTATGATACTACCAAAAGAAATCTCGATATACTAGATATTTAATACTAATTCGCCCGTCTTCTAACACCATTTTTTCAACGTTTTGTTTATAAGTTAAGTGAGGTCGTCCAGGGCCTTCCAGCTGAAATGGTCGTCTTTACAGCTAGATCAGCCTCTTTTAAATTCAGTAACCCAGTAAGCGGCCGTAGAATAGATTGATTGATTGACAATCAAGATTGATCATTTATTTGTCAATAGTGGGTTCACAAAGAGGTCTAAAAATAAAACATCAGTGCCAATAAAAATTTCTTTGATAGACCTTTTTTTTCAGAAGCCCCCTCCACACTCGTGCGCGAATCGCGGCTTCGCGACGCGATTCGCGCACAATTGTGAAGGGGGCTAGACACAAGTATTAGGTACTTCATCACGGCACGTAACTCTTTTTCATAATTGGACTTATTAACAGACTTGTTGCACAATATAGTTAATAACAGTGAAGTGGCGGGAGTCGTTCGATTTAAAAATAATCGTCATATATCACGTCGTAATGTTTAACAGCTTAAAGTAAAAAAAATGATTGATAGGTTAATAAAGATATAAAAGAGATAGGTACCTAGGGAGGTTTTGTAAATATGCAGTTCTAATAACTTTCTGAATCACCCTTGTAATAAGTGAAGGTACGACGTAAAACTCACATATCAACGAGCCTCCCCATCGGAAGTCGAGGAACGGAAACAGGATGCTGGCTTATCTGGCTTTCGCTCTAACGCCGGGACAAGTCATGAGAAAGAGCCGGATGGACTATTTAACACCTGCTACTACCATAAAATGTATAAATATATCCTATAAAGTGAATAATTGCGGAGAACACACAGTATACAGTACACACCTACCTACATTGAAAGAAAAATAACGATGATCCTGCACTTAAGGTTTCTAAGTATTGTCGCTATTCTAATTAGGAAAACTTAGGAGATTTATTGATAATACAAAAAAATGTATAGCTACAGTTTTATTTTCGTTTCAATTATTTTTAACATCAACGGGTCATTTCAGTTCGATTCACTGTGTCAAACTGCCAGCCATCCAGTGAACGATGCGAATAACTGCTCATATGAGCTATTCGACTCCCTGAGCACATACAAAACTGAGCGCAAAAAACTTTAGTCCTGATGACTTATTCTGTGTCCTGGTAGGGACTTCAACTTGCTGGCAACAAAGGCAACGAATATCCGCAGCGATCCAGACTGATAGCCTTGGGTACTGCAACTGAACAAACGATGCGGCAAGAAACCATTTCCATCAAGCTCTTCACTTCTACAAAATAAATAGTAGATTCCGGTAAAGCCCCTGTCTTAGGCCAAACTTAACAATGTTGCGGCTACACGTTCTTATTTCCAACTTCAGTTAGATTTTATACCTAATACAATTATTTACTCATCGTGTTGGTCTTCTTGAGCTACTGAAATTACACATTTTTACTTTTATTATTCTGCGCGTAGTAGTAAACGCGTAAGAGGGGTTGGACTAATTAATTAGAACTATGCCATAATCTCTTGTGGCGATAACCGAAAAGATGCCGATTTTTATAATTTAAACTTTACGTCTATATGTATGTAAAGGATTGCGCTTTGTTACTTCAAAATATCGAATTAAAAAAGAGAGGACTTTCATTGGGATGAAAGTTCTCTGTTACTGTTCCGCTCAACTAAAACTATGTACCTACGCTGAATGAGTTAACCTTTTGGACGCCAATGACCGATATATCCGCACCGTAGGTTCAACGCCAAAGACCGATTAATCGGTCACAGACCACAGAGCAACATAGACCAACGTGCATATGCATAGCAGTGGATTGCATAGAGTTCAATTTCAGTTTTGACACTTCGGTGACGTGGCGTCAGCGTGACAGCATTTGTGTATGTCGTGTCAAACGACCCGCCGTTTGTGACGACAGGACATTATTACGCATGTGATCTACAATTGTTTGCATTTGTTTAGTGATGACCTAATTGCAATCCGGTTTCACGGTCGTTGCTTTCTACTAATCAGCGAGAAAACCGCAAATCAAACCGGATATCCCAATCAGCGTCAGTCATGTGTGTCTATCGGTCTAGGTGGCACAGATTTCATAACGCATGATAAATACATGTACATATATACATTACTACCTATACCAGCGGTTCTCAATCTTTTTTTGACGGAACCCTTTTGGAAAGCGAAATACTTGATGGAACCCTACAATAAAACAATAGTTTTTAGAAGTGTATTTTTTTATTAATAAGCATAATAATTATGCTTATTTTATTATTCTAAGTTATTCTAAATTCTTGCGGAACCCCTGCAGGGGTGTCGCGGAACCCTAGGGTTCCGCGGAGCACACTTTGAGAATGGCTGACCTATACGATATGCCAAAGGAGAAAACCTTTTACAGTATATGGCGCCACTTTACCGCACTAGTACGATATTAGCACATTACGTGAGTATGTCGGAAATTTAAAGGGCCATATGTACTGTAAAACGTTGTACGATACATGCGCGAATAGCCGACTCGGTCGTGTGTCGTGTTTTAATTTATCGCCACTCGTTGCGAATTTCCTATTTTTTGCATTTATACCGTAATGTATATGTACTATTCTCAAACATGCTCAAAATTCGTCGCATGTTGTTCGTAAATCGAAGACACGACAAGGCAGCCACCGCGCACACGGCAAAGACGCAGCGGAATAGTTATTTGTACAACAAGAGATCAAAGTTTGATATTTCTTCGAGTGCTTATTTTGAGTCCCGTGCAAGCGAAAGATTCTATACTATATAATCTAATTTAGAATCTTGAGCGTAGTAAGGGACTCAAAAGCGCACGAGATGTAAATAACTTTGATCTCGTGTAGTTCACAAAACTTTTCACCTCAGCAGTGAGAACATATTAGAGAACCCGAAAAATGTATTCCTTCTTCATCACTTACTCATGTTTTCTTAAGATATACCAACAATTAAGTTTTCACCTCAGCAGCTCGAACAAGGGTACTTTGCTACTTAAAAACAGTGAGAAAAATCGCATTGTGAGCAAAATCGGATTTTGCTCAATTTGTCTCACTCAGTGAGCAAAATGCGATATTGCTCACTGTTTTTAAGTAGCAAAGTACCCTTGTTCGAGCTGCTGAGGTGAAAAAAAAAATTCTATTGAGCCATTTTCCTCAATCATGTGGGATACCTAATAGTTGGTTACATTGTGTGTGGGATAATAATTTTGTAATATAAGGTTTGCAGTGATTATTGTTACTCTGTGTATTTACAAATATAGGAAGTTTGGAAAACATCGTTAGCCGTATTAGTTTAACGGGACGGACGTTAGAGATATTTCGCGCGTATTGCTAATACAATTACAGCAGGCGCTTGATTGGATTAAGTGTTGGATTCATTAACCTTCAACAATAACGCCTGTAGCTATAGCTCCATCCGATAACCAAATGAACATATTTTGAGAAACCATTTTAAACTAGGTCAACTCACGAAAAATAAAATAATGTGTGAATTAAAGGACTTTTATTTGCATGTCAAAATACATTATAAGAATGATGACATTGATGACTGATACATATTTTTTATTATTTTTGTAAAGTTTATTAGTACAATAAATATTTTGTAATTTCTTAACCCAAGCAGTGCTAATTAAGACACAGACAAGATTGATCTCTTAACGGTGGCCTCTCTCCAAGGTGCAAAAGGTAGTATTCATCTATATAGGTAGCTTCGATGTATCTATCTATATACAGAGGGCCTACCGCGAACCACGTTCGACGTGTTGCCTCCCTGTCACACTTACGTACGAATTTACAAGTGCGACAGGGAGGCAACACGTCGAACGTGGTTCGCGGTAGGCCCTCAGGGTGATTAGGGTGGCTTGACGAACCTCTAAAAAAACAAAGAAAACTCGCTGTCCGAATTCTCTCAATCGGGACACTGCCGGCGCTGGGGTGTCCTTAAAATCGGATTAAATCGAAGTCGAATAAACGACAAATTTCCCCAGGGCACAATTAGGAGACGTGTCCCCGGCGAAACAGGCTCGTGGTCAGCCTACAGCGATAGTTTTAAGATGAAGTTGAATTGAAATCGGGATATTGATCTGTATAGTTACTCTGTGTTTTTTTTTTGTTTTTACAAGGAGACTTTAAACAGAGGGATCTGTCTCGTTCCCCAAACACAGGTCGAGAGAGGTTCGAGAAATCGGCAAACATATATATAAAAATGATCCCGACGAATTAAGAATCTCTCCATTCCGAAGTCGGTTAAAAATACTTAATATAAGGTGAGATGGGGTAAGATGAACACCGGGACTAGAAGAACACTATACGAAACAATCATAATGATCATTTATAATTAGGGCGAGCGAAGCGAGCCCTATCACTATTCGACAAACTATGCATTTTTGTGGTACACTTTACGGAAAAACTATCGCACTTATAGGTTTAAAATTTAACATAGTAATTTAAATTCATGTCTAGATGTGTTATCAAACATAAAAATATCATTTTATCAACTTAATAAAATAAAATAAAGGAATAACGCTTTGTATGACTACTAGCGCCATCTGTTAGAAAAATTATGAATTAAAATTCGTGTCAATGTACTATGTCATATGTGTTAACAACGATGAATACAAAAAAGTCGAACTCGCGCACGGAGGGTTCCGCACCATCAATAAAAAATAGAGCAAGAAAATCGTGTTTGTAGTATGGGAGCCCCCCTTAAATATTTATTTTATTTTATTTTTAGTATTTGTTGTTATAGAGGCAACAGAGATACATCATTTGTAAAAATTTCAACTGTCTAGCTATCGCGGTTCATGAGATACAGCATGGTGACAGACGGACGGACGGACGGATGGACGGATGGACGGATGGACGGATGGACGGATGGACGGACGGACAGCGAAGTCTTAGAAATAGGGTCCCGTTTTTTACCCTTTGGGTACGGAACCCTAAAAAGGGTTAAAATTTTGGATTCAGACCCATTTCGCTTCGCTCGGTTTAATTCCTAATTTAGCAATTAAGTTTCTCTGAATACTGGAACAATAATCTTGCTGTATATTTGTGGCAGTCGGATCGTATAATCCGCCGTATTACATTACGGCTAGCCGTTTTCAAAAACAGGGGCGTTTTGAAATGCGGCGGTTTAACTATTAGCCGGATTGAATGCGGCTGAATGAGAATCCGCCGGAATGTATTCGGCGCCATACGTTCTTCAACACGGCTAGCCGTAATGTAATACAGCGAGTCATTAGACTCATTAGCCGCCGCTTTGACAGTTTTTAGTTCCCATTTTTAACACTCGTGGCGCTGCCTGACATAACAACAACAAACTATGAACAACGCTGGGGTGTCCATCAAATCTGGAGTTCGTCGAACTGTTTCTTTTCAAAAATCATTTCCTTCGCAACTTAACTAGATGGAGCCCGGCCTCGCGGGGCTCCCATTTCTGAGCGGTTTGCCCTTCGGGCATCTGAAGCTACCTAACCTAACGAACCTAACCTACTTACCTACCAACGCTTTTTTCCCTAAAGTGTAATGTTTTCACGGACGTCTCACTAAATCAATAGGTAGGTAGGTTAGGTTCGTTAGATAGCTTCAGATGCCCGAAGGGCAAACCGCTCAGAAATGGGAGCCCCGCGAGGCCGGGCTCCATCTAGTTAAGATGCGAAGGAAATGTTTTTTGAAAAGAAACAGTTCGACGAACTCCAGATTTGAGGAGAGAGCAGAGCAGTACCCAAGATAGCTGATGCTGAACCCTGGCAGTACCTAGTGGAGCTCGGGTTTAATACAACATATGCACACGCTGTTTTGGTCATCGGACTCGTCTTGATGAGCACTTAGGAGAGTAGTACCCAAGATAGAGCTGATGCTGAACCCTGGCTGTACCTAGTGGAACTCAGGTTTGGTGCAACATAGGCAAACGCTGTTTTAGTCATCCGACACGTCTTGATGGGCATTTGGGAGAGCAGTACCCAAGATAGAGCTGATGAGCTGATGCTAAACCCTGGCTGTACCTACTGGAACTCAGGTTTGGTGCAACATAGATACACGCTGTTTTGGACATCCGACTCGTCAGAATGAGCACTTGGGAGAGCAATACCCAAGATAGAGCTGATGCTGAACCCTGGCAGTACCTATTGGAAGTTTGGTTTGGTGCAACATAGGCAAACGCTGTTTTGGTCATCCGACTCATTTTTTTTGAGCACTTGGGAGATACCCAAAATAGAGCTGTAGCTGAACCCTGGCAGTATTTAGTGGAACTCAGGTTTGCAATATAGGCACACGATGTTTTGGACATCCGACTCGTCTTGATGAGCACTTAGGAGAGTAGTACCCAAGATAGAGCTGATGCTGAACCCTGGCAGTACCTAGTGGAACTCGGGTTTGGTGCAACATAGACACACGCTGTTTTGGACATCCGACTCGTCATGATGATCACTTGGTAGAGTAGTACCCAAGGTAGCTGATGCTGAACTCTGGCAGTAGGTACCTAGTAGAGCTCGGGTTTTATACAATATAGGCTCACTCTGTTTTGGTCATCCGACTCGTCTTTTTGAGCACTTAGGAGATACTCACGATATAGCTGTAGCTGAACCCTGGCAGTATTTAATGGAACTCACGTTTGTTGCAACATAGGCACACGCTGTTTTGGTCATCTCACTCGTCTTGATGAGCACTTAAGAGAGCAAATTATACATAAGTTTATGTGCGGAGCAGCATGATTACCGCCAGTAGGTGTCCAGACGGGATAGTTTTACGCTCAATTGTGTGGTGTGGACGCATAAATAAATTCAAGGACATTGGCTCGGTGACCCAACATTGCCAGAAAAGAAAAGCCAGTTGTCTTCCTTACAAGAAGTACTGGGCGACATTGCCAGAAAAGAAAAGCCAGTTGTCTTGCTTACAAGAAGTACTGGGCGACAGTGTAGGATGTAATAAGGGCTTATGAAATTGTATATTACGTGTGGATGATATTGGCAATTTGATTTTGTCGTCTGGACACGTTTTTAATGGACAAAGTAAAAGTTGTATCAGACAGGCGTACCGGATAGCGACCGAGGGCCAATTAGTAGGTATATTTCTTTCTTGCTCTCACTTATAGCTGCGTCCTTAACGGACTTAACCCACTCGATTGAACATGGAACAAGCCTCGGACTGGATCAAAGTCGCGGTCCGGTACGTTTAGGTAGAAAAACTCCGCGAGCCCTTACAAAGCTCTGCTTTTTGCTAGTAATATAATAATTCAAATTAATAAAATGTATATTCTATTGAATACGTAATATTGTACCTACTTGACATGTAACAATTGTTATTAATAAACAAATTTCATTTCATTTCAATTTCATTTTGCCCCGAGCAAAATAGAATACGTATGTTCTTCTCACCCCATTTCTTTTTATGTACTTCACACGTAATTAAGGAGTAATAGTACTAATACATTATTTATTGAAAGTATTTTTAATATATCAAGCCCATTTTGTGTCGTATCCGTTTCCGATCTGTCCTAAAAAATGGAGAAATCCCGAATCACAAACCTTAGATACTCACCATTGGAAGTCTCAGCTTTTCATTTCAAAACCCAGAGAGAAACCTAACGCTGTTCTTCTCGGAAAGGAAACTACTGAAAACTTATTCAGATTACAGATATAAGTAATAAGCGGAATGGCAGATAAAGCAAGTTTGCTGTAGGACAACACAAAGCGCTGCGATCCGTCTGCAGCTGTCTTTGCAGAAAGTTCACCTCCGGTGGGTAGCCGTCTAAAAAATTGCTTATATATAAAAAGGCAACGATACCCATACATACTCGTACAAAAATAAAATACAAAAGTCACATTAAAATTAAAAATAAATTATAAAACAAATAAGTTATAAAAAACCGGCCAAGTGCGAGTCGGACTCGCGCACGGAGGGTTCCGCACCATCAACTCAGTTTCGTAAACAAACTGCAAACTATATTTTTCTTAACGGTCTTAGTTAAAGATAATACTATTACTTATTCTGTGGTTAAAGTGCAGTCTACACATTCTCATAATCATAATCATTTATTTCTTGAATGTGTCTCAGTGCATTTGTTTATGCACTAGGCAGTCTGCGCTATGCACCGACGATTTTTCTATTTTACTCTGATTTTACTAGTCTCCATATTTACTCGTAGTTATCGTATGTCGTAGATTCCTAAAGTTTTTTTCCTATTTTTGTCTTCCCTATATGTTTTGGCATAGTGATCGTTTGTCCTAATAGTGCACTGCCTTATGGGAATATAGTTCAGATCCGGAAACCGCTTCCAACTTTTAGTATGATGTTGGGCATGGTATTGGGTCTCCAAAACTGCCGGGAGACAGCGGCGCCGGCCATCTACTTCAGCGGAATGACGTCATAAAAATGACTCCCGTCTCGTTGCGAATACTGCATATTGCACCCAAACTATGCATTGCACATACACGTGTGGGGTATTAAATTAAATATACTACATTTAATTTGTACAGTGTGTACCGAAATAAACGACAGTTTAAGAGAAATTTACAAAGAAATAAAAATGATGTAAAAAAATATTCGATTATTTGGGTTTTACAACCAAACCAAAAGTTGGACGTTAAAGCAATGTACTACAACATTAAAGATGGCGTCTCGAGCCATACACTGATAAAAAAGAATCAAAATTTGTCCAAAAATGTGGAAATTATGCAACAAAATGTAGGTATTTCCCAGTACAAATGCATTAAAGTTAAAAAAAATTAAATTGGTCATTTTCAAGATAATCCGCATAAGCATATAGTATGTTATTAGCAATATGACCTGGATTCTAAAACCGCCGGGAGACCATCTCTATTGTCTCTGAGAAACGAATAATGATGTCATACAGATAATCACGACCGAAATTCGCAAAATGTAAATTATAACTATATCATGAGCAGGGGTCGGACAAAAAGTGCGGATGACGTAAAAATGACGTAATCTTGCACACAGGATGATGTTTGAGTTTGTATTTAAACTTCCGTGTGACATATAGTAACAAAGTAGTATTAATGAAGTAACAAAATAATCGTAAATAAATCCATGGAATTAATAATACAGGTGGTGGGGTGATGTAGTGAATAAAATAAATTTCACGAAACTTGCCACAATATTCGAGTAAAGATGACATTTTAGAGCGTTTTCTTATACATTAGTAAATATAAATTTTAGCTAAATATAATCGTGAAGATACAATAGCTAAACAATAACGAAGTCAATTTATTGTTCATCTGATTGACAATGTGTCAGTCAAAAACGTACTTACTCATTTCAAGTGGCGATATCGTTTAATAAAGAGGTTGATAAATGATAAGTGATAATTGTTTATGAAAATCAAAAATACTATTTGAAATCATCCTATAAGTGGTTTGACGTCATCCGCACTTTTTGTCCGACCCCTGATCATGAGTCATACATACACGTCTGCTACATCAAACGAAAGGTTATTAAAAATTATTTTTGCATTAACTTTATTAGTTGTTGATGGAAATCAAAAATTTAAGCGGTAACCCAAACCTGAATAACTGTGTTTTCTAATGATATACGCAACATTGCTATAACGTTTTTAGTTGAGCTATAATATATATATATATATATATATATGATTTTTTTTCATAAAGAGTGTTTTTTCTTTGTTTGTGGCTCTTAAACTATACAATGTTTTAATAAATAATGTATGAACAAATCATAATATATTTAATAACCTTTCGTTTGATGTAGCACATGTGTATGTATGACTCATGGTATAGTTATAATTTACATTTTGCGAATTTCGGTCGTGATTATCGGATCGGTATGACGTCATTATTCGTTACTTAGAGACAATAGAGATGGTCTCCCGGCAGTTTTAGAATCCAGGTCATATTGCTAATAACATACTAGATGCTTATGCGGATTATCCTGAAAATGAGCAATTTCGATTTTTTTAACTTTAATGCATTTGTACTGGCAAATACCTACATTTTGTTGCATAGTTTCCACATTCTTAGACAATTTTTTTTTTTTAATCAGTGTATGGCTCGAGACGCCATCTTTAATGTTGTAGCACATTGCTTTAACGTCCGACTTTTGGTTCGGTTGTAAAACGCAAATAATCGAATATTTTTTTACATCATTTTTATTTCTTTGTAAATTTCTCTTAAACTGTCGTTTATTTCGGTACACAATGTACAAATTAAATGTAGTATATTTAATTAGCTTTCATTTAATACCCCACACGTGTCTGTGCAATGCATAGTTTGGGTGCAATATGCAATATTCGCAACGAGGCGGGAGTCATTTTTATGACGTCATTCCGCTGAAGTAGATGGCCGGCGCCACTGTCTCCCGGCAGTTTTGGAGACCCAATACCATGCCCAACAACATACTAAAAGTTGGAAGCAGTTTCCGGATCTGAACTATCTCTTCGACCGTTTCCCATAAGGCATAGTACTATAACTATCCTAACTTTTGACACTGATGACTTTTTAAAGCATTGTTCGAATCGGGCCGTTAAACTTAAAGCAGCTGAGCTGTGTTGTATTCTGTGGTAAACGTGCGACTGCAAGTTTCCGCGCATACTTACTATAAAGATACGGCAGCGAGCGACATCTGAAGGCGGACTCAAATTAGAGCACCGCGTCAAATGTTTGCTGTACACAATGAAAACTTAAACCTCTATTTACTATTTACTACCTGGGTACTAGCGGTGGGATTCTAAATGCATATACGTAGGTATAGGTACTTAGCTATTTATCCATTATAATATAAGGATAGGTATGATTTAAGGTAGGTCATGTTTTTTTACAGTTGATCTCAAATTATAGCGCCGAAAAAGCGTACAAAATTTCACGAGAATCGGTTGAGAAATGCGAAACATAATATATGAAAGCCTTTTTGCCCAAGCTGAAACGGAAACCTTCGCTAACGCTCGGTCAATAAAGTATAAGCGACATGACGCTATAAGCAAATCAAAACGTTCGTTTATACAGTTTAAAATTCCAGTTATTAACCATTAAGATAGCAGCAATGATTGACAATGCAATGAAATGCCGATAATAGTTAAATATTGGCCTAAACAATCACACCGATAAGTGATGCACTTTGACAGTAGTTATCGCTGACTGTTCTTCCGAAACATAAAGTAATGTCTCTATTTATTTAGTTCCGCGTCTGGTGGTCTTACGGTTCATATAGATATTGTACCTATACGCAAAATGTATCTCCGTAAAGCGGGCAATGTTTCCACTTGACGATAGATGACTATAACTTTATGACTCAATTATACAGATTTTAGTGTGGGAAAAATATAAACTTTAATATAGGTATCTTTTGTTCAGTCCGATTCGTCCAGAATATAATGGTATCTGACTAATAGATTAAATAGCATTTCTTTCCATCAGTTGTCAATGTGTCAGGCTTCGCTTCGCAAGCCTCTCAGTAATTGACACGCGCATGTACCTACTTAGTCAATTAATAGCAGATAGCCCTGATTTAGAACCATCCGGTGGAAGTGGAAGGAAAGCCTATCACACCGATACAGTAGGTACCTCGAGTGACGTTTGTGTGGTGTGGTCACGTATTTCTAGGAAGTAGGTAATTGTAACTTCTCTGATCGACGGTCCGAGTTAGCAGACTAGGTCATTTAGGGCGGTATTGTTATTACAATAAAACAAGAATTTTTTAATGGAACAGACATACGCACCAACGCGTGCGGGTATTTTGGCTATATTTAAACATGTAATACATATATGTGTCTTTTTATTAGTGTGTATTTTTATAACTTGTATCGTTTCAGCTCCATCCTTCGAGTAACACTAATCGGTTAACACTAAACGCGTCAATAGTGACAATTACCTTTTTACTACACCTAACAATAAGTTACAATAGACCGACTTAATGCCTTAAGGTATTCTCTACCAGCCAGCCTTAGGGCCAAAGAGAAATGCGATCAGAAAGAGATGTTGATAAATTGTTTGATGTGGGTCGCTTTTATGTAGGTATATAAGTACAAAGCCAGGTTACTGTTCAGTGTGAGGTGTGAGAGACAGACGGCCCAATGACACGGCGTCACATAGCAAGGGGATGTAGCGACGCAGTCATTAGCGGCGTGTCTTGGCTGTGTCTAGCAGAGAGCTCGGATTATAATTGAAGTTGGTTTTGATTAGAATACCCGAGAGGCAGGGTATAAGTCTGTTTCTACTATTCAACTGACGTAAGTTGCTTTATTAACAATGATTGCGTTGTTAAAACACTTTTGCAATGAATAGTTGCAATTTATACGTCACAGAATTCTTAAATACATCACATTAAACTTTCGCCATGTCTGTCTGTCTGTGTGTCTGTCTGTGCTCCGTGATCGTTAGTGCTATTTGGCATGGATACATAAACCATGCATGGCGACAGAACGGTAAAATACAAAACTACAAAAAAAAAATTTTTTTTGGGCTAAATGGTTATTTTTTACGCGGGTCGTACACTCGATACAATGGGTCCAGCCGTTTTTGAGTTATTGCAAAAAGTCTTCTCTTCTTAGTAAAAAACACGTAGGTACCTTATATGTACATATAAAGCGCTGCGAAGGTACTCCTATGCTTGTAATGTAGGTAGTGTAAATACTAACATGACATGATACACTCGTACTTATAGCCCCCGTTTGGCCTGTTCTGACAAAATGGTATAACAACGAAACCCTCATCATCATCTCGGCGACTGATTGAGAGCGACGATCGTTAACATAGTAGCAGAGAGAGTAGAGCAACCCGGAGCGACACCCATGCCCGCCCGAATTGAACTCTCCAGTTCAAATAACTACGAAAAATACCTGCGCATGTAAATGTCGGTTCATCTAATTAACAAATTATTTCTTTGTATGCGATGCGCAAGAGTTAGTCGCGCTTATATTAAGTACTACTTACCTGCAGGATAAGTCGTCGCTAAACGCCGAACGTGACGCACTATTTATTCAGTAAATAAACTAAACCAAATAGCTCTTATGATAAATCGTTAAAATTAATATAAAATGTTGTTTAAAAGTGTAGTGTTGTCCTTTGTTTTTGGTAAGGCTTTACAAAGATTTTTTTTTTAAGTTTGAGATGCATGTTCCTGCTGAAAAATTATAGTGATAACCCAAAAACATCATGTGTTGTGCGAGGGACATGTGTTTTTTTTTTGTTTTTTTGATGGTCTTCCGCGAGTAAATTTTGGCGTTGTGTGAAATTACTAAAGGTTTAACGCCTTTACTGAGTTTTATTTGATTCCAGTTATGAAATTCCGGTGACAAAACGTCTGAATACTTATGAAAATTACTAATAATGATCTGAATAAAATTACTAATTACTACATTTTCTCTTAATCTCATCAAAAATATTTATTGGTAATAAATATTATAATTAGGGATGTATGAAACACATACATTTTTAAACGAACTTTTTTTTTCAGCGAATGTTCTTGCCAAGGAACCAACATTAGAGATCCCTAACCTGGACCACATATTTGACAATCTGTCAAAGAATGAATGGGATGCTGATGAGGTGCCCTGCCGTGACAAAATATTTAACATTCTGGAAAATGTTAAGAACTCTACGTTATGGGCCACATGGGGTAAGTACATAAAAATGGATACATTGTCTATATGTAAAAAAACAGCACGAGAGGAGTTATATTGATACTAACAAACAGCAAACATACACATCGACTCAGTATAATGTAGACGATATGAAACAACACAAATCATGACCTTTCCCGTAGTCGGGTAAAAAACGGAAACAGATTTTTAAGTAGGTAGGTAAGTAATTTAAATCATTATACAATTGTTTTAATCAAATAGCCATTCGTCTTTTAATTAACATTTAGTTTGACGTCAAAGTGGTGTAATAAAAATTTGAATAATTCCAGATCCGTACTAAATGACGTATTATTAAAATCGATAGTAGAATTTAAAGTAAAAATGTGGTTTAAAATGACCCTTAGCCTCTAATTACTCTAATTAGCCAGTAGAACTATTATTTTAGTCTCTATAATATACATTATTTTGATAAGTATCTACAAATTTTACTGAATGTAAGATTTTTTATATCTATTAAGTCAGTGCTTAATAACACTAGTAGAATCGGGTTCGGCTTACATAAAGTTATACTTTATAGTATGCATATACATTTGTATTTTGGATTTTCGTTAAAAGTTTTGTACGAGTACAGTAAGCGTTTGAAATATGTGCTTTTGCAAAATTTACAATGAAAAACAATATTTTAGTAGCCTATAACCTAAACTATGGTTATTACGAGTGGGCACGACTGGTTGATGGCTGTCTGTTGTTACAGTATGGAACTCCATCGACCAGTCGCCAACGGGCATCTTCTTCGGCGCGCGCTACCACTTGGGGAGCTACGACCAGTGCCTGCGTCCGCCCTGGCTCGCAACACACCCGGAATTACGCACTCAATACTGTTTAGCGGAAATAGAGATGAACAAAGATGGCGTCAAGACAATGGAAGAAGTTTCCGATCCTTATGTTAGGGCTGAAGACTATTACCTCGATGTAAGTTAAAACGTTATTCATTGGAAAAGTTATTAATTTTTACGCAATCGATTGGGCTAGCCTTGATTTATAATTTCAGAGTAAAACACATTTCGGCCGTAGTTTCTCATACATAGCTCACGGGGTCTGCCTTCCCGCGGGCTGTCCGACCAAGTCCGCGGCGAAGTTTGTGAAGGCGCTCATGAGCACGGGGCACTTGCGCGCGGCCAGGGATGCGCCCGTCTCTATACACCACTGTGAGGAAGCAGCGGCCCCGACCGAATATTCTACGGGATATTATGTGTTTGTGTAAGATTTTACTCACTATCTTAAAGCTCCGACTATCTACAGACAAAATATTCGTATTATATCAATGAAAAAATACTAACAAGAAAATTGTATAAGAAGTATAAAGAAAGCAATATCGTCTCTAAAAAAGTGACCAAGTCTACATGTTCCCGATTTAAAACGACTGTATACGGTATACGGTCGTATCACAACGTATACAATTTTATTAGTTGTATTCATTTGCTTCGTGAGGTGGCTTTAAATATCTTTATTATATAGTTATAACCCAGTCCTTCCAGGTACACTTTTGCAGCGCTGCTGTTCATAGCTGTAGCTTCAACATACTACGTTAGCGAGTATCCAGTCACCGCTAGTTCTAACTCATTTGGTACGTGATGATTAAACCTTTAGAATTTATTGGATTTACAATATAATAAACTGATAACAAAAGTAAATTATTATAGTATATGCCCAGCCGTATTATATTAATTTATCTGTGCGTTTTTTTTAGTTAATCACGCTGCAAAATCATTTTGTTTCCGCCGCAACTGGAATACAGTGTTCAAATCGGACAACGATGAACTGCCATGCTTGCACGGTATCCGCTTCCTGACGGCGGTCATGGTCGCCTTCGTCCACTACTTAGCAATTGCACACGGGACTTCTGTTAGCAATGGTGTAGACTTTGAGCGGGTAATAATACTTACTTGTTGAAGACTTAAGACGAAAGTGGAGGACTCTCCGCGGGAAATCGAATTTTTATACTAGCGTAGTCCTCATTTTCCTCTCTGGATATTAACATTATTGAAAATATTTTGACACAATTTGTTGTATATCAACCAAAGCTATGCTCCAACGTTTGATTATTTTCGAATTTTTAATTATTAAAAGAGGTAGAACCATTTAAAAATTTGTATGAAATCCGTTTTTCGCTCCAAATTTTTACAATAATCAAAAAATCTAAAAAAGTCAAACGTAGGGGCATAGTTATATTAGTTATGGGTAATACATGAAATTATGTAAAAATATCTTTAAATTCAATATCCAGAGAGGAAAATGTAAGTTTTACCGGAGAATAATAATCAGAAAAACCTTTTCCCGCAAACCTTTTATCATTACTGTAATTTATAATTACTATTTTTTCGTTTTAGCTTTGTAGGTAGGCAGAGGTAAGTATGCAATGTATGATACCGTAAAATGGGGTGAGTAGGGTTCGCGGGGAGAGTTGGGTTATGAATGGGGAGAGAAGGAATGAAAGGGGGGTGAGATGTGTTTTAAAGGCTACTGCTACAAAAATAATGTATTCCAATTTAAAATGGAGCTATAGTAATACTCATAATAAAAAAAAATCGATCCAACAATCTTCCAAAATCACCTTTGTATGAAAACCCAACTCGCCCCAAATACAAGGGACTACGGGGTGAGGTGGATTTTCCTGTTTATCGTCAAAGTTATGAAATTGAACTACCCAAAATAAAATAAAAACTAAAATACAAACGTCCGGAACACTTATTATATACACCATTCAGTTTGCATATGTAAAAATAAAATGTTATCGAGGTTTGAATGTCAGTTTTGCGCCTACTCACCCCATTTTACGGTACTATTAAATAAAACATTCCATGTATTTTCAGATGGCTACGGATAAACCAGCAGTAGCGGTTATTACGACTAATTTTGTAGTATTAGTAGACACATTTTTCATATTGTCTGCCCTTCTAGTGGGAAAAAGCCTTGCCACGTTGGATATAACCAAACCATACAGTTTAATGAAGAATATTTTAAAACGATATATAAGGTACCTAATAGTACATTACGATACATGTGCGAAAAATTGGAAATTCGCACATGTATCGTACAACGTTTTAGGGTCACCCCATACTAGCGTTTCCCGAGCGCCGGCATCTAGTCAACTCTATGGCTGCTGCACGACGCAACGTAGGCGCAACTGCACAGCCTCGCCATTTTCCATAGCGCTGACTAGACGCCGACGCTCAAAAGACGCTAGTGTGTGGTGGCCGTAAGGCACAATTATTTGATATCTCCTCTTCACAATGTCCCATATCGGCATAAATACAGGGTGCTTCCTGTAACAGGAGCAATAAATTAAACTATAGGCTGTACTCCTCAAACTGACCAACATTTGTTCAGCAACTTTTGAAAAGAACTCATGTGTTGATTTTTATTACACTTTAAAGTTTATTCTAAGATGCAATGTATTGCAAATTTTGTTATGTTTAAAGCGTGACAAGCAACGTCAAATACACTGATGTCAGCGTACATTGAAGGCAATATTTATTTTGTATGATAAACAGGAAGTCTAAAGAATTCATAATTTTTAAAAGTTGCTGATCAAATGTTGGTCAGTTTGAGGAGTACAGCCTTTAGTTTAATTTATTGCTCCTGTTACAGGAAGCACCCTGTATAACCGTAATTGTGTAAAATACTTCTATTTTATCAATAAAAGTTTGATTGATTGATTGTTAACCTTTTTGACGCCAATGACGGATATATCCGCACCGTAGGTCTAACGCCGAAGACGGATTAATCCATCACATACCACAGAGCAACATAGACCTTCGTGCATATGTATAAAGTTCTACTTCAGTTTTGACACTACATCTGACACAGCTCCTATCAGCTCCTTGTGTAGAGAGATTCACGACCGTCTAGACGGAAACACAATGATCGAGGATGGTCACTTTTCAATTTCGTTATCGTAGACTAGTGTGTCTACAATGTCTAGTGGCTCCTCATCCACTAGACTTTGTATTCAACAATCCTCAGACCAGACTTCCGTAATACTTTTTTTTTACAGACTTGTCGTGCTTTTAGCCGTGACCGTGTTCTATCTGGCCCATATCTCAAAACATACTGATGATGGCCCTGTCTACCCCAAGATAGCCCTCTATGAGCAGCAGATGTGCGAGAAGAACTGGTTGCCGGCACTACTAATGATCGGGAATTATTACAACACGTTAGAAATGGTACGTATTACCAATTGTTTTTGTGGAAGTAGCAGCAAATTTTGACAGCGATTCCGGTTATCTGGAAGTACCTACAAGAACCTTACCAAATATAAGTTTCTGAATACATTTTATTCCTTTTCACGTAACACCATTCATTTAAGAGATTATATATATTCATATGATCGCCTTAAAAAATCCTTTCTTTTAATATCCCATTCAATAGATTTAGACAATTCATTTATCTTTGCGTTATACTTATATTTTGTAAAATCTTGTCCTACCAAATGAATAGTTTAAACCATATTTTGTGTACATTTTTAGAATCGTCTTTCAAAATCCTTTATTTTAATACCCAACTCGATAGGTTTATAAGTTTTATTTTTGTTTCGGTTGCACAATTTGCAATGCATAATCCGCCATATTGGTTTTGTGATGACGTCACATAGCCTATGTTACTCGGGATGACGTAAGGATTCCAATGATATCTCAAACACCTAAATCGGTTCAGGCACTTAGCTGTTACGGTGTAACAAAGAAACTTACATACCCACATACAAACATGAACCCTGAAAACAATACACTCTTTTTTTGGGGCAGTCGTGTAATAAATAGGACTTCTAATAGGTACTTACAAAAAAGTTCGGGATCGTCGACAATATGAACTGCCCGCCGTTGGATGGAGTCAAGAGGAAGGATCTGTGTCAGCTGTAGTATCAAAACTGAAGCATTCTGAAGTAGTGAAGGTCTACGTTGCTCTGTGGTCTGTGACGGATTAATTCGTTTTCGGCGTTGGACCTACGGTGCGGACATATATGCGGATATATCAGTCATTGGCGTCAAAAAGGTTAACTCGGGTGAAAGGCACCATTTCAGTCTGGGACTATCGGCGCTGTCACTGCGTTCAAGCGCCAAACTAGGTACCTCGACTGAAATTGGTGCCATCTACTATTAAATCACTATTCACTACTCACTTTAAAAAAATAATAAATGCGCGAGCGTGTACCTATTTTCGAGCGAGTTTTGTTGCTGCTACCGTAAATAACTTTAATTTTGTGTGTAAAGGATGACTCAAGTTAGACCGGGCCGGGGCCGAACCGGAGCTTCCGGAGCTTTGTTTTCTATGGAAAGCACCACGTGATCACCGATCAGCCGTCATAGAAAATGACTTGTCGGACGTCTCGGCCCGGGCAAGGCCCGGTATAGCATGAGCCATCCTTAATCGAATTTAAACTGTTGTGAGACATACTAACATTGAATAATTTTACGGTTTAGACTCACTTGTTTTAAGTCACTCGCGCGACATGTTTCGGAGAGCCTAGGTCTCCTTTCTCAAGCACTAACACGCTCGTGAACGCTGCTCGCACTGTTAGTGCTTGAGAAAGGAGACCTAGGCTCTCCGAAACATGTCGCGTGAGTGACTTAAAACAAGTGAGTCTAAACCGTAAAATTATTCAATGAGCCATCCTTAACGCTGTTCTCGTGTAAGTGACTTTGTATGTCTTTTATGATAATAAATATCTGTAAACCTAAACCTATTTATACCTACTTCCAGTGCCACCCAGCCACATGGTACATATACTGTGACTTCCATATGTACGTAATAACGCTGGTTCTTCTGTACGTGTATCGCAAAAACTCACGGATCGGTACAGCAGCTGCCGCCATAGTGTTGGTGATCAGTTTTATAATGCCCATGATCACCATATACATCTATGATTTACCAGCAATTCTAATTTATAATCTTGGGTAAGTTTTTTTATTAATTTTGATGTTCCATTTTAATACTATAAGCACCTACGGTCAAGAAGGAATTTAATTTCTGTACCATTTCGTACTTGGTCACAGTGAATAGTATTAGATTCCCAGCATACATATTGATTATCACTGTGACAAGATACGAAATAGCCGAAATGCTACTATATAAATTCCGTGACTGTAACCTCTGGTATTTATAAATACATTAGAACGCATTTAGTATGTCTAATATTTACATTCCTAATCACTACAGAGTTTTATAGGTCAAATACATTGTTACCTTTCTCAAGCGACGTGATGGAGTGACTCATGTATGTATAAGTAAACTGAATGATATCCCTTATTTTCCTGTTATCAGTTTTCGAATTTGATAGATAACTCTAAGCAACGAGTACTTCGTTCACTCATATTTCATCTCGTAAATATGTATTAAAATATAATTATATTTCAGGTTGGAAGTAAACATTAGACCTAACTCCACCTTTAGGAACTACTACATCAAAACGCACAACAGGATGGGCCCTTACGCGATTGGTCTGGCTGCCGGCTATCTCATGTCTATCTACAAGCCCAAGGATTACAGGAAAGTCTGGTCTAAAGTAAGTTACCATATTGAAACAAGAAAAAAAAAAAAAAAAAAAAAAAAAAAAGATGCTTGTATAAATACCTATAATACCTGCTTCTAACAAACAAGCTTACTAAATCCAAAATCTTAGTTCTTACATGGTTCTTACTGAGATGAAAAGGGACAAGAAAGAACTGTCGTAGGGACTATCATTCGACGCGAGAAGTATAAGTACAGTCACCATCAGATATATCGGAGCTGCCGAGGTGCTCACAAATATCTGAACACGCCTGTATAGACCAATTAAACAAAAAAAAACTCTTCTAACCCCGATTGTGTCTAATGGAACAAAAATGGAAAGGATATAGAGTATACAAAATGTCTATTTAGATTAGAGTTACAACATGCCACCCACACTTCTGCTGCAAACGTACTTATTAAGCGTTACAAAACATAAAATAGCTTACTGATTAGTCGGTCAAGCAAGTAGGATTAGTAGGATCTTTACCTAACTGCTAATAAGTACTTTTTAACCATTTCAGACGGTGTCATTCCTAGGTACTTGCGTCTCCTTGAACCTGATGCTCGCCATTCTGGCATTGGGTCATCTATGTTTGGTGTACAGAGTCCACGGATGGTTGGCCTGCATCTTGGCGGCTTTCGAAAAAAATCTCCTTGCCGTTGCTATTTTAGGTGTCGTCATCTTTTGCACTTACGGCCAAGTTCGTAAGTTGTTCACTATATCTAATTAAATGCTATATATTTTAATGTTAAAGAATATTGTGTTACGTAAAACAGATCTACTTTCTTACTACGATCAATTTATTTTAAATTTTATTATATCAAAACCCTACTTTATACATTTAAACTCTATTTGGCCTATGTTTGAAAATTTTACGTAACACCTAAGCCGTACCAATTTAAATATTTCCGTAAATTTCGTGTCGCATGAGGCAAAAAAATGGCCTGTCGCAAATACAAAAGCGCGGCGTTCTAGACTCGTTACCTGGTTTAGAAACACAAGATCTAGACTTCTATAATGATAAATAAATAATTGAACATGTGACAATCTTGTCCGCAGCCCTCATCAACCCGTTACTCAGCTGGTCCGTGTTCGCGCCGCTCAGCAGACTCTCGTACGGCTTATATGTCATACACATTGTGTTTTTATATCAATCCTCTTCCATGAGAGATAATAGCAAACATCACCTATTTCAAGTTGTAAGTAGTTATTTTTAAATGTTTTTTAATAAATGTATTTCCACCTATATATTGTTACGGTAGAACCTTTTCTTTGATATTCGATACTTATTACTTTCTGTCGCGCACGCTTTGGAGATCGAGACACCTGTGACAAAACTTTATGCTTTTATATTTAAACGTCCCAGTGCTTGATATGCCTTCACGGCTAACACGAATTGGCGTTTGGCATTTACGTTAGCATATGCGAGAACTCGATCGCATTCCCCCTCTAAAGGCATCGCACACTACGTTCGATTCATAAACGTCAAGTGTCAACTCGTGGTACTGCTACTGGTAGTTGATACGTTGTTGTCATATCTATTGTTAATGACGTAATTTATCGATGACATGTGCTGTAGCAGTGACGAGCACTCGGAAAACTACCTTATATTGGGTATGTTTTTAATTTCAGCTGATAAATTCTCTTGGACTGGTGGTCGTGTCGCTGCTGCTGAGTCTGATGGTTTGGCTGCTGGCTGAGGCGCCTCTCGTCAACATCACGAACCCATACCTCAACACTAAGTAAGTTTAGTATAAAGGTTTGTCGTTATTACCTAAAAGGGATTAAGAATATTAACTTAACTAAGGTTGTTTGGAATAGATAGCTTACAGCGATAAGACCGCCTGTTGCTAACTTAATTTACATTGTAGGTACTTAAACTTGTGTTTTCAAATTTGTTTTCTCTGTGGTGCAATAATAGTACATTACGATACAAGTTACTGCCTACTTGTTGTTAAAAGATTTAAGGCATTATATTAGGGGACAACGTCAATGTTCCGTATTGTATTTATAATCGTTTTGAGGTTACGACCCATATTGAGGGACGCTAGGACGCGGCTGATGTCTCAAAATTGACGTTGTTTCAACCTGCCCCTGTTTTAACTCACCTCGGTCTCCCCTAAATCAAATGAATATATCTTTTTTGTATCCACATATACATTTAAAGCCTGCTTTTGTTTTCAGAGGCCCAGCCAAGGAGAAAGTTGTAATGTCCAGGAACGGTGCTGATCAAAATGACACAAATAAACAAAAAATCATGTGATTGGTTCTGTAACCTTGCAATTAGTGGCAGTTTTCTGTATTACTTACTTTTTTTTAACGTTTTGTCTATTAAATAGGTGTAAGTTTTATTAAATAGTTTATTTACATTTTTTAAAAGTTTTTTTTATATTAAACAGGAGTTTATTTGATAACTAGAACCAAGATGTACGTACCATTTATAATTTGTCATAAATTATTTCAAGATTATCAATTAACAACGTTACTATTATTAAGACTAGTTGTACAGGTATATTATGTCTTGAGTAGGATGTACATGGATAGATGTACCTACCTGTATATGACTATTAAGTATTTTTTTTTAATCCACTCTATTTTTGTTGAATTGCGAGTTCTCAGTTCCTGGCGAACTACTAGTATATTTTGTTGTTCAGTCCGATTCGTCCGGAACATAATGGTATCTCACTAATAAATAAGCATTTCTTTCCATCAGCCATCAATGTGTCAGGCTTCGGAAGCCTCTCAGTAATTGACACGCGCATGTATCTAGTCAATTAGCAGATCGCCCTGCTTTAGAACCGTCCGGTGGAATGAAAGCCTATTATCACACCGATAGGTACTGTACTTACCTCGGCTATGGTGAGTGAATCCTCTCGTATTGAGTATGCTGTTCAATATCTCTCTCACGTATTTCTAGGATATTATTGTTACTTCCCTTTTAGACGGTCGGTTAGCAGGCTAACTCTTTATGGCGTTTAATTAGTGTCTCTTTTTATGTCACTGATTACTACTTTTAGTGTAGGTACTAATATAATAAAATAGCAACATTTTTATTTAACAGATATATATGTTATCTTCCTCTTAATAACTTAAGGTGTTCTCTTCTCTACCAGCCAGCCATATAGGGCCAAAGAGAAATGCGGTCAGAAATGAGGCGAGGTGTGGGCCGCCTTTTTGTATAGGTACACAAGCTAGGTTAGGTTAGGTTAGTGTACAGTGTGAGGTGTGAGAGACAGACGGCCCAATGACACGACGTCACATAGCAAGGGGATGTAGCGACGCATCAGTCATTAGCGGCGTGTCTTGGCTGATAATAGGAGAGCTCGGATAATTGAAATTGATTTTGATTAGAATACCCGAGAGGCAGGATTGCAGTATCTACTGTTCAACTGACGTCAGTTGCTTTGAAATGAAAACGAAAAAAATGTTTTTTTTTTTGGTTTACAGCATTTCACATTTCAAAATTGATTATGCTTGGAATCTCCCAGTAAGCATTATAAACACTAGGGACAGAAGACCCCGCTACTAACTATTAAACAGTAACCGAAGGTTTTATAAACAGTAACCGAACATATCATTTGAATAAAATAAATATATGGGTGAATGAAGATATTAAGTATGAACTTAAGCTAAAGTACAGTTTAACATACCATTTAGATTAAAATTAAATTTAAAAATTATGATATATTATATAACACAATAGACGGTGCAGGCCGGAGTTCAGGCAGACCGAAAAGGAGATGGCGGGACGACTTGGACGCATTCTACCCCAAATGGTGGGAAAATGCCGATGACAGGGTCGAGTGGAGAAAACGAGGGGAGGCCTTTGCCCAGCAGTGAGACACCAAAATAGGCTAGAGAAAAATTTTTTATATAAAGTATTGAAAGATTTGTGCACTCAAAAGAATTTAGATTACAAATTTGAGATAAAACGTGTGTGTGTTTTTGAGCGCGCGCTCGCGTGTGTTTGTGTGTGTATTTGGTATAAATATGTTTGAAAAAGCTGGAAAACGGTAAAATTTTAAGGTACGGTACGTGATATAAATAGGTTTTCAGTTTCCTTGCAACTTAGGTTAATTAACCATTCTAAAAGTGTTTTCCTAAAGTTATACGATTATACACAAAGATGGTAAACAAATTGCTTTTTGGCGAAAAGAGACCTTGTGTTAGGTTAGAGGGTTCAACTACTATATCTGTTCTTCTTTGTGTTGATGTAGGTGGTTTATAAGTTAGAGTCCTATGTAAATTTAAGGTCGTGTTCAAAATATTATATCATTTTCTTGTGCTGAGCCGTTTACAGTCGTTGTTTAGTTCATCTGTTGGGTATCTATGTAGGTATATGATTTAGAGAACATAATTTCCAGTAAACATCTCCGTGTTTCGGTATCAATAAACTTATATTTATTTGCTCCACCTCAAACTGGAATACAATATGCTTGAATACCAGTAGCACTGTCACAAGTTTCTAAGGATTGAGTCGACTTCATGGTTGTCTGTTTCAAAAAGAACAAAAGACGACGATTTACCATTTTATAGTGAGGTTGTGCTGCGAATGTGCAATTTCATTAGCGAGGCTTTTACCTGTGCTAGCAAAGAAATTGTGTACCCGATTAACAGCATCCGCAGCACAGCTTTATTAACAGTGATTTCATTGTTAAAACATTCTTGCAATTAATAGTTGCTATTTATGACGTCACAGAATTCTTAAATGCATCACAATAAAGTTTCGCCACGTCCGTCTGTCTGTCTGTCCGCCCGATCGATGATTTGCTCCGTGATCGTGATACATTACGTTGTTAGTTAATTTGAGAATAAACTGATTAATTTAAATAATAATTAAAGTGCATTTTAGTTACTTATGAATTCACACTATTGTCTGTAAAATAATAAAAATACTAACTCCACCATACTTATGAAAGAAAATAAGATGAGAAAATAAAGTATAAAAAATTACGCATGGCATGGCTTAGGACATCCAAGAAAAGAAATTAAATACGTGAGAAATATTTTTTTGTATCAATGTCGATTGCAAGGTATTTTATGCAGTAGCTAATAACGAATCCATTGTTCTGATACAATTATGCTAGGCGATAGAGTGTCGTAATAAAAGGATATTAGTACATACTACACTTGGATTAAAGTAAGGAAAATTGACTTTATTATTAAATTAATATCCTGGACCTATTCATCGTTTCATATATATAATAATTATAATAAGCCCGCATGGTAGCTTGTGGCGAGCTGTTGGGGAGTAACGACCCCACGGACCCGAGTGCTCCCGAGAGTTAGTCAGGGTCTCCGTCTCCGGCGTGTCTTCGTCGGTCGGAGTGGAACCCCGAGGGGAACCGCAGGACTCTCGGCTCTGGCTTGCCTTCATTGGCCGTCCGTAAGGAGTCGTTAGAGCTATATGCTCCAGGGGTGAAAATGAAAGATGAATAAAAATTTTATGTCTGAATTTGAATTTTGAAAATAGTTTTATAGTATTATTATTTTTCACACAATGACATTGTAATTTTGACAGAGGTGAATATATTTTTTCTCAGTCTCCCATTGACCACGAACGCTGTAAAGGGTTCGTGATCATGAAATTCGTTGGGATGTAGGTATTTTAAACTATATGCGATATAAACCATGGTAGGGTTAGCTATTGGAAAACTCTTTCAATTGTTAAGAATATTCACGCGCAAAATGATTACGGTTCCTTACGCAATCCAAATAACATTAACACTAGCATTTGAATTAAGTAAGTAAATTAAATATTTTTTATTGCAATAAAAAAACCCTCAAAAACAAATTTAAAGACCAATTTTCAACAACGCCCTAGTTTATAAAAAAAAAATACATTTCGTAATCTTATTTTTTGTTGTTATTAGATTTTTTGGGTATCGCTATCGTCTAGCAAACCGGAGCGACGCCCATTCCCGCCCGAATGAACTCCCATATCAATTATTGATAAAGAAAATTAGATACTTGCGTAATGCGCAAGAGTTAGTCGTGCTTATATTAGGTACTTATGTGTCTATAGGATAAGTCGTCGCTAAACACCGAACGTGACGCACGTCTTAATAAGTAAATAAACTAAACCAAATAGCTCTTGTGATAAATCGTTATAATTAGTTTAAAATGTTGTTTAAAAGTGTAGTGTTGTTTATTATTTTTGGTAAGTTTTTAACACATATTAACTCACATTTATAGACGGATCTATCGCGAATTTATTTTACTAACTCGAGTTCTTTTCAACTTGTTAGAGACCCGAGTCTTTTGTAAAGACTGGAGTCCTTTTCAAAGAACTCTTTGATTTCATTATGTGAGGTCAAACCTTTCAGCCTACAAAACGCATAGCATGGTACACAAGTACAACACACGTAACGCCCACAAGCTCGTTGGCGTGGCGTGGCTGTGGAATGGCCAAGTCGGCCAAGCTCACCCACATCATGGGGCCTACCGTCTACAACAACAGCTTTCAGCTTATCAAGACATAGAAAACCTAAAAATATTGCAATATCAGTCACGTTTTAAAGATCTAAGAACTGCATAAGTAAGTTTGTAATCCCATATAAATATATGCTATTACAAAGTTACTGTTGCAGTTCCTACAAATAGTAGGTAAAGTAAAGGTACACTACGATGTACGATGTATTTCTTTATGATATGTGTACACATAGTACGGATATGAGTACCCGAAAAGAAGGACTGCCTACAAAAAGAGATGAGATCCCAAAAACGCGAGCGTAACGAGCGCGAATTTTTTTGATAGAAAAAATTGAGAGAGGCAATGTCAGGGACACAGCCGCAATGGTTGAATTTTGGTGTGGATATCTAATGCGAAAGCCGAAGGCCGAGCTCCGCGGAGGGCCGAAGGACCGAAGCGTCCTGGACGTCAGTGCTTAATCACAGAACAATAGTATAAGTGTCTAAGTGCAAAGGCCGGCCGAGCTCCGCGTAGCGCGGAAGGCCCGAAGCGTCCAGGCTGTCAGTGCTTAAACACAGAACAATAGTATTAATGTAGGTAATGTGTGTGCTGGGAGTCCTGAAGCACTCAATAAGTTTAGGAACTCCAGAGAGTCTGTTGTGACGTTGACTTCATCCAAGGCAGTGTTAATGGATTTAGGTATACAGGGTGGCGCATTTAGATCGGTCAGTATGGGAAAATCTGAAACTATAAGACATACGACGATCTCTTCTTAGGAACCATGTCATCGATTTTAGTAGCAAGAAAAACTGCATTCATACATTTAATTTTTTTTTATGTAAAATGTATTGAAAAAAATGGTGGCCATTTCGAAAACATACTAAAATAAATTAAAGGATATGAAAACAATGCATTTTATTCATTTCAGACATCATGTTTCATAGTAACATTTACTGCTTAAGACCTACAGAATCGATATCTAAATAGAAATAATTTTAGATTTTTTTTCAAAACGTCCGGGTTCGATTCCCGAGCTGAGTACACATTTTTTTTAAATTTATGAATGCAGTTTTTCTTGTTACTAAAATCGATGACATGGTTCCTAAGAAGAGATCGTCGTATGTCTTATAGTTTCAGATATTCCCATACTGACCGATCTGAATGCGCCACCCTGTATACTGTCTGTTCACTTTCGATTTCCGCCAATATCCGCGCATGTGTAGGTAAGTATAGACGTACGACTCTCTCCAGTACCCGCTGATGCACCACAGTACTTACTGTCGAGCGCGTCTGTCGTGCGAATCCGCTGAGCGGTCAACCGTTCTTCGCACTGCGTGAACGTCTCCGATTCTTCCTCAGATTCCTGAGACCGTGCTACCTTGTAACCTCAATACGTTGCGAGAATTTCGCGAAAAATTCGTTTTTTTCGGAAAGGTATGGTAACGCGTTTAAAATGCAAGTCCCAAATTGTTTGACATTTACAAAGACATGATACCTATTTAAAATTAAAAAACTTTCGCGTTTTGAACACATATTAACTCACATTTATAGACGGGCCTATCTCGAAATTTATTTTATTACCTTTATATACCGACGTTTCGACACAGGTTTCACAGGTCGTGGTCGCAGCTAACTGATGTCCCAACAAAATGTCAAAACAGAGATTTGTGCAACTACCCGACGAAAAGTGTATGAAAAAGTTTGGGGTAGACATCATATTTTTATTTGCAAAGACGTTTGACATTGACTAAGAAAAATTTTGTTTTTTTTACAAAGTACATACACAAAAAAAAAGTTTGCACCACTTTCTTAACTTAGCGCCAAAAGATTCAGGTGCAAACATAACTTAATTGAGTGTAGTGGCCACCCCCCCCCCCCCTTTTAGGGGTTGAAATTTTCTAGCCTAAAATAGGGCCAGGGATTTTCTTGACAGATTAGTAAAGTTTGCATCAAAATCGCGCAAAAGTGACGCGCGGTCAAATAATAAACAGAAAAACAGACAAAAATTCTAAAAACTGTTGGAACCGAGACGGGACCTCTAATAGTTTCTGAGAAACAAGATACCTATTTTTGGGTCCCATACAAAAAAAAACAGACTTTATTTTTTTCTGCTGCCAATATGCTTTATTTCGAAAAAATGTATACCACATTTATTGTTCCTTATATAATTCTCTATCGGATAGCATTTTTCAAAAATATGATTTTCTGAAAAAAGTGCGATTGTCCTCTTTTCGAGCCATCCAGCCCACCGTGGAACGTGTTTTGTTATCGATTCTAAGTATCCCCAACCAACTTTTTTTTCGAATATCTTCCATGTACAGACTTTCGACCCTCTTCAGCTTTATTATATGTATAGAAGATATAGAATATTACAAAATAATCTGATGTTATATTTATTTCAAATTGAGTTTGTATTGTTTACGGCGTATTGTAAATAGGTATGTTCTATGTATATAACGTGTAAGTTAGCTTTATGAAAAAATGACTTATAACTTATGACTTATGACTTATTACAAACAATTTCGAAATGCATTGTCTTTATGTAAATTTTTTGGATTAGGTACACAAATAATATAATAACACCGAATTTATTTAGGAAAAACCCATAAAATTGTTAACGGAGTTTTTATTCGGAGGCTCGAGTCCTTTTGCATTGTTCTTAAAAATGACTCGACAAAGGGCTCGACTCTGGAATTAAGACTCGGAAGTTTTTTAAGCGCCGAATCTTGTAAAAACGACTAGTTCCTACCAACACTAATAATGTGGAGAAACTAAGGTTGACACTTTTGTATTTAAGTAAAAAATTGTGTGCTTGTGAAATCAACTAAAACTAAAAAGCCATAAGAGAGAATTCCTAAGCTACTTTTTTCATACAATTTCCATTACGGGAGAAAACGGTTTCCACTAACTAAATCATATCACTTTGATTTAGATATCGATCGCTTCAGCATAATATATTCTAGGTTTATAGGTTTCGCTTAAAAAAAAAAAGGTTTTTTTATATTGCAAATTAGCCTATAAACCTAGTTTTTATTGTGTCAATAACATAAAAAAAATCATGGAGAATGAAAAATATTTAGAAGTAGAAAAAGGTTTTCTCTTTTTGTATGGACGATCATTCCCTCTTCATTCTAATTCGTCTAAAGATATCTCACTATCGTCATCACTGCTTTCATTATCGTTTTTGATAATTAATGCGAATTGAGGTGGTCTAGATTAAAAGGAAGTGATTCGATATCGGCCTTGGTTTTATCAATCCCGAGTGACCGGAGAAATAACCACGTGTCCGTGGCGGAAAAAGTCGAGATGTTACCATTTGGTTGCAGCGATTTTTAGAAACTTTAAAAGACGTCAGTTTTCGTCGGACCAAGTCCGTTTGTATGCACGGAACGCCCTGTGTCTCTTCATTATTGCCGTACGCTCGCCGTTTTAAATCCAAGGGTGGCCTCTTTAGCCGAAATGGTTGAACAGGAGCATGAGTATGAGTGAGAGACTATATATAGAGCGATATCACATATGTTTCCAATAAAAACTGATTTCCTCACAACTGTTCCAGTACGGGGGACGGGGAGGGATTTCGCCCGAAATACTAGTACATAATTAAATATCGGAGTACATACATAAAACCAGTAAGATATTGTTACAGTTATTTTCTTTTTCAGCCAATGTTCTTGCCAAGGAACCAATATTAGAGATCCCTAATCTGGACCACATATATGATAATCTGTCAAAGAATGAATGGGATGCTGATGAGGTGCCCTGCCGTGACAAAATATTTAACATTCTGGAAAACGTTAAGAACTCTACGTTATGGGCCACATGGGGTAAGTACATAAAATTAAGGTACAGATTAGTGTCCGACCGAAACATATTTTTTTGCCGAAACCGAAACCGAAACCGAATGTTCGGCTTTGGCTCTAGTTTCGGCCGAAACCGAAACCGAAACCGAAACTTTTGAAGACTTGTTAAAATCGTTGAAAAAATGTCATAAAACCGCTTTTAAACTCATATTAAGGGGCTGTCACCACCCAATGTCCTTGAAATTGATGTTACTTAAGGGGCTCCGCCACGCCAATAACCTTCGATCTGAATCTCTTAGTTTTCTTATGTTTTTTGTAGCTTATCATATTAACAGCAACAGCTTTAAGCAATATAGTATTCCATAATTACTTCCAAGTTAATTGTCTTCGAGATATTTGGCATCAAAGTTGAACAATTTAAGGCCAAAAACTGGTTTTCTGGCCATAACTTTTGTGTTCATTCGTTTAAAATTAAACCCCTAGACACGTTTTACGACACGTCAAAGACGAACCCAAATATGTAGATTTCGTATAAGTAATATCCTTCACAGCAATCTAGATACGAAAAAAGTGTTCTTTTAGACATAGTTTAAAAAAATCATAAAGTAGTATCAATTTCTTTCAAAATCCGGTAGATAATAATGGACATAAAGATTGAAGAACCGATAGTCGTTTAATTGTCTTATATAAATCTATCTGTAGTGCAAAAGTAGGAGATACGATTCAAAACTTTGTCAAAAATCGATCAAAACCGCAGGTAGCCCCTTTTAAGAATTAAGCTTACATACTTAAAATCCAAAATTTCAAGTCTGTAGGTCATTTAGTTCCGAAGTTAAGCGAAAGCAAAGTTTCGCATTTATGACACTCATTCATTCACTCATGATCATCAGAATAGAATTAGTACTTCCCATAAACTCATGATAATAAAGTTATAATAAGTTAATAATAAATAAAGTCATTATACGTATTACAAATTAAAGATATCTTATTGATACGGTTTTAACACCCCCTGGCACTGATTAAAATAACCGACTTGGTTTCAGATTACATCTCAAAAATTTTGTAGTAAAAGCGTTGCGAGACTTGCACCTTTTTACATGTAATGTTTTTGATGGGATCTCATTTACGACGAATTAGACAGTGTGCGCGTTTTAGGTATTGACAGCCTCTTAAGACTACGTCGACCGTTCAGTGGGCCCATCATTAGTGGAATTGTGTTTAATAATAAACCGATTAATTTCTGTATAAGTACAGACTTTTGGTCTTTGTCACATAGTTTAGTTTCATAGAACGAAGTACCATTGCGTATGTTTCGGCCCGGCCGAAAGGTTCGGCCGTTTTTTGGCCGAAACCGAAACTACGGCCGAAACATGATATTTTGGCCGAAACTGGCCGAAACCGAAACCGAAACCGAACCTTCGGTCGGACACTAGTACAGATATATTGTCTACAATGTAAAAATCAGCACTGTTATATAGATACTAACGGACAGCAACCATACAATTTTAAATTAGGCTATTTTAAATTCAACCTTTAGTGGGGGGGGGGAAAGGATAGAATATTGTAAGGTATATTTTATTTATTTGATAATGATTTTGGGATCCTATATTTAGCGGATTTAGCAAAACGTCGTTAAACAAAAGAAAAAGTTTGAAAAGTAAATATCTATAATTTTACTTAAAATGTCATTCTATGGGACTTGCTAACTTAGTAAACAAAAGTCACTAGAGTCTGTTCGGAAAGAGAAGAGCCGTGGAATGTATTGGGCTCCATACATTCCACGACTCTTCTCTTTCCGCACAGACTCTAGTAAATTGATATTCAGACTATTCTGAGGCAATTTTAATATGGCGGTTTGAATACATAGTTCGCAAGTTCCATAGAATCACACTTTAAAGTAAGAGTTTTAAAATCTATTAAGTCAGTAGTCAGTACTTAATAGAACTTAAAATTTGTATTAAGGTTAAGTATGTGGTTAAACAATAATTATTTTACAATGAAAACCAATGTTTTAGTAACCTAAAACCTAATTCTATGGCTATTTATCTACATATGTAACTACATAATACGGTTCTATGCGAAACAGTCGTGTTACGCTCTCTGTCATTAAGAGTCTGTTTAGGCACGACTGGTTGATGGCCGTCTGTTGTTACAGTATGGAACTCCATCGACCAGTCGCCAACGGGCATCTTCTTCGGCGCGCGCTACCACTTGGGGAGCTACGACCAGTGCCTGCGTCCGCCCTGGCTCGCAACACACCCGGAATTACGCACTCAATACTGTTTAGCGGAAATAGAGATGAAGAAAGATGGCGTCAAGAAAATGGAAGAAGTTTCCGATCCTTATGTTAGGGCTGAAGACTATTACCTCGATGTAAGTTAAAACGTTATTCATTGGAAAAGTTATTCATTTTTACACAATCGATTCGGCTAGCTTTGATTTATAATTTCAGAGTAAAACACAGTTCGGCCGTAGTTTCTCATACATAGCTCACGGGGTCTGCCTTCCCGCGGGCTGTCCGACCAAGTCCGCGGCGAAGTTTGTGAAGGCGCTCATCAGCACGGGGCACTTGCGCGCGGCCAGGGATGCGGCCGTCTCTATACACCACTGTGAGGAAGCAGCGGCCCCAACCGAAGATTCTACAGGATATTACGTGTTTTTGTAAGATTTTACTCATTATCTTTAAACTCTGACTATCTACAGGTAAAATATGTCTTAGACATAGCTTTTCAAATCAAATAATAAATAGCGTAGAAAGCGCGTCTAAGTGACCAAGTCTATTAATATTACCCTTTTAAAATGACGATACGATCGTATGAGAACTTATTAAATTAGTTGCTTTAATCTTCGTACCTATAGTTATAATATAATTATAATTTAATTACATATAACCCAATCTTTTCCCAGGTATACTTTCGCAGCGCTGCTAGTCATAGCGGTAGCTTCAACATACTATGTTAGCGAGTATCCAGCCGCCGGTAGTTCTAACTCATTTGGTACGTGATGATTAAGTGAATTAATTATTTTAGCATGCCCAGCTGTATTATACTCATTTATACGTTTTTTTAGTTAATCACGTTGCAAAGTCGTTCTGTCTCCGCCGCAACTGGAATACAGTGTTCAAATCAGACAAGGATGAACTACCATGCTTGCACGGCATTCGCTTCCTGACAGCGATCATTATCGCATACGTCCACTACATAGCAATGTCACAGGGGACTTCTGTTAACAATGGCATAGACTTTGACAGGGTAATAATACTTATTCACTTAAATAAACTTTGAAGAAATGTCATTTGACACTTACAAATCTGGGAACAGATCTAATAACTAAAACAAAAATTGGCCTGTACCTAAGTCGCAAACCTTTTCGTCATTACGGATTCTTATTAACTGCTAGGTATACCTACAAGCTTTAATAGTACTCCTATTTATCCTACCTACTGGTGTATGTCGCAGTCGGATCGTATAATCCGTATTACATTAGTTTTTCCTAGTTTGATGTTGTTATGTCAGGCAGCGCCACGAGTGTTAAAAATGGGAACTAAAAACTGTCAAAGCGGCGGCTAATGACTCGCTGTATTACATTACGGCTAGCCGTGTTGAAGAACGTATGGCGCCG
Organism: Cydia amplana; assembly: GCF_948474715.1. Classification (NCBI taxonomy): domain Eukaryota; kingdom Metazoa; phylum Arthropoda; class Insecta; order Lepidoptera; family Tortricidae; genus Cydia; species Cydia amplana. The sequence continues at coordinate 15,435,444 of NC_086070.1, read as the reverse complement.
AATACATTCCGGCGGATTTTCATTCAGCCGCATTCAATCCGGCTAATCGTCGAACCGCCGCATTTCAAAACGCCCCTGTTTTGTAAAACGGCTAGCCGTAATGTAATACGGCAGATTATACAATCTGACTACGACATATATACCATGTTTTTTCAGATGGCTACGGATAATCCAGCAATGGCGGTTCTTACGACTCATTTTGATGTGTTAGTGGACACATTCTTCTCATTGTCTGGACTTTTAGTGGGAAAAAGCCTTGTCACGTTGGATATAACCAAACCCCACAGTTTAATGAAGAATATTATAAAACGATATATAAGGTAATAGTAATCTGTACATTAAAAACAAAGAAGGGCTTGTTGGCCGAATAGATATAGATAGACGAATGATGAGGCTGGCAAGCCCTTCACTTCGAAACATAAGGTACAGTATGTAACTGAACGTAAAGGTCAAACCCGTTAATGTTTAGGTCAGAGAGAAATATAGTAAGACAAGAGTGCTCACTCCATACATTAGTTTTGGTACCAAAAAGACTATTAATTTCAGTGTCTACATCCAGCATCGAGTAGCGGAACTGTACTGCTACTTGACAATAGATGTAGCACCGACCGGAATGTTTTATGCTCAACAACATAAGACTTTCAGGTCGGTGCTACATCTATTGTCAAGTAGCAGTACTGATAGTTCCGCTACTCGATGCTAGATGTAGACACTAAAATTAATAGTCGTTTTGGTACCAAAACTGATGTATGGAGTGAACAACCTATGTATTTTTTTCTCTATGGTCATACTGACCTTTTACTATTTTCATCTTTCGCGATTTCAAGGTTCGTCCTATAGTAAAATTTGCTCAGTATGACTTAAACACACCTTAAACATGAATGAGTTCGGGTAATTGCTATACGTCCAGTTACATACTGTAGAGTGCTTTATAATACTTGGTACCGTAAAATGGGGTGAGTAGGCTTCGCGGGGACAGTTGGGTTATGAATGGGGAGAGAAGGTTTGAAAGGGGGGTGAGATGGTTTTTTAAGGCTACTGCCACAAAAACAATGCATTCCAATTTAAATTATAGCTATAGTAATACTCATAATAAAAAAAAAATCGATCCAACAATCTTCCAAAATCACCTTTGTATGAAAACCCAACTCACCCCAAATACGAGGGACTACGGGGTGAGGTGGGTTTTCCTGTTTATCGTCAAAGTTATGAAATGGAACTACCCAAAATAAAATAAAAACGAAAATACAAACTTCCGGAACACTTATTATATACACCATTCAGTTTGCATATGTAAAAATAAAATGTTATCGAGGTTTGAATGTCAGTTTTGCACCTACTCACCCCATTTTACGGTACCTATTATCTTACAATAAATAAAGTTATAAATAAAAACTAAATTATTCCCGTATCCAAAACCCCGGGTACTTATGCTTCTAACTTATTTCTGCTTGAAATTCAGCTTTTAAGGCACAATTATTTCATACCTTCTCTTCACAATTTCCCATATCGGCAAATATTGTGTAGATAAATTCACAACCGTCAAGATGGCAACGCAATGATCGAGGATGGTCTCTTTCAATCGCTATCATAGATTAGTGTGAAGAAAAGCTACTAGACAATGTATTATAGTATACAACAATCCGCAGACGCGCTGGTGGCCTAGCGGTAAGAGCGTGCGACTTGCAATCCGGAGGACTCGGTTTCAAACCCCGGCTCGTACCAATGAGTTTTTCGGAACTTATGTACGAAATATCATTTGATATTTACCAGTCGCTTTCAGGTGAAGGAAAACATCGTGAGGAAACCGGACTAATCCCAATAAGGCCTGGTTTACCCTCTGGTTTGGAAGGTCAGATACGAGCAGTCGCTTTCGTAAAAATTAGTGCCTACGCCTATTCCTGGGATTAGTTGCTAAGCGGACCCCAGGCTCCCATCAGCCGTGGCCGTGGCCAAAAATGCCGGGACAACGCGAGGAAGAAGATAATCCGCAGACCAGACTTCCAGAATGTTTATTTTTCAGACTGGTCGTGCTTTTAGCCGTGGCTGTGTTCTACGTGGCCCATATTTCAAAATATACTGATGACGGCCCTGTCTACCCCAAGATAGCTTTCTACGAGCAACAGATGTGCGAGAAGAACTGGTTGCCGGCACTACTAATGGTCGGGAATTATTACAACACATTAGAAATGGTATGTTAATCAATTAAAGGTTTTACATTAGGCTTCATGTAACACGTATTTATTTAGGTTCCTCCACTAGGGCTGGGAACAACTTTGAGAAGAGCCAACTGCAGTAGGAATCACCAGTTGAAGGAAGCTTAAAGAGCCGCAAATGATGTTTGTTGAGAATTCTTTAGGGTTAATTTTATCGGTGTCGTAAAGAGCCGCAATTGTATTTCAGAAGAGCCGCATGCGGCTCGCGGGCCGCGATTTACCGACCCCTGCACTAGGGTTTAGATTTAGATCTGAATAATATATTACTGTAAAATATACCTACTGTGCTCCCACTGGGTAATTGTCTAATTGTGCTCCAACAGCTTTTATATATAGGTATTAGAATAAATTAAATTATTTTCAGAAAATATTTTAATTTGTTGTTATTTGAAGTAGAAACACTACTATAGCTTTTATATATATTGAAAATACTCAATTCATTAAGGGCCACTTGTACCATTCACTAACCCGGGGTTAATCGGTTGAACCTTTTTTTTTTTCTCGCAGGGGTAAATACTTTTACGTATCTCACCCCCGGGCTGCGAAAGGCCCGTTGGGGATGGGGTGGTATGTGGGACTCGCTCCTCCCGTATTTCCTCTGTTTTCAGAGGGAGGGGAGGAGAATACCCACTAACTTCCCCTGCGGCGTTACCCTCTCTGCCGTTTTTGGGGAGCATCATGAGATCACGAGTATTCTACCATGATGCTCCCCCTAATCGGTTAACCCTGGAGTTACCATGGTTACCACTAAAATTTGACACTGGGTTAACGGTTTAACCGCTTAACCCCGGTTTAGTCGGATGGTACAAGTGGGGTGGTCTTTAGTGCGATAGACCCTACTGGCGCTTATGTCCTTTATGCCATTATACCGTCGACGGCACTAAAGTTTCGCTTCCAACCTGTCGCTTATTTATAGTTTCGATTTTCATATTCAGACCCAATTATCATAATCATAATCATAATTACAGCAGCAGCAGAAGCTCAACATGTATTTGGTAGTGTCCGACCGAAGGTTCGGTTTCGGTTTCGGTTTCGGCCAGTTTCGGCCAAAATATCATGTTTCGGCCGTAGTTTCGGTTTCGGCCAAAAAACGGCCGAACCTTTCGGCCGGGCCGAAACATACGCAATGGTACTTCGTTCTATGAAACTAAACTATGTGACAAAGACCAAAAGTCTGTACTTATACAGAAATTAATCGGTTTATTATTAAACACAATTCCACTAATGATGGGCCCACTGAACGGTCGACGTAGTCTTAAGAGGCTGTCAATACCTAAAACGCGCACACTGTCTAATTCGTCGTAAATGAGATCCCATCAAAAACATTACATGTAAAAAGGTGCAAGTCTCGCAACGCTTTTACTACAAAAAATTTTGAGATGTAATCTGAAACCAAGTCGGTTATTTTAATCAGTGCCAGGGGGTGTTAAAACCGTATCAATAAGATATCTTTAATTTGTAATACGTATAATGACTTTATTTATTATTAACTTATTATAACTTTATTATTATGAGTTTATGGGAAGTACTAATTCTATTCTGATGATCATGAGTGAATGAATGAGTGTCATAAATGCGAAACTTTGCTTTCGCTTAACTTCGGAACTAAATGACCTACAGACTTGAAATTTTGGATTTTAAGTATGTAAGCTTAATTCTTAAAAGGGGCTACCTGCGGTTTTGATCGATTTTTGACAAAGTTTTGAATCGTATCTCCTACTTTTGCACTACAGATAGATTTCTATAAGACAATTAAACGACTATCGGTTCTTCAATCTTTATGTCCATTATTATCTACCGGATTTTGAAAGAAATTGATACTACTTTATGATTTTTTTAAACTATGTCTAAAAGAACACTTTTTTCGTATCTAGATTGCTGTGAAGGATATTACTTATACGAAATCTACATATTTGGGTTCGTCTTTGACGTGTCGTAAAACGTGTCTAGGGGTTTAATTTTAAACGAATGAACACAAAAGTTATGGCCAGAAAACCAGTTTTTGGCCTTAAATTGTTCAACTTTGATGCCAAATATCTCGAAGACAATTAACTTGGAAGTAATTATGGAATACTATATTGCTTAAAGCCGTTGCTGTTAATATGATAAGCTACAAAAAACATAAGAAAACTAAGAGATTCAGATCGAAGGTTATTGGCGTGGCGGAGCCCCTTAAGTAACATCAATTTCAAGGACATTGGGTGGTGACAGCCCCTTAATATGAGTTTAAAAGCGGTTTTATGACATTTTTTCAACGATTTTAACAAGTCTTCAAAAGTTTCGGTTTCGGTTTCGGTTTCGGCCGAAACTAGAGCCAAAGCCGAACATTCGGTTTCGGTTTCGGTTTCGGCAAAAAAATATGTTTCGGTCGGACACTAGTATTTGGTTACGTTACGGCAGAAATCAAGGAATACTACACTTAGCAATTTACCAATTTAAACTACCTGTGGTCTTTAGTCCTGGTATTAGTACCATCAGATGCTATTAGTAGCATCAGGTCTTCGTAGCATAAAACAATGCCACAAATAAATAAACAAATATTTATAACAAAAACGATACGAGCATTGATTCGAAGTAATTAATAATTAAAACCCGGGTATACTTATTCCAGTGCCATCCAGCCACTTGGTACATCCCCTGCGACTTCCATATGTACGTAATGACGCTGGTGCTTCTGTACGTGTATCGCAAAAACTCACGGATTGGCACAGCAGCTGCCACCATAGTGTTGGTGATCGGTTTCATAATGCCCATGATCACCGTATACGTCTATGATTTACCAGCAATTCTAGCTTTTAATCTTGGGTAAGTATTTTTGCTCATTTCATTTTCAATCTTAATGCTGCGAGCACCTACAGACAATAGTTATTTGTACAACAAGAGATCAAAGTTTGATATTTCTTCGAGTGCTTATTTTGAGTCCCGTGCAAGCGAAAGATTCTATACTAATTTAGAATCTTGAGCGTAGTCTGGGACTCAAAAGCGCACGAGATGTAAATAACTTTGATCTCGTGTAGTTCACAAAACTTTTCACCTCAGCAGTGAGAACATATTAGAGAACCGGAAAAATGTATTCCTTCTTCATCACTTACCTCTATTCACTCATGTTTTCTTAAGATATACCAACAATTAAATTTTCACCTCAGCATCTCGAACAAGGGTACTTTGCTACTTAAAAACAGTGAGCAAAATCGCATTTTGCTCATTTTGTCTCACTCAGTAAGCAAATTGCGATTTTGCTCACTGTTTTTAAGTAGCAAAGTACCCTTGTTCGAGCTGCTGGGGTGAAAAGAATTTGATCCCATTTTGTACCTTGTCACAGTGACAATAGTATGAAATCCGCAGCGGTATTCATATTGATGTTACTGTGACAAGATACGAAATGCTACACATAAATCAAATTATGTGACTAAATAGACATACAGTCAGATTACATTAGAACCCACAGAATGTAATGTGAAAAAATACTACACATATTCTTGTTCACTACAGTGGCACAAAATAAATGGTGGGTCAAGACCCATCTTCTCTAGCAAATCTATTGAGTTCAGCAGCATGCTGTATTCTAGGAAGGAGACCTAGGCTTTCCGAAACCTGTCACGCGAGTGACTAAACACACTTGACTTCAACCATAAAATTATCTTAAACTGAATAATGGCCCTTATTTGCTTACTATCAGTTTTGGAAGAGAATCATTCTAATCCACGAGTAGGACTTAATGCCCTACTCGTAGTTCGTTCACTCGCGTTTCATCTCCTAAATATAAAGTTAATATTAAAATATAATTATATTTCAGGGTGGATATAAACATTAGACCTAACTCCAACTTTAGGAACTTCTACATCAAAACACACAACAGGATGGGCCCTTACGCGATTGGTCTGGCTGTCGGCTATCTCATGTCTGTCTACAAGCCCAAAGATTACAGGAAAGTCTGGTCTAAAGTAAGTTACCACATTGAATCAATTTGTTTGTATAAATAATATCTGCTACTAATAAACAGGCTTACAAAATTCTTATTCTTAATTATTACCTAGACAAATTAAACAAAAACAGACAATTCGAACTTCGCTTGTACAGTGGGCCAAGAAAGTGGTGTACCAGTTTTGACAAAAGTTTCTGCGAGATCTAACGACCGCTAAGGTTGACGTTTCTAACGGAGTTTAAAGTAAATCGACCTTGTTGTCTCATGACGTTCAAATGAACTTCAACCGTAGGGAACCACATTTTGGGCCGACTGTACCTAATGGAACAAAAAAGGAAAAGTTAGAGTACCTATAGTATAAAATAAATAGACATTTTATACTATAGGTACTCTAACTTTTCCTTTTTTGTTCCATTATAAGATATGTATCGCCAAGAAATAAGAGATTTGTCTGCCAAGCATAATATAGGTCAGTACCTATGTATTAATTATTGATCTTTACCTAGCTTTTTTGCTTTTTACCCATTTCAGACGGTGTCATTCCTAGGTACTTATGTCTCCTTGAACCTAATGCTCGGCATTCTGGCGTTGGGTCATCTGTGCATGGTGTACAGAGTCCACGGATGGTTGGCCTGCATCTTCGTGACTTTCGAAAGAAATCTCTTTGCCGTAGCTGTTTTAGGTGTCGTCATCTTTTGCACTTACGGCCAAGTTTGTAAGTGATTCACTATAATGAAATGACGTAATTTTAATGGGTTAAATTGTGTTACGTAGAACAGATCTACAAATACATTCTTACTACGACCAATTCGATTTACAATTATATCATATCTTTATCCATAAACGCCTATTATAACATTGAGCGTGATTGGCTTATGCTTAACATTTTTACGTATCGCTAACGTTTGATTTAGGTATTACTCATTTAAAATTACTTACGTACATTTTGTCTCGCATAAATAATGGCCTGTCGCAAATATAAAAGCGTGATTTTCTGGACTAGGTATGATACCTGGTTTAGAGATACAATATATGCATCTATAATGATAAATGAATAATTGAACATGTGACAATCTTGTCCGCAGCCCTCATCAACCCGTTACTCAGCTGGTCCGTATTCGCGCCGCTCAGCAGGCTCTCGTACGGCGTATATGTCATACACTTAGCGCTTCTGTATCAAAACTCTTCCATGAGAGATAATAACAAACATCACCTGTTTCAAGCTGTGAGTACTTATTTTTCAATGTCTATTGATAAATGCATTTCCACACTTTTCTTATATAAGAGAACCTTCTCTTTGATATTCGATTCTTACTTTCTATCGCACACTTTAGAAATCGAGTGAGTTTTGACAATAGGTACTTTTTATCTTGTTTAAATGTTAACGTCCCAGTAGCTACCACAGTACCACTACCACAGAATAAATTACAGTAGCTACTACCGACCTACCGTACAGGAATGACACTTTCCCTACAAAACCGAAGTTTGACAGTGATTCAGGGACGAATCATGTCTTCCCTTTCTAATGTATGACACTTTTGGTTATTTAGGGTTGTCAAATTTCAATTAGGTAATTATCTTATCTGTGGTTGTGCATGCAAAGGAACGTCAAGTTTTGTTAACCATAATAATTGCTCGTAGCAACGCTGAGCCGAACGGAGCCGAGAGTGGCCGAAAGGTCCAGTGGCACATATGCTAATGCCTGGTAGCTGATACCAGTGATACCTTGTTGTCATTGTCATGTCTATTGCTAATGACGTAATTTAACGATGACATATGTACCGGAGCAGTGATGAGACTGTACGGCTACCATCAGTTTGGCATTGACATAAACGCCGTCGAGAACGTAATTTACTTTCTCTACATCTCGCTCGTAATCGCATATTAATGCAAACGAGATGTATAGAAAGTAAATTACGTTCTCGATTGCATAAATGTCAGTTTTGACACTGTCAGTGACTCATGGTACGGGCTCTGGTGAGCACTCGAACGTCTACCTTATATTGGGCATGTTTTAAATTATAGCTGATGAATACTCTTGGGTTGGTGGTCGTGTCGCTGCTGTTGAGTCTGATGATTTGGCTGCTGGCTGAGGCGCCTCTCGTCAACATCACGAGCTCATACCTCAACACTAGGTAAGTTTAATAAACAGAGGTTTATCGTGACACCTATAGGTAGAATATTAAGCCTATTCGCTAGGTGCACGACTGGTGCTGCCCTCATTTTGGCAGACTTTCTACGTTAAATCTTATGGAGTAAAATTAGTTCAAGCGGCTGCCGCTAGTACTAATGGCGGACATTCCATAAGATTACCTGTGTTTGTGACGATCAGCGCCACTTCCCCCTCCACCGACTTCGCACCTGGCGAATAATAGTCCGTCTAAGTTAACTCCGCACTGAATTTGTCGGAGCAATGTAGAAACGTCATATATTCAACGATTTTTAATATTTATGATATAGCCACACTTACAACAAATGCTATGCAGAGTTAATTTGGTCCGACTCTAAAGTAGTTAATAAAAAATATATATGTAGGTACTTATAATCATACACTTTAAAAAAATGATCATGGTCCATTTTAACAGTTTATAGTTTATACACGTTCCTTTTATATGTATAATTCAGTTTTAATCTGCATATGGTAGGTACAAACTTAAGACTGTAATTTAAATCACTTCTCGGTGTTTGATTGATTTAAAATTTGTACTTTTGCTATGTTGATGACAATTCAATATTAAATTCAACTCCAGCCTGCAACCCTCGTTTGCTCAATTTCACTTACCCATTTTGCACAATGCGATTGTTTCCACATACAAATAAGTGTTCCGTAAACAAAGTTTTGTACGGAACACTAATAAAGCCTGCTTTTGTTTTCAGAGGCCCTACCAAGGAGAAAGTTGAAATATCCAGGAACGGTGCTCATCAAAACGACACAAGTAAAGAAAAAAGCTTGTGATTGATTCAGCTTCATTGCTCTACCTATTCTTATTAGTGGCAGTTGTCTGTATTAGATCTTACGTTTTCTTTTTATCGTACATTTTCTTTATAGGTTCTTACTAGAGTCAGACCAAGAAAAGTCTGCAGCGGTTTTGATAGCCCACGCAGTGCAAGTGTCATTTTAAACGTTAAACGTCTATGAATTTATGACGTGTAAATAACACTTGCACTGCGTGGGCTATCAAAATCGCTGCAGACTTTTCTTGGTCTAAGGGTAACATTCCATTTCTGACCGCACTACTGGTACTGAACGCGTCGCTGTTACTGTCAATTTCCATAGTAAAATGAACAGTAGTGCAGCTGCGGTTGGAAATGGACTGTCACCTTAACTCTACCAATGTTTAATTTATTAAACTATAAAATAGTAGTTAATTGATGATGTATACGTCTGACTTGTAAATTATTTCGGTATGAACAATGTTGCTATCGGTAAGTCTAGTTCTATTGCTCGAGTAGATGGATACAGATATGTAGGTAGGTAGGCTTGTATAATTACTATTTCGTACTTTTTTAAATAACATATTTATAACAATTAATCTTATCATTGTCGTAACAGACACTACACACCTTTAGAACGAAACTTAATACATAATCTAAATTTATTTGGGAAATAGCAAAAAAAGCAAACTTTGTCGTTTCGACCCGGGTTCCCTCGTGCCCATTTTGTTTATACTGGATGTAACTTTGACGTGAAACGTTAGGTGAACGTCTTTAAAAACCCGTAGAAGGGGTGTCCGACCAAAACCAGATGTAGCGAAAAGATGCGCGGTGGCTTATATGTTTTATGTATAGCTTTGACATCAGTGTATAGAGGAAAGTAGCCATTACTATATGTACCGCTGACATAGATGGCGCTGATTCTGCGCTAGAAATTAATCGGTTCAGTTGGTTTAAGCGTGAAGAGGTAACAGACAGCATGACACATTTTCGCATTTATAATAATAATATTAGTATGGATAGTATGAATGGATGATAACATATATATTGCCCACATTATTGAGAGTAATGATTCCAAGAATACGTCCAATCTGTGCTTGCTCGTTTGCTTGGAGTTATTATACCTACTTATTTAAGAGATAACTATGACGCCTAAATAAAGTGCAATGGCAATCATTCAATTGGAACACATGCTTGAACCACAGACAAGACATCCTCTAGACTGAGCATAATAACGCTACCCCATCTGCCACTATATACGGTAGTTTTACTCCATCTTCGAGTCATAGTATCAGAATCCCGTGCCCTGATTGGTCCGTATCTTTGAACGGACCAATCACGGCACGGGATTCGCTCACCTCGTCCCCCCCGCACCCCCGTATTTTTGGCAGTACCTATCGGTTTCATGAAATAATTGCTCAAAACTCCGTCTAGAGGATTCCTGGTCTATGGCTTGAACTTAAGTGCAGGTAATTAATTAGGTATTCAACTTTCATCCCCCTTTTCACCCATTTATGTATGTATGTATGTATGCCACTTTATTGCACATAAACAGGTTTACATAAAGCGATTTAAGAAATGATTTCCTGAATAAAACCTACCCTATGTGCTTTCTAAGGCCTCAAACTTGCCATAATAAATTTCATCTAAACGGTTTAACGTTTGCGTGAAGAGTTAACACAAACAAATAAATTTACTTTCGCATTTATAATATCTGAATGTCACCTGAATTAATGACCAGAATTAAGTTATTTGCAACAAAAAAAATCTACAGTGTTTGTTGTGGTGCATATTATTTACCTGCATTTAGTAAAGATCGTCTACCTATATTTTTAAATTTTCTCTAAACTTGAAATTCATGTTTAGGTAGGTACATAAGTTTGTTTAGACTTTTGCAATTTGAAATGCGACTATGAAAATCAGCGTCGTTATCATCAATATGAGAAAATAATTATAATTTTCAGAACCTCTTAGGGCAGAAGTTTCAGAATAACTTATTCAGTATTTTACAGTTTAAAAATACATTTAAATTTGTAATTTTTCGATAACATTAAGAATTTGTAAATTCGTAATTTTATAGTTAATTTGGATTTTATTTATTGATACATAGGTACTTCGGTTTTGTGTTCTCTATGTATTTGGGCTATTTGAGGTGAAAATAAAAGCATAAAAAACAGTAACAATGTTTTATATTCTATCTTAATGCTAAATATCTACAGAAACATGACACAATTACACTCACAATATATTACTGTACACAAAAAGAAAGACACGTAACGAAATAAATAATATTGGTACACATTCACCCACAAAAAGATTTATCAGTATTTATCTTGTTGTTTAATGCATTTAATCTGTTCTAATAGCTACTAAAAAATTCAGTTCAAACGGCATCATTTTTTAAGAAGAAAATATTTAGTGTACCTACCTATAAGTAGGTATTTAGAAGAATATAGTTTAATGTAGTAAAATAACCAGAAGGCTTAAATCTTATGGGAACCTTTTTTAGTATGTATGATGGTTTCATAAACAGGTACTTTGAAAGGCACGGGCTTCTCAACTGACACAAAGACATGCTTCACTACCTCGAACGGCACTTCCTTAATTTTTGGTACATGTACCTGTTTCTCTACGGGATACGGTACCGACTTCTCAACGGGAATAGAAACTTCTTTAATAATAGGTATTACGACCGCCTTTGGCACTGGAATTTGAATAGGAATAGGGTGCGGCACCGGGATGAGGATAGGCTGGTTGATTTTGAACTCTACGTTTTTAGGGATCGGTACAACGACTTCCTTGTAATGCTTTATCTCTTCTGGGCTCTCTTCTTCCACGTGTTGGTGAACTGGATATGAGTGGGCCTTCAGGTCGTGACCACCGAAATCTTGAGTACCGCCGTAGTCGCTTTGGCCTCCGAAGTCGTGGCCAATCGAGCCGGAGTTTTGTTCGTAGCCGCCAGTGTAGTCGGATGCCTGGAGCTGGTCAAAAATCGGTTATGAATACCTAATTTGAATAAGGAACTGTTTTTCCTGTGGTCAAATAATATTTGGCAATAACATACCTATACATGTTATATTACCCTACATTAAAGTACATATTATAATTAAGTATAAGGTGCGAACAAAAATTAATCTCATCAAATTAGTTACTCTAAACGGTTTCTTAAGTTTAAATACTAAATTTAAGGTAGGTAAGCATGTTACGTACAAAAACGAATAATTGTCTATCCAACTAGGTCCTACCTATTTCGTTTTCCAAATAGAATAATGAACCAAAATAATCTTGGAAACGGATAATAGGACTGTGTTTCGTGCAACATCTATTAAAACCATTTTACTCGGCTGCGTGCAGCATGAAAGACCGTGTAATGTTTGTGTGCCACTGAATTCATCCTAAATATTACAATAATAGTGAAATGCACTATTCAAAGTTGTTCTGAGGTTGCCTTAGTTAATTTAACTAATTGATTACTAGATTCTGCCCGCGACTTCGTCGGCGTAGTATAAATTAGACCGTCCTTTTCACTTCTTCAAAGGATAATTTCCGGGATAAAAACTATACTGTGTCGTTTCCCGGGACTAAAAATAGATCCATACGAAATTTATTCTAAATCGGTTCAGCGGTTGAAGCGCGAAGAGGTAACAGACAGAGTAACTTTATTCGCATTTATAATATAAGTATGGATTTAACCGAAACAAAACTATAATACCAAAATTCACAAAGATACATAAATAACAAAAAGATAAAGCAGCAAAAAGTTTGTTATCTTTTCGCGTAACTATCAGAACGGCGACGGTTCACTTTTACTTGTTTTTTAACTTTCCACCTTCGTTCCACTTCCTCCGTCGTACAACCGAAGTTACGTCAATGAATCGAATTCGCGGCAATTGGCCAACTTCTAAAAACCGAAAGTAGTTCACTTAATCTTTGCGGATTAATGTTGCCTTGCAAAGTTCCTTCATCCGTCAAATTTGGGTACTTTTGTTACACATAGAGGTTGGGTAGGTGCCTAGCTGTTATTACTAGGTAATTTAGTGTTCAGCCTAGCGTCCCTCCTATAAAGGTAAAGTTTACGTTTATTCGATAACGCCGTAAATATATCATTAATATTGTAATTAAAACGTCAGAAACATACCTAATTAACGGGAGTTAATTATAATCTAAAATTGACAAAACTGTAGCCATATTAATATTTAACAAATTCTTTCGTATACAAAAAAAAATGCAACCTTTATTTACTCGCAATTATTATTTTTTCATATGAAAAGTAATTCAGCGTGGAATTGCTGCAAGTATAATATAGGAACTTTCGCAACGGGAAAGGCAGGGAGCGGTTTTTTTTGTAAGTATAATATATTTTAGCCTTATATGATTTATAATTTCTGTGTCTTTGTATACAATGTGTGCCTCTTGGAATAAATAAATTTATTATACCTACTAGAATAATTAATTTAACTAGCTAACTTACTGACACGTGAAATTCTGAAGCCGGCCAACAAGCACTGGCTAACTCAATGACCGGTCTAGTCTAGACTAGACCTGTCTAATTGCCTATCTGTAATCTCACTAGAGAACTTGGTCAGTCGACTATCGAATAGATTGACCCAATTGGTAACTTGGAGATAAAGCAGTGTTCCACTTACAAAACTCTAACTAAATACAGAAACTCGCCGGTTCACGTTCCAATCTTACACTTTGTTATTATTATAACTACAATCTAGACAGTCCTTTGAATTTACTACTCACTTAGTTTCTTGAAAATATAATAGGTACTTGCTTAATAGGACATTTGCTTATCGGCTTTTCAGAATTAAAAGTACCTATAGAATCAATGATGTGATGTGATATTTACTACGTTAAAAATACTAAGGACATAAGGTAGGTACCTTATGTCCTTAAATATTTAATAGTTAATATGTTTATACATAGCTATATATTTTACGTCAGGGTCCTTTCTTTTTTCCGTGTACGTTACCCTCTAAAATTTATCACAAATGTATATTTTTTCGTGTGAAAATATTCTTCTTAAAACGGACCTAAGTTTTTATTACACGCGTGTACCTATCTATTTTTTATGGATTTGATTTGATTTATTTTATTTTATATGATTACACCACTGATTATGAGTTGAAAGTAGTGAGTTTAGGCAGTATGAAATGTAACATGGCCTATAAGAGTATATGAGTATAAACGTGACATGCAGAATCGTAGTAAGCCTTAATCGCTCAATTTTGGTAGAGATGAGACGTTTGATCTCTACATTACTGCATAAAATATTGTTTCCAAGCAACTGACTATACCTTCCGGTCAAAACGTGAATTATTTTTCTAGCCAAATACAAAATCTTTTTACCGTAAAATGTCCATTATGTGATCGGCTTTAAAGGACCAACATAAATATAAAATTACCTGCTTGAACGACACTTAAGAATTCATAAGGAGTGCCTTTAAAACCCCAAGAAAAATGGCCAAGATGGCAGCGTTTGATAGCTGAAATGAGGTAATAAATCATGTAAAATGTAAAGGCCACAACACCCACTGAACCCTTCACAGTTGTAAATGGACACTCTTCTTCAGTACCCAACATTTGTGTTTTATTTCAGTGTACATACTTTACAGCCTTAACTAACTAACGATTTACATTTATAAAATATAATTAGAACCCACATAACAATTGAAGTACTTAACTAATAATATTTCTAGTGGCTCTATGAACTGTTACCTCATACCGAACCCCTCTGCATTTTGATGAAAGAAAGTGATTCTACAAAAAATCCACGTGTAATCTTTACTTATAGTTGGCGAGCCGACGATGCTAACTCGAGCGTCATACAGACCTAATGGAATCGAAATATTAGATGATAAGAAGAAAAAAAGTTATAAAAAGTTTTTTTTCCAGCGAGTCGGAAAGTGTCTACAATTTTTTTTAAATTTCGGTTGGTTGGTGGAGGGTAATAAAATCGTTAAGCAGTTTGTGGGCTTGGTCGTTTTTGTCCACGTTAATGCTATATTTTTTCTATAACTTAATATAACACTTATTTGAAGGCATTTTCTTAATCTGACGTAACAATTTGTTGAACCCCCCACCAACCCCCCACCAATCAAGGGCTCAACATAGATGGCTAAAAGGGGTAAAGGTAGACTACACGGGGTAGCAAGATATCACTCATATCTTAATGTGACGCGCTCGAGTAAACACAAAAATCCCCTCTTGGGCTCCCCTACCATTAATTATCAAATCTGCTTACAAAATTTCAGGAGAGATGTGGAAAATACTCGTACATACGAAAGCATTTTTGCGCTTCGCGCTCGCTCGGTGAAAAATTATTAAGCAAAGGAAAGTCCATCGTAATAAAAAAAATATTAGAATTAAAAATTCTGCATGACTAAAAACAAGAAAATGTCGTTTTCATATCCTGCTTTATTAAAACCATCCATGGCTCAAGTTCTACATACTTATAAGTAGATACCTAATACTTATTTGTTTTTGCTTAAGAGAGCTATTTATATTTGACCACTCGCGCTCCTAGCAGCAGCGTAGTACGGAAGCAAAGTTAATTAAAAAACCCGACCAAGTGCAAGTCGTAACCACGCATTGACGATTCCGTGGCGTATATGTAGCATTCGTATAACTAAGTACTCGTACTTATGAAACTATGAAAGTAATTAACGATTTCTTAATGAATAAATTAACTGGTGAAATCAAGGATTAAACTTTGCCGTACTATTGTCCCCTTATAAATTAACAGATTTCTGAACTTTCCTTGCACTTGAGCTATTGGTATATAAGGCAAATGCTACGATTATAGGTCAACGGGAACACACTAATCCCTATTGTTTAATTTCCACGCGAGTGCTGTTTTGACATGCAGCGTAGACAAGCGTATCTTTATTGCATTGGCTTAATTCATTGGGCAGCCAAAAAGCGAAAAACAGACTATTCCTATTAAAGTCCTGTTTTTTACTTTTTATGGAATGGAACTCTAAAAATGGTTTTTCATTTTCCAAGATTTCATTTTCAGGTTTTAATAAATCGTTTTTATTCATATCAAGAACCGGAAGGCATGCACCTTCGCTCTGTTAGTGTAATAATGTTCCGTTTGATTTCGGGATTTTCCATACTTAAACTAGTGGGATTTGAAAGTAGGTAGGTAAGCAAATGGATTTCTCCATTGAGAAAAGATAGTATTTGGGATCTTTTGATGTGCGCACCGAAAAGTGAGACTTTCCGGTACATTAACTATTCAAGAGGACCCTTACTCAATGTTTTTCTTAGTTGGAAAGAAACCAATACATTGATATCCGGCACACACACAAGTGGGCTTTTGGTTATACTTACTTATATGATCGTAGAGTTTCTTTTCGCATACAATTTGATGAACGTTTACATGAAATTGGGAACTTTTGGAAGTAAATGCTTTAGCCAAAATTGTAAAGTTTATAGCACTTTGAATTTTTTAACCATAAATATGTCTATGGTACCGTAGCTCTTAAACAGGTGCACTGATTTGGATGAATTAGAATCATTGCATTTATTCGGTTCAGGTTTTTTTGGCGGTATTAAACATGGTTTATCTAAATCGGTTCGTCCGTTTCAAGGTTTTCAATTTAATGTATTATTTATATTTATTCTGTTTGTTGCTATAAAAGAAAAGAAACAAAATGTCGTCGTAAGCGAACATAAAAATTTCAACTAACTACATATTAAGTATACAATACCTACCTATAATGACCTACATGTCTACGGTTTTTGAGATGCCGGCTGTGAGCTTTAGATTAAGAGTATAGCGCATTAATCATGCATCAATTACACTAATTGTGACAAATGGTTGAAAAATCATTCTGTTTACCTGTTGATCTGCTTGGTCTTGCCGGGCCTGTGCGTTTTGCCTGTACTGCATGTACGGGTCCCATGCGTATTGGGCTGAAGACGCCACCACAAGCGCACTAAGTAACTGTAAAAAAATAAAAACAATTACATGTTTAGTCAAACAACATTTAACACAGTTCAAGCAAAAATAATACAATATTAAAACATCTTGTGTTATCTTATCTCAAAGCCTTTTGCTACGCTAAGATCTGCATTTTCAATAAAAGTGTGAGCCAAACAATTTTCTTTTTCTTACTCCACCGGCTTCATAAAACTAAACATAGGCAACGCACCTTCCCCTTCGCTTTACATTAAACGCTTAACACACACACACTTGTATAATTTTACAAACTAACACCATGTTTATAAATTAATGTTGAAAAGGTGCCATGAAAATGTAGACAGATATTACATACTACCATATTTGTATTATGGTAATGTGGATAACAAAGCTGAGTCACGCCTTGTACACTTAGTTTTTGTTAAACTACTTTAATTAGGTACGAATCATTTTTTTTTTCAAATAACACTCTCTAAACATTCAATAGTTGGAATTGAACACAACCAAAAACTGGAACTAAAACGATTGAAAGTATTTATAAACCCTTCTGCGTATAGCTTTGCGCGTTGTCATTAAAGTAACGACATTTTGTCGCTCGTAATTGGGGTGGTTCATTGTGATTCTAGTAACCAACTAACAAGAACGCCGGCACTTTGATCGACTTCATGCCCGAGTAGTTGCCCAATGACGCCTCGCGAACTAGCCTGCGTCCTATAGATAGTGTCCCGTGAGGTAGCCACTCCATCACGGAGTAAGCTGGTGTGAAATCATGTGGTGGGTTAAGATTGTGCGCTGGTTTACGTCGCGCCCATGGACAGCGTAGTTTTTAAATCCATAAGTAGTGTCTGGCCGTGAGTAAAGTAAATAGCGAAGTAAATACTAGGTCTCATATATATTTTAGTATGTAAAGTATTGATAAATGATTTAAGCTACAACAAGACATTTATGCTTCTGGAAAAGTTCAATGAAATATTATTTTACTTTATTGTAGTTGCCTTCTCTTTGAACCGTTTAAACATATATTATGACAAGTTGTTTCTTATATTCGAACTAGTCAATGATAAAGACAGGTAATTTCATATAACAATTAAAACTTTCTCGTTTTGAACAGAATCATCATATATGATCATATAATATGATTTAATATAGGTAGTTTTATTTTAGATATATTTAGGGTTGTTAGTTTTAATTTAGTATTATTTATAGATGTATTTAGTTCATAAGTTATTTATTTCTTTTTACTTTCTTTTTCAATGAAACAAATATTGAATTATTTACAGTGGTAGTTTCATACTTCATCATTGACACGGCATTAATAATATTAGCGTGATCTCAGTGCTATTATTGAATTTTAAATCAGTTCAACGGCATTATTAAAGTGTAATATAGCATTTCAGTAGGTATTAAGAAGATTTCAGAAATAATTGTACACAGATCGAACAAGAACGAAACGAAATAAAGCAGATTTAAAGTTTTAAATCTTTACTGATCGCTGGCTCGACAAATATTCAAACAAGAAAAACAAGTTTCCAGGTCAAATTGGCTTAGCTATTTGAAATTTGAACCCGCGCCAAAATGGAAGTGCTTTTATAAAGCGTAGATACCATTTGGTTACCAAATATGAAAATGGAAGTAAAAAACAAAAAAAGTCAACTAAAAAGAGAAATCGAATGCGAACACTGTGCTGCTTTGGATAATTTAATAATTAGCATTTAGAGTAGGTAGGTAGGTTTAGGTTAGTCGATGGTTTTTTTTGTAGTAATCACTACTGATATATTGATATTTAAATTCTGAATTATTGGCTTTCGTAGTCAACTAAAGGAACCCTTATAGTGTCCGTCTGACCGTTCGCGGATTAAAGTGTTTAATACCAGCCAGCCTATTATGGATAGCTTTATCCATCTTTATCCACGTGATAAAATAACTGTCACTGTTTAACACCGTGGGAAAGAAAGTGACGGACACCGTTTTATCACGCTGTCACGTAGACAAGAACGACCATCATATCCGTACAGTAATCGTTAGCATTATAAGATGAAGATTTTAACATGGCTTTACACTACATATATATTCAGCGGAAAAAACTGCAATGGAAGGTTTAGATTGATTTTTTTTTTCACTTCAACCCATGGTAACCTTGGATACATAGATCTTGCAAAATGAACGGGAGTGTCTGTTTTTTTTGACAAAGTAGCTAACTAATTGTATTTTTTTGACAAAATAGCAAAGTAGCTAAAAAATGACCCTCAGAGATAGAAAGAGAATGGAAGCATTTGAAATGTGGTGCTGGAGGCATATGGAAGGCATTAGCTGGAGAGACAGGATAACGAATGAGGAGGTGCTAAGAAGAGTGAACGAAAGGAGAGCTATCCTAAACACCATTGCAAATAGACGCGGAAAAATGATTGGACACTTAATACGACACGACCACTTCTTTAAAACTATCCTGGAGGAGCGGATAGGATGCAAAGGAAAACCCAGACGCAGCTTTCTAGACCAAGTGAAAGAAAAAGTGGGGGTCGTGTCGTATCAGAAAGTTAAAGAGCTGACGCAAGATAGGGAATGCTGGAAGATACTCCACCGACAAGAGAATAACTCTTAAGTTAATGATGATGAGCTAACTAATTTAGGAAATAATTAGTCCGAATCCTGGAAAATGCTTGCCCATTTCCTGTAACTTTTAGACATGTTAATGATGTTTTTATATGTGTCCAACAAATATAAAAAACATCATTAAACTTTCAAATAACATTTACCTATTTAAACATGATCAGTGCAGCCGTTTATGAGTTTGAGCCGCAAAAAGTTATCTCGTAAATAGAAAGGGTATCTTGGTAAAAGGACGTATGTGCCGCGAAATGCTCGCGATTGTTTGCACATTATTCGTACGATCGTACATTAAATTTTTCAAAACTTGCAGTGGAGCTAGGAAACAAACGTTGGGTACCGTAAAATGGGGTGAGTAGGGGCAAAACTGACATTCAAACCTCGATAATATTTTATTATTACATATGAAAACTGAATGGTGTATATAATAAATAATAAGTGTTCCCGACGTTTGTATTTTAATTTTTATTTTATTTCGGGTAGTTCCATTTCATAACTTTGACGATAAACAGGAAATCCCACCTCACCCCGCGCCCCGTAGTCCCTCGTAATTGGGGTGAGATGGAATTTCATACAAAGGTGATTTTGGAAGATTGTTGGATCGATTTTTTTTATTATGAGTATTACATATAGCTCCATTTAAAATTGGAATAAATTATTTTTGTAGCAGTAGCCTTAAAATTACATCTCACCCCCCTTCCATCCCTTCTCTCCCCATTCATAACCCAACTCTCCCCGTAAACCCTACTCACCCCATTTTACGGTATGTATTATCTAATTTATAACACTCAATCATTTTAGACCCAAGCCCTGCGGATGGCGACTTAAAGCTGGTATTGTATATCATACGCATTGTTGGTTTACTCGTATTTTCTCGTTACGCTCAAGACACGGCGGTATATTACGAATGGCAGCGATGTTTGCTTTCCTCTGTTTAAGCGTTCAATCTCGTTTAAGGCATCTTAGCTTTCAAGATTTTTACGTTACGTTAAAAAATTTCTAACTTTATCTGCTGACGCGATTGGGTGAGAAGGGTTGATATTTTGATAAAAATCTCACTATTTGGCAGTTAAAATTTCCATGGAGTCGAATTTTACCAGCGTTTTGCAGCACTTCTTCTACAAAGCGGATACGACAGCCTGCAAGCGAACCGCTCGCTTAGGGTTTGCATCGGAAATGAACATCACTGTACTAATCAATAAGTTTATTATGAAAAGTTTTTTATAAGAAAATGCCGAATTTTCTCCACTCCACATGGAATGAGTAAGTAAACACATTTTTCCAACGTTAAAAAAGTGGTCAAAAACGCACGGTCCCGTCCGTATTATTTCACCGTGAGCAGGTTACTAGCAAAATCACAACAGCATAGTAAATCTTTTCGCAGCGTGGTTACGTTGTCGGATATAGGCTGATATATAGTATTGCTGCCCGCTGCCCATTCATCCTGCATTTAGTGTTGCGAAAGATATAAGTAGGTACTTTGTCGTCATTTTAACCCCATTAACTACTTATTTAGTTTTATCTACATAAAGAGGCCAGATTTTTGCAGAAATGAAATAGTATATTGTTCAGCCTGATTCAAGCCTTTATTTAAAAAAACGGGTTGCACTCCGGGAGTGCCGGCAAAAGTGAAAACTCCATGACTAGTGCAAAATGCCTGCAACACCATAGTGTTGCAGGCATTTTGCACTTTATACATATATAATTGAGGTTAACGCCATCTAGCGTTATTTCGTCGTATTACTTGAAACCCCTAAGCAATAAGCGTATCACTGTTAGTACTCGAGTTATATTAATACCAGTTACAGGCATTAGAGGGAAACTCACTAGATGGCATTTAAATCAATAAAGAAAAACTCAATGACATTGTAACAGTTTTTCGATCAGGTCTGCTCTGTCGCGAGTTTAACATTTTTTCCCCACCTCAAAAAGTGCACAGGGCCGCTAAAGAAGTTTTCACTTCAAAAAAAATTAAGTGAATTTTTTTCTAACTATGAAACCAATTATTCAGCAATAATGACAAAACAACACTTACGTAAGTAATTTATTATTAATAAATTACGTAAGTGTTAACATATGAGGTAACACCTACATGAACCTACTTAATATTTCACTAGTTATACCGTTCAAAATGAACTTTAAATCATCACTTTATTTGAAATTATTTCAATTATTTCTAATAACGCATGCACTAGTTTTGTGTAATTCACTTGTAATATAAAATAAAAACTCACATATGCCTGAATAACACACATCGTTGCTCGTTCCCCGGTGTCACAAGTAAAAGTAATGTCACAATAGCCAGCTCACCATTTTATAGTCTATCCTAGTACATTCCAATTTTAGGTAACTCTCTATCATTTTATTTTTATCAAAATCCAGTGAATAAGATCGATCAGCTCAAAGTAACAAAACTATTTGATAGGTCTACGTTATTTGGACATGTTATATCATCGATGCTTGTGAGTGTGACTGAAGTGAGGTTTCACCATATTTTTAGATACACTGCTCGATATATATTGCGCTTACTATTCTATATGTATTGTAGCGCAGTAATGGATTTTGGAGACTACAAATTTGCATAATCAGGTTACTTTTATAATACGCAGAGAGTTCATTGTGGTTTTATCTTACCTTTTTTGTTTATTTGCCTCTGACTTAATTGAATGAACTGCTTCGTAGTGAGTGTAGGTAAGTATACTTAAAAAAGTATGAATGTACGGAAGGATTTTGCAGCAGGTGTGAAAGTGTTTGCATAATAATGTGACGTCGCGGTGGGTTACACATTTTTTAAAATAGGAACCTATGTATTATTTATGAATTTCCGGATACCAATCATGCTGCTGTGCTGCTGATGATAATAGTCACCAATAGATCCGTTTATCATAAGAACATTTTGATATAACTAACGTATATTTTATCTCTATTTTCATAATATACATTTAGTGTAATTATTAAAACATATACTCTCTAACTCTATATATAATTATTAATTCTTTATTTTATTTTTAAGTTACTTACATACATACTATGTTACTAACCAGTTTTGATAAGTTTTGAAAATATGTAATTATGTACTAACAATTTTATGGACATGTATGTCTGAATTAAATAAATGAACTGAATTGAATTGAATATACAAAACAGCTTCTATACTTCTTTTTGCATGTATCTATACTTATACGTGTCTTCAGTGTCAGCAAGTTGGTCATAACATACGATTTGCAAACAAAAACTGAACAGTGCTGTAGCGAGGTAAGTCTAGTGTAACATCGGCTTTGTTTTTTGTCTACAAAGTGCATAGATCCGCAAAAAACAGTCGAGTCCCACGACGCGTGGTGTAAAAAGTACAAAAACAAACCCGTACCAAGCGTTACATAATTAGAATAGGCCAAGAGGCATTAATCTAGATTCTAGACTTTCGCAGCCACGACTACGAGAATCTACGTAGGGACTTATTGGTCTTTATCGGTGTATTTATTATTTGTTATTATATGAAAAATATTGTGTGTGAAGAAATACCTTATTTAATCAGAAATGTCCCTGTTGAGTTGACAGTGACAGATCTTTTCCGTAATAAATCCAGCTTAAATTCATAACCAGAATAAGCCTCTATTTTTGAATCTGCTATGCGAAAATAACATTTGCAATTTATAACGCTGAATTAAATATTATTTTACGTACCTAGTCATGGTCATGTTTTATAATATAAATGTTATAATAGTTTTTTCTTAGAATGTTAAAAAAATGACTAGGTATAATATATTGGGTAGTCTCAGTAAACACGATTCATGTATATGTACACACGAGACAGCAATGAACATTTCGACGTAGTTTAGTTTTGCTGCAATGTTTTAAATTACCATGAACGACACTGCCTGTTAGCCTATTATATAGACGGCGAAGCATTCTAATCATGCCATCTCTTACATTATCAGATGAACCACAATCACTACGATTAACCGTACAATGGCCTTCCGGTAAAAGGAATACAACTGACATAACTAAGAGCATAATTTACAATACTTAAGCATGCATATTTCAAAGAGTAGGTAAAAAAGCGCTGGTGGCCTAGCGGTAAGAGCGTGCGACTTGCAATTCGGAGGTCGCGGGTTCAAACCCCGGCTCGTACCAATGAGTTTTTCGGAACTTATGTACAAAATATCATTTGATATTTACCAGTCGCTTTTCGGTGAAGGAAAACATCGTGAGGAAACCGGACTAATCCCAATACGGGCCTAGTTTACCCTCTGGGTTGGAAGGTCAGATGGCAGTCGCTTTCGTAAAAACTAGTGCCCACGCCAATTCCTGGGATTAGTTGCCAAGCGGACCCCAGGCTCCCATGAGCCGTGGTAAAATGCCGAGACAACGCGAGGAAGATGATTTCAAAGAGTAGGTATACTTTAGACGCATAAAAACAAAGCTCCACCAATAATGGTGACAATACTCAGTTGGACGGGCCAATAATGTCCAAGTGAGATGAAATTGACGTTAATTTTTATTTAGGTTCAATTGGTCTTAAGAACCAACAGGAGTGGTCATTTCTCCATACAAACGTACTCGATTGTTTCCTCCGTGGGTTTTGAAGCTAGAGCAATGATTTTTTCAACACAAATTAATATTGTCACTATCTGTGTCGGACCGTTTTGCTTTTTTTGATGTTTTTGTTTATTAAGGCGCTAGAGCCCTTCAAAAATGGCCTAATTGACTATGCCGCAATGAGAGGCGTGGTATTCAAAACTGATATCAATTAGCCAAAAAAGCAAAACGGTCCGACACAGATAATTTCATAATCATTTAGATTTCCAAATTTGGTTACGATTGGTTAAGTTTTGGAGGAGGAAACAGTCGAGTACGTAATCTCGATTTTTGAGATTGTTACGCAGGATTTTTTGCCTTGTCCTTATCGCACTAGTTTTAGGAGCTGCATCCGTTAGCAAGACGGGTATATTTACCTAAAATATTTAAATCTCAGCTCCTGTTTCGTCTTAAGCGCAAATGAGTTACCTACTCGCGTCGGTTCTACTTTAGCCCTTGAATGAGTTACATCTTCCTCTTTACGTTAGAATAGGTGGGTTTCTAGGTTTGAGGAATATCAATACATATTAAATAATGCTCAAAAGAGAAAAAAAAAGTTCGAAAGAGAATACTAGTGGCAAACTTGGGGATTAACGATAAATAATTTACCACCAGTTTCATCACTACAGTTATATCACGGCATTGATAGTTTCATATAAATAAAGTGTTGCCAAGACTCGGAAATCAATAATGCCAATAATAGATAATAATAAAATCTACTGTTTCCTTACAAAGATAGTATATTGGTAACACGCGCCTATGTCAACAAGTCTTTATAGTATTTTTCAAACATGAAGGATATGGTGACACATGTCATCTCAATACAATTTTGAGAGGTTTGAAGTTTTAAGGTTATAAATTGTATGGAGATGACACCTGCCACCGTAGGTACCTACCTTTCGTGTTTGAAAAATACTATAGCTAGGCGTGAGGAATAAATAATAATAATAATAAATAATAAATAAATAAATATTGGGGGACATCTTACACAGATCAACCTAGCCCCAAACTAAGCAAAGCTTGATGGGTGCTAGGCGACGATATACATACGTATATAGATAAATACATACTTATATACATAGAAAACATCCATGACTCCGGAACAAATATTAGTGTTTATCACACAAATGCCCTTACCGGGATTCGAACCCAGGACCATCGGCTTAGCAGGCAGGGTCACTACCCACTAGGCCAGACCGGTCGTCGAATGAGTTATTTTTTGCGTTGTAGGTACGATAAGGTTCTATTCTGAAGCTAAATAACTGCTTAACCAATATTATCTTTGATATTATTATCAAAGATAAATGTTGCCGACTCCGCCGCGCCACAAATCACATAAGCCCGATTTGGCCACCCCTGTCCAGCGAATGTAATAAGGGTTTATACCGTTTCTTGTCGTATTTGATTTGTAAAGTTGTAAAATAAATAACCCTTCAGTTAACTAAATTAAATTTGATAAACGAATAAACGAGGATTTAATTTTTATTTCAATTTATTTTATTCCTAGCCAGGCAGCTCGAATTTATTAGTTATTACACACAAACTTATTAAATTCTTTGATTGTACATACAGGGTTCTATGAAACCCATAATACATTTCGTAATTAAACCTTCTCGTTTTTTTCTTTATACTGGACTGCACTTATCTTAGAATTCCAATCTTAATTAAGTATATCCCGAAAAAAAAACCCGTAGCTTATTTTAGATTGACTTCACTGGAATATTTGAATTGCTCACCGTTGCTAATGTTTGCAAGTTAGCCAATTGAAAAATACCCAATGGGAACAGCCCGCCAATTAACTGAACAAGGAAAATTGTTTTTCGCACAATAGCGTTAGCAAATTAATCCAATTTGCGCATCAAAGCGCTACCCATAGACATCCATGTTCGCTATTGTTTAGCACACTGAATTTCCGCCAGGGTAATCATAAATGTTGGGTCTGTATTCTCGCAACGCTTAAATTTAATTGAAATTGAAGTTGTTTTGAGAATAAAAAGCCTACCATTTTACTCACCCAGTAGGTAGTCTAAACTTTATGGTTTGGCTACAACTGAGAACGGGACACGGCCGATGCAAGTACCTCTTGGACAGGTGGGGATGGAAGGAATCAGCGGTGTGTGAATGTGGTGGAGAGGCCCAAACCATGGAACACATTATCCAGCGCTGTCCTTTGCATTCATACTCTGGACCACCGGAAGACCTCCTTCACCTCACAACCCATGCAGCCTGATGAACACACTGAATGTTAACATCTGATCTGACTTTATAATTATTTTGTTGTACCTATTTTAATTAACTGGTTGCCTATATTTTATGTACTTGTGCCATACAACTAAATAATGGTTTGGTAAACATTATACATGCTTTACTAGATGATCTTTTTATTGAATAATGAACTACTTCGATGCAATTCAAGAACTCACTATGAACGCTAGGTGGATTTCCAAAATTGACGTTTTACGTGTTAACTCGCGTAAATGTTACATTTACAACGACAGCAGCGTTATTGCTGGGGCAACATGCTGCAGCAGCGGGTGATGGGCGATGTCACCGAATCGTTTCGATCAGTCTCGACAACTTGATGCAAGACATCCAAATGACATAACATAACGTTCGAAACTTAAAATCTGTACTTTAATTTATACTTATTTATATACCTACATGCTTTAAAACAAAGAGTGTGTCAAAGGTCTGTTTGATTTCAAACATAGACAGAGATAATCATACTGTCTTTGTCTTACACTAGTACTAGCACCCAAAAGAAAAGGATGAAGTACTTATAGTTTTTATTGTTCCTATTTACTGACAAGATTTGGTTGACCCAGTATAATTACCTACTATATTTGTTTCATTCTTAAAAGGCAGTTCTGCTGCCAGACAACCTGGAAGTTTAAACTATTACAGTGGTAGTGGGTAGGTACATTTATATTTACATATATAATATAACCTAGTAAGAAGTTTTAACGTAAAAGTAATTGTCTCATTTACCTTGCAAGTTTCTAGCTTGTGGTAGGTAAAGCTGGACTTGTGGCTTAGGAGCCATAGTGACAACGGATACAATACGCCCTTGTTTGCTTAAGTAGGTAGGTTCCTTTAACCGATTTAAAGTCTTCTCAAATATACTTTTTCAGGCTCATGAGCCGCGTGTTTGCGCTTGCGCGTGTTTTGTATGACGGCTGTTAGACTGTATAATACCATGGATGAATAAGTAAGTAAAACAAGAAGACCGACGTCTACACGAAATCGCGTTCCTCAAATATTCAGCTATACTGGATCAACCAAATCTTGTCAGTAGTAAAAGGCGGCAAATTTGAAAAATCGCGGGTTAGCAACACTGTGTTCGAATAATTCCAAAATCGCGTGTCGTCTGTATGTTATCTGTGGAATGTGGATTGTGACAGCCATCATCTTATTGTTTACATTCTGAATCGTTTCTATTTCAAGAGAAATTTCTGCTGTCACCATTAAATACCAAGATTATGCATGACCTCAAGCAAAGCTAAGGTGCCTACAATGTACAATCATACTCGTTGTCGGTAAACATTACTAAAATTTGAGGTTATGATAATTCACTCGAACTGACGTATGAAGGGCGGAAAAATAAACACGTTTTGGTTCGATGTACATTGCTGCTTTTCCTAGCGCAATTCTGCTCTTTGAGTGTTACATGGTGTTACCCCTTACCCTACTTTAATTTGAAGTACATTGCTACTGACAAGATTTACTTGACGCACTATAATTGCCATATGGCATTACTAACGTAGCTGTCTCAGTTCCATCATTTGTTTTCGGCGCTCTGCTTTCGCGTTCGGCTACCACAGCGCCATCTAGTGAACGGAATTTGAGTTTTTTTTGAAGTAGGTCTCAGACGTTCCATCCATGTCATTCGGCGTTTAGCCCGCTTGTCAAAATAACTCCCGTCAATAGATTAGGTAATTTTGAATAATTTTACGGTTTAGACTCACTTGTTTTTAGTCACTCGCGCGACATGTTTCGGAGTTTGTATAGAATCTGTCAGACTTTGTTATATTCGTCCATGAAAACACCTAACTTAAAGCTGAAATCATAAGAGCTGGTACCTATTTACGAATGGATTGAACGTAAGTATTGTCACTTATCACTGTGTAAGTGACATACAGCATATACATATATAGGTATAGTGCTCGTATAATACATGTATTTTATAAATAACTACTTACATACATACTTTTCGTGCCTTAGTGAAGTGTCCTGCAGAACACGTCACTCATAACGAGTCCGTGCCAAGTCAAAAAGAGAGTTAAGTCACGCTACGGTTATAACAATAACTTAGTAAATTGAAGAGTATGAGTTAGCAAAGATTTTTGAATTTTGGAAATTGGAATATTTTGCTTATAGATTTTCACATTGATGTACGCGTTAAATTACTCTGTTTAGTCAAAGTAAGCTTTGATTAAAGTTGGTATTTATTCTCGCTTTCACTGAAACGATTAATGTAACGCCTACCTAGGTAAGTATATAATATGAAAATTCGGTCCTGATTTTTTAAAATACAAAATATTGTGATCTGTGATCATGCATCATCAACCAATATTAAAATAACGTATTTCCAACCTACTGGTTTTTCTCCCGTATAGTTAACGGACTAGTGGCGTTAAGCTTTTCTTAAGGCAGACCGAAGTCGTTTAAGGCCGACACACGATAAGGCTCGAGAAAAAAGTGGAATTAAAACTTGTGCACTTTGGTCGCGACCTCGCCGATAATTCTGGAAATCTGGACTATTCCGAACTCCGATCACGTAGCAAAGATCATTAAGTATTTTAAGATACTTTGTCTTTGCCTCATTCTACTTGTACTTACTCGTAATTTATAATCAAATTTTACTGCTACATCGTTACGATAACCATGTTTCCTAAACCCGTTTTTGTTTCAGTATAAGCAGTGAGTTGGCGGACCGATGCTCATCGGTATGGAGATGAAACATGTCGAACATCTTTCGACTTAAAATACGTGCGTGACCCGTTTTAATATACGTGTATTGAATAATATGTTTGTGTATCACGCAAGTTTTGTTATTAAGGTATCAAATTAATAAAATATATCATACTTACAATTCAGTTCTTATTTGTATTACAAAATTAAACAGATATTTTTTTTCATGACATCTACCAATTTATAACTAATATGCTGGTTCAGACTGGTATCGTATTGCATATTTTCTTATTCGGCCTGATTCGAACTTTTATATGTAAGTAGAAGAAACGTCACTTTTGACACTAACATATCCGATCCATATCGTATCTTTTGCAAATTTTTGACGTAAGTATCTTAATGTCCGAATCAGGCCGTGCCTTTCGAATGCTGGGTAACATAAGTTTTATCTTCTTCAGTAACTTCTCTATTGCGCATGAAAAGGTGACAAGATAAGATAGTAAGTATAGTGAAAGTTGTAAACTCCATGCTCTGTGAAACAGATCAGTGTGGAAAATTAGTTTCAAACTGTAGTAGAGTCAGTAGAGTGAAGTCGATAACACAGTATATATACATTGAGGTATATACAAGAGATGACATCTCGAACAAAATGTTTCCGCACCTCAGAGAAGTGCATGAACTTCTTTGCTTTTAGTACGTCACCGACCACTGACGAGATGCCACACATGTACAGAAAATAAAAATAATAATTAAGATATGGGGAATGTAGGTAGGGTGCGTGACGTATCTCAGCCACAGTAATCCAAACGTCCACTTTCTCCAATAAATATTATAATGTCAATTATATACAACACAGAAGGAATGTCCAAAGTTCGGAAGATAGAAACACAGAAGGTAACAGTACGGAAGAAAGATAGAAATAGAAATATAGCGTAAACAAAGGCAAGAGCGATAGCGAACGTAATGCGTCTAGCGGTCATAAGCGACATGCGTTTCGCGTCAGTGCTGTGCATAGACTGAGGCGGGGCGCGGCGATGGCCGGCCGGCACGGAGCGGGTCTCAAAACCGGCCGCTCTGAACAAAGGACTGCTATCGCGGTGCGCGTTTGCATTGCACCCGACTTGTTGGCACCGTCAAGAATTGACGGACGATATGTAAATATAACGTGTATATTATTATTGTGTAAATGTAAATAAATGTATAAAATGTATGTAAATAAATATGTGTATATATTAATATTATGTTTTATATAAGTGTATTAATATTAGTTAAGTGTAGTGTAAGTATAAGTGTAGGTGTAAGTGTAGGTATAAGTGTAAGTGGGAAAGTAGCCCACATCACTCCCCCCCAGAGACCTGGTTAAGGGCGATAATAATCTGGGAAACGTACTTGCCTTCCCGAACGAATAGTTCTAGGTACGTTAGCCTGACTTGGCCCAGGGTCACTATGCTGCCTCCCGCGCAGGATGTTATCTGGTGCGGCAGGTGTGGTCGACCCCTGATCAGCGAGTTTCAAGTCCTGGGACAGGTAATGCGCTGGTTTCAATCGGTCGATGGTCACGGTGACAGGTTTGCCTTTAATGAGGAGTTTAAAAACTTTATCAGTTCTCTCCAGAACTTTGTGCGGGCCTGAGTATACAGGCGTTAGAGGAGCGCGTGAAGCGTCTTCGCGGAGGAAGACGAATTCAGCTGTCGCTAACTCTTTGAACACAAAGATCTTGTCTTTGCTGTGGCGTGAAGCTGGCGTAGGCTTCAACTTCGAGGCGAATGAGCGTAACCGTGCGGTAAAATCGGTGACATCAGTGGTACCGGGTACGCTTGGATCAAAAAATTCGCCTGGAAGTCGCAGCGGCTCGCCGTAGAGCATTTCGGCTGAGGACGCTTGTAAGTCCTCTTTAAAGGCGCTGCGTATGCCGAGAAGCACTTGAGGCAATACCTCGGACCAATTGGCGTCAGCATGGCATGTAATGGCGGCCTTGAGCTGCCTGTGGAAGCGTTCCACAATGCCATTGCATGCTGGATGGTACGCGGTCGTGCGTCTATGCTGGAAGCCGATGGCCTTGGATAGATATTGAAACAGTGTGGACTCAAATTGTCGACCACGATCTGTGACAATATCTACTGGACATCCAAACCTGGATATCCAGCCAGCCAATAAAGCCTTGGCCACCGTCTCTGCCGTGATGTCCGCTATTGGTACGACCTCTGGCCACCGCGTAAAGCGGTCTATGGCCGTCAGGCAATAGCGGAAGCCTTGTGAAACAGGGAGAGGACCGATTAGGTCAATATGTACCTGCTGAAAGCGAGCCCGAGGGAGTTCAAATGTGCCTAGAGGTGCAGACACATGACGGCTCACTTTAGACCGTTGACATGGCACGCAAGCTCGTGCCCACTCTCGGCAGTCTTTCCTTACGCTGGGCCATACAAAACGCTGGGCTACAATCTTAGCACTTGTGTTGGCACCAGGATGACTTAAGGAGTGGAGACTGTCGAAAACGGCTTTACGGTACTGCTTGGTAACGAATGGTCGGGGAGTCGGCGTACTGACGTCGCAGTACAAGGGTTCAGGGCTACCCGGGAATGGCATTCTTACCAAGCGCAGAGATGACGAGGTCAAGTACTCAGCGAGCTCGGGATCGGACACTTGAGATCTAGCTAGGTCGGCAAGATCGAGTGGTATCGCCAGTTCTTCAATCCGAGATAAGGTGTCGGCCACAACATTGTCTTTGCCAGATATGTGCCTTATGTCGGTTGTGAACTGGGATATGTAGTCCAAGTGCCTAAACTGCCTAGGCGAACAGGTATGTTTCCGCTCGTGGAAAGCAAAACTGATCGGCTTATGGTCAGTATAGATCGTGAAGTGCCTTGCCTCTAGCATATGTCGGAAGTATTTGATACCCTCGTAGATCGCAAGCAGTTCACGATCATATGGCGAGTATTTGGTCTGGGATGGACTCAGTTTCCGGGAGAAGAAAGCCAACGGCTGCCATACCTGGTCCTGTAGCTGCTGCTGTAAAACCGCACCAAGTGCCACGTCTGATGCGTCTGTGACTAACGCCAGCTTAGCCCGACAATCGGGATGAGCAAGTAAAGCTGCGTTGGATAGGCTTTCCTTGGTCTCATTGAAAGCCTTCAGAGCATCGCCGGTCAGGTTGATGGGTTTGGAACCTTTGACTGCTCCACCCAGGAGTGCATTGAGAGGTGCTTGGATTTGGGCGGCATGTGGCAGGAATCGCCTATAAAAGTTGGCCATACCCAAAAATTTCCTCAGCTGCTTGACGTCCCTGGGTGGTGGAAAGTCACGTATGGCTTGAACTTTCGTGTCTAAGGGTTTGGTACCGCTCTCAGAAATCAGATAACCTAAAAAAGTTACCTGTGGAGCCCCAAAAACGCACTTAGACACGTTGATTACCATGCCGTAGTCTCGGAGTCTGGTAAAAACTTCACGTAGGTGCTGTTTGTGCTGTTCTTCGTCTCTGGAAAACACCAAGAAGTCGTCCAAGTAGCAGTAGACGAAGTCCAGCCCGCGTGTCAGCTCGTCCACGAACCTTTGAAAGGTCTGGCCTGCGTTCCGGAGTCCGAATGTCATATACGGAAATTCGAACATACCGAAGGGTGTAGTGATGGCCGTCTTCGGTATGTCCTCCGGACATACAGGTATCTGGTTGTAAGCCTTTACGAGGTCAATGGTACTAAAGACCTTACAACCAGATATGCTGTGGGTAAAATCATGCAAATGCCTGATGGGGTATTTGTCAGGGATGGTACGGGCGTTGAGCTGACGGTAATCACCACAGGGGCGCCACCCATTATCTTTTTTAGGCGCCAGGTGCAGCGGTGAAGACCAAGGGCTCTCTGATGGTCGTGCCGTGCCGCTAGCCAACATACCTTCAAACTCCTGCCTCGCCACCTTCAGCTTGTCTGGGGCAAGACGTCTCGGAGTGCAGGATACTGGGGGACCTGGAGTGGTGCGAATGTGGTGTTGTGTGTTGTGTGGTATAGTGCGGTGTATGCCAGCAGGTCGTGTGATCTCAGAATATTCCTGTGACAATATTTGATGGTAGCTGGAATCGCTGCCGTTCATGACCTTTACAGAAAATATATCACTAGTATTAATAGCAGACACAGCATTAACGTACAAGCTAGTAGTGTTATCTATAATACGCCCTAGCCTCTTACCACCACAATCTACAATTAAATTATAGTGCGCTAGAAAATCCGCCCCTATAATCGGTTTAGTAACCATAGCTACCACGAAACGCCACGGAAAGTCGCGTCGAAGTCCAAGGTCCAGGTTAAGATGCGCGTAACCGAAGGTTTCGATGGGTGTCCCGTTGGCTGCGGAGAGGTTGTACCCCGTCGGTGCTCGACGCTCGCGCAGTAACGACTTGGGGAAGACGCAGAGGTCGCTACCGGTGTCGACCAAAAACTGCAGCTTCGACCTTCTGTCGGTGACAAACAGGCGACGCGATGTGACAGGGCGGTCAGGAGTCGCCATTACCGACTGCCCGTGGCATTTCCCGACTTCTTGTAGTCGCAGGGTTGTACGCACTTGCTAGCGTTCTCCCCATGTCTAGAATGGTACCAGCAGATGGGAAATTTCCTATAACTGGACTGGGACCTGGTGCTGGAACGACTCTGCCTTCTGGAGCGGCTGGGATTCCTTGAGCGGGATCTTCCTCCTTCACGGTCCATCTTCAAGGCTCGAACCTCTCTCCTGAGCGCAGCTATCTCCCTTGCCAAGGTGTCACCGCTGGAGCCTGGTTGCTCGGAGCCTGCAGAAGCGACTTGCGACGAACAAGCGCAGCGTGGGCCGATGTCGTGGACCCTGTCAGCAAGGTCTGCGATAATGTCCAACGAAGCATCTGGATGCCCTGCGAGGACAGTTTGGATGCTCGCGGGTAATCTGTTGGTCCACATCATGCGTAAAACGTCGTCCGATATGCGCTTAGCTGCCAGAGCCTGCAGGTGCCGCAGGAACTGAGAAGGCTTACGGTCTCCCAGCTCTTCATGATGCAGGAGTTGCTGGATCTGTCGCTCGGTAGTATCGCTCAGTCGACTGATGAGTTCGCTCTTCAGCTTAACATATTTGTCAGTTGCCGGTGGATTGGTGATAATATCCCTGACCTCCTTTGCAAACTGTCGATCTAACTGGCTAACGACATAATGAAACTTTGTCAGGTCATTGGTGATGCCGGCTATGTCGAACTGACTCTCAACCTGCGAGAACCAAATCGCGGGTTCCTCCGGCCAAAAAGGTGGAAGTCGAACTCCGACTCTAAAAACTTCGGATGACGGAGTCGTTGTTGTAGTGGAACCGGTAGGCGCAGTTGTGACGGATGGTGCAGTGGAAACAGGCACTTCCGCCGGTACTTGTGTGATGGGCGACATAGCGGTATTTCCTTTGTCTATTTTACTCGACACTTCTACGTACGGTTTTCTGATAAAATCCTCTTGGTACTGTGTTCTTCAGGGGTCACCAGTATGGGGAATGTAGGTAGGGTGCGTGACGTATCTCAGCCACAGTAATCCAAACGTCCACTTTCTCCAATAAATATTATAATGTCAATTATATACAACACAGAAGGAATGTCCAAAGTTCGGAAGATAGAAACACAGAAGGTAACAGTACGGAAGAAAGATAGAAATAGAAATATAGCGTAAACAAAGGCAAGAGCGATAGCGAACGTAATGCGTCTAGCGGTCATAAGCGACATGCGTTTCGCGTCAGTGCTGGGCATAGACTGAGGCGGGGCGCGGCGATGGCCGGCCGGCACGGAGCGGGTCTCAAAACCGGCCGCTCTGAACAAAGGACTGCTATCGCGGTGCGCGTTTGCATTGCACCCGACTTGTTGGCACCGTCAAGAATTGACGGACGATATGTAAATATAACGTGTATATTATTATTGTGTAAATGTAAATAAATGTATAAAATGTATGTAAATAAATATGTGTATATATTAATATTATGTTTTATATAAGTGTATTAATATTAGTTAAGTGTAGTGTAAGTATAAGTGTAGGTGTAAGTGTAGGTATAAGTGTAAGTGGGAAAGTAGCCCACAAAGAATTAAAAAATGCCTTCGTGCGTGTTACAAAGTTGCAACAATAGCACAAGAAAATATAATAAACGGGATGGAATAACATTTCACCGGTAAGCAATGGAATAACTGTTGATTTACTATTATTTAGTTTTCAAAGTAAATGTTTGGTCGTAGAAAAAGTATTGTATGCAACGTTGTTTAACTGAGTCAAAAAATACTCGTGGCGTCTTTATTAACAATTTTCGGCTTCGCATGCATGCATGCACTTGTCTGAGGTGCGGAAACATTTTGTTCGAGATGTCGTCTCTTGTTATATACCTCAATGTATAACTATTATACATCAACATCATATATTAACCTATACTAAATTGAATTTTGGGAGCTGACTTTACAATTTATATTTTTTTATAATTGAAATAATCGTTTATTTACAAACAAGATATATACAGTGGTATATATTACTAAAAAAAAATTAAAAACTAGCTTAAATCTAAAATAGGCCCTTGAGGCAAGGCATTAAAATATGTAAATGTACCTATGTCAACCGATTTTTAGTAAATGCTACTGTCACATGGACGTAAGGTGAAAAATGTACTATGCACTATTCATTATTTTTTATAATACAATACTTCTTGGAGTAACGAAACGGCCAAGCCACATATTTTGACTAAGGTGTAGAGTTTGTGAAGTTAGGGCTTGTAGAGTTAGAAGCTTGGCTCTACAAGAGATCTGATAACTTTTTGTCAGTGCGAGCCTTATGGTTTCGTCTTGGCAACATTTTACATGAAAATGTTTTTGGTGGGATTTCACTTCTTTTTGTAAGTTCCTTCCATCCCCTAATTTAAAGGGTTGCGCGTGTGATTTAAGGTACTATTAAAAATCCTGAAATACGTACCTCGGGGCATCTTTTATACAATCTGCTTTTTACTGATTCCCCATACAAACTTCAACCCTCCTTTTCCCCTAACGCCCTTTTCCACCCCCTTTTCACCCTTACGGGGTGATTTTGGGGTTGAAAACTATTCAATGCCATTCCCCATTACAAAAACTATCTACATACCAAATTTCAACTAAATCGGTTCAGCGGTTATTGATTTCCCATACAAAATTCCACCCCCCTTTTCCCCCCCTTAGGGGCAAAAAATTTCAAGTTTTTGAATTATTTTGTTGTTTGTGTACTAATACTATCTTACATACCAAATTTCAGCTTCCTAGGACTTCAGGAAGTACCCTAGAGGTTTTGATGATCAACAGTGAGTGAGTCAGTGACGAAATTGGGTTTTTTTAGATATGAATAAAATCTTAAGTATAAGAGCTATGAAATTGAAATTTTTTATGTTTAATAAGTCCACTATTGACATCATATCCCGAGAATTTTGTTTATCTGGTATAATCCAAACCCAAGTTATGAGGGTTCAAAAAAACGACGAAGCGCTTCGAGAAAAGGTAGGTGGTGCCCTTGCGCTTCGCTTTGCTCGTCTTGGCGGGGGCACTACCGTGCCCCCAGATTCCAAACGAGTGGCGATAAATTAATACACGACCGAAGGGAGTTTTTTAAATCGACACGAGTTGCGAATTACCTATTCGCACGTGTATCGTACAACGTTTTACAGTACATATGGCCCTTTAAACTTTTGACATCGCACGAAAAGTGCTATTTTACGCACTAGTGCGGGAAAATAGGACCATATGTACTGTAAAAGTTATTTTTGTCATATAATTTCTTCTTCCGCCATTTTGAACTGTCATCCTGAAAATTTACAGTTGTTTGGGCTGGGCTGGACTTGATAGAGCTTTCATGAATTTTCTACATTGGTTCTTACCTTCTTAAGGTAAAGTCAAGTGAAAAAATATGAGTGCATACAACTTAGGTACTCAAAAATATGTCCCATAGTTCTTAATTCGCTGACATTTATAAGAGATATGGGACATATTTTTGAGTATGGTGAGTGCATTCATATTTTTACACTGGACTGTACATTAATGTACATTAATGTACAGTCCAGTATTTTTTTATGATACAAAGTTTTATGGTGCACCGTTGCACGGGGACAATCTGTCCTACTATTGAAAACCAACTTTTGGTCTTTTGGACAACCAATAAAGAACGGGTAAATTGTAAACAAAAGAAAATGTTTTGTAATAAAATGTTAGATAATATTAATAGGAACATAACGGAATACTAAAAAAACTCATTACTTTTATTTAAATTTGTATTATCGATCAGGGACTCTGTACGTGTGATGGTAAACACTAAAAAGTTGATTCACCCATTAAAACACGTAGCAAACACGGCAATATTGCAGCGTAACAAAGGGGCCAATTCGAACGATCAATGACATCAGAATGACATCCGTGTGATGTAATTTAGGTACCGTGCGTCTCGCTCGTGCCAATACATGTACAGACAAGTACGAAAGAAATGCACGATAACTAAATTAGGTACATCATTTTGATCTCAGTGTACGTTCGAATTGGCGTGAAAATGGCAGCGTTTTAATTCCGATTCCTGAATATTTTTCAACCGTGTTGATATTTGAAGTGGCAATTCGCACTCCAGTCGATAGCGTCCGGCCCTCGGCGCCAGTTTAACTGCCAGTTGCAGCATCAGCACTTGACAGACTGATCAACGTCACCCGGCGCGCCGCGGAGGGTTACTATGAAACTTCCTATATAAACAAGCAACAACGGTTGCACTCCGGGAGTGCCGATAGAAGTGAAAACTCACCTCACTATGTTACCGACGCCGGTGACACGATACATACGTTTAGCGGAGGTATTCTATTTATTTATTATATATTATTATCATTCTCAAATAAGATCACACTTTTTCATTAACATGTTTATTTAGATACTGCCATGACAATGTCAAATTATTTGAACATAGGTAAAGAGTCTTGAAAAGGAGTCCGCAACATAAATGTCAAATAACATTGAGTTTTTCTTTATTGATTTAAATGCCATCTAAATTATGAGTGGCCATCTAAACCTAACGCCCCTTACGGTCACGTGATCGCCTTACGCCCCTTACGGTCACGTGATCGCCTTACGCTGTCTCGAGTTTATCATTTTTTCCCCACCTCAAAAAGTGCCCAGCGCCGCTAAATAAGTTTTCACTTCAAAAAGTTTTGCGAACTATTTGTTATGATAGGTATAGGAGGCAAGCGAGCAGACGAATCACCTAATGATAAGCTATTACCGTTGCCCATGGACACCCGCAACACCAGAGGGGTTATAAGTGCGTTGTAGGCCTTTAAGATGTGAGTACGCTCTTTTCTTGAAGGTTTGAAGGTCGTATCGGTCCGGAAATACCGCAGGCGACAGTTCATTCGACAGTTTAGCTGTGCGAGACAGGAAGTTATAATGCCTAATAAAATAATATTCACCACATCAACTGGTAAAAGCTCTCTTGATTGTTCAAAAACTGATGAGAAAGTTGCATTTTATCCACATGTGTGGCGAAGTAATTAAATGCAAATATCGAGTTGTTTCCTTATGTTAGCTGGTAGAATTGACTTTTAAATTAATATTTTGAATGATTTATTTAATAAAATTCATTTTGAATTGATTTGGTTTGATTTTACTTGATATTGTGCAGTCAGTATTTTCCTTGCATTGGTGTGGTGAAAAAATCGTGTTTCACTCGGTGGCAAAATTTGTTTAACCCTTGAAACCCTCGCAACGGTCAAGATTCCATTTTTCGAACCACTCGCTAATCTTGAGATCTTTCGCTTGCTCGGATATCAATATTAGCACTTAGGTACACGGAATTTTCTGAAAGTAAATATTTATACATATTGTGTTTCATCAAGATAAACATCTTCAGTTAGGATCAAGACTTCTTCCACACTTTTTTAGCTTCTTTCTTCTTACCATTACTCTTTCGAGGTAAATTAATTTGTTGGTATCTACTTTTTCATACTCCGGTGGGTGAGAATACGTGTGTGCCATACGCCACTTACATAGGTTTACAGGAGTGCGAAAAGAAGCAAAAAAAAAAAAATTTCTCGAAAAGTTTCACATTTAGGAAATATTGAACGTATTTATCATTTAGGCACATATGTTTACTATTTATAGTACTATACAAATATTGTGAATATAGTGGTAATCATGAAATAAAAGCACTTTTATTATTGCCATATCCGTTTTTGATGAGTAAAGGTTAAAAACGTACAATGTATGATATGACACAAAAGTTTTGGATATGTCACACTTTTGTGATAATTTTCTGTTAACAGAGTGAAATTATCCTATAGAAAAATGCGAATATAGCACAACATTTTTGAAAAATATGTTTTTCCAAAAACCGATTAGTGTCAATTATAGCATATTTTTTGTTATTTTAGAAATCATTAAAAAACGATTTTGCTCAAAAATGGATATGGCACAAACGTATTCTCAGCCGGCGACTCTTACTGAACGATTGCAACGATAGATTATACAAACCCAGCTTAAACATGACCAATTGTTTATCATAACATAATATTGTGTCACCCATCCGCTGCTGAGCGGATGGCTGATAATAATATTAATCTTCATAAAAAAAATGATTTAACGACTGGATGTCAGTAGTCAAGCATAGTTAGCATTAAAACATGTACAGCGTAATTATTTAGTGACGTTTAACAACTATGATGACGTACTTGGATATAAGTTTTATTTGTTTGATAATTATTCTGGTCAGAGAAGGTAAGTGTATAATAAGCGTGTAATCCTCTTATAATATTAGTAATATCGGTATTCGGCCAAGACCAATTCGGGGCATCTCTTACTATAATCCTTGAACAACTTCAGTACCGCCAGATATTATAGTAAGTAAATAAAGAAGACTGACGACTACCATATAATACAATGCTGCCAGAATCGTCATTTATTCATGGATTAATACGTTTTAGTTATTTGTCTATGAAAACTGTCACCCGTCTACTATTTGTAATTTTATAACAAAAAGGAAAATTGAAATTGATTGATCGCAGTATAGTCACAAAAATAGATTAAAAGCGTAGGTATTAAAGTTTTTTGGCATAGGTATGCCTTTAAGGTATATAATGGCGCCATCTAGTGTAAGCATTTTTTAAATAAATAAATATTATAGGACATTCTTACACAGATTGACAAAGTCCCACAGTAAGCTCAAAAAGGCTTGTGTTGTGAGTACTCAGACAACGATGTATATAATATACAAATACATAAATACATAGAAAACACCCAAGACTCAGGCACAAATATCTGTGCTCATCCCACAAATAAATGCCCTTACCAGAATTCGAACCCAGGACCGCGGCTTCATAGGCAGGGTCACTACATATTTTTTAACTTTCTCTAAGTCCTAAGAGCTCACTAGATCTGAGTATGGAAGTTTTGAATGTCCTCTGAGTCACAATGGCTTTTCGGTTTACATTTCATAATAAATATAACTTATTAATTGACTTTCAGGTGAATCCCTCCAATGTTGGTCATGCTCTTCTATCTATGAGCCGGGCTGTGAGGATCCGTTCAAGCCCAACGATCTTACGGCGGGAGCGGAGTATTTTCTTGTCGACTGCAACCACAACTATATAATTAATGGAAGTATTGAGGAACAGCACCTCATGGAGCATGTATTCGGTCCTGACGCAAAACCTTATTGCAGAAAATCAGTTCGTCAAGGTGAGCTTAACCCTGTTCTCAGTCAATGATGTATCAGAAGCCAAACTGGAGTGAGCTTAGAGTAGTCAGTTTCTGGTGTCTTGCTGCCCAGGGGTAGTCAAGCTGACAATCGTTTGTTGATGAACGCCAATCGAAAAGTAAAAAATAAAAATGTATCCATACGATAGAGATGCGAACGAAAAGTACCTACATGATCCATTAAATCTTAAATCATAAGTAATTTATTTATTTGCGTGAATAGCGTCATATGACAGTTCAGAAATATTTCTCCTAACTCAACAGTCCACAAACAGAATGCAAATATTAGATCTGATTCTTAAACTACTTTTAAGTACCTAATTATTGGATTATATGTGTAAGTACTACATTATATTAATAAATTATGAAAAATATATTAAAAAACGTCGTTCAATGTACGTGTGAAAGTGTTATTATTTACTTGTGGCGTGTCTTTTATTATTCGCCTACGGCTCATAAAAGACATCTCGGGACTAGTAAAATAAGACACTTTTCACACTTGCATTGAAATGTACTAATATCTAACAGCCATTCATGTAGTGTTTTCTTAAATTTATGAAATGTCATGCATTTATTAAAGTCAGGTGGCAACTCATTTAATATTTCCACACACATTACAATGTTGAAAATAGCAGTTTTTGCTTTCCAACTAGAAGTTTTTCATTGTTTCACGCTGTAATAATTCAGGGTGTTGTTTTACATACTTTACTATTTCATAAACTTACAATCAAGGTAATGGCAGAACTTTAAGCTTAAGAAAAATCTGTTGACATGACTCGAGAGTTCCAATCAGTTCCAATATCATGCAGATTGCACGAATATATTTTTAATAACATATCAATATTCTTATAATATCTATCTCATTACTCCAGATCAATCATATCTGATAATTGATTCGACATATTTATCTATAATAGCCACAGCAGTTTTGCGATCAGACATTCTACGCAATATTATAAGGACAAAAATAAATTTCGTCTTGTACCTAAGTAATATTACGAGTACCTATGTCATTGAAAATGTATGAACATTCCAGTAAAGCTTATTACTTTGTCACGTTCATGAAATAAAAGCTCATAAATAATTATAGATTACGATTATACCTACATTTTGGAAATACAATAATCTGGTGTAAACGTGTAATCTACAATGTTTTATTCACAGTATATGGGATAACCATCGTTCATCGCGGATGCTCTTACGGTGACTTTTCTAATGACTGTTCGAATGGCCGTGGCACCTGCGATAGCACAGCCTGCTACGAAGACGGCTGCAACGCGGCCACAGCCCTCAGCCGAATTACCTCGCTGTATATACCTATTATTACATTATTACTCTTGTGTTAAATGAAAATACTCTCCAAAAATTCTCAGGTACTAAACAAAGCTAAAGAAACCCAGCTTTAGTTAGTAAAATAGGGCTATCGGTTTCCCTTGTTTTGGCATATGCATTAATAATTCTTTATGGCATTAATCTATTTAATCATAACTAACCTTGTAGGTACATAAAGTATTATGACAATCCAGTTTAGCATAGTTGACTGACTGGTTAGATCATTTTCCCAAAATCATAAATTCTATTCGCATTTTTTCCTATTCTTAATTTACACCAGACGCATTAATTCCTAACATGATTTTTCCATTCGCATTTTTTCCTATTCTTAATTTACACCAGACGCATTAATTCCTAGGTTAAATTTTTCTCATAATTAATACTTTCCAAGTCGTTTTATTCGCATTCTTTTTATTTCTCAGGCGATAATATTACCATGGTCCCACCGCACTGTTTCTTTTCAAAATAACTTTGCGGGGCTCCTATTTCTGGGCGGTTTGCCCTTCGGGCATCTGAAGCTACCTAACCTTTTTTTTTTTGTTTTTTACGAGGGGAAATGCGTTACGCATACTCCCGCCCCCGGGGGGGGGTCGGGAGTTATGTGGGACTCTCCTCCCTTAGGGGGAGGCCTACCCACTAAAACCCCTCGGTGTACCCTCGCTCCGCCTGAGGTAGGGCTAAGGGAACGCTTGGCGCTTACCTCGGCCCTGCCATGTGCGTGTCGCCCTTGCGGGCTCGGCTATTGCGGCTTTTGCCACTGTCCCTCCTAGGTGTGCACTTTTTGCGCCTTATCCGCCTCGGGACACTCTCGTCAGGCAGGAGACCCCCCGATCTCCTGCCCGAGGTCCCAGTTAGGGCGGCAAGCGGCGGTCATACGCGGCCCGCCTCCGCCCGGTCCTTTTTCGGCGGATAGGGAGCGAGAGGGGATCGTCCTCTCGCTCTCTCTCCGCCGCCTCCTTTAGGGACATGACAGCGTCGCAGAACGCGACGACCGCCTCCCAGGTGCCTCTGTTACGGACCATCGCACTGGCTATTGCCGGCAGCGATAGGTCTGCTCCAAGAACCGCAGCCATCTCCGATCTCGGTTCATCCCACGCAGGGCATACGGCGCGGGTGTGATGCGCCGTGTCCTCCTCACCTCTGTCACAGTGCTTGCACACCGCTGTGTCCTCTCGTCGTGCCACTCGCCACAGGTACCTACCAAAGCAACCGTGCCCAGTAAGTACCTGTGTCAAGTGGTACGTCATTGGCCCGAAGTCGCGCTTCAACCAGTCCCTAAGGACTGGGCGTACTGCGCCCACCACCTCGCGGCTTGCGCTCGGGGCTTCTAGCCTTTCATCCCACCTCCGGAGAAGGTCATCCTTGGCCTCCTCCCTCCAAAGCTTGATCTCCTCCGGAAGTGGACGATTTCCCGCCGCCCGCTCTTCCGCAACTTGCCAATATACCGCCGCCAGGACCCCAGCCTCCAGGTCCCATGGTGGGCTGCCGGCCAGCAACGTCGCCGCCTCAAAGGAGACCGTCCTGTACGCTCGTATCGCTCTTGTGGCTATAACCCGTTGGGGTCTGCGCAACAGGGCCACGTTCCGAGCGTTCAGGGATTCTGCCCATATTGGGGCCCCATAGAGTGCCATGGAGCGCACAACACCCTGATAAAGGCGGCGGCATGTGCTGCCCGGTCCCCCGGTGTTCGGGAGCAGTCCCCCGAGTGCTCCGGCTGCGGCCAGCAATTTTGGCGCCTTCCGCGCAAAGTGCTCAGTGAAGCTCCACCGACCGTCGAGGACAATGCCTAGTTACCGCATCGTCGACTCGACGGCGATGGAGGTTCCCCCGACCACTATTTCCAGCCCAGGAGGCGGTGCGTTTCGAGGACCGTGAAAACAGAGAGCCTCGGACTTGTTGAGGGCCACTTCGAGTCCCAAGGCCCTAACCTAACCTAACCTAACCTAACCTACCTACACTTTTTTCCCCAAAGTGTAATGTTTTCATGGACGTCACACTAAATTAATAGGTTAGGTTAGATTAGGTTCGTTAGGTAGTTTCAGATGCCCGAAGGGCAAACCGCCCAGAAATAGGAGCCCCGCGAAGCGGGGCTCCGTCTAGCTAAATTGTGAACTAAATGTTTTTTGAAAAGAAAGTGGGGTGGGGTAATGGATTTTTTGATTATAGAATAAACGCCGTAAGAAATATTTGTGAGTAGCTAAATTGTCTAATGGGAAAATATGCGAATGGAAAAATCATGTTAGGAAATTAATGCGTCTGGTGTAAATTAAGAATAGGAAAAAATGCGAATAGAA
Organism: Cydia amplana; assembly: GCF_948474715.1. Classification (NCBI taxonomy): domain Eukaryota; kingdom Metazoa; phylum Arthropoda; class Insecta; order Lepidoptera; family Tortricidae; genus Cydia; species Cydia amplana. The sequence continues at coordinate 15,391,004 of NC_086070.1, read as the reverse complement.
ATTATGCTACATGTAAATTATGATTTTGGGAAAATGATCTAACCAGTCAGTTGACTTACGTAGATTTTCAATTTTCTGTGCGTAAAGACGATTCTCACTCTAGTACACCAAACGAACACCAAAAATTGCCAATCGGGGGAAATAATACATGTGTAAGCAAATTTTGGCAAAGTTGGTTTGGAATGGTGTATTAAACAAGATACTAAAAGTACCGGGGGGTGGGGGTGAAGCTAACAGGTAGGGGGGGTTTTAGGTCCCTTTTTCGAGTTTTTCGTAAATAACTCTTAAACGGTGGCCCGTAGCAAAAAATGTTCTATTACATAAAATCAATATTAAAAAAATATTTAAAGGTGGACCCCTGACAAGCCTGGTTGAAATATTGATCCTAGAGAAAAAGATTGAATAACCTTTTTGTAGGAAATTTTATGTTAATTATTTATGTTAGAAAATATTTTTTGCTATTGGCTATCGTTTACGAATTATTTACGAAATACTAAAAAAGGGGACCTTCGAATTAATATTCTCCCTTTATTATTGATCCTAGCGAAAAAATGTAGCATTTATTTTATAAAAAACCTCAAATAGATTATTTATGTAAAAGATATTTTTTTGCTGTGGGCTACCGTTTACGAGTTATTTACGAAAAACTAAAAAAAAACGACCTTAGTACAAATTATAGGTAACTTTCCCACATTAATATATTTTGAAATATTTATCGTAGCGAAAAAGTGTACTGTACGGATACTACGGATATGATGGTCGTTCTTGTCTAAGTGACAGCGTGATAAAACGGTGTCCGTCACTTTCTTTCCCACGGTGTTAAACAGTGACAGTTATTTTATCACGTGGATAAAGATGGATAAAGCTATCCATAATAGGCTGGCTGAACCTTTTTTGTAGGAAATTTTATATGGATTTGCTACGGGCCACCGTTTAAGAGTTATTTACGAAAAACTCTAAAAAGGGACCTTAAACCTCCCCCCCCCCCCTACCCGTTAGCTTCACCCCCACCCCCGGGTACTTTTAGTATCTTGTTTAATACACCATTCCAAACCAACTTTGCCAAAATTTGCTTACACATGTATTATTACCGCAGTAATTCCTTCGTTTGGTGGCCTAACTCCATGTTAATGTAGGTATGTACCTACAGTTCTAAATGTAAACAATATCATGCCTACCTTTTTAGATTTCGTAGCTAAATTTGAGCTTCGCCACCGGAATAATTTAGAAAAGTTTACATTGAAAATGTTACTAATGAGGAATTTGTTGAAAGTTAGCTTCGTAAGCTTTTTACTCGTAACCTCACTTGGACGGGAAAGTTTGTTTACACAGTTTAGTTGGAAGAGGCTGGGCGGTAGCTTGCGCTTTTTTAGATCTCGTTAAACAGAGAATTTCCATCAAAGCTTCATTAGTGGGAAAAAGTACGGAATCATGCTAAATTAATGTATTTTTTGTATACCGTATTTATTTTTTAATACCTAGTTTCGTGAAACTTGAGGCCTATTTGGTTCTCGATCTGGAGGAGGGCGAATAGCGATTGTCTTGTCACTACTCATGATCAGGAAATATCTATCAAGAGCGTTATTGGACTGTATAAACTGTAAACATAGTAACTACTGTAACTATTGATACTATAATATAACGATGATATAACTTTGAAGTGTAGGTACGTATACGTAGGATGTGTTTTTTAAAGCGGAAAGTTTCTGGACAGCGGTAGAATATAAGCTAAATTTATTCGTAGTAATAAGTTAAGAGGTGTGTAAATCCGCTAATTAGTATCGGAAAAGCAACATTCCGAAACACTCATACAGATCTAGTATTTAATACATTCTTAATTTTTTCTGCTCTCCACTGTCATGTATAATATGTGATTTACGTATTTAAAAATAAATATCGGATAGAAACTGGGCCTAGGTATACATAGGTATGTAAATACCTAACCTATCTTACGTAAAATTTACCTTTCTTCGACGCGTCATTTTAAAAGGTAAGTCTGTGTGGTCAAGAAGGCGATGAAAATGGATAACCAGGTAAAAACACATCAAGAACTCGGAAACTTTTCTTATCAAACCAACTTTTATGATAAGATTTTACGCACGGCATCCTATCCGCTCTACATGCAAATTCTGCTGCCGTTTAGAGAACAATTTTAAGTCTCCTCGAAGTTTTGCGGCACGTGTGGATATTCACGCCAACAAGGAGACATAGCTGGTTAAGGTATCAATTGGATAACTATCTAAGTTAATTTTGTCTGAAATAAATATATACTCGTATACTTAAAATAAAGATAATTTATATACCTACCTTATAGCATTGTCGCCTTGACAGCATCGGAGCTTGCAAACTGCCAAAAGGATGACATCCCTCCTAGTTTACTAAGTATAGTGTCATATTTGAACCAAGTATTTATCTTAGATTTTACACTACTAATACAACCAAATCTTTGGCCGATGTAAAATGAAGTATATAAAATAAAATAGATACGTACCTTCGAGAGGTAGATACAAGGTAAACATATGTTAAAGCCAAAATAGTTATTTTCGATACAAGTGCGAAAAAGAGGAAATTCGAAACGAGTGGAGTGGCGATAAATTAAAACACGACCGAAGGGAGTGTTTTAAATCGACACGAGTTGCGAATTACCTATTCGCACGTGTATCGAACAACGTTTTACAGTACATATGGCACTTTAAAGTTTCGACATACGCACGAAAAGTGCTATTTTACGCACTAGTGCGGAAAAGTAGCCCCATATGTACTGTAAAAATATCTATCGGTCACGTAATTTAATGCACCTCTACGTTGTGGCGAATTTCGTATTCTAACGGTTCGCAACAAGATCGTTTTCACGAATACATGCATAAAACCACACCTGTCTTCGCAGAGCACGGAGAGAATATTATTATAGTTTCTGCGACACTTTTAGCACTTCCAGTAATTCCAGGGGACTAGACGTCTTCCGTTTCTTGTTCTTACCGTGCGCTTTCCTGTTTAAAATTATACGTTTAAGTTGTACTTTCAATGTCCATTTTAACATCATAAAGGTTAGTTTTACGCAAAGTTCTTCAGAAGTTGCTCTTGCTGATAAGACAGTAGCGTAGTAATAGTCAGTAGTTTAGATAACATGAACAGTACTTTGCTTTTGTTAAATGTGAGGTTAGGTTTAATAATTTTTAAGAGGATAAGTAAGTTGGATTTGTGTACATAGTATAGTGAGGCGTCCATTTTATATTGACAACTGGTCTAGCCTAGTGGGTAGTGACAGTGACCCTGCCTGTGAAGCCCCGGTCCTGGGTCGAATCCCGGAAAGGGCATTTATTTGTGTGATGAGCACAGATATTTTTCCTGGGTCATGGATGTATTCTGTGTATTTGTATATTATGTATATCGTTGTCTGAGTACCCACAACACAAGCCTTCTTGAGTTTACTGGGGGACTTAGTCAATCTGTGTAACAATGTCCTATTCCTATAATATTTATTTATTTATATGTCATACTGTCATAGAATTTGATCATAGCATTTGCCAATTTTATTAAATGCCATTTAGAATTGATCACTTCATGATATGCATGGTTAGGTTAGGTTAGGTTACAATGACGAGACGACAATGACGGTACATGTTGTTTTTCAAGAGTAGGGGAAGTCCGGGCATAGTGAACACCTTTACCTTTGACTTGACAGAACAGAAAAAATTAACGAGGAAGAAATGAAAAAAGTATCAATAATAAGTCTTTATTTAATAATCTTTTAATTTAAAACAACACTAGCCTCCATTGTTTAATAGTTGCTGCAATTTTGAACAAAACGTAAAAAAAGATATTTTATTCGCTTTGCCCAGGGTGCCGGGCAAAGTGAAACAGGCCCCCGGGCAAAGCAAACATTACTCATAAAATCTTAGTGAACTTAATAACTAAGTGAAAATTAATCAACATTAGATCATTTCGATAATATTAATTAGAAAAAGCTGTCACAAATAACTTTTGATATATTTTCACTGATTTCATAAGCATAAGTTTTCACGGCATTTCTGAAGATATTTTAACACAGCGAATCCGCGTTCTGATAGCCATTTCCATGACGTCTGTTAGCCAGGAGCCATTATCGATCTTTTTTTGATATTTATATACCATCTGTAACAAAATATTATAATAAAAAAAAATTACCTAATAAATTCAAAGTGAACACGCTATCCGCTTTGCCCGATCCACTTTGCCCATTCAGTCAGTTAAAGAAATTAAGAATTTAAAAAAAAATAACCGTTGGATTGTTTTAAAAGAAATGCGTTGTAAAAGGAAGATACCTTAATAAGCAATAGAAGCATCTTGAATTAAAATTTGAGATAATTACTGTGACAAAATAACATACAATGGACTTACCTTTCAAAATCGAATATTTTGCACTAAAAACACATTTTGACGCGTCACCGACGACGCTCACAGCGACCGCTCCCTGTGACGTTTGCCGCTCATAGAGCGAAGGATCCTGAACATCATATAGGCGCGTGATGCGACAAAGTCGAATAGTTTAGGATTGGGAGCCCGAATTCGCTTTGCCTGGGGTGTTCGCTTTACCCGGACTTCCCCTACATATAACTCTTAGTTTCTAAACATTCTCGATTCACTGGTTTAAAATCGAAATTTTCAATTAAAGGTATATTTTATTAAGCACTTTAGAAATTTAAAGTGCTTTAGAAAATTTAACCTTTACTAAAACGCATAAATATGAAGTTTGAAATAGTCACCCCTAGTGCGAGACTAGACAAGATCATTAACTAATAGCGGGACGGAGTCCGGTCGGAGTCAGCTAAGAACTTTTTGCTATTAATGGCAGCGCGATAGGTTTATCTCCTGAACTTCGGATTTTAATCTGACAAAACCACACGAAACGGAAGAGCTTGATGTACGGTGCAGAATACAGAATGTTGCGGATGAATTTGTTATTAAAGTAAATTAATAATATAACAACAAATTTTACTTTGACAAATCGAAATTTGCTATCTATATAAATCCGTATATCCTGGCTGACTGACTGAATCATCAAGGCAGAGACGAAACTACAAAAGCTAGAATGTTGAAATTTCCACATCATTAAGTAGATTTATAATGTGTATAAGAAATAAGAAACCTCTAAGAAATAAAAAGGGATGAAAGTTTGTCCAGTTTGTATGTAATACAAGTTTTATTTAGAGCTAGAAACTTGGTTAAAGGGCATATAGAACTAAAAAAGTTGTTTCAGCTTTTTTTTTTTATTCATCTCCTAAGGGGGCTAAGAGGGTTTGTATCGGGTACGAATATTTTTTGGAGCGAGGGACAAACTTCGTAGAAAGACGCAATACTTATTAGAAAACAAGAAAAGTAATTTCATCGTTTTGGAAAATTCATCCCTTTAGCGTGTTCAAAAGGGGTTGTATGTTTTGTAACAGAAACGATATAAGAGACTTTACATATGATACAAATGAATGAATGAGCTGAAAACGCGCTAGCCTACTCCGATTCACTACCACTACGTGGCTGGTGTCCTCACGTGCCCTCAATGTGCGCGGGGGTTCACCTCGAAGATAGGCTACGTCAGCCATCTTCGGGCGCACGAGCGCCGAGCAAACTAGGAGTCGTAGTGGTCGCCATGGCCGAAATCGGCCGGAAGGATCATCATCTTCACCTACATGGCGACTACTAAACATCCACGTCAACTAAACAGAAATTTCTAATGTTTGTTATATAAATACAACTTTCAAAGTAATTACTTGCACTGAAGTTTGGGTCTCTTCATTGCATTATCGCTTAGAGTTGCAGAACCAAGAGTAACCAAACTGTGTGTAACCGCTAGGGAATGCAAAATAACCGATAACCGAGTATCGGTTTTGCTTCGGTTAAACTCGTACTCGAAACCGAAAATCGGTTAAAAACCGAGTAATCTCTAGGGTCCTAGCTAAACTGGTTGTGTATACTTACGCTATGGAAAGTCCAATTTAGCTAGAACCACTAACCAAATAGCTCAACAACCACGAAGCGTGACTGTATGTGTACATTGGTGACCCTGAACTATTACAGAAATACATTTAATAGTAGTTTATGTGACTGCTACATAATTAAAGGCATTCAAATACGAGTTTAGGTTTATGAAATGAACGAAGTGAATTCCTGAAAAAGATCACACGAGTGTTTATTCGCTAATTATATATACAGTTACATATACTATTTGTGTCGTTCTCAAGTAAAAGGTACCACATCCTCGCTTACCATAAGGGTGAAATTTGCTTGCACCTCTATACTAATAACCTGTCAGAGCGTCCTTGTGGTAAGCGACAATGTGGTATATTTTACTTGAGAACGACACATTTTATCTAGGTATAATACCTACATATTATTAGCTCTCTACGATGTATTCACTAACCATTCCTGAAGCCGTTCCCGAAGCCTTCCAAATAAGAGAACAACTCCTTCATTTCGCCAAAGAAAGGCTTAAAAACCTATCAGCTCATGTGTCCCTTACTGTGTTACGGTCCTGCTTCGCCGTTCCCAGACTAACATATTTTCTCCGCACCGTACCAACCTGGCTATACCCCGAACATATCGCCTCCTTCGACCGTGCACTAAAAGAATCGGCTGAGTGTCTGCTTAACGTATCCCTTAACACAGACCATTGGGATTTGGCATCGTTGCCTATTCGGAATGGTGGCCTAGGATTACGCCGCGCTCGTGACGTGAGTCTTCCGGCCTTCTTGGCGTCGGCGGCAGGGGTTGTAGAACTTGTCTCTAAAATTGTATCTTTGGATGGAGACAGGAATACCATACCCTATGTCTCTGACACTCAGTTGGCCTGGATGGCTTTCAACTCGGGTGCGTCCGTACCCGAAAAACCGTTCCTCCAACGTTGTTGGGACGTCGTGGGCATCAAACGGATCGTCGATTCCCTAATGACAAACGCTCTTGGTGCAGATAGGGCCAGACTAAACGCAGCTTCGAGGCCTGAAAGTGGTGCTTGGTTTTCGCCCTCCCATCTCCAAATCTTGGCACTCTGCTCGACAACGACTCACTGCGGGTGGCCGTTGCTCTTCGTCTGGGCTGCGATGTATGTCAACCTCATTTGTGCATCTGCGGTTCTATGGTGGAGAGTAATGGTCATCACGCACTGAGCTGTTGCCGCTGCGCCGGTAGGTTCCCACGACACCATGCCTTGAACGACATCATCCGCAGGGCATTAGTATCGGCAAACATCCCCTCCACGCTAGAACTGCCAGGCCTCAGCCGGTCGGATGGTAAAAGGCCTGACGGCCTGACACTGGTGCTATGGGAAAAAGGCAAGTGTCTATTTGGGACGCTACGTGTGTAACTGTAAGCACTTTTGCCCCCTCACACCTTTGTCGCACCATGCGGACGGCGGGCGCAGCCGCTGAGGTGGCGGCCCTACACAAACATCAAAAGTACTCAGCACTCACTAATTACCTTTTCGTCCCAGTAGCCGTAGAGACGTCCGGTTGGTGCGCAGAGGCAAAAACCTTCCTTAGGGAAGTAGGTCGCCGCCTGCAAGAAAGGGGCCTTGACCCGCGCTCCGGGTTTTTCCTGATGCAAAGGCTGTCCATCGCAATTCAATGCGGTAACGCAGCGAGTGTGATGGGCACCTTTGCGCCAGGGGTAGCGCGGGGAGGCCTCTTTCAGTAGTTTTTATATTCCTTGTTTTATTTTAGATATATTTAGGATTGTTAGTTTTAATTTAGTATTATTCATAAATGTATTTAGTTCATAAGTTATTTATTTGTCTTTTTACTGTCTTTTTCAATGAAATAAATTGTAACTATATGTTACGGCCGACATTAGAATTTGAGCCCGGGCCCTTCTACATAGTAGGCAGGGTCAATATCGACTAGGCTAAAGAAAAACAATTTCAACATCATCATTTTTAGTATCTCTTTCTAGAATCAGGTAACCACATATACACTTAAAGATATCGCAAATTATTGATTTTGACACCTAGATTCAAAGAAAAGTTTGATTTTCGATGAAATATTAAAAACTCGAACTCGCGGTTTTTAACCGAAACCGACCCCGGTTTTGCATCGGTTAAAAACCGACGGTTAAACTCGATACTCGGTTTTTTCATTACTCGGTTGCATTCCCTAGTAACCGTTCAATGATCGCTTACTCTTGTCCCGAGCATCTGGTAGCGCGGGGCGGCCACATAACAATCGCTGCTATTTGACATTAACGATCTAACTTGCCCCATTACGCGAGATTACGAACCCGTTCGGATACTCCCTGCTGCTGAAAAAGATGTCAGACTTTGTCATGAACGGTATTTTAAGCTCTGTTTGGTTTCTTTCTGCTGAAACTCTGTTGCATGTTTTGCTAACGCGTCTGTGCTAGCATAGAGTTAGCAGCAACCCATACATAATTTAAAAGTTTCCATAAATATTTATATAAAAAGGTTTTTACAATTTTCATGTGATTTGAAATAACGACGAAATTTTCGTTAAAGATTCACAAAATCGTGAGTGTCGTGCCGTATTTACTCTAGCCTTTTGGCATACGTATTAGTACTAGGTACAAGACATGCACTTTACTGTATCAGATAATTTCATGGAATACAGTATTGAGTGCAATTTTAGTGATTATCCTCTTCGTTTTGTTATGCATTGTGCCGCTACCAGCAGCGTATACGAGTAATTCCACATTTCACGTAAATTTATCAAAGGATATTTTGTGTTGGTAGGTATCTACCAACAAAACAAAACATATTTTTTCGGACGTGTATTTTTTGTGTCCACGTAACGCTTACAAATGTTTTCAATTTGAATTTTAAATCTGCGGAGTGGCTGCCATTTTACTTTTTTGTCGGGAAAATTAAATGAAATTTTCCTGAGCGAGGTAACACTTTTCTTTATCCTGCTATTTGCAGCTACGTAGATATGCTTATTTTTGCTCAACTACGGCGAGGCCAAAAGAAAGGGTCCTGTTGTAAGCATTAGTAAGTTTTTGGTGCGTGTTCCAGCGTAGCGTTTACTACTGACGAAATTATTACAAATACTTGGTGTCAATATATTTGTTTATGGGTTTTCAATAATAGTATGTTTGAACCAAAATGAGTTTTTAAATTGAACCCGAAATTGCATTCCCATAGAAATTCTAAAAATTTCCAACACCATTAGGTACCACACTTTATAATTAAAAAACGGGGTATCATCAAAAAAGTATTAGTGCACCTCAAACGATTCTACTATAGTTAGGTAAAAAGGTAAGGTAAGATGTTTTTAATCCTAACGACATGTAACTTTGTATACTGTACATTATACAGTGCACACATTATATTATCCAGGTAACAATACCTACAGTTGACGGAGCCTGTAGGCAGATAGTGCACCTAACTCAATTTTAGTTAGTTTTCGGTTTGTAGTGTACGAAACTATAGGTACTGAGATAGAATGCTACTAAACTGAATCTAAGATACCGATAAAACTAGCGTTACTACACACAATATATAGTATATGCGTGTTATATAAGTTTCCTTTTTATTATCATTGTGGTCGGAGCAATTTAAAAGTCGTAAAAAAGGCTGCGTGGTAATAAAAAAAACTATAGACCGGGGAGGCGAGGAGCGCTAAGCCTTGAGCTAAAAAAGAATTCCTCATTTATTTACGGGGACTCTTGGTACTAAATGATACAATTTTACAACCCATCTTTTTGGCGGCAGTTCATGGTGGGACAGGTTTCAGTTTTAACCAAAACTACCCAAGTCACAGGGCGGACACGCCATACATCAAAAATGATTTGCGTTTATATGTGTGCGCGGCACGTCTGTACACGCGTCATTGTGTATCTGACGGACTTCTGGCATGCTCTCAGTAGAGCGACTTACGCACACATTCATGTCGCGGCCAGTCGCGGGGCGAGGTAATCCGAGTCGGGGCGGGGCGGTGCGTGTCCGTTCTGTATGATAATACTATTACTTATTCTGTGCCCAAGTATACATTTAAGCCAAAAGTACATCCTATTGATCGGGTTTCGTAGTCCTCACCTAACATTATTTAATTGGAACAGTTAATTTGTAACAACTTGCAATTCTAACTTAATATGTATACAAGAATTCGATAATGATCAAGAAGTTCTTGAATACAAGCATCCAAGAAACTTGTCAAAACTGACACCGAAACTTGGGTCAGACACTACATTTAACGTTATGTAATATGTACCTGATTATGAAAATTAGCCACCTGAGATTTGCGGACGATCTAGTGCTATTTGCGGAAAGTGCCCAATCATTACAAGAAATGCTAGAGCAACTCGCTGAGCAAAGCGCTGAAGTAGGACTAACGATGAACACAGAGAAGACCAAGGTTATGTCAAACCACACCAAAAATCTTATACTCGTCCATGGAAAAGAGATTGAATATGTCAAAGAATACACATATCTAGGACAAATTATAACAGGTTCAAACATGACGAGTAAAGAAATTGAAAAAAGAACTGTCAACGGATGGAAAGCCTACTGGTCATTGAGAGACATTCTAAAAAACCAAGTTTTACCATTGTCTTGCAAATCAAAGGTATTTGATATGTGTGTTCTACCATGTATGACGTACGGATGTCAAACCTGGGCAGTAACTAAGAAAGATCTCCAAAAGTTAAAAGTTTGCCAACACAACATGGAAAGATCAATCTTATCTGTAAAAAGGAAAGACAAAGTAAGACTCACAGATATTAGAAAGAAAACTAAATGGAATGGTATCCTAGAGATGGAAAGAGGAGAAGAGGGAAACCAATAAGGAGGTGGTCGGATGACATCAAGAAGCATGCGGGAGTAAACTGGATTGGGACAGCACAGAATAGAGAGCTATGGAGAGAGCTGGAGAAGGCCTATGCCAAGAAGGCAGACTAAATAAGTAATAAAAAAAAAAAAAAACAATAACATTAAAAAAATATATTTATTAAAATTACTTAACAAAAATGTTAAATGAAATGTGAATCAATTTAAATGTAATGTAATGAATTTTATTTTTTTTGGTCAATAAAGGCTATTCTTATCTTATCTTATCTTATCTTAATATGTACCTATTAAGCATATTACAGATGGTCCCTGCTTAATAATTTTCCTAATTTAAATATGTATTTTCATAAATTATGCCGGTTGTCGCCCTATTGTCAAATTCATCAATCCAGATATCCATATGAATGTTAAACTCGAGGGATCTTGCTTACATAATATTATTAGCTCGTGCTGGTAAAATCAAGATCGCTTGAGCTAGAAAGCTTTTTATTTTATTTTATTTTATTTTAAGGTTCACCAACCGTTATTACATTGAGGCTTAAGTACATCAATACAAACTTAAATAACATGTTGAATGTATAACTAATTACTGGTAACCACACATGCAAAAATTAAAAAAGCAAATTCAACAACAAAGCCGACACATTTGAACACCTTATTACTATAGAATAAGGAGCAAAGCGCAACCACGATGTAGACTGGTTAAGTAGGTATATAACTAAATATGGAATTAAAACTAAATATACTAACTACTAATGAATAAATTTCTAATTTTTGTCAGAGAGTCAAAGTGAACATCAAACCTGTTACTATATCTATTGAGTAAATTGCTCAAGCGTGGTACCGGGGAGTTTGACCCTAACACAGTTCGGCGCTGAGGGCGAGACATTGGTTTGATAGCAAAATGCGGTATTCTTCTAGGTACAGAGAAACAAAAGCTACTCAAGAGTTGTGGACAATCTATACTGTTTCTTATAAGCTTAATGAGAAATTTTAAATCTAGTAAATCTCTACGGTTCTCAAGAGATAACATTTTAAAATGTTTTAACCTATCCTTATAAGAGAAAGATCTTTTCGCAAGACCTACCGATCGAGCAAGGTGCCACATAAATTTTTGGTATAAGTATATAGAGTTAGGTACCTATTTTCAGAATATCGATTATTAAAATAACAACATGTTATTACCTACCTCATAGTGCCCTAGGCTGATGGCCGGGGTGCTGCCTGCTGCCTAAAAGCGTAGGTACCGCAACGCTTGATTTAAACCAGAGTTTACTCATTAATTTATTGGTTATTTAGACCAATTTACGCCCCAAAGCAGCAAAGTGTATTTTTGTAAATTTATTTTAAATATATTATATATATTTTTATAACAGTATACGTTTGAAATGTAGTTTCAGTAGTTTGCCATTAATAAATGATTCTTGATTTTTTAGTTTAGTTCTTATTTTATTCATATGCACATTTGCTTTGTATAGTTCGTTTTTTTTAGCAATTAGAAAAAAGGTAAACAATCTTGATGTATCTTTTAATTGTAAAACATGTTTTAAAAATAAATCACGGCAAATATGTAACAATTATGAATCTAATACGATCATTTATATTCTTCTGCTTTCATAAGTATAAGTTTCTGATTTTTAAAAAGCGTTTTTCAATTAAAAGACATGTCAAGATCACTTACCTTCTTTCTAATGCTAAAAAAAACGAACTATAATACGAAATATATTTTGGGTCTAATACTATTATATTTTATAAGGGAAAATACTGCCAACTTATTGAGACGTTATATATTATTCAATGTGCCTATTCAAACAACTAAGTCCACTATTAATCGCTTTATAACGTTATGGAACGGAAGGTTCTGTAACAAATGCAACGTCTTGGCTGTCCTGGGAGCCATATTGAATTTATGACGTCACTCCCGCTACGTCACACCGGACTATTGGCACTCTAACGGCCATTGACTTGAATGTGCTTAAAGTAATCTTGAACTTAGTCTGCAAGGAAACTTAATCGTTTGTTGCTCGGCATTTTATTTAATTATATGCTTAGGCAGAACGTTGTAGAAATATAATTTTAAGTATCTCAAATATACCTACAATATATTATGCAAATATTTGGTAAGAAGTTTACAAACTTAGCCCTTTTTATTTACGGCTCTTAAAAAGTAAAGTAGGTACTACGTTTAGATCAGCAGTAAAAAAGGACACACATAACACGTAATCAGTAAAAGAAATCAAGGCACAAGTACGAGAATAACCTTAAAATTGTGTGTTGTGTAAAATATACCCCCAACAATAGTGGGACCGGAAGTTACGAGTGCGGGTGAAAGGACCCTTAAATGGGGACATTTTGGTGTATCGTTACGGGAACGAGACGACCGATGACACATGCGAATACAGGTCGTAAATAGGAACGACATAAATTTCTAGATACATATTAAAATGACAGGACAGACCAATACATATTATGACATAGATAAAATGTAGATAACACAAACTATTGATAAATAAATAAATGTAGGTACTTATCGCATGCATTGAGTAATAGTCATATTCGAACTATAAGATACGTCAAATAATAGATATGGAAACGATATGGATCGGATATGTCAGTGTCAAACAAGTGTCAAAAGTGACGTTTTTGTTTGAAGAAACGTCACTTACACCGATCCATATCGTTTCCATTAGAGATGCACCGGATATCCGGTTACTATCCGGTATCCGGCCTATCCGGCCGTTATTTTAGTATCCGGCCGGATACCGGATAGTGACCTACTATCCGGCCGGATACCGGATAGTAAAATTAACACATTTTGGGGTAAAAAATGGAATCTAAAAAAAGCGGCCAAGTGCGAGTCGGACTCACCCATGAAGGGTTCCGTATTTAGGCGATTTATGACGTATAAAAAAAAACTACTTACTAGATCTCGTTCAAACCAATTTTCGGTGGAAGTTTACATGGTAATGTACATCATATATTTTTTTTAGTTTTATCATTCTCTTATTTTAGAAGTTATAGGGGGGGGGGGGGAGGACACACATTTTACCACTTTGGAAGTGTCTCACGCGCAAACTATTCAGTTTAGAAAAAAATGATATTAGAAACCTCAATATCATTTTTGAAGACCTATCCATAGATACCCCACACGTATGGGTTTGATGAAAAAAAAAATTTTTGAGTTTTAGTTCGAAGTATGGGGAACCCCAAAAATTTATTGTTTTTTTTTCTATTTTAGTGTGAAAATCTTAATGCGGTTCACAGAATACATCTACTTACCAAGTTTAAACAGTATAGTTCTTATAGTTTCGGAGAAAAGTGGCTGTGACATACGGACGGACAGACAGACGGACAGACGGACAGACGGACAGACAGACAGACATGACGAATCTATAAGGGTTCCGTTTTTTGCCATTTGGCTACGGAACCCTAAAAACAGTCACGGTCATAGTGCTAACGACACAGTAGATAGAAATGAATACGTAACCAATGTCACACAATACACTTATTTGTTTACACAAAAATACGCGCGCGCACTTGTAACTACAAACGAACTTACTACGTAATGACATGATAAAACTCGTTACGATCCTAGAAATGTGTCCGCGCGAACGTTCACTACGAAACAGGTCGAAACCTGCACGACGCGCACCTGCAAAACTCAAAATATAGGTATAATTCCGCCGGCCGAATATCCGGCGGCCGGATACCGGATATTCGGCCAGTGTCCAGGCCGGATATCCGGTATCCGGCCAAACAACTATCCGTTGCATCTCTAGTTTCCATGTCTATTATTTGACGTATCTTAAAGTTCTAATATGGCTGTAAATGCCTCGGCCTCTGAACGCACGCACTGAGCGTCACGAGCGTGCACATTGTGCCCTCATACTCGTACATTTGTGCCCTCAACGCCGAGCGTGTGTGCTCCAGGCCGCGTAGGCAACGTGCCAATCGTTAGTGCTCCTCCGTATCGTATCGTAGTCATCTCTCTGTATTACTTTTCCATATTCCATATTAGTGCGACAGTGACAGTTGCGTTTCGTTCGCTACGGAGCGTAAACGATTGCACGTTGGCGACGCACTCAGTCGGCCTAACCAAGGTGACAATCGATAGCGATTGCTTTCGATTGATTGCGATAGCGATTCAGCTAGCGTTTCGTTGTCGAAGCGCTATCGCTTTGTGTATTTCTATCACTCTTCCATATTAGTGTGACAGTGACAGTTGCGTTTCGTTCGCTACGGAGTGTAAACGATGGCACGTAGGCCACGCACTCAGATGCTCTGAGCATGCGTTTTGTAGCCTCGAATACTCGTGACACATTTAATTGAAATATTTTATATTGATAAATATACTAAATTCAATGCACACAGGTCATAATTAATACCTATCAGATCGAGTATACATTTCTAAAATCCTAATGTCGGTCCCGGTCCCCTGGCGCTGAGTTTCATTGCACCGTTAGGCAATCCGCAGATACTTTTATTGTACGAATAACTTGTATCGCAGCGCAGTAATATAAATATCGAAATGTAAACATATGTTAAATAAATAAAGAATTGCATGTTACAACTGCGGCATACAGAAGATAACACTTGGTAATTAATTTAAAAATGCAGAGTCGTTTTTCCGCATGTAAAGTGGAATGCTCGTTTATTTATTATTTATTACGCCAGGGAAACTCTGGTGGAATGCTTCAATACAGTCAAGTTTGTACGAGCAAACAGTCGTCATATGAGCCAAGCCTCGATTTACTTAAACTTTATTGAACAATAAAAATCTAACAATTCAAATGACAATATGTTAAATGGACTTAAGTTTAAGCTTAAGACAAAAGAGTAGAGTTTCTGAAATAAACAAAAATAATGTGTCATTTATTCTAATGTCTTTCCCATCGCGGAACAATGGTGTTCCGGACATTTGGGAGGCGTGTGCAGAGCTGAAGCTAACATGTCGAGTCCTTTTTGACACTTTAATGAAAAATGTAAGGTGTATTTTAATTATTATTACGTTCTGCAGCGTTACGTAATAATATTTATTTTTAGCGTCTCATAAAACTAAGAAGTGCTTTGATGATTATTAGCTTTTAATTCTCTAAAGGTACCATTCGGATTGCACCTGCAGAGCTGCGTTTATGTTGGGGTATAACTGCTACGGCCTTGATGCGGGCACTGTCACTGTCAATTTCCTTGATAAAATGAATGACGTTCGTAGCCGCATTACTGCCGTGATTAGAACGTTCAATCTGTCACTCATTTTATCCAGGAAATTGATAGTGACATCCGACGCGTCAATGCCGAAGCAGTAATGTCGCAATAGGTAGTAATGTTTGAGGCTGCGATCGTAATCCGAACGGCACCTTAACACAACTTACTCGTGAACACCACGCTTCGTGGCGCTCTAAAACGTCTCGAGCTTAAATATTTGTCCACGTTTTCGTTGAAAGGCAAAAGTTGTAAGTTGAGGGCGATCGACCATTTTCTTTTGTCAACATAGTAAAAACCGACCCACCGTGTAACAAAAAACAAATGAACAAACTAAAAATTCTCCTTTTGCACAGGAGATAGTTTTAAAATAGTTTAGTGATTTATACAAACTAAGAATAAAATTATAAGAGGTTTGTTGGACTCAGAATTATGAACTTGGTTTAAATGATGTTTAGAAGCAATACTGTCTGAGTTTAATTATAGCGAGTTATATTAATGCTTGGAGCGACTTGCTTATTAATCTAAAATAACTTTCATCTTACTCACTAATGTACACATTTGAAAGGGATGAATATAAATAAAGCTTCATAAATGGTTAAAATTAAATAATAATTGAAGACCTGGAATGAGGTTCTAAATCGTGTAGCGCTTCTTACTTGAGATGCGATGGTGAACCTTCACCGCTACTTCCTGTAAAATTCCTCAACATCCCTAACAATTTATGTACATGGAAACATAATTTGTGTCCAGTTTATTTTAATAAACGTACCTAAATTATTTTGAGCTCACTATTTTTTTAGTTTGGTACCTACAAGAAGTTTATAGTATTATTTTGTAGGAGTAGGTAGCAATAATTGATACCTACCCGTTTAAGTTTGAACGCTCATATAAAAAAAAATCTACATGCCATTAAAGCTCTTCAAAGGACCTCTACGTATTGGATCTATATCCCCACGCAAGCATATCAAAAGACCGGGATTTATAAGGCCCGTGAAATCCAAAATGGAGAAACAAAATAAAAATAATAATCCGCTCGGTGTACCCCTTACGAGTTGCTTGGGCTCCTCGCACGACTCCTTAAGGTCCGGAAAACCATTGTTCCGTGATGGGAAATACATACAAATAATTGTATTTTTGATAGTTTGGTACTAGTATTACTTATCGAGGAAATTCAATTGAATGAAATGCATAAGTACCTAGGTATATTTGAGTTAGTACCAAGTAGCTCAGCGACCTTATTTAAAGAAGTGATTTAACCTCGCTTTTTCGCAACCACTACGCCGCGACGTGAACCTATTGTTCCACAAAGGAAACAGCACTGCGTACAGTGGTCTCGTGAAATATCTACAGATGTCTCGCAGCCCGGCTGGTCTCGTTTGTCACGTCGCATATGATCTATGTCCGCAACTGCTGCGCTGCGGGTGCGGCTCCGTCTATAAAATGGTTTATGATTGGTCGTTTACTGGTGCTAAAATGGAGTAGCACTGGCTGCACGCCAAACTTGACTAGTTATAAATGTTTTAGTATTGAGTGTATTGGAGGTGAAAATTCAGTTTATTTATTCCTGGTAAAGTAAATGCCGGGGAAAAAGTTGAACGGAAGCGACTCGCATTAATCATACTCATTAGTCAAATTTAAACTTAACTAAATATAACTACTACTAAATATAAATAACTAAATCTAAAAACTTTTCACATTTGGCTTAATTTGGATTATGAAACAAATAATTATAATAATGTAGCTATTTTCAATGAGACTACAATGGCGTGGCAATTCATTGGGTTTTCAAAAAATAACAAAGGTTCCGAACAAAAAGTTGAAATGTGTCTATGACAGACCGTGTGTCCTCTCTTCAGTTGTTTTTTTTAATACCACGACGGTGGCAAACAAGCACAAGGCCCGCCTGGTGGTAAGCAGTCACGTAGCCTATGGATGCCTGCAACTCCAGTGCAGAGGTGTTAGATGAGCGCTGCTGACCCTTTAAAAACCACTAAACTCCTTTTTTGAAGAACCCCATACTGTAGATCCTCGGAAAAACCTCGGCAAGGAGCACCCACTGTCCCCGCCATGTAGGTATAGGTACATTCTAAATTCCGTAGCATCAACTGATACCTTCTATTGACACTGTCGGAGTTCTGCCTAAGTTTGTTGCAATAGTCAGCGGAGCGTAAACTCAAATAAGCGCAGAGTGGCTTCCAAACTATGTCGACAAGAAAACATTGAGTCTCGTAACGTAACTGTCCTTCTAGCAAGCTAAAGCGAGAAAGAGATATAAGGATGCTATCTTCAGAGTGTCTTGTGTTAGGGTTGCGCTGTATAAAAAATATCTGAAATCTCGAAATTTAAGGATAACTTATATTTTAATATTGGAAACAGAGAAGATAGTTTAAGTGTTTGAGCATTAACCCTTAATCTTAAGAGGCCGGTATTGAAAAGAATGTAAGCTAAATAAGTAATTAAAACTATATTAAACCGGTACGAAATAGTCGTAGGTACGTTACGTAGTATTAAGTTTAAGTATATTCATTTTGAGTAAATAAACAAATATAAGTATAGAAATAAACTTTACATTATGCTTTAGTTATGTTATAAATAATAATATTATCTTTATCCTTCGTAATATATTATACATATATTATATTACGGAGGATAAATAGAAATAATCGACAAGGCTCGAAAAAAACGCCCGTCATATTGAAAACAAAACATAATTTAGGATCCATTTACGAGTCGAAAGTTCGTTTACGGTCTACGGATGTCATTGGGGCATATTTAATTATTGACATTGATATTAAAGAAGTCTGTGTTGTACGGAACAGGGTAATGTTTTCAAGGGCTTTTTTTTTGTTGTTCCCTACACTTTTTTTCAAATTTGGGATTTTTTATGTTATTTCTACTCAGAATCACGAACTCTTTCTATCCTAATAGGAGAAAAAAAGTGTCCCAAAATATCCATATCTACATATTTCGATCTTTCCATTCCGCGACCGCCATACAAAGTCTATGAAAAATGGTGACGTAATGGAAATAAACACCTTAGGACACTTTTTTTCTCCTATTAGGATAGAAAGAGCTCGTGATTCTGAGTAGAAATAACATAAAAAATCCCAAATTTGAAAAAAAAAGTGTAGGGGACAACAAAAAAAAAACGCCCTCAAAATGACGGGCATTTTTCCGAGCCTTGATAATCGAATATCAAGCGATTGTCTGTCAATATTCAATATCCTCACAAAATGAGGTTTCCGTAAGAATTGTTGTTGGGTAATAATATATGTATCAAATATGGTAATAACTAGTGGCTCTGTGAGCTGTAGACCTCGCGAGCAGAGCTTAAAACTGAATAAATGTATGGCAAAAATATTTATTAAAATATAGGTATAGTACATGTAATATAAACAAAAAATTAAAAACTACATAAAGCTACAAACAAAAATTAAACGAATACGCTTAACCCGCGCTTGATAAATAAAAAATACAAAATTTTTAATTTTTTCAAAAAAATAATAATAAAAAAAAAATTCAAAATAAAAAAATTAAATAAAAAACAACTATACGAAATTTAAGTATAAAAAAAATACAAAAAGTTATGTAGCAGTATATAGTTATTGGGGATGGAACCAGGGACCTCCCGATGCAAACAAAATAAGCGAACGTTTGCAAAATACGCCATTATAGTTCTTACTAAAGCTGACGAAATTTAGCTACTCATTCTCAAGTATAAACTAAATATCTAAATACCGTCAAAACCAGCGATACAAATTTTCTGAATTTTTGGCCATTTAATCTATAAACATATCTCAAAAAGAAAAAAAAAACTCTTATGATACCGATACGACTATTTGTTTAGGCGGGAGCTATCACGACTCCGCCATTTTGAAAAATTTCCAAAAACCGGATCGACATAAAAATTTTATTTAGTCATAGAATTCGGTCACAAAATTTCACGAAAATCGGTTAAGAATTGCGACCTGTAGAGGAGAACATCCGGACATACAAAAGCAAAATGCCCGAGTCAAAACGTAGACCTTCGCTACGCTTCGGTCAATTATATTAATAATGACAAACTCTACCCTTTTTTTGTTATTTAGCTAATTTATTTTTGATATTGATTACGGACCCTTTATGGCCATTAATGGCGAACTTTTACGGTACTTAATGTTGTAGTTTTAGTTTACGTATATTAAGGCCTGAAATCTATCAGAGGTGATCATGATTCACCATAAATTT
This sequence comes from Cydia amplana, assembly GCF_948474715.1. Classification (NCBI taxonomy): domain Eukaryota; kingdom Metazoa; phylum Arthropoda; class Insecta; order Lepidoptera; family Tortricidae; genus Cydia; species Cydia amplana. The sequence goes on along the minus strand of NC_086070.1, from coordinate 15,370,807 downwards.
CGCTTCATATCAGGCCCTTAATTCTCTAAAAATACTTATGAAATATGTACGAGTATCAAAAGACATCGAGTGAGGTTGTTTTAATTATTGACTGATCAGCGAATAGCGATTGACCCTAGTCTTACCTGATGGGAAGCCTGGGATGAGAAGATGTAGTCAGGGAGTTTTAGATGTAGTTTTTAGATTGCCATAGACTTTTTATTTAAGTATATAAAACGCAAAATTACCAATAACTGCTCCCCTAGATGCAACCCTAGCGCGAAGAGCGGGTTTGCCGAGAGTTCGTTAGAAGACATCCTTGAACGGAAACGTTTCTAGGCAAATCTTTCCAATGAATCGAGAAATGTTTTCTAGTACTTATATAAGTACAAAAAGTTGAGAATAAATATTATTAGTGGCAGGTAGAAATGCTAATAAATATAATCATTTTCAAATCATCCGGGCAGGTTTTTATTCCTAATGAATGGGTAAAATAGTCGAGACCTACAAAGAAAAAAGCTCTTGGAGATATAGAAATAAGTAGTAATAAAATACATGAAGCTATGTAAGCCACTTACAACTTAAGTACAACTTTTTTTACGGTGATTGTTATATTACCTACTTAAGGTTTCACTGAAAATTTTTACTATTTCCGATAGGTAGTTGAAAATGCGTCAAAGCTTTAGCATCTTCAGGAAATAAGTCACGCGTAAAATGTAACTTTACAAAGATAGTTTCGAACTCGGACGAACTTTGCGAAACTTCTCTGAAGAGTAAACCGGGGTATTTGGTAAGTATTTGCTGACTTAGTGTAAAATATTGGACGGACAGTAGCTAGCTGTGTGACTATTGGAGCTTTATACCTGACAACGGTCCGGGCCCGGGCCGGGCGCCCGATACTTCTTTTTATATGACAGGTGCCGATGATCACGTGATGCTCTCTGTACAAAACTGAAGTGTCGAGCGCCCCGGCCGGGGCCCGGACCGTTGTAGCGTGAGACATCCTTAAACCGTACCGTTATTACTAGCTACTTTTGCATTTCAAGCCTTATCATTAAATATTTTTAAGCTAGGTACTTTATTAGGTAAGTACAAAGAGGAAATTAGTTTTAGGTCGGTGTCGTAATTTATTACGGTGCCTATGGTAATTTGGCGCATAGGTAAGTACAGATCCGACACATGAGTAATGTAAAACATGTCAGTGTCAGGTGTACGGTCCCACAGAATTTCCCTCGAGCCTGGAAAGTCTCGCCCCGATAAATCACCCTATTTTAAATTTAAACCAGGCAAATGTTTACCTTTGCTCCTTAGCTGTGTTTAATTCGATCCTGCTTAGCGAACTCTGAAATAGGGATGATGACACATGTTGAATTTTATAACAAAATCTAGTAAAATAGATAGCAAACGAGCAATTTATCACAATAATGTGGATATTAAAATAAAATATTGAAAAATTACAAAAATACAGGACCTGAAAGTTTCAAAATTTAAGTTTTTTTTAACTTCCAAAAACGATAAAAGTAAGGGTACCATTCGATTCCTTACATTTCATGCAATAAAATATTGTATAGTAACTATATACATAAACGCAATATTTCACCGACAAAAACGCAATTTTCTTGTTTTGTCCATACTACAAGATGGGCGATGACGTCACGGCCCTTGGCCGTTTTGTATAGGGCGTTTCGCGAGTGAAGTGCGACTGTCGGCCTTTGACTACAATTTCTGACTTTTGTGTTACTTTAATGCAATGGGTCCCATATAGACATTTGATCCTAAAAACAAACCCGATCGATTGATACCATAAAAAAAAAATTAGTCATGTAGCCTATTGTTTCGGTTAGGTATGGTAGGTTCTTAAAAATATTTAATATTTTAGTGACAAATAACATTCTCAAAAGCTACCAGAAAGTATAACATTACAATATACTTACTCCAGGCGGTCTAGCATAAGTTGCGTTCCCGCGCGCGAGGCCATACTTGAAGTCGCGCTAGATGTAGGTATGGAGTCAGGCGCGAGAACACAACTCATGCTAGCTGGTCGGTTTTATGGCTATGTTCAAAAATGTCGAAAGTCTTATAAGGATCTGCTTGTTTGGGCACCTGGTTGGTTGTTGGTTGTTTTATGGTAATGGGCCGAAAGTCCATGTTGATCATGATTGCTTTAATAAACGTTGACTGGTCTTCAATAGCAAAGGGTGCTTGAGGTCCACGAGCTTGGTTGATGCGAGAAGTAATCAACCTACCGAAAATAACACAGCGCAGCGTCTGTGCCAGTTTGCAGTGGTTGGGTCTTGGGACTCTTGGGTCGCCTGGGGCCTACCGCAAAAACCAAATTTCGCAAATTGCGAGGATTTCTTTTTTACTCTCATTAAGACGTAACGTACGTAGAGCGACCGAGAAAAATGCCCGCAATTGACGAACTTCGATTTTCATGGATATAGACCTGTTTTGCGGTTTAGAAAAATCTTGTCACTGACAAATAACGTATGTAGCTCGAGCTTACCTAATTATTTTTTGCTATAGTTTCACTTTTAATGTTGTCAAATGTATTATTAATATCTGAGAGACCGAGCTTTGCTCGGAAAACATATAAAATCTCAAAAGATAGCGTTTTCCCAGAGATAAGACCTAGCTAGATCGATTTTTCGCCCCCGAAAACCCCCCGTTTCCGAGGTCCCCGAAATACCTATATAAATAAATAAATATGCAAGAATGAAAAAATCATTTATTTACAAACAAGATATATACAGTGTATTACTAAAAGAAATTAAAAACTAGCTTAAATCTAAAATAGGCCCTTGAGGCATTGTACCAAGGATGCTGGCGACATTTCCTTGCAAGAATTGCTCGTTTAAAGGTATTAGATAGATTTATGTTGTCTCATTTATTATTTTGACATGATATTCACTGTTTCTTGTGTAACCGTTATGTTTAATATAGGTTCTACTGTTTACTAACTACTACTACTGTAAAATATATTATGCAGATACCTAACTAAACTATTTAAACTATTTTGATTACCCACGTTGTTGTGAAGGGTAAACAGATGAGTAAAAAAATACACAATCACTGATAACATTATCGTAGCGCTACCTACGCTCGTAGACGATCCCAGGCGTTTCCCGGCTTTGTAGTAGGTAACTATTTATCCCTTTTGCCACAAAAAATGTCTACCATCACATGGTGTCTAATTTTATTTATTTATGGTTAGGTATTTAGTTCGTACCTACGTAGCTAACGGCCCTAAATCGGACAAACGTCGCCTCAAAAAGCCTCACAATTGGAAAAAATAAATCTTGCTCTAGCGGTTTATCTCAGTAGTTTTATTGTTCGTAAATCTCTTGTACCCGCTTGGAGCCGGGAACCCAACCCACGACCTTCGAACCGGCGCATAGGTTAACGTTGAAACAGTACCTAAGCATTTTTTATAAGGTTTTAAATAACATTTTAAAATTTTACTTGTTAAGGTGATAAGAGTTGCTCATTAGATAGTGGAATTTTGATAACGCCACGTCATCATTCTCTGCACAGTGGGCGTAAACTATTAAGTAGGTACTGTGATTTAAGTCCGGGATATGGGGAGGTAAATAATAACCTAAATTTTAACATGTAGTTAAACATCATCTACGATTATTACTCGACTGACAAAGATGCGAGTAATGTTTAAAAGTAAATCTATTTTGATGTAAATCTGATCCCAAAACTTGGCTTGTCGGATTCATTTGCAAAATGTTTCTTTTTTGCATTTAGACTAGGTACATTTGATTTTTAGGGTTCCGTACCCAAAGGGTAAAAAACCTATTACTAAGACTTCGCTGTCCGTCCGTCACCAGGCTGTATCTCATGAACCGCGATAGCTAGACAGTTGAAATTTTCACAAATGATGTATCTCTATTGCCGCTATAACAACAAATACTAAAAATGTAATAAAATAAATATTTAAGGGGGGCTCCCATACAAAAAAAACGATTTTTTTGCTCTATTTTTTGTTGATGGTGCGGAACCCTCCGTGCGCGAGTCCGACTCGCACTTGGCCGGTTTTTATTAATGTGGTTTAATTTACGATCAAGTACCTAAGCATTGTACAAAATTAAAGATAAAACTAAGTAAATAATTTACCAATGGAGATAAACTTAGGTACTTATTATTGAAAATAGCGAAGAAATCGATCAAGATTGTTTAATAGACACAGAAAATTTCTCCTGCACCAAAATGTATGTTTCTGTTTGACCCAATGGTTGACTGGTAGAGAATGCCTTTTGGCATTAAGCCCGCCATTTGTACATTTCTCTTTGTTTGTGCAATAGTTCAAATAAATAAATAAAATGATAAGCCAGAAGTGCTACTGTTTTGACGAATGTTCTGTGTTTAATAAGCAGGTGAGAAAATGCCGCCATATTTTGTTGAACATTTTTCTTTGAACTTTCGAATGTATGTGGGTACTAACACCGAACAATAACGTACAATGAGATATTATTAGCCCGATTTTAGGTACCTTTTTTATATCTGGTCTATTTTATCCGCCAGTAATAAACTCTTAGAAAAAGTTCTCGTTGGTAGTAGGTATTAAGTAGTTATTCAGTGAATAACGGCAAATAAAATGATTATTATTATGCATCTTTTTTTTCACACACCTATCAGATCAATCAACAGATAAATAATCATTTATAAAATAGAACTTTTTTTTAAACAACTAGGCATAAGCAAAATAACTTTTCGCTTTATGATTTATTGGCCCGTAAAATAATATACACGTGATATTAAAAAAAACCGGCCAAGTGCGAGTCGGACTCGCGCACGGAGGGTTCCGCACCATCAACAAAAATAGAGCAAAATCGTGTTTGTTGTACGGGAGCCCCCCTTAAATATTTATTTTATTTTTATTATTTGTTGTTATAGCGGCAACAGAGATACATCATTTGTGAAAATTTCAACTGTCGCTAGCTATCGCGGTTCATGAGATTACAGCATGGTGACAGACGGACGGACGGACGGACGGACGGGCGGACAGCGAAGTTTTCGTAATAGGGTACCGTTTTTTACCCTTTGGGTACGGAAATCTAAAAGACATTCAAATAAAACTTTGCGAAGTAGTTAACTTAAAATGGATGTACCTAAATGCCTCACTAGAAATCACAGACTGGTGTTTGTTTAAAAATAAATATGCTATGTAAATATTAAGCAAATGGCGGCCTAGTTTTAGTTGTTGGTTCGCATAAAGTTGGCGGCTCGTTATTATGCAGCGACGACGAAGCATGCAAATGTGGATCGCCGGGTTTGGTTCCCGACCCCGCACAGATGGCCGCTAACCCAGACACGTGCCACATGAGTCTTCAGTAAGTCATTTGTGACAGAAATATTACGAGGAAACGTTTTTTGTCAAGATAGTAAAAAAATCGATGGTAGGTAAAAAAAACACTTAAGAAATGTATGTATGTATGTATGTTACGGATAATGATAGAAAGTAATTAACTTTTTCACCTCAGCAGCTCGAACAAGGGTACTTTGCTACTTAAAAACAGTGAGCAAAATCGCATTTTGTTCGAGCGGCTGAGGTGAAAACTTAATTGTTGGTATATCTTAAGAAAACATGAGTGAATAGAGGTAAGTGATGAAGAAGGAATACATTTTTCGGGTTCTCTAATATGTTCTCACTGCTGAGGTGAAAAGTTTTGTGAACTACACGAGATCAAAGTTATTTACATCTCGTGCGCTTTTGAGTCCCTTACTACGCTCAAGATTCTAAATTAGTATAGAATCTTTCGCTTGCACGGGACTCAAAATAAGCACTCGAAGAAATATCAAACTTTGATCTCTTGTTGTACAAATAACTATTTCAAAACTCAAGTTTACCCTGGTATAACTAGTATTACCCAAGCCTTTTGGGTAAAGTCCGAAAATTTAAACAACATTAATCTGTTATTGGTGTTTACCCGTAGGTATACGTCTAGGTCTACCTAACAGTGGCTTGGGTAATGTTAGGTGTTGCATCATCACTTCTGACATTCCCTCCCCGTGTTGGGCCACCAGACCTAGATGTATACGGGTAAACGCCGAATACAAATTAAAGTTGATTCAATTTTCGAGATTTACCTACTCAAAAGGCTTGGGTTAGGTTAGGTTAGGTTCCCCCCGCAGGTTGCTCACCTTGTCGTGATGGAGGGGCTTAGTAACCGTGGCTTGGTCACCCACGGTGAAGCGAAGAGGCAACCAGGGCCGGCCTGTTTGAGGTGCGGGTTGGCCCGAGGAGGACGCTCCAAGTGGGCTTGTTTAGCCCGCTTGTGACGCGTTGGAGGTGGACCGTCGAGGAAGAGGAGTGTCGGTATTGCGGTGAGCCGTTCTCCCTATCTTCGGCAGCCGAGGTGGGATCGCAGGGGAAGAGGCGTGATGGTATTACGATACGCCACTCTCCCTATCCCCTGCGAACTTGGCGGGGCCGTTCCGCTGTAGCGGCGTTGGTGGGGCTGCAGAGGAAGAGGAGTGTCGGTGTTACGATGTGCCGTTCTCCCTATCCTCTGCAGCCGAGTTGTGGTTTTGCGGCAGAACCATAGACCTGATCTGTCGCCGGGCGCCGGGGAATTTCCTGGTGTCCGTGGCTTCCTTGTGGCGGGCTCGGGGGGGTCCGCTACAGTGCAGAACGGAAGCCGAGGAGGAAGGCACGTCGAACCATCTGGCGCGCCTAACGTGAAGGGCCTTCGGGCATTCGCGAAGGAGCCGCTCGTAGGCGGCTGCCGCCGGTGGGGTCGCGGATGCGTACGCAAGCGTTCCCGTAACCCCACCAATAGGGCGGCGAGGTGGCATATGGGGGGTTTTTAGTGGGTATACCGTGGGCCTCATTAGCCTAGACGGGAGTCCCACATAACCACTGGGGTCACCCCTCGCACCCGTGTGGTATGCGGAATGCATTTTCCCCCCTAAAAAAAAAAAAAAGGTTAGGTTAGGTTAGTAAAAAAAATCGTGAAAGTACAATCGGAAAATTATAGCGAACCTGACCGTTTAAGCCGGTTTTGAGTTTTTGCAAAAAGTCTATTTTGACAGGCGAGTAACTACGAAACCCTACACTGAGCATGGCCCAACATAAAAAAAATAAAAATAAAACGTTTATTCAGAGATCTTGCTTACAACTAATTACATATATTCTTCTGCCAAACCACAGAGTGGTTTGTTGGCAGACGAGGCTCCTTTATGTATATGCAAGCTAGGTAGTTGATAGGTAACTTAAACTTAGGTATCTACTTAACCCTTTACCGCATGCGCAGCCCTATATAGCAACTATTAAAGTTCATTTTTAAACAAATACTTTTTATTTATGACATGAAGTAAGGGGTTAACTCTATATTCTTAGCGTACAGTAAAAGAAAATAAAATAAAAATGTAACGTATTATTGACTTTGTATTTTGTTTAATAAAAAATTGCTTAGTTTCTTTTTAAATGTTTGCATGCTCTTGGCCAGTTTGTTTATTTTTAATAAGCTGGTGACTAGGTATGCTTGCTTATTCTAAACTAAAGATTTGAGTTGTGATAAACAACTACGAAACACGACGTTTTCTTAAACAGTCTATTTTTTATCTCTTCGTTAACTTAAACATCCTCTACCTTCTAAAATCTAAAGTAATAGGTATTGATCGTGAGTAAATAGGTTTAGGCGGAGTATGTCACTTTCTTAGGAGGTTACTTTCCGATGACGTCACTTTCTGAGGACGTCACATTCTGAGTTCGTCGCTTTCTGAGGTCGTCACATTCTGAGTTCGTCACTTTCCGAGGTCGTCACATTCTGAGTACGTCACTTTCTGATAACGCCACTTTCTGAGGACGTCACATTCGGAGTACGTAACTTTTTTAGCATGCACGTGCAACGTGTGCCTGCACGAACAATGGATATCAGCAACCATATTAGTTGTACGGCATACGGGATGTTTTTTTTATTCGATATGTTTGCAGTCCTATTGCTTTTGCAGTCTGAATCCGAATGTCAATGACACATTTCCGTTATCGTCTATAGATTCGTATTTCCCTTCAATGACCACTGATAAAAAAAAACATACATAAAAGCGGCCGTATGCCGTACAGCTAATATGATTGCTGGTATGTTCATGCAGGCGCACGTTGCACGTGCATGCTAAAAAAGTGACGTAGTCAGAAAGTGACGTACTCCGATTGTGACGTCCTATGAAAGTGGCGTTTTGAGAAAGTGACGTACTCAGAATGTGACGACCTCAGAAAGTGACAAACTCAGAATGTGACGCCCTCAGAAAGTGACGTCCTCAGAACGTGACCTAACTCGAAAGTGACCTCCTAAGAAAGTGACATACTCCGCCTTTACCCAATGACCTTGTAGAAAATTTGATTAATAAGCTTTTGTCCGAAGATCCTGCTTTTCGTAAAGATATTTTAGGGTATGAGCAAAAATCTGAAAAAAGGTAGCTTCAAACCTCCAAGAAAATCTAACAACTATAAATTTGTAAAAAATAAAAAAGTAAAATTTGTACGGAACCCACGGTGGGCGAGTCCGACTCGCACTTGTTCGTTTTTTTTTACAATCTGCATATAATTACGCCATTTTAGCATTCTAAGTAGGTAAGGCATCCCACGGCTATTTCATTATACCCTTACACTTACAAATTCAAATTGTAAATTGAGTGACTAAATCCTATTTGACAACCCTATTACGTTTCCCTTGAGGAACGATACGAGTATTTCAGTAGACATAAATGATTTCGTGCGCCAACTTCGCCCAAAACATTACAAAGGCAAAAAAGGCGATGGAATGATTCTTTCGAAAACCCGTATTTATACTTATAACTTTACTTATTTGGAGTAAGTTACGCGTAAAGTTCTGGCTAAATCATGAGTGATTGCCAATACTAAATGTTGTTATGTAGGTTGAAGATGGGATATTTCTCAATGCCCGATATTTTTGGTTTACGAGTAGGGTATATTCACAGCTTGAGAGCGATGCAGTTTAAGATCATATTTACCTACCACCGGTTCCAGAAGTAAAGTAGTAAGAAGTAAAGTACCTAAGAAGCGTGAAGAAGAATAACTTATCTGAGTTATCTGGTTCAAAATGGACAATATATTTTAGGTTATGTACTTACTTACAAAGAGGATAACCAAAATGGCCTATTTTTCTCTTATTATATTAACCGTTAGACCTAATAACGAAAAGACACGGTAGGTATAGATAAGAACAACATTACACCTTAGAGAGCCATGGTCACAGGATGGAAGGGGCAAAGTATCGATTTTTAGCTTTTATGACACGAAACCGATTGTCGCCTCTATTCCGCACGTTAATCGGTTACCAAGACCCCTTTGGTGGTCCATCGTATCGGTGCGAGGCCTTATTGGATTAGCACGCTGTTAACACGATATCTATAGGTAGCAGGTCACACTAAGTCTTCCTTATTATATTAACATGTTTAATGCTTAAGTACTTATATAAATCTTCATTATTTTAAACTATCTTTATTTTTATTTTGAAAGGATAAAACGTAAAATGCAAACTAGTCTATTTGAAAACCAATTTTGCGAACTAGTAAAAGTATTTCGTTTAGTTGTAACTTAAAAATGGATGAAGTAGAAATAAAGATGAATTTTGCATGTTCGCGTGTTATTTCAAATTTAACTGTGACTTCTAAAGCGGTTTATCTTTTTATGGGGCATGACGATACGCTCAAAACTTTGAGTGCTCGTACCACAAATATTCGCCTGATCCTAGGAACGACGCCGAGGGATTTGCTCGAACGAAATAGCAAGCACGTGACCGCGATACAAACGATGGTGCAATATTGCATGCAACCGTCATTTTAATCTTTGCTTAAAATTCAACTCTCGATTCCAGACAATACGACTCATAAATAGGTACACAAGTTAAATTGTTCTTTGACGTTAAACCCCACAAGTTTGAACTACAAAGATTAGGTGGTACCTATTATATTCTAAGAAAGCTAGAATAACAGATAAATGCAATTCTAATAATTGAAATAGGTTTTATGTTACACCCTTGTATTATTTTTAACTATATTGTATTGTCTTATTTTACTATCAACTTTCTTTATTTCCTCGAAATCCTATTAAATTAGGTATGATATACGATTTCCGCATAAGGTCAAGTGAGGTAAATGCAACTATGGGGTTATTGCGTCTCTCCGTTCTTTCTCGAATACGATTGGTCGAAACGCCCTCTACTATGCAACGTTTCATTTCCAAGTAGCTCAGGCTTTATTACTAGACGACAGGAGGGCGCTTCGACCAATTGTATTCGAGAAAGAACGGAGAGACGCAATAATCCCATAGTTGCATTTACCTCACTTGATCTTAGGTAATTCCTATATAAAACCGACATAATTTAGACTGAAGATTAGGTTGTCACGTTTCATATTACTGAATGCGATTTGCAGCAGAAGTGACCCGCCTGGGCGTGCGGTGTTCGAATAAATCGAACGATATCACGGCTTGCGGATGTCATCCGAATAGCCGCCATTGCAAACGTAATGAAGTCCTCCTTGCCCAAGATATACATCTCCTGGAAACAAATCAGGAAATTAAATTAAAAACTAATGTGTAAGTAAACAAAGCCATTTATATTGTAATATAAACATGAAAGAGTAGGTATACGAGCATAATCTTTCACGTTTATCTTTGTTTAATACGGTATTCCTAGTATTATTTAGTATAAGTGTAGTAATAAGTAACAGAGTAGTTATAACTCAAACGCACCGAACGGGTAAATGGATTTGATACCCGGACACATAAATATATTACAACCTGAATAAATAAACATCCAACATCAAACATCAGAGGCATTACAACTAACACAACAACAACAATTAATTCATTTGGCCTCTTAACTTTAGGTCAGATCTGTCATAATTAAGTTATCTGTTGCTCCAAGTTACAAATACGTATGAAATCTTGATACGCTGTTAATATAATTTTAGCTGGTACCTACTTAAATATTTAAATAGCTGTGAGTAAAATAATTGATATCTACCCTTGACTACTACTCAATCAGTCATGTCAGTATAGGTAATGCCATTATTTGATGGCCTGCAGCCTATGTTTTGTGTTAATTATTATTAACACAAAACCAGCATACCTATTATTTAATATCGAACGACTTTGGATAGGTATTTTAGTTTAATCATTAACCATTTTTATGATAAAGTAAATAATATATTATTGGATATAATCGCTCTACAAATCCGAAAATCCAAATTTTCAACATGATCGGTTGAGGCGTTTTTGAGTTTTCGCAAAAAATCTTCCTTTCTTAGTAAAAAGGCGTAGAGTTGTAGTGCATAATTGTTTTCCATCGTACCTTCTCGGAAACTTTCGTATTTGTCGTGCTACTACTGTCGACCTCAGTACTTTTTGTACCGAGACTGATTGAAATAGCAAGATACGTTCGTAAAATCAGCTGCAGAGAAAAGTGGTACCTTTTCTCTGCAGCACCAGGGGACCGATTTTTGAAATTCGACCGCTCGCTTTCGTGTATTTCGTTCAGTAATATCTCCACTACTAGGCATGTAAGTTCTACTAATAGAATTAGAAACGAGTGGTCAATACCACTAGATTCCCAATTTCTATCGCTCGAATTTCAAAAATTACCATTTCGCCGTTTTCCACCGATTTTCGAGTGACAAAATCGAGTGACCGAAATTCAAAAATCGGCCCCCTGCATACAAACTTCTATGCCGGGGTGGTACCTTTTCTCTGTACCTGACTGTACATTTCCGTGAAAATACGATGGAAAATAATTATCCACTAAAACGTATTTAAGTGCTGCGATAATACTCCCTTTTGCGTATTAGGTATGTATTAACAACAAAAAGCTTTCCTTACAAATCTGCCTGTTGTTGTTGGCGGACCACGGAATTCTTTGCTTATTTTTTTATTATAGGAAAGTCTGCTTTTTATACAAATATTATACTTTCCTTGCGACTTCCAGTTGAATTTCAACCCGCCTTATGGAAATCAGGTCACGCTCTCCTAATGACTGACTCATTAAACGTTCTTAAGGACATTCCTCCACCTGCAATCAGAGTAAATTGACCTCTAGGGACATTTGTGACTGATAAGTCCCCGGACGTGACTTTATGCTGTTTGAACTTTGATTTTAGCTCATTGACTAAAGATTTAAATGAAATCCGCCCCAAAAGAAGTGGATTTTAATTTACAAAGACCTTTTTATAATTATCAATCGATACGACTTAATTTTTTTGATCTGTTAAGTTACTAGGTAATACTTAAATAAGTATCATACAGGTACTTATTTGCTTTTAGTCATAACAGACTACTTTACAATGTTTCCTGAAAGCACACTTAGTAATCACTTCAAGTTGCCAATTGACCGTCTAGAAAATAACTAATAAAGATACTATGCATAATTATATAGGTAAGTATGTATATACTATATACATAGAAACAAAAATATGGGACACGAGTCACATCTAAGTATCTAAGTAATACTCGTATCTAAAAGGCAATCTCGGTTTTCCTGTCTCGTAAGCAACAATACTCGTCCGTCCTTCGGGACGTAAGATTCTGTAGAAATGTGTAACAATATAAATTTAGTTAACACGTACTTACCTACACCTAAGGTATTTGTGTTGTGTATTTTTTTTCTTAAAAGGAGAAAGCCACTTGAGATAATATTGTTTTCACTTTTTAGGGTTTCGTAGTCACCTAGAAACCCTTATAGTTTCGCCATGTCCGTCTGTTCGTCTGTCCGTCCGTCCGTCCGTTCGTCCGCGGTTTTGCTCCGTGATCTTCAGTGCTAGACAGCTGAAATTTGGCATGAATACAAAAATCATGCATGGCGAGAGAACGGTAAAAAAAAACTACAAAAAAAAAACACCGTTTCATCTAGGTTTACGTTCCGTAGCGAACGAAACGGAACTGTCACTGTCGCACTAATATGGAAGAGAGCGCAAACGTAGAGCAAGCGATTGTCACCTTGGCTAGACACCTGGCATGTTTTGTCGAACTTTTAAATAAGGTCATAAAATCTGCAGTTGATAGAAGGTATTAATATTTATAGAAGATCAACTAACTACCCTTTCATGTAACTAAGGACCAATAATTCTAAAGCTGAGTCCTTATCTTGAAGTCTGGTTCAATACAACTGACAGTTTTGTTTAACAAAATACCTTTTATGAACACTGGTTGGAAAGCCGCACGTTACACTTAGGCGAACAGGATTTGAATTTTGATTAATTCATTAAGTAATGATTATTGAATACCGAGCGCAAGCAAACATTCACTCGGTGACTTGTGAGTGAAAGTAATTGGCTTAATGATACGTTTAGGGGAAAATGGCTTTACATGTTCCCTGTCGTTTTACTTACTTTCGTGCCTGTCGTTATATCGCTCCAGAGAGGACAATATCAAAGCGAGATATACGATCAAACACACAGATCTTAAAGTCACACAATTTCACGTAGCTTCTGCCAATTTAACTTAATGAAGATGGTGTATTAAATATATTAAACCGGGTTACTCACGTGTATAGTCGATGATTACTCGACATGTTTCGCTCCATAACGAGGAGCATTTTCAAAGAACGCACGCGTTGGTGGTACGACGCAGACCCGTGAGTATGTACGTGGTGGATCCCGTTTAATATTTTTTAATATATCGGTGTCTCATGGGAGATGGTATATTAAATGTTTTCTAGCACAGTACCTATGCTTTTTTGTATTAAAAGATATGGTACTTAAAAGGAAAATATTAGAGTTTCATTTTGACATAGCCACTTCTCACAAATTAGGTTACTTAACATCGGCCATCCACGTTGTCTACAGTTAGACGCAGCCTCCTCATATAGACTATGACTGGCCGATTCGAATTTAAATTCTGATGTCAAAATTATGTCATTTTGTAATAATTCGCGCGTGCATTTCGCTTTGCGACTCCTCGTATGGAGAAAAAAAGCGATTTGGCCTAGTTTGCAGTTTGATAAGTGTAGCGTTAGATGACCGGTTCACATAAATAATTATTAAATTGTAATTTGAACTTTCTCGATTGAGAAACTTTTTAAATTGTAATTTGAACTTTTATACTCGATTGAGAAAACTAAAACGCAACAGTGTAAAACAACGATTTATTCAAAACAGAAGTTCATTTACATTTGAATGTGCGCGTGGTCCATTGTTTATTCGCCTTAATACTTTACGCAAAAACCTATCTCGCCTCGGCTTAATTTATCTTTGTTTGGTGCCTTAAGATTTACTCTTTGAGTATTCAGTTAACGTTCTAGACAGTGGCCATGTGGATTACTAGGCACAGTTTTATTTAGGTTGGAATCTATTGAAAAGGGACACTTGTTGGGTTTCTTTTTAGTGTGACGTTCCATTTTCCGGCTGCAGCTGCACTACTGTTGCGACGTTACCCTTGCAGCACTACTGCAGCAGCGATTGTGGCTGTTGCGGCGTGCGGTTGACTAGAGCAGCGTTTGTCAGTTAGCAATTAGCAGCGTAACTATACAGCCATAATGATAATATTATTATATAATAATTAATTATAATATTTCAATGGTATATTTTATTTCCAGTTGTAGTTTTACAAAACGTATAAATACTATAAGATGATATCGTTCTGCTTGATTTCGCTAGTAAAATTCGAATTTAAGACATCATTGTCTCGTTGCCGATGGCGAAATAAGATAAAAAGGTTTAACTTTGAAGCTCTTTAATTTCACTTCATGTGTTAAATAGGTAGAGGTTAAGTTTTTTAAAATTTCTATCAAGTTCCTCCCGCTATTATACCTTTAATGTAATGATACTTAAATTAATCAGTAAGTATCATTACATTTATTTTTAAATTTTCCCACTCGGAAACTTCACTTTTTATATATGTCCGGATTCCCTACCCAAGAGAGTTTAATTTTATAATTTATTTATATTGTAACCATTTGTACCAGAAATTTGGTTCAAAATAGATATTTTTAATGTTTTCAATTCTGATAAATATTATCTCCCGATTTTGTAAATGGTGATCATTACCTTAAATTTCGACAAAATCACCCATAAGTATATATGTTTGTTCGAGCGCCAAAACGAAAATGGATCCTTTCAACCTTCGGTTTACAACCTACTATTTCATTTGCTTCAATATGTGACAGTAATACGACATGAGTTAAATCACTTTCAATTATTTTCTCAAATAAGCAATGAATGCAATGATCCAGTTTCAGTTATGACAGATGAACATTGAATTATCAGTAGAGTTGTCGTCGATTTACTTACCAGTCATGTACGTGTCTGTATCCCATATTCCTCTATCTAGGGTAGGTAGCATATTTTTTTTCCTAGCCTATCTGAGTGTCCCATTGCTGGGCAAAGGCCTCTCCCCTAGATTTAAGGTAGCTTGAGTAAATTTCTTTTAACACTGAGTAAAGTGTAGGTAGGTACTGCTAAGAATCAGTGTGTTATGGCCAAGGTGAAGGCCAGTGTAAGAGTCGAGTAAACCTGTCCATTTAGAATCCGGGCGCAATCCGGGCGGAGCTACGTACCCCGGTTAAGTCTAATGGCTGTGGATTGCAGGCTTTCCATCCACCTAGCTTAGTCTTTAACGAAGTTTAGCATCTATATAGGTAAGTTTATATTATAAATTGCTAAAATATATTATAATCTACTTTAGTTACCTTCTCATTAGGTGTCACCATGGAGATCCGTTTAAGTGTCAATTCCGCACTCATCGAAACGACTATAATGAGTTCATACTCATTGAGGTTGAGTTAATATTACAGAAATCATATGGCAAACATCATCTAACTACCTGAGCTTAAGATGGAAATAATTTATTAAAACTTAACTTTGCTCCTGCCTTTTGTTGGTTCTAACTTTACTAACTTTTTAGTGTTTTAGCTACATAGACTGACCAAGGCAACCCTTATTCCTAAGAGCCCGCAAGTCCTTGATAAGTAAAGTTCTCAACACAAACCACGAATTAAGCATTCCTTGGATCTTTCGAGTGATCGTTAGCCAAGCTCTGGAGTGCTGAGTGGAGCAAGCATGGGGCTACAAGCGGGGTCGGGATTATGTAGTAGGTATTGATTTCAGTTAACTTTTAGAGTATACCTACTCCAGAGATTTTAACTATCCTGAAATGTTTACTTAGTATAGCTCTAAATAAGTACATACGAACAGTAAAGGATGACTCACGCTAGACCGGACCGTGCCCGGGCCGAGGCGACCGACATGTCATTTTATATGACGGCTGACCGGTGATCACGTGGTGCTTTCCATAAAAAACGAAGCGCCGTAAACTCCGGCCCGGCCCCGGCCTGGTCTAGCGTGAGTCATCCTTTATCCAGTAACTTTGTCGCCTGAAAGTTCGGGGTTCCTTTGCGTCAAATCCGGTAGTTCTGATTTTTTGCTGACTTGTTTATGATTTTGGCCGAACTAACTTTCATTTGTCACTCAACTAAATTAGATTGTATGTTTATAAAATACACAATGATTTATGTTTCTACGCGTCAATAGCTTAGCTATCTAAATTTGTAGTGTTATAATAAAACTCCCTGTATATTAATTTACGTAATATTTGCGTCAATGGCATGAAATGTACGGCCCCGAAATAATAAATAATGGTTGACATTTTAGGTGACGTTATGGCAATTGAAACGGCATTACTGTTGCGATTTCTGTCACTGGCGGATTGACCGTTCTAATCGCAGCAGTTGCGGCTGCGAACGTCACTCATTTTACTAAGGAAGTTGACAGTGACAGCGCCCGCGCCACGTTAATGCCGCAGCAGTAACGTCACAACAGTAGCCATCCAAACGTCATCTTGAGTTAAACAAGAGTAAACAACCAAAGAAAAGACACAATATCTAGAATTATACGTAACCATGACGTGACCACAGATC
This sequence comes from Cydia amplana, assembly GCF_948474715.1. Taxonomy (NCBI): domain Eukaryota; kingdom Metazoa; phylum Arthropoda; class Insecta; order Lepidoptera; family Tortricidae; genus Cydia; species Cydia amplana. Next base: position 15,353,948 of record NC_086070.1, on the reverse strand, counting down.
TCTCTGAAATTACCGTCATTGTCCGTTCTACTATTACGTTTATGTTCTCTGTTGCCTTTCTTATTTTGTGATTTTATTTAAAATAATGATTAAGCTTTCTAAACAATTCTGAGCAAAAAAGTAAGAATCAAAAACATATTTTGGAAAATAAATTGCCCAGTATTTTCGGTTGTTTGAGTCAGTCTGTAGAATAGACCGGCAAACATGATATCTCGTTACAGCGCGTTTGTTGCAACAAATCATTGTTTGTGACGACACGAGGCTGCTGCGGGCGTAGTTAAAGCCTTGAGTAGCGCTCCGAAATAGTTTTACGGGCAGAGTTCGCATACAATATTGCGCAGATGAATAGCTCAATTTATGCTTTGAGGTTTTCATAATTTAACTCCAACTAAAATATTAGTTTCCGTAAAGCTCATTTTTGAACAAAGGAGTGTACAATTGGGTTATAAATAAATAAGGTTGGGTTCTAAAAGCAGAACGAGATGTTAAATAGAAACATAATGCATTCTCGTAACTTCAGTTTTTAACTTCGATGGATGAAATTCGTATTTTTTTTCCGTTCACCGCAATTCGAAAGAGACATTTGTTTTTTTTTTTATACAAAAGAGTCGAAAGAGTAAATGATTCTCTCGCTTTGATTGATACAGAACTGAGTTGATTTATTGAAAATATATTTTTGTAAAGGAAATTAAAACCTTACCTACTTATAACCAATTGGAATTTAACACTCCCAAAAAATGCAGTAGCTTGTAAGCAAAAAGATGGTAATTTCAAAATAAATCCTAATAGTAGAGTCGGACCAAGCTAACTCTGCACGGGCATGGCATTTGAAATGACAAAGTGTGGAGATGTCATCATTAAGAGCCAACAGGAGTGGTAATTTCTCCATACAAACGTACTCGACTGTTTCCTCCATGGGTTTTGAAGCTAGAGCAATTATTTTTTCAACAAAGATTAATATTGTCAATATCTGTGTCGGACCGTTTTGCTTTCTTTGATATTTTTGTTTTTTAAGGCGCTAGAGCCCTTCAAAAATGGCCAAAATGGCCTAATTGACTATGCCGCAACGAGAGGCGTGCTATTCAAAACTGATATCAACTGATATCGAGGAAACAGTCGAGTACGAAACCTCGATTTTTGAGATTTTTACGCAGGATTTTTCGCCTTGTCCTTATCGCACTAGTTTTAGGGGCCGCTTCCGTTAGCGAGACGGGTATATCTACCAAAAATATTTAAATCTCAGCTCCTGTTTCGTCTTAATGTCAAATTTCTATGAAAATATGACGTTTATAATGACACCTCTTGCTTCACTTTGTTCTGTTCAAGTCATCCCTTTACTTATAGGTTCTAAAAAACCTATAGGTAAACGGATGATTCCGTGCAAATTATTTTCGGGAGCGACTTTAAGTAATCTAAATTTAAACGCGGGTACTAGGGAGTCCGGTCACGAACCCATCGTAATATTGTAACTCTAGTTACTGTTATGTATGTATATTGGTGGAGGGTAGGGTTAAGTCTCCCCGCGCGCCCTCTGGCGCCGGCTATTTTGTAAGACTTATCAGTCCGGTAATAAACCTATGTACTGAACGCACGGTCTTCTGCTTTACACCCCCGAGAACCCTCCGTACCATCCCCCTGGCTTATATATACCAATTCAATTAACCACTCTCTTCCCAACAAGTTCTCCTTGCCATTATCTACTACATACAAGTCCAAAACTTTGTTCAAGTTGCCCAAACGCACTACAGATCTTATCATTCCTAATGTAGGCACACTTTCTCCCGTCAAATAACATAACCTCAAATTGCTTGTATCTAACACACAATCACTAAAATGAGTTTCATAAAATTGCGTACTAATACATGAAATTCTGCTGCCAGTATCAATTTCCATGAATATATCCCTATTGTTCACATTTATCATCATTTTGTACGGCGGATATTTGGAATCACACCTACCTACCTGCGCGCGCGGCCGCTAGCGTACGCCCTTCGGGGACCAGTGGAGCGGGAGCTCGAGCGACTGCAGCGGGAAGGTGTCATCACACCGGTGGAATCTGCAGACTGGGCGACTCCGATTGTTCCTGTGGTCAAGTCAGATGGATCCCTCCGGATTTGTGGAGATTACAAGATAAGTTTGAACAAGTATTTAAAAGAAGGACATGAAGTTTAATTGGACAGCGGACTGTGATAAGGCCTTTAATAACATAAAACATTTATTGTCTTCCAGCAAGGTGTTGGTGCACTATTCACCAGAGCTGCCGCTGATTCTGACTACTGATGCCAGCAGCCATGGAGTGGCCGGCGTTATATCACACGTTATGCCAGATGGTACAGAGAGAGCTATAGCATATGCTTCCCGAGTTTTGAATAAAGCAGAGCGAGCATACTCACAGATTGACAAGGAAGCGTTGGGAATCATATACTCGGTAAAAAAATTCCATCAATACCTGTACGGTCGTCGGTTTGTTTTAAGAACAGATCACAAACCATTAGTGACAATTTTTGGAGACAAAGCAGGTATTCCAGTAATGGCTGCCAGCCGCTTGCAAAGATGGGCAGTAATCCTGGGTGGCTATCAATATGACATCGAATACATCCCAACAGCTAAGAATGCAGCGGATGCATTATCAAGATTACCATCGACTAGTCAGGATGTCAAGGACTATACAGAGGTAACATATATAAACTTTGTGCAAGATTTCCTGCCTATTACGAGCATGGAGGTGAAGAAAGAGACAGAAAAAGATGATACATTAAGAAAAGTAAACCAATTTTTAAGCAGGGGATGGCCAGATCATTGTTCAGAGGAAGAAATTAAACCTTATTTTACACGAAGACAAGAACTATACACTGATACAGGCTGCGTTATGTGGGGGTATCGGATGGTGATACCAACAGCACTGCGACCGAGTATTATGAAAGAATTACATAGCAGTCACCAGGGTATGGTGAAGATGAAGGCCGTAGCCCGCAGCTTTGTTTGGTGGCCTGGTATTGATAAAGAAATTGAACAAATTTGCAAGCTTTGTGCAATCTGTGTGGCAGACGCAGCAGCACCTGCGAAGTCAGCACCCCAACCGTGGCCATACCATGAGCAAGCATGGAGTAGACTGCACATTGATTTTTTAGGCCCCTTTGAAGGAAGGACGTTCTTTGTCATTGTAGATTCAACAACAAAATGGATCGAAGCTTTTGTGATGCAGAGAACTACAGGGACCGCTGTGATTAAGGTGTTAATGGAAATATTTGCTCGCTTCGGGTTGCCAAAAGAAGTGGTTTCGGACAATGGGCCTCCCTTTACGAGTCAGGAAGTTGATCAATTCATGACAAGGAGTGGAATTAAACACACTTACAGTGCACCATACCATCCTGCTTCGAACGGAGCCGCAGAAGGGGCTGTCAAGCTATGCAAACGGGCTCTGCGGAAAGCCACCAAGGAAAAGGTAGACTTGGATGTGGCATTACAGACCTTTTTATTTAACTACCGAAATTGTCCGCACAGTACGACAGGTGAGTCACCAGCCATGATGTTACAGAAACGAGCTCTGCGCTGTAGGCTAGACTTACTTCAACCAGGCGCCACAGTGGATCGACGAGTCCGGCAATCTCAAAGCGAGCAGGTAGAAAGGTTCACTAGCAGACCATCACATCAAATGAAGGAAGGAGATCCAGTATGGTTGCAGGAATACAGCGGCCCCGATAAATGGGTGCCCGGAACAATATCGGCGGTAAAAGGAAACCGCAACTATGTCGTTACAAGGGAAAACGGTATCACCGGTCATAGGCATACTGATCAACTAAAGAAAAGATTCAAATATTGTGTACCACCCGGGACCCAATTTGAAAACACGGAGGAGATAGGTATAGAGGCACCACAGCCGGTCGAGCTCCCGATCCCGACCGCGCAGGACGCGCCCGCGGCGCCCGCACAGCCCGGCACCAGTACCGACCCGCCCGCTCAGGTTAGAAGCTATGAAAGTAAAAGAATTAGACGCCCGCCCGTCCGATTTGGTTTTGACAATTTTGAGATAGATTAAGTTTCCCAAAGTTTTTGTGACTTATTTTTATAATTAAGGTAAATGTCCTAGGGCTTGACCTACTGTTTCCTTAATATGTAAGGTTAAATTAACTAACCACTGTCAAGCTCTGGAACCCGATTAATTTAGATTTTCAATAACTACTGTTATTTAAGAAAAGGGGTGTTATGTATGTATATTGGTGGAGGGTAGGGTTAAGTCTCCCCGCGCGCCCTCTGGCGCCGGCTATTTTGTAAGACTTATCAGTCCGGTAATAAACCTATGTACTGAACGCACGGTCTTCTGCTTTACACCCCCGAGAACCCTCCGTACCATCCCCCTGGCTTATATATACCAGTTACCTACTCTGATTCGGTGCAAAATTTAAATTGCAGGGACAATCTCCACAATCTAGGTGATTTACTTAATCCGGTCCGTAGTAAAAAGGTATTAAAGCACTTTGAGGTTTAACTTTAATTGGAGCTGTAATTACTAATCGATTTTAACATTGTAGTAGTAGTAATCACTTTATTGTACACAACACAGGTTTACATAATATTTACAGAAATAAAGGTACAAAGGCGAACTTATCCCTGTAAGGGATCTCTTCCAGCTAACCTTAAATTATAACGTAGTTTGTTGACTGTAGCACTAGGTGGTTGATCCTAGAATCAGTAATTAAATAGGTACTTGTGAAGCCTAATCATGAAACTTTACCCATTTTTCTTGCACCTATTACTGCTTGCTCTCTGTTTGGCCCGAGGGTTAACTGGTAGAGAATGCCTTCTGGCATTACGTTCACCTTTTGTACATTTTTTACTGTGCAATAAAGTTTAAATAAATAATAAATAAATAAATCACCGCCGGTTCTTGCCAATAAAATTTATCACAAGATAATAAGTATAATAACGAAGTACTTAACGTACATTTTCAGCACATAATAGTCTATTTCAAGTTAATAATTATTGGAAGACGTAACTACAACGGATATTTTGTTTTTCAAGAAAAAAATATGTAGTAAGTAGGTACTTGTCACTATTGCATTATATCCGTTTAAAAAAACGGATATGTGGATTGCTCTGTTTATGCCACTACCGCAATTACATAGGTATCTACCTACGTATTATGTATAATATTAGACGATAAAAACGGAACCATTAGGACCGTGAGTGAGTCTAATAGTTTAGTACCTACTATTCGTTAAGGCGTAACTTAAAAACCTGACTTAGAAATTATACTAACGCATTCACTGCCAGCGCGAAATACGAGCTACGTTCGTGGCCGATAAGACGGGAAAACAATAGTATAGTAAGCTAAATATTGTCTGCCCTAACAGGGTGTTATGAATTGACCAACTTAACTGTAACATCTTATTATGTAATTTATGTTCATGACTATGCAATAAATGAAATATGAAATATGAAACCCATAAGTTGCGAAAACCGCCTACGAGCGGAGAACCCGCCTGCCAGCGGGCAGTGAATGTGTTAAGGTTTATTAGAAGATCAAGAATTGCAATTCGCCATTCCGTTAGTATCTCCGCTGGTTATTAGATCTCATCTGGGTCTATCTCATCTAGCTATTTAGTATGCGCCACAGATCACCGACGGGACAGGGACAGCGCTCGCAGTCGTAACTCACGGGCCGTCTCTGCCTTGATTGATGTAATCTGTGCCACTTAATTGCCTGAAAATGCATTTATTTTGGATTGGAATTGTCACAGAATGTACATTTAAAGGCTTATTTTATAGGTTGTTCGGTTAAATCGGATGTTTGGATGTACCTACTCGATCATTAGGTAGGTAGGTACTTATTTCACATTAGCTAGGTACATCATTACGATATATTTTTGGTTGTCCTCGTTCACGGAACAATCGTGTTCCGGCCATTTACGAGGCATGCACGAAGCCGAAACCAACACATCGGAGTCCTTTTTGACTCAGGTAAAATATAAGAAGTATACCTAGTAGATGCTGTCCCTGCCTTTGTCAGGACATGGACGCACGCAGAGGTAGCATTAGCACCCGACAGGGTGACAAAGTTCCCCCAGACGTGCTCTGAGGGGCTACCGCGAAAACCGAAATTCGCAGATTGCGGGGATATTTCTCTTTTAGGGAGAAAAATGCCCGCAATTTGCGAATTCTGATTTTTGTGGTAGGCGTGCGTGGTATGTGAAGATGCTACTCTCCAATAGCTCGCTCGAGCTGCCCTGCCTACACTAGTACCTACTGACTACAGTAGTAAAACCAGCGAGCGATGAGGTCATCACACTACTACACAGATTAATAGTACTTATTTTGTATTGGAATATTATCAGCACATTTTGGTAATCATATTTACACGGCTATTAATTTGACTGAAACGCTTCAAAAAAGTTAAGACAAGTCTAAACCACTGAGTGAATTAATTTAAAGGCGTGAAATATTTCAAGTTACTTTATCGGTCTGAGTTGTTTTGGTTAACCTCCAATTGAGTTAACTTTGTGTATTAGGTTAGCTTTGCAGAATTACGATAATTTACAGGGTAACTCTATTAAAATCAAATATGTAATATAATATTTACTTCATTGAATGTGCTTATAGTTAGTCATAATGCATTGAAAAACTTGAGGTATTTTTTAATTTCCTACAATGTCGGCCTCAACGCAAATCCTCGTGTGGGCTACTACGTGGTTAACTCACATTTATAGATGGGTGTATCGTGAAATTTATTAACAGAAGTTAAAGCCAAGGGATCTCGGACGTGTGCGTGGATATTGTGAGTGTTGCGTGTCAGACTACTGACAATAATTAACATTATGTGTAGTGGGTGGTTTGAAAATGTCTACCCCAAACTTTTTTATACACTTTTCATCGGGTAGTTGCACAAATCTCTGTTTTGACATTTTGCTGGGACATCAGTTAGCCGCGACCACGACCAGTGAAACCTGTGTCGAAACGTCGGCAAATAAAGGTAATAATAGTACATTATTGTCGAGGTTCGGAAGTAGCTACTTGCAGGCTGAGGATTCGTTTTAAACGGACGACCTTGGGAGTCCGTTTAATTGAATCCGAAGCCAGCAAGTAGCCTTCCAGCCGAGTCATATATAGTGCTTTTCTCAAAAATGGTGCAAGAAATAGAAATATTTTACAGAACTTACAGAAGCAACGTTCTAATTTTCCATTAATTTTCACAGAAATAAATACAACCATTAAAAAAAATAGCTTGCCGCCTTTTAAAAAAAAGAAGTGTATTTTTCTGCTGAAAATACGCCAACCTATATTTGGTCAACCAGATCTTGACAGTAGAAAAAGGCGGCAAATTTGAAAAATGTAGGCGCGAAGGGATATCGTCCCATAGAAAATTTGAATTTCGCGCCTTTTTTTACTGACAAGATTTGGTTGACCAGCTATATTTGAGACACCTAAATAGTCGCGGTACCAACATTAAGCCTGTAACAGACTATCGCACCGCACCGCGACCTTGGAGCGTCGCACCCATAAGTGAGAGCGAGAAAGAGATATCTGTTTCTTGCTCTCACTTATGGGTGCGACGCTCCAAGGTCGCGGTGCGGTGCGATAGTCTGTTATAGGCTTTATAATAATAAGTGCGGATCATCTGTTTGGCTGTTTAAGGGACCTATGCCTTCATTTGATATGGCCATTTGAAGTTTTAAAAAGTTTGGAACTCGTTAAATAATGGAATTTGTATGCGACATTGCAGTCCCGAAATCGAGACTGCAATGTTTTTAACTTTTTAATTTTTTGAATGACCATAAACTACGCACTTCGCGACCTATTTTTTAACCGGCAACGTCGACTTTGCCGTCCATTTTTGAGAAAAATAAATTTCGCGATAGACCCGTCTATAAATGTGACGTAATACTCGTATGTGTTCAAAACGCGAAAGTTTTAAATATTATGCTACACTGGTTATACGAATGTTTTACGACACTCGTGGTTTTCAGTCCTGTCGTTTTTTTGCCGCAACTCGAAGGACGGGAACCTCAAATCTTGGGGTACAACGATACAACAAGTGTCAAAAAGCATTCACGTATCGATTTGCGTATTCTAAAATGAATACTTGCATATTTTACTAATTTTCGTAATTTTCGTGAGTGGAACATTGACAAAAATGCTGACTACACAAATCGGCCCGTTTGCTATTGGCTACGTGCGAATTACATGGTGGGGGTAAGTAAAGTGATCGGTGATGAAAAATGGAACTAAAAAAGGATAGAGTCTTTAACATTTCATACAAGTTATATAGCTCGAACTGGAACTTTAATTTACGATTACTCCTGAGATATTCATTTAAATTATATGGTGTAATGGACCATTCTAATCTGTATGAAATACTTAATATAACTAATGTAATTATTTTGATAATAATTGATGCTGTATCCGTGTAAAAAGCTTTGCAAATGCCACATATTATGTGGTCTTTTTCTAGAAGTTAAGAATGGGTATAGTAAGTTATCCTTAAAAGATATACATACACCATTGCGGACATTTTTGTAGACCCATGAAAGAGAGACTACCCCGCCATACTTTGTATTGGTATAGCTCAAACGGATTAAGCAGCTTTTCGATTAAAGCTCCTAGCCAGCGTGTTTTTTTCCGACAACATCGTTATATACGCCTGAGTTCCATCATATGTAAAAATAACGACCTGGCGAAATTGAGGGAAAACTTTGCAGAAAAACTTAAGTTATGTGATTCTATCGTGATGGACGACCACATGCTGGATGATATGCTGGACCGAGCGCACGAGACTTCAATGCTTCTGTGAAATATGTTTAAATAAAGTTATAATAATTGAAAAAAAAAAACCACTTTTTTTAACAAAACCTTAATAAGTTATATAGGTACCTAAACCTTCCTTTAGAATCATTCTATTGATAGATGAAAATCGTGTAAAAATCCGTTCAGTAGTTTTTGAGTTTTGGAGTATAGTTTTATAATATGTAGTAAATTTACGTTTTCCCCTAGAGTTGCGGATGCTAGGTTGCGTGACAGTCGTGCACGTAGCGAATACCTAAACAGGAGTCTTCTGCCGAGGTACTATAATATTACTATGTGCCCATTTATACCTCACACGCCCGGCAGACATGACCAGCCCAGTGATTGACACGTACCGAGTGCATTTCGTTTGTTTTTTGGTAATAATTATTTTAACAAAAATAAATTTCAATAAAATATAGGATATCCACGCAGACGATGTCACAGGCAAAGCTAGTTAATTGGTTATAACACTAACTAAACATTAATTGAAGACATTAAACTGATTAAACGTACCAAAAACTGGGAAAGATTTATCGAAGTTCCTTTAAAACAATATTTCTTCTCCCAATTTGAACGAATTAAAATCGATGCTTTAATCAGGGTCGCAATCAAGTCGAGTGACGTGCGCAAATAAATCCGCCGCCGTCACGTCGCCATCAATATGTTTTCGGAATAGCCGCCCATCCATCGCAATACTAATACGAGAGTCGTATTGCCAGTTCACGGCAACTCTTTTGGATACTAACTTCAAACGAGCACACCACAACAGATAATTAGAATATGGATGCTTGAACTGCCGGTAGTTTTACATACGTGTTCAGTAAGTTTAAGGTAAAATAGGGGTTAAGTTGTGGCCTAGTTGTGGCTCGTATTTTTTTTGACACTTAATAAAATAATTAAGTATTACATAACTCTTGTCATATTGACAGTTAAATAAACGAGGTCTAATAACAAGGACATAATAGAGTTGTTATGTATAAATACATCAAATTGTTTCAAATCAAATTTACCAAGCATGCAAAAGCCAGCTAAGTGCGAGTCGGACTCGCGTTGCAAGGGTTTCGTACATCTCACAATTTTTATATTCGGAAAGAGAAGAGTCGTGCAATGTATTGGGCCCCATACATTCCACGAATCTTCTCTTTCCGCACAGACTCTAACAATGTTTTTTTGACGTGAAACGTGAGTATAACCTCTTTAAAACCCCGTAGGGTTCGAATCAAAGACCGGCCCCTATTTCACCACGGCGACAGGTGCGACAATTCGACAAATGTCACTGTTGCTGACGTCACATGCATACAGTTACCGCTTACCATCGGGCGGGCCGTATTCCTGTTTGTCACCATCATTGTATTATTTAAAAAAACTTTATTATATCGGCAAAAAACAGGTATTTCTCTTTCGAAGTTTATGATGATGATGATGACAATTGTCACACGATTTAATAGAACTTTCGGTAATTCTTGACAGAAAATGAGTTCTGTGTCGGAATTTTGTGACAATTGTCGTGTTTCTTGTGACAATTGTCATTAGCTTCGCAATATAAGTACTTATTTATTGGCGATATAATGGAGTTTTTTTTTAATTAATATGTTGGTGGCAAATAAGCACACCGCCCGTCCGATGGTAAGCGGTTACCGTAAACTATGGAGGCCTGTGACGTCAGTAACAGTGATGTCGACAATTGTCGCACCTGTTACCGTGGTGAAATAGGGGCCTGATGTCACGGAAAGTGTTATGGCGTGGCTCTGCACTTAAGTATAATATCAACAAAGAGGATAGTATAGGGGTCCTGTCATAGTAAATTTTGTAGTCACGGTCACAGTCATGAATGAAAATGTATAAAACTATCAAAAAATGTATATATTATATGGATAAATGATTTTATTATTTTTATATAATTTTGACCCATGTTCTTTCACTGATACCTCATACAGTAATATTCATTACACATCTTTTTTCGCCAAACTGCATGACAGTTTGTTGGCGAATGTAGATAGAGTCGCCACATGCATGGGCGGCGCATGCAGGTACGCATGTAGGTAAATAATACGACGAAATTAACATAGCTGACAACATACCAAAAACAACTTGCGTAATTAATTTAGTCGGGTTTATTTGGTGCCCACCAAGGTGGTAACGAACCTGCCTACTACCTACTACTAGAAAACCTAAGTTTACCTCTAAACAGGTAAACATTTTGAGTCAGACATATTAGGACATCAGATATTTCTTGACATTTTAATCCTCTTTAATAAAATCAATCCGTTTTTAATATTATAATCTTTTTACTTATTTGTTCTACTGACTTTGTTATTTTTCTTGTTTACTGTTTCTGACATTACCTCATATTCTTTCATGTTTTTATTTTTATTTTATGTTTTAATATATTATTTGTACTAGACGATCATAATATGTATATGTATTCATGTAAATTAGCAAATTGTAATGTAATGCTATTATGAAATAAATAAAACTAAACAAAACATTACAATGTAATTTATTACAGATTTTGCGACTGTAATTTTTCTAAGGGTTTTTAGTCTATTCTTAGAAATCAATGATTGGAAAGAGTGTGTATAGACCCCTAATTTGTTGTCAAATAGTTGAAGTAGAAAATATGGTACGATGGTTTCTTATGGTTCTTTTCAACATAGAAAAAGTATTGTATTCAATAGTTACATAATTAGGTTAGGTCTTAAAATCTCATACCTTAATTTGAGCCCTCGGCAATTTAATTACTTTCATTAAGTATAAAGCGATTGTATAAAATAGTACAACTGTATTAATATAACTTTGAAAACTGCAGAACAACTTAGTGCTGCAGCATCTGCAAATGGTAAAAGTACGTATTATAAACAATCTTGGGACCAATTTTACTTTCTTTTAAAGGTAAATTTATTCAATCCCCAAACAGTAAGGAATAAAATGTAAAAAACGTGTTATCTGCATACGTGTACGGGACACATTACAAATGAGCCGACACCTGAACCTCGAGCTAGAGATGGCCTTACAATTATCGATATTTTTGAAGCCAAATTTTGGACCTCGGAATATCAAAATCACATTACTTTATAACTAAATATAAGATTATATTAGTTTGTTATCCATTTACATGTTTTTTCTCGCATTGTAGGAAGAAAGAAACTCGGATCCTTATGTTTTATCCTAGTGTCTGGTTTCAAAAAAATTCCACATGATTTTCAATTATTGTTAATATAACATTACAAATACAGATTTTCGATCTTTTTTTTAAAATATATATTAAATATATCTTACCTCATTCATAAACGTCGGACAAACATAACCCATGTTAAAAAATTGCTGTTAAAGATAATTTCAAACTGCTGTCGAAAAAACGAACTTTATTTAATTTTTACTAGCTTACGCGTCAGATTTTATTTACGAATAGTACGGAGGTTAATCTATAAATCACCTCTAATATTCATAAATTCAGCTAAATGATAACCAGTGCTGGGCGTACGTTGTGAATCTTTCAAATAAGTTTGCTATTGACGCCGTGTTTTTTTCGCAAGTTTGACCTGCTTGAAGGACCGCTTTGGCCTTACCGTAGTTCGATAATCATTACAATGTATCGACCTTTTCCCGTCTCTTATGGCACCGTGTCACGCTTAAGGTGTCTTTGTTCCAAAAAGCGGATTAATCTTCGAGCAGCCGATAACACGTTGCTACGCGATACTTGGAAAGATTCTTTTAATATATATATATTTCATATAATACTCGGGAATGGCTTTATTTTCGTGACACAGATGATTAATAATTTGGCTTTACTGGAGTATCTTTATAAGTACCTAAGAAATGGGGAGAAAACGTGAAAAATTCACATCGTTTCGGCTATGTTTAAATGTGTTGTGATTTATGTATGAACGTAGAAGAAAATAATGTAACTGCTTATGTTTATATATAGGTCATTAAAGTAATAAATAAATGATTCGCTTGCCGGCTTTTAATCACACCGCACCGTAGTCAACCGTCTGTTTAGTAGTAGACGTTAAAAACAGCAGCAAAACGTACCTAGTGTTTATAATATTGTAGGTACTAATACAATTGAAATGAGTTATTTTGTTTTTTTTTTTCGTAAATTAGTTTGTTACATATTACGGATAAATAAACACAATTTAAATCTGTAGGTTTTGAATTTTCAGGTAGAGCAATTGCCTTAAAATAGTTCTTTAGTTTCTGCATGGAGAGACACTGAGAAGGTGCACTGTTTATTGCATGTCGAGTGCTTGTTCATGTATTTTCCAGGGCCGTATTCATAGTAAAGTCGTAAATGTAACGGCGGAACCCACTAAGGAAAACCGTGCTAGTCTAAATCTATATGAATAAAAATCATATATATATTATTTACCCCTGAATATACAAGAGCAACAGACAACATACAGGTTGCAGTCTCATCGCCAATAAGCAATTTCCTCACTGACAACTTGAATTTTTGTTTAAAATTTATTCGTATTTATTAGTCCTGAAGATAGATATACATAGTACAGAAAAAAATATCAAAAATTATATGTGGTGTGGTGATCGTCAAAAAAAAAACTAAATAACATAAGTCACGACCGCACTATGAGTGCTCCCCATAGTTATGCAAGGAATTCCGGTAAGTGGGACCAAGCATTTTTCATTCCAGCAGAGGACAAAATGAAATTTCCCGGCCAACACCAAATGCGGGAATACAATAATTCCCTTAGAAATGGGAATATTATACGAAGGTGGATAAATAGGGAGAAAATAAAACACACTCCATAACTCAAGTAAACGGCTTAAACTGAGTTATGTTTTTGTACCTACGGTAAATTACGGTTTAGTTTCTTATGAAACTGAGTTTTCGTATAAGTATTACTTATACAAACATTAGGTATTTATTATCACAAAATATATAAAAACTAAAGGCGGACGCACACACATCACACACGCATAGATTTCGAAGCTTCCATTGGCTACAGTTGCCATTTGCCCTAGTTAGGTTTGTTTGCCACGGGCGTTACAAAACAAAACTGAATTAATCAATATTTTATTTATCATAATACGGTTACAAGATCTTAATCTTGTTAATAAATACTACTATTTTACTACATTAATATGTAGGGGAAGCTGTTTTACCTCGGACAGTTTTTTCTTTTATGAATTTTAGAAAAAAAAACTAATGGCTGTAGAATTATTGTTTATCCGAATCTTATAAGATACATTAATAAACTATCTATTACGATATAAAATTTAAAGATCAGTTTATTTATTTTGATGGGATACGTTGACGAAAAAAAAGGGAAAAGTGTCCAAGGAACAACACCCCTGATGTACCTTGGTCATTTCCCGTTGTACCTCGGACATGATAATTTTAATTAATTAATTTATAATTTAATCATAGAAAAAATAATTATATATGAAATCACAGATATGTTTAGCATATTTACGCCATTGAATAGATTTTTCTAGTACAATTACCTTCGAAAAATATACTTAGCAATGGTATTTTTTTTTATTTTTGCCTAAAACATTTTATGCATTGTTTCTAAAATTGATTACTTGGTAACTTATAACGCATATAACTAATAACTATAAATACGGCAAATATGAAACATTAAGTTAAAAAAAATATTTTCAGTAAGTAGCAAGTACGGGCCAAGGTACAACCTATTTTCGTTGTCCGAGGTACAACAAAGCAACTTTTTGGACAAGTAAGCTTGGTAATTAGCACTTCCAATTGAGATTAGGCTGAAATGATCCTACCATCGAGTACCTAATTAACTTAAGTTTAACTCATTATATTAAGTTTTACTATCTATTAGCAAAACATGAAATAATCATCCTTGATGTAATAGTTCGAAATACTGACTTTTCATAACACAATTTATATTTTAATCTTTTTCTTGAGTTACCAGCCGCTCTCAAGTTTCGTTGATAGCTTGTTTTTTATACTTAATAATAACGTTTCAAATAATATAAATGAAATATTTCAATAACCGTGGCAATTTGGAAATATTGCCATCTGTCCGAGGTAAAACCATGTCCAAGGTACAACAGTTTCCCCTACATTATCCAATACTATGTACCTACATATTAACATTCCCTGGATTTATTATAGTTAGATATAACATATTACGCTAAGCTAAGTGTATACTGAATACTATAAATTTCCTGTAGCCATTCAACCAATTTAATTTTAAAACAGTGAAAAAAAATAAGTATGTGAAAATATTATTAACTTGGATATTTCAACTTAGCAGATACGGGTTTAACTGATATGGATTTCACAATTAGAGCGTCTGACGCTAACCATGAAAGCTTAATGCGGTGACGGGTCAGTCCTTTTCAAAGGTCATTCCGTTTTATTTCAACTAAACTCAACTTTACAATTTGGTTTAATTAATTGTCTCTTAAGTTTACTACAACTATTTACAACTATTTAGAAAAATCTTTAAATCGACCTAGGTCTTTTCTAGGTAATTGTCTAACAATTGGAATGACGTAGAAATGACGGATGACGAAATAGCAACTTTACGCTTGATGTTTACATGGCATCAACTGGTCATGAAATATGACGTTTACTAATTAAATTACTATCTTACTTAACTAAATACATTTAGTTTCCTTTTTTCTCTATTATTTTACTCTAGGTTGTGCTGTGTACTTATATATAACAAATTAAAAGTTTCTTAATCCCCAGTAATCTGCATTTTTGTTTTCAAGTATGTAGGTATGTAGGTACTTATTTAAATTTTAAGTGGTCGCTGCGAGTTATCTATGTTAACAACATAGTACTTTTTTTCTCTATATTGTTTTTTAATGGTTAAACGATCAAAGTTGGATATTTCAAAGTTGATCTGTTTGTGCGAAGTAATTAGTTTATGGTGAGGGTAATGAAGCGAATACTAAAGTTAAGAGGCAGTTCATACAACAATATCCGTTATCCAAACTAATCTCACAATTATCTTAAAAAATGTAAGCCAATAAACAGAATGTTTACGTAAATAACTAAGTTTGTTCTTAGTAACCACTAAACCTATTTAAGATTAAGTAGGTACCTAACAGAACTACTTACATTCCAATGTAAAATATAAAAAAATCTAGCCGGTGGTGTAGGTAGGTAATTACTAGGTATGTAGTTTTCATTTATAAAAAGGAACTTTTATATTTTTAGTAATGTAATTTGCAAAAATATATTTGGTGAATATCAAAATTAATATATAGGTCTTGTTTATTTTCTATGATTCCAAAACAATGACTTCTCTTTAAGCGCGGCGGGTGTAAAATGCCTAACGGCTGGTAATGACGCAATGCCCGTTGATTGATGACGTCATGAGTGTGTAAGTCATTACCTCTTTATGTGAGGAACAAAGTTTAAGGCAAGTGATTAACTAATCAAAATCAGATATGGGATGGAAATAATTAGGTCAACAAATATGTATTTCATAACCTGTAGACGAAGATCAGCCTTTTTTGCTGTTTTTTTGTTCATTTTAACAATTTAATTAATATGGGGTACCTACATGTAATATCTGCTGCAACTAAAACGAGTTTGCTCCCTTCTTTGTCATAATTTTAACAAGTGGGTGTAATACGTATATACTTTTAAATTATAAGTACTTAACGAAAATAGCAATTTTATTTTCAACATTTTTTTTCAGGCTTCTTGATAAATATTAAAAAGTTCATCTTGGTAAACATATAAGTACGAATCAGGGATCGGAACCGGTTTTTTGCAAAAACTTAGAAATAACCATATTTTTCGAATTATTTTATACTCGAAATGTAGGACTTAGTTGTGTTTTTAGGTTACGACTTCGTATTATTAGATTGCCCAATTAAAAATGAAGTAATTAGCAAAGAACGAAAAAATACCGTTTCCGTTCCCATACAAATAAGTTTTTGGCAAAAATTTCATTTTTGGTACACGCTTTTATCGCTGACTGTACTTTTCTTACGACAGACAACTAATACTCATCGAGACAATTCTAAAAACCCCTAACACAATTAAGTAGGTTGCGTTGTTTCATCACAGAGTTCCTATGGCCACCTCCTGTCTCCATCATCAGATCAGCTCGATGGTACCATAATATTGCATTGTCACCCGACTTACATATGTATGCAAAATTTCAGCTCAATCGGAAACCGGGAAGTGGATCAAATTGAACTTGCAAGATTCCATTACAAGTTAGTTACATACAGGTCGAGTTCCTATGGCCACCTCCTGTCTCCATCATCAGATCAGCTCCATGGTACAATAATATTGCATTGTCACCCGACTTACATGTGTATGCAAAGTTTCAGCTCAATCGGAAACCGGGAAGTGGATCAAATTTAACTTGCAAGATTCCATTACATGTTAGTTACATAGAGGTCGACCTAATAAAAGCGTGTTAAAAATACCGGTATCCGATCCCTGGTACTAATATCGTTTAAATAATATCGTAAAATTATTTAAAGGAAATAACTTACTTACCTACCAACCTGTTTAGAACAAAACGGGCCATTTAAAAAGGCACAGATTCATAAAACCTTAAAAGTGCTCTTTTCACCTCGAGTTTTTCATATTGTTTACAAGGGAATTAAAAATCGGGGCGAACGGGGCGATATTAAATTTTGAGAGCGCAATACTTGGGTCGCTTTAAGCAAATAAGGGTCTAAACTCTAAAGTATTATTAGAAATAGGGACGCCATTGGCAGAGTAGTTCGTATGTGTTTTTTATATAATAAATAAGTACTTTTACTCACTTTTGAGCTTTAACTTTTTTTTTATGATAACCTGCGATTTTAATACTTCTTTGATTTTAAAGAATATAATACATATTATAATATTATATAATTATGGATAACTTGACGAAACTCTCTTAATACAAGGCCTTTCCATGTGGAAAGCGATATACGGTGAAGTTAAATTGCTACTGGACATCATATTGATGACATTTTAAACAGTTTTAAGAAGTCATTTTCTCGTATTTGCTCAAAGTTATTTTGTCAGACTTATAATATGATCAGGGCTGATCGTTAATTTTCCAGCAATTTTGGTGCAGCATAGTAAAAATAAAGGAATTTCTTCAATTTTTTTTCTAGGGAGAGGATTGGTTAAGGTTAATATTACTGTTATTAACCCTAATTATCTATTCCACCTAGAGTAGGGCATACAGATGCTTTTATTTAACCAACAATGCTGCACCAAATTTGCTGGAAAATTAACGATCACTGATTATGATACAGAAAATATTCTTGCCCGAGTTAAATCATTTGTTTGTGGTTGCTCCGATACCCTTTAAATGTTGTTAGTATCACGATTGAAATATTTTTTAAATTGGTAGGTAGTAAATGACCTTGGAAAGTCCAAGTTTTAGATTGGGTTGGACCAATGGAAATTTGGTCCTGAAATTCAATCTTAAAGTATTTTTTTTAATGTAAGTTTCTTGTGCAAGTCGCATAACTAAACATTTTTCTATCCGGAATGGTGTCAGATTAATTGGCGCGGACGGCGGGCCTGCGGGAATTTGTTGCTCACACGGGGTGTTTTATTAGGGTGGGGTATTCTGTAAATTGGACGAAACTGGCAGCCGCTGCTGTAAATCATGTTGTTGGAGATAAAAAGTGCCGCAAGGTGAGAGAGTTTGCGAATTTTAACCGTTTTAAAATAGCAATAGAATCTGTGCAAAAACATTTGAGTACTTTTGAACAGAAGATACGTGCGGTGGATAGATGTCATAAAAAAGAACTGACAGTGCTGGTCGAGTATAAACTGAAAATATTAATAGCTTCCTGTTACGGTCCGTTAGTTAGACATTAAATTCGTATTTTTTAAAAAAAATTTTTGGAAACGGTCCGTCACATTACTCATATCATAATTTTTACAATTATAAAACAGTCTTATTTTGTTCTGACAATATTATAATAACTGACAGTGTTATAGTTCGTTTTTTTTTAACATTAGAAATAAGGTAAACAATCTTGATGTGTCTTTTAATTGAAAAACACATTTTAAAAATAAGTTACGGCAAATATGTAACAATTATGAATCTAATACGATCATTTATATTCTTCTGCTTTCATAAGTAATAGTTTTTGATTTTTAAAAAGCGTTTTTCAATTAAAAGACATGTCAAGATCGCTTACCTTCTTGCAAGTTCTTTCTAATGCTAAAAAAAAACGAACTATAGTACTTAAAAGCTTGAAAGCGTTGAAAGCTTTACGGTGAAGACAAAATAATGTTGACCACTTAGCTTTGTTTACATTTTACTTTAATGTTTAAATTAGGACTTCATAGATCAAACTTTGATCACATACTTTTCTATAAATATAATATGGCGCTTCCGACTCGCCAAAATTATGAATTATTTTAATAATTCTTACCAATAACGAAACGACGTGCTTGCTGCGGTGAGTCACGTAATTGCTCAAAATTATTAGAACTGCGACATTACTGTGGAGGCGTGGATGCCGCTGCTATATCTGACACTCTCCTAAATAAAATGAGTGATGGGTTCACAGACAAGACATCCTCTAGACTGAGCATAGTAACGCTACCCCCTCTGCCACTTATACGGTAGTTTTACTCCATCTTCGAGTCAATCCCGTGCCGTGATTGGTCCATGTTTTTGAATGGGCCAATCACGGCACGGGATTCGCTCACCTCGTCCCCCCGCACCCCCGTATTTTTGGCAGCATCAGTTTCATAAAAATAATTGCTCTAAACTCCGTCTAGAGGATTCCTAGTCTATGGATGGGTTGAACGTCACCAGGAATGCAACGGTAATGTCGCAACAGTAATGCTACGTGCCCCATTTGCCTCCTATAAGACTCTCACTCTCCATTATTAGTATTATCAGATACTAGTTCCATCAGTTAGGTATATTTTATATATTCAACATTCGTACTTCAAACTGATTATAATATCAACATTCGCTTCAGCTTTTTATCTGGGACATGAGGGCAACGTAGGCAGACCGTTGGGACTGCGTTAGGCGATATCATGCCGACAAGCCGGTTTAGATTTCTTGGGATTTAAACTTAAGATATTCAGGAAATTTCCTTTTTTCCCTTTTCCCCGGGATATAAATCCTTATATCTGTCCTGTAAACGGTATTAGTGGGCCTTAAGTTTGTTGACTTTTGGAATTCGGGGTGTTGTTAAAAAATTTAGAGGTCTTGGAGATTTTACTATCAAAAATAAATCTATAGGTACCTAGTTATGTAATAAAAATTGTTGACTTAAAGTATAATACGAAAGAATGAATTGAATGAATATACATTTGATATCAGATATTTATCTATATATATATAAACGTGAAAGACCTGACTGACTGACTTAAATCAACGCACAGCCCAAACCGCTGGGAATAGAAAGTCCAAATTTGGCAAGTAGGTTCCTTATAAGGGTCCACTAAGAAAGGATTTTTCAAAATTCATCTGTTAACCCGTGCGAAGCCGGGGCGGGTCGCTAGTTTGGGTATAATTCTACAGCATTAAAGCTAGGGATGCCAATGCGCTGTAAAATTAAATATGTAACAGTAAAGCTACAGTAATAATAAACATATATATTAGACTATAATTAATTAAGCTCTGTTGATTTACAAAAACGTAATAATCTTTATAAAGTTTATGATGTTTGTCGGCAAACAAGTGGCAGTCAGGTGCAATATAACAAAAAAATTGTTGAGAAGTGTCCGGGAGCGGACGATTGGAGAGTACTTGTGTGTTGTTGTGTGAGAGGATTCATTCGCTAGGAGCCCAGTGGAACTGTATAAAAAATGTGTAATAGAATAGTGTGTGTTATAGATGGTACGTTACTGAAAAAATTAATGAAATTACTCTCCAGTAAAATTTAAATCTGTAAATACCGCCTAAAGCAGGATTCACCTTACCAATTAATTATTCCAAAATTTCTACGTTGTTCATTTTCACATCGACATATACCTACAAAAAATACTCTATTGATATCGAAACCTACCTACTAACGACACTACTGCCACTATTGCCAACTATTGAATTAATTTCAAGCCCTGCTAAGGTCAGTGTGTAAGTTTAGATGCTAGAGGATCCGCCTTCATTAGTGTTAAAACATGGACCGACAAACAGATCCCGCGAAATTATGGGCGTCATCTAAAAAATCCTGACTTCGCCGAGCGCACTAATAAATAAAACGTCAAGCCTGTAGCTCTGGAGCGCTACATAATCCGCGGGCACACACGGGAATAGGTTGGGCAACCCGCACGTAGCGTTTGGTGCAATATCTTCTATCAATATAGAAGAAACATACTCATATTTAGAATGAGAAATAAACATATTAGTCCAGCAAAATAATGACAATTCATATTATCAGCGTGGTGAAACATTCTTTTATTAATAGGTACAGTTCCTCAAAAAGTGGTATTTTGCGCGGCTGTTTAGCGTTCGCAAAGTTCGTTTTTGCAAATAGTGCTTTCTTATTTCCAATTTTCTTTAAAATCGGGATTCGTAAATAATGATACACTTTGCAAATTTGCAATAAAATGTACTAAGTAGGTATATAATTATCTTTCACACTTAATTATAATTTTTTAATATCAAACCCTGAAATCAATCTTTAATTTTTCGGCCATTATACGTTGGAACATCTTTGGAGTCCGTGTGTTTTCTACTACTCTACCGCTGAACATTAATTTGAAGAGCAATTAAAACTTTTGCCAAGCATTGGACGCTTTTTAGCGCCAAAAATATTTTACGCCTTGTATCTGAGTACCTAGTAAAAATGTATCGAAGTTCTTTACTACAAGCTTTAGCTACCTAACGTTATATGTATATAAATACTAGCGACCCGCCCCAGCTTCGCACGAATTACACACCTCCACCACCACCACCACTTTCCTCACTCTATTGATAGGTGTAACCCGCATGAAAATCAGTTCAGTAGTTTTTGAGTTTGTCGCGAACATACTGATATTACAGATAGGCAGACGTGGCGGAGGAATTGATAAGATGTAGTGATCTGTTAGATTAAAATTGTAGATAGGTGTGTTTTATATACAAAATATTTTTTAGATACTGCAATGAAAAAGGCAAAAGAAATTCAGAAACCAACTGAATTAATAATGGTTATGAAAGACAGGAAATGGAGAACGTAATACAATAAGTAATGTTCCCGAGCTTCGTTATTGTTTGTGAAAAGATTTTCGCTTTTTTGCTCTAATGAGTAGGGCGGTAATAAAGATTAAAGATACCTAAATAATTATTAGGTACGTGATTGCGATGAAAATGACAACTGTCTTTCCATCATGAATCTAGTATTTTAACTGGATTAGGCATGAGGAGGGGGGGGGGGGGGAGAAGACCGAACGGGATAGTGTTATGTTATGTGTATATCTTTCAGTATGAGTAGCAGCGAAAGCGCTATAATTGTTTGTCCTTGTCACAGTCTCACATAAATTCGACCATTCATAGTATCAAATTGCCTATGTTTTGTCCCTCACGGACGCATGCGTATACCACATCTATTAAAATCTTACCATCTATGGTTTCCATACACATTCCTGATTTGTCAAAACCTGTCAAACAGTCAAGCTGCCGACGTGTATTATACAGTGTGGAAAGATAAGTCGGGCCCTGGAGGGAAACTACCTTAAATCCTTAAGCTGGCTTATTTTACTTAATGGAGACATTCCTTTATTTTTAAAAAGAAACAAAACTGCATTCAAAGTATTTTTCTTTTTTTCTTCAATTTGGCTTGTCTAAAAAAATCTTGAGTACTAAATATTACATTTTATGGATTTTTTGTACGACAGACGAGTTTAAGACCTAATGTTTCTTGGAGAAATGTTATCATTAACATTAACTGTATCGACTAGTAGAATAAAACTGCGAGTTTTTATTTTTTGGAATTTTTAGTCGGTTCGAGTCCCGGGCGAGGCAAGCGAGTTTTAGAAAATCTTTGAATGCAGTTTTGTTTCTTTTTAAAAATAAAGGAATGTCTCCTTTAAGTACAATGAGCCAGCTTAAGGATTTAAGGTAGTTTCGCTCCAGGGCCCGACTTATCTTTCCACACTGTATGTATAAAAAAGGTTTTTGCATGGATTTATATTTTCACATCTTACATAAAATTATTTAAAAACAAACAGAGAGAGAGAGTCTAGAGAACTTATTTAGGAGGGAAATTTGATGAAATCTGACCCCGTTAGTAAATCGCGTCGTGCCTTTACAGAACCATAGAGAAATATAGTAAGACAAGAGTGCTCACTCCATACATTAGTTAGACTATTAATTTCAGTGTCTACATCTAGCATCGAGTAGCGGAACTAAAAGTACTGCTACTTGCCAATAGATGTAGCACCGACCGGAAAGTCTTATCTCAACAGAGCGTATGACTTTCCGGTCGGTGCTACATCTATTGTCAAGTAGCAGTACTGATAGTTCCGCTACTCGATGCTAGATGCTAATAGTAGTTTGGTACTAAAACTGATGTATGGAGTGAGCAATCTATGTATTTTTTTTCTCTATGACAGAACAGAACATTCACAATAGTTATTTGTTTTACAAGGGGTTTTAATTAATTGACCGAAGCGTAGCGAAGGTCTATGTTTTGACTCGGGCATTTTGCTTTTGTATGTCCGGATGTTCTCCTCTACAGGTCACAATTCTCAACCGATTCTTGTGAAATTTTGTGACCAGATTCTATGAGTAAATATTTTTTTTTTGTCGATCCCGTTTTTGGAAATTTTCAAAAATGGAGGAGTTGTGATACCTCGCGCTTAAACAAATAGTCGTATCGATATCATAAGAGTATTTTCTTTTTGAGACATATTTACATAGTAAATGGCAAAAAATGCAGAAAAATTGTATTGCTGGTTTAGGCGGTATTTACATATTTAGTTTGTACTCGAGAATGAGTAGCCGAATTTAGTCAGCTTAGCTAAGAACTATCATGGCGCATTTTGCAAACAATCGCTTTTTTTTGTTTGCACACAGAAAGTCTGGGTTCGAACCCCAGTAAGACAACTTTTTGTTTTTTTTTTCACTTAAACTTCGTATTTTTTTTTAATAAATTTAAATCCTTGTATTGTTTATTGATCAAACCGCTGTGTGGCGCTGTCATCGTGCACGGTCCCAATAAGCTATGCTCGCGAGGTCTACAGCTCACAGAGCCACTAGTATGTTATTTGCTGGGCTTATAAGATCAACATAGAACTCGCCCCGTATTAAGTAGGTATAGGTATATCCTTCCCATATTCAACTCCGAAATATCATTCGCAATAAGGAACACCATCTTTAGATACACGTGCAGAAAATAAAATCGGTAAATTCCTACCTAAATAAGAAAGGAAATAGAAATGAACGGGATCATTCAAGGAATCTCGTAATTGTGGTCCAATAAGTAATTGTAATTGATGTAATGGCAAATTTACTTAGAAGGGATGAGCCGTGGGTTCTAACCTCCATAATCCATAACACAAAAGGGTTGTTGATTTTGGGATATCCGGAAATACGTTATTACATTTACGAGGCTGTTGACGTTGCTTGCTTAAATATCTACAGTTGTTCAGTGTTTTGGTGACGCAAGAAAAAACATAAGTAGTA
This sequence comes from Cydia amplana, assembly GCF_948474715.1. NCBI lineage: Eukaryota > Metazoa > Arthropoda > Insecta > Lepidoptera > Tortricidae > Cydia > Cydia amplana. The sequence goes on along the minus strand of NC_086070.1, from coordinate 15,329,616 downwards.
TGTACAGTCAGCAGCTGAAGTTGTTAAGCGGGAGAGGTGTTCAAAATTACCTTGGCACGCTCTTATTCTCTTAACAATAAAGTCGCGTCAAGATCATTTTGAACATCTGGCTCGCTTAGCAGATTCTGCTGCTAACTGTAACTATTTCATATTAATATTTATATCAATACTACCGCAGAATATTAGCTTTACTATTGTTATATATAATGTATAATATTATGTTTTGAAGTAACTGACTTTATTTAGGTACCCATCTAATACAATCACTTTTATTAATATTTGTTAAAAAAAAAAAATCATTCTACAGCACATTGTTCCGCCTGTGTACATGTTTGGTCTAAACTCAAAATACATTATGTATTCAAGAAATTATAACTTCTGACAGTTATTTATTAGGTACATGCTTTTTTACAAGCTTTCCCTATTGTTATATTGACCTAATTTTCATTAAAAAGAAACAAATTAAAATGGAAAACGGACTTATGCTTGCTATGCGCGGTGGGACCATTCACGTGCCCATCAGCCTGTATTTATAGTGTACTAAAACATATTTCACTTCAAGATGTTCTGTTTCGACGAGACATTACGCGAAAGGAAAAACAATGTTTACCTTCTTGAACACAATAATATTTTTTACAGTACATATGGGGCTACTTTTCCGCACTAGTGCGTAAAATAGCACTTTTCGTGCGTATGTCGAAACTTTAAAGTGCCATATGTACTGTAAAACGTTGTTCGATACACGTGCGAATAGGTAATTCGCAACTCGTGTCGATTTAAAACACTCCCTTCGGTCGTGTTTTAATTTATCGCCACTCGTTTCGAATTTCCTCTTTTTCGCACTTGTATCGAAAATAACTATTTCCAAAGAAACTGCGAACTTCGATCACAACTCTGATTCGGATGAATAATGGAAGATTTGAACTAGCTCAGAGCAAACATTCCGGATTCTCATTGGGTATGTAATCGAAACTACATTTGTCTCCTGATGGCTATTCAAACGTTAGTAAAAGTTTCACCTATATAAGAGAATTCCCTCGGAATTAATTCAAATGTATAGTACAGGTAGAGTTAATTACAGCTGTGTAAGATTGGAATTATTCAGATTCTTTGTTTTAATCAGTAGGTTTAATTGCGATTGGGCTTTTCGTTTGTAACTTCATTACTCATGTAACTTCATATACTCTACACAATTATTTGTATTTAATTATTTGTATTTATAAAATATGAACTAGTTAAGTATTTATAAAAAACACATTTATTTCATAAAAAAACTTGTACAGTACATATGGAGCTACTTTTCCGCACTAGTGCGTAAAATAGCACTTTTAGTGCGTATGTCGAAACTTTAAAGTGCCATATGTACTGTAAAATGTTATTCGATACACGTGCGAATAGGTAATTCGCAACTCGTGTCGATTTAAAACAAACCTTCGGTCGTGTTTTAATTTATCGCCACTCGTTTCGAATTTCCTCTTTTTCGCACTTGTATCGAAAATAACTATTACAGTACATATGGGGCTACTTTTCCGCACTAGTGCGTAAAATAGCACTTTTCGTGCGTATGTCGAAACTTTAAAGTGCCATATGTACTGTAAAACGTTGTTCGATACACGTGCGAATAGGTAATTCGCATTTTCGCACTTGTATCGAAAATAACTATTTTTAATTTGTGACATTAAACAATTAAGGTTAAATGATAATAAGTAAAGCAAACCATTATTACTTCAATAGCTGGTGCCCGTGGATATTCCTTCTTTCGTTTTTGCGTGATTGAGTCACCAACAAAACAAACAACCTAATAATATTCATCTTTAACATCATTTTCCTCTCGTTTACCAGCATATTGGCACGAGGTTTTTTTTCTTTGTGGTCATATTTATTTATAAATTACTATAATCCTTAGATACCTAAAGGTACAGGGTTAAATTTACACTAAATACTTACCATACCACTAAGGTGATAAATAAAATCTTGTTACAAAATGGTACTAAGTATAGATCTACCCTATCCAAATAACGTAGGTACATTTTTCATTTAGCAACTTAACATGGATATTTCTAGATATTCTTGTGTCCGAAGTCCGGGATGATTAATAGTCTCAGAGCCATGATATCAAAAGGTAATAATGTACATACTCTGAGGGTTGAATATAATATTAGGCCATACCTACCGAACAATTTTACTAAGCATGTTCGAGGTTGGCCCCATTGTAAAAGTTGTTCAGTATGACGTACATATCCAACCCTCAGAGTGTGATCAAACTATAACAAAATCACTCTGTATATGAAAATAATGTTGTAGAGATATTCTGTACAATGCGTAAGTTAAACGTACTAGTGCTCGACATGCTAATGCCCAATAGATGACACCCTGCTGTCACCTCTATTGACAATGACTTAAGTTTCAAGATGACATGTGCTGGGACTGCGCCGAGCAGTACGTTTACCTTATTCGTCGGGGACGATTTTGGCAGATTTTGACTAAGCAAAACTAGGAATGCCAGCATCACTTTGAAGTTTGACTGAAATTATAATTTTACGTAGGTTCCTAAATATTTAATTGCATTTTGGTCTATGTTATGTACCTATTTTGTGGTAAGAGATTCGTTACGACATAATTTGCATTTTGTATTACTATAATCGAGTCGCTTAAGTTCAAACTCGGATAAATCCATTCGACCCTCTTAGGAAATATCTATTACCTTATCTTAATACCAAAATCGCAAAATCAGACAGTTGGATTTAGCGACTCAATCTAAAAATACAACCAACGCTATACCGCAATCTAAATAGTAGAATATAATAAAACGATATATAATACTATAATATAAACGCTATACATCGCCATATTACAATCTAAACTCATTGTTAACTTTGACATTTAGAATGTTTTATTGCTTCTCTTAAATCCTAATTTAATAAATTAACTGCTGAAAGTTTACTTATTCAAATTTAACTGCCTAGAAGTCAACTATTATATTGTTATTAATACAGCGAATATTTTTGAAGTAAAAACTTCTTTAGCGGCGCTGTGCACTTTTGAGGTGGGGAAAAAATGTTAAACTCGAGACAGCGTAAGACGATCACGTGACCGTAAGATTTAGATGGCCACTCATTTAGATGGCATTAAAATCAATAAAGAAAAACTCAATGACATTACATGAAAAACTGTTACATGTAATGTCATTGAGTTTTTCTTTATTGATTTTAATGCCATCTAGTGAGTTTCGCTCTAACTGGTATTAATATAACTCGAGTACTAACAGTGATGTGCTTAGGGGTTTCAAGTAATTAACGCTAACGCCAGATGGCGTTAACCTCAATTATACATAGTGCATTTTGCACAAATCATTGAGTTTTCACTTCTGCCGACACTCCCTGAGTGCAACCCGTTGTTTTTTTTAATAAAAAAATAGGTTGATATGAAATTTTGTTCAGCGTCTCTTAGGCTATTTTATTGTAGAGGAATCATGCACACATCTCACGTATAGATTCAGAACAACGTATTGAATTTTGGTCACGTAAAATCTTTGTATTTTCGTGTTTTGGGTTCCGTGAGATTATGTTTATTTTGTGAATTCTATTGAAAATTTTACATTAGATCCAAAACAAGCTTTATTATTAAAGACACCCCCGGCCTGACAACGTTACTGAATAAAATTATGTACAAATAATATAATTACCTATTTGATAAATAATCAGCAATTAATTAGAGAAATAATTAGATATCAAATTAACTATTCGATCAAAATGATGTTACATTTACTAATACGAGTAGGTACATTGAAATAATTAATAATTTGTAATATTTAAGTACACAGGTAAGCATCAATTTTGGGTCACTAGATAGATATACCTATTCCAAAATATTATAAATGAATTTAAATGAACTTTGTAGAACATTTACATAAATAAATATTATTATAGGATACACATATTATGTATTGACTAAGCCCCACGGTAAGTTCAATAAGGCTTGTGTTGTGGGTACTTAGACAACGATATATATATACTTAACAGAATATACATATAGTAGACTAGCTGCTGCCCGCGACTTCTTCGAAAAAATTTAAATGTATGAATGCAGTTTTTCTTGTTACTAAAATCGATGACATGGTTCCTAAGAAGAGATCGTCGTATGTCTTATAGTTTCAGATTTTCCCATACTGACCGATCTAAATGGGCCACCCTGTATAAATAAAATGCATTAAGTAGGTACATTTGTTTTTAAACGTTAATGTACCAATCTATTTATTTTTTAAACAAAAACGTTTAAAATTGCGTCTATGTATACTTACAGAACCAAAAAAATTAAAACAATGATCTATTTATTGTTATTACACGATGCTGTTCCCATGTGCTCCCCGTACAGCTGCTACGGTATGCCACGGACAATTTTTAATTAGGTACGTCAAGCAAAATATTTTGCGAATATGTACTCGTATTATATGGTGCGACGGAAGGATTCAGATGTTTAAATTAAATTGAAACATCTAATTGAACTTGAATACGGATTTTACATTCCAAATCGCATACTATTTTACATAATCACATTTGTTAGTAAAGTGTGCTATTATTAAACATTTCACATTCTCATGTAATAGATGAAATGCGCGCGAGATTAAATGCGAGTAATATCATATACCTACGTATGTATATCAATAGGTATTGATCAATTCGACACCGCGTCAAAACGTAATTGAATGTTTACCTCAAAACCAATAACTCATGTACGAATAAGGAACCCTAGTCGGCATTCTGTCCGCCGCTTCGCACTATCGTGTTTACTTATCCAGCTTAGCTCCAGAGTCGGTATTGGTGGCTTCAGAACGAATAATTTGACCGACAATGAGAAAGCATATTAGTGGGTAGATGATATGTTAGTGACATAATAATTTTTATTTGTTTCTAGCGACCCGCCCCGGCTTTGCACGGGTTCACAAATTATACATAAACCTTCCTCTTGAATTACTCTATCTATTAAAAAAACCGCATCAAAATCCGTTGCGTGGTTTTAAAGATCTAAGCATACATACAGACAGACAGACAGCGGGAAGCGACTTTGTTTTATACTATGTAGCGATGGTGACTTTCGGGATCCAGTGAGAGAACACTAGCAAGGAAGGCCAGAAACGGCACGGAGGGGTTTGGTTCAAATTAGCTCATAAGAGATCGAAAGGGTATGTACGGTTACGTCACTAGCTCATCAGTCGCAACATATTCTTGTACAAAATGTGAGCGCGCTTGCCAGTCTGTTTTCTATCGATCTGTGGAAGTGTTTTTAATTTAGTCTAATTTCTACGGAAATTTTCGTAGTAAATATATTAAATCTCGCCGCATTAAACTTTGAAAATTAATTAATACACAATATATGTAATTTAATATAACATGATTAGCAGCGTGAAACTTAACCCCGATTAATTATAGGAAGTCGTATATATTAAAGCTTAATACACCATAGATATTACAGGTAAGTAACCGAATATTATAGGAAGTATTGTATTTATATTTCCTCATTGATCTATCCTGAAATGTTTAGTATTAATCCTGTAATAATAGGTATACCTCAGGGAAACATGAATTATTAGCAGACGCAACTTTTTTGCCACACTTCCACGGCTTAAACTGTTAACAACATACTTAACTATGAAATAGATTTAGAACCTTGTTTGTGTAAAAATCGATATCAAATAGAACCTAAGAGAATCTTGAATAAATTTCTTCAGATGCTCCTTTCCTTTGGTAGCTCAGTGTGGAAAGAAGCGGTGAAACCGATGTCTTTTGAATTGGAAATCAACTGAAATATAGCTGGTCAATGGGAGTGTAAAAAAGGTTGCGCTCTTTGGTTCATTTGGTCTGAAGTATCGAGAACTAACGACATCGAAAAGCGTCAGTTTCTAATTAACGATAATAACGATGTTTATATAAAGTTAGTGATAGGATAGTATTTACGGTACACGAAAAAAGGTAAACCTGTGTAGGTACTGGTAAATAATCGAAAAAAAGTTATGTTTACCTTATTTAAGTAGGTAAATGAACACTGTATACCTAATGGATGTCATATATTGGTTCGAAAGACAAAGTGATCAAGGCTCCGGAGCCCAGGGCTAGGATCAACGTCTTTTGCATTCACAGAAAACAAATGAAAATATTTACATAAAAATAACTTGAGTTGGTTTCTAGTAATATTTAAGTAGGTAAATAATAATAAAAAACTTACAGTCTCTGATATAATGATAACATTTTGTTGAAACATTTGTTATACGTTTCACTTTCCAAATTAGTATTAATAGGATTTGTTTAAGGGTTAAATTATAAAAATTCTGCATTTTTCTTATAATTGACATCACAAAAACTCTTGTAACACAATCACAATACACTCCTTTTTTGGGGCAGTCGTGTAATAAATACTAAAACTAAAATTAATGCAATGGAAACTTAAATCTAAGTTAAACGTGCTTTTATTGATGTAAGAATTCTCAAGACTTCACGATCATTTGTTGCCAATGGGAATCAAATACCTATAATGTTAGTCATACTTCATATTGGCGTTGACCTTTAAATCAGTCTTAGAAACAGAAACTCCTCTGCTATTAAATTCTTTTACGCTCATGTCAACTTGCCAAACTGATAAATGGCTCAAAATATCAATACTGACATCGCAGCAGTACATTAATTAGAAACAGTAATACCCACAAATAGAGTCTGTTCGGAAAGAGAAGAGTCGTGGAATGTAAGGATTTCCTATACCACAAGCTTCCTAGTTGTTATGACAAAGGTCAGGATCAGGTTTATTTAGATTATACAACTTTTATTACAGCTACTGGGTAATTATTATAAATTGCTAATAATATTAATATAAGAAGCCAATTTAAATGTATACATTACGATATCATTTTGTTATCATTCGCCCATGCGTCTCGTCAATACATGTAAGAATGAGTATGAGGGAAATGGACGCGCAAATGATAAAACGGCATCTCTTTGATATCGGACATAGGTATGTTCACAATTATTTAAAGGTATCATGTACGAGTAGTGCGGTATTATACAATTTGTTTGTCGTAAACTTTTGTACACGCTTGACGTTCACGTAAGTCTCGTGAGTGCATAGTACTCATACTGTGCCTTAACCGTGTAACATGCTAGTCGTCGCGCGCGAGAATTGTACATAATTGGATCACGACGAGCGAGTTGATTGCTCAAACGGAGCCAACATTCGACTCGGTTCCGACGTCGGATTGACTCGATTTTACAACCATTATGGCTCAAAGAAATTCGGCTTTCATTTAGACCTTCTTTTCAGGTCGCAGATTTAATTTTAAATTTCAGCAAATGAAATTTAAATTTAACCAATAAATAATTAAAGATGTGAAAGGCTAAATTTTTCATTAATTCATTACTTTTGTGAGTTTAAAATAAGGTCTTTTACATAACTAATAAAGTACCTACGTCCACCATAAACCCTATAAGAACGATTAAGTGACTTTAAACATTGAATACAATTATAATATGCTATATTTATAGGTATGAAGGTAAAATTATCGATTAGCGTAACACGTAACGTAACATCACACGTAATTATATTAAGAGTAAGAGTACAGAAAAAGAGTAAATACAACAAAACTATGCTGCTGGGTCAAGCTACAAACCCGCATTATGCTCTTTAAAATCTCGATATTTCTAAAAAAATATATTTCAATATCAATAAATCAACACGGTGATTTTGTTATGTCTGACTATACTCTCGAGGGGTGAATATGTAGGTATACCTACTGAACAATTTTTTTACTATGGAATCAACCCTAAAATGCAAAAAAAACTACTGCCTCATACATTTCAGCGAATCATAACTATGTCTATGTTTTCTATGAAACAGCAGAATTTTTCTTCGCAATTTCGGGGTTGGCTCTATAGTAAAAATTGTTCACTGTGAATAACAACATATTCACGACACAGAGTATGGTCAGATGCAGAAATCGGGAAATGAGTCAAATTTAGAATCCAAGATTTGAACTAACTAGGTACCAAACTAACATTCATACTAACAGGGCAAGTTAAATAAAAGCTTGTAAAAAGAGTTTTTTTTTATATTAAAATTAAACTTTCTTGTAGAAAACTTCAAAAATGAGAAATAATATTTTCTCGTAAGCATTTTAATGCTACAAAAACATCTTAGTACCCATACAATCATGTTAAATTATATATCCAATCCAAATATCGAACATCGAGTCGATGAATGTAACGAAACCTTAAAAGCAAAGTAAATAAAATATCAAAGAAATCGAGTTAAGAAATCGCTGGATTGGAATCGCTCATGGCGCCATTTAAGTAATTTGTTTACTCACATCTGGCCGATTTCAAAGCGATTTCGAATAATGTGTTGATACACAGAATAAATAATAGTACTAAATAGGTACAGAAGACTCACTCTCTAACAAAACGCGTCTTTTACGATCAGCACAGATATGGCCGCTAGGTGGCGACAGCGCCACGCGCGGCTTATGAAATGAAATCTTTTATTTCAGGCAACTAGTGGCCCATACATAAATACCTTAAAAACTAGCATACATATTATAAAAATATAACTAAACACTAAAAAACACATGTCACCGGAACCGGCCGCGGAACCGCCGAAACTTATGGCTAGCCACCAAAATTGGTGTGGAACGGATGTACTTTTATCTACCTGTAGCAAAGCGACGAAATCGTGGAGTGAGCCTCGCCTGGTTGATAGGTATTTACTGCGTATTTATTTGGAGACGACTGCACTAAAATTAAGATGAAAAAAAATCTAAAATCAATAATTAAAGGTTTAAAAGTTCTAATAGTATTTTGTTACCAATTTAGGCTCTACTCAATCGTATTCATTGTAATTTAAATTATTTACACACTCACTGAATCTTCGTCGTTTAGAACGGTGAACTACCGGCGAACGAAGGTCCATTTTGAGAGTACCTACGGGTTTTTTCATCGCAGACATTTTTGAAATAAACAATTTAATATTTCCTCAAGAAATCAGGAAGCGTTTGGAATGAGGAACCGAGGATTTAGTCTTCATGGAATCCAGCGATCAACATTAAACATTGACTTACTTGACTTATTGTCCTATGTCCCCTAGATGGGGTAGAGGGCGTCCACAGTGCGCCGCCATCTGGATCGGTCTTGAGCTTCGTGCTTGACTTCGCTCCAAGTCTTCCCAATAGCCTCTGCCTCTGCAATAATAGTCCGGCGCCAGGTCTGCCTTGGACGGCAACGTTTCCTCTTTCCTTGGGGATTCCAGTCTAGGGCTTGCCTCGGTATGTGGTCAGGATCCCTTCGGAGTGTGTGCCCAATCCAACTCCATTTCCGGCGCTTGATCTGCTGGTTGATCGGAGTCTCATTGCAGCATCTCCACAGGTTGGCATTAGAGATTTTCTCGGGCCAGTATATACCGAGAATGCGGCGGAGGCAGCGGTTAATGCAGACTTGTAGCTGTCGCGAGATGTCTTTTGTGACCTTCCACGTCTCGCACCCATACAGCAAAACGGTTTTTACGTTTGACCGGAATATTCTGAGCTTAACTCTCCGTGTCAGTTTACTTGATTGCCATACGGGGCGGAGCTGTGCGAAGGTTGCTCTTGCTTTGGCTATTCTCGAAGCGATGTCCTCTTCGGTCCCTCCAGTTTCCGACACGACGCTCCCGAGGTAAGTAAATTTGTGGACTTGCTCCACAGCCTCTGTGCCAATAAGGAGCGGCACAGTACTTGCCGCCCTGCACCTCATCTCTTGGGTCTTCCGGGTGTTGACTTTGAGTCCCATCTTCATTGCCTCACTTCGAAGGTCGTCCAGCTTCGCTTGCATATCAGCGCGTGTGTGGCTCAGCAGGCATAGGTCATCGGCATAGTCCAGATCTTCTAAGATGTTGGAGAGTCCCCACTCTATGCCTCGGCGCTTATTATCAATCGCATGATGCATGATGCCATCGAGAACAACAAGAAAGAGGAGAGGAGAAAGAAGACACCCTTGTCGCACCCCCGCATTCACTGGAATATCCTCCGAGACAAGGCCATTGTGCGTCACTCTACAAGAGTAGGTCTTGTAGATAGCCTTTATGAGGTTGGTGATTTTCTCGGGGGCACCAATTTCATGCAGCCGGTTCCAGATACAGGCCCACCTTAGCGTATCAAAGGCTTTTTCGAAGTCTACAAATGTTAGGTACATTTCCCTCTGAAATTCAGTAGCCTGTTCTAAAATGATACGTAGCGTGTTGACCTGATCCGTGCATGATCTGTGCGATCGGAATCCAGCTTGCTCTTTGCGTATGAGAGGTTCTACGGCCTTCGACAGCCTATCCAGAATGATCTTGCAGAGCACCTTAGATGGGGTCGAAAGCAAAGTGATGCCTCTCCAGTTGCCACAATCGCTGAGGTCTCCCTTTTTTGGCACGGTAATGAGAAGTCCCTTGTTCCAGTCGTCCGGTAACTCTTCAGCAAGCCAAATGCTATTCAAGAGTGGTGTTAGGGCATTCACGGCGGTCGGCAAGTCAGATTTTAGCATCTCCGCTGTGATGAGGTCGACTCCTGGGGCTTTTCCGTTTTTGAGCGATTTGATGGCCTTCGCTACTTCTTGTTCAGTAGGTGGAGACACGTCGATATCTAGTCTCAGCAAGGGCGTGCTGTGTGCGGGTGTGCTGTCAGTGATGGGGTCATTGGGGACGCGGAAGATATCCTCAAAGTGTTCACGCCAGCGTTCTAGCTGTCCCTCGGATGTCACAATCAGTTTGCCTTCTTTGTCTTTCAGGGGTTTCTTCTTGCGCTTCTGGTTTCCGGCCAAGACTCTTGCTGCATTGTACATCTCCCTGAGATTACCGGAGTCTGCAGCACGTTGGGCGGTATCGGCAACACCATCTGTCCAAACTCGCCTATCATACCGGGTACTACGGTAGATGCGCCTGCGGATCATGCGGTATTGCAGCCTCAGGTCTTCTAATAATGTCGCGTCGCTGGTCGCCAGGATTTTAAGGTGAAGTTCCCTTCTTTCTTCGATGAGGTCCCAAGTCTTCTGTGACATCCAATCTTCTCGTTTGTGTGTTTTAAGTCCAAGAACGACGGAGCTGGTTTCTGTGTAGACCATTTTAATGCGATTCCACTCCGTGTTGACTAAGGTAGAGTCCGCATCGAGCACCGAGAAACGATTTTGTAGCTCCACTTTGAAAGCGTCTGCTGTTTCCAGGTTCCGCAGTTTTGTGACGTCAAATTGTTTGCCTAATTGTGTGACATTGTCGGTGCGTCGAGCAACGGCTACTTTGAGCCGTATTTCGGCCACCACCAAGTGATGATCGCTGTCAATATCCGCCCCCCGGCGGTTACGAACATCGAGCAGCGATGAGCGCCATTTTGCGCTTATGGCAAGGTGGTCAATTTGATTCTTGGTGAATCCATCGGGTGAGTTCCATGTGTATTTGTGGTGTTCTCCATGAATAAAAAGCGTCCCTCCGATGGTAAGATCGTTGTCTAGGCAGAACTCCAAGAATCTTTCCCCATTCTCGTTGCGAACTCCCAGCCCGTGCCTGCCCATGTGTCTTTGATAACCCTCGTTGTTCGCTCCGACTTTGGCGTTCAGGTCTCCCATAACGATAACTATGTCTTGCTTTCGGGTGTTCTTCAAAGTTGAGTTGAGAGCACTATAGAAATCGTCTTTCTTGTCCTTAAACATTAAACATTAACAAATTATATTATAGCCAGGGATTAGTTTATATTCATTAATTTAAGATTAAAGGTACCTACTTACTTTTCATTTAGCTTATTAGAGTTTAGATATTTAATTCCGTAAGTATTATTGTTCCGTGATAAAAGAAGTATGTACAACCACATGAGACTATACCTACATTCATGGAACATAAAATGTAAAAAATATATAAATATACATATATGTTTACTTAATGGTTCCAGCAACCAACAATCCTATATTGATCATCCCAGAGATCCAATCCCATTCTGTGTCAGGTTTATATATGTGAAATTTCACGCAGATCGGCGCAGCGGTTCATGCGTAAAATAAACAATGTAAGCTATATATTGTACACGGAAATAAGGTGTGCCTACAATGTAAGATGTCTGTACACGTTTTAGGTCTTTTATATTACTCCTGTCAAACGCAGTTAACATAGATATTTCTTAGATATTTTATTACGGAAAAATATCATGTTTTATGAAGGCATTGCTTAACTAAACACCGTTCAACAACCTACATAACTGCAAATGGCGCTATGCAGCGGTATGTATGACCAAAGCGCAACCATGTTATTAGACTTAGTGTTTTAATTATTAAATGTACCTAGTGTTTTAATTTTTAAACGTTTAAAGTTGATAACTGTGCATCTTCCAATTTTTTCCCTTTCTGTTGACGGCAAGAAAAATCATTTGAGCGTGTTTAAGAAAAAGTACCTACTTTTAAGAAGTTATCGTCCGGGGAAACCATTTGTAATTATCTCGCCATTAAAAATTGGCCTTATTCTGAAATATCCACATGGCAAAAAAACTGTTGCTTTGCTTATCAATTTGTTGGTGGTTGTTGTCGGTAAATATCCAATGTTATTAAAAGATACAATAAAATTATATTGAACAGGTAAATTAAACTGTTCAGCCAACTAATCGCTAAGTCGGACGACTTATCGTCCCTTCCATACTTTCATCGGCCTTACTGTTGACACGGCGGCTTTACGGACAGAGCTTAGGCAAGTTTCAGGAAGCTTTCATCCGAGTTTTATGTTTATCAAGTACACAGATATTATGGAACAGTAATCCTCTGCCAGCGTACAGCGGCACATACCTTATTATCACGTCCTTTTGTTTCATCTGCCTTTGATCATTGAAATTTTTATAATTTCCATGTTTTCAATTTCCTTATTATTTTCTGATGTAGTATTAATTAATCTCCTGAGATCCAGAAGCAATTGGTTTTTTTTTTGTATTTGGAACACTCTATTGTTCAATAAATATCAAAATATAAAGTGGAATATAATGTATGCAGGGCCTCACGAGACTAAAATGATTAAAGATACGTTTATGGAAACTTTTCTTTTACAACTTCATTTAGACAACATTGACCCCATAAATAATCTAATAGTTATCAGTACGGATATGATGGTCGTTCTTGTCTACGTGACAGCGTGATAAAACGGTGTCCGTCACTTTCTTTCCCACGGTGTTAAACAGTGACAGTTATTTTATCACGTGGATAAAGATGGATAAAGCTATCCATAATAGGCTGGCAGTACGGATATGATGGTCGTTCTTGTCTACGTGACAGCGTGATAAAACGGTGTCCGTCACTTTCTTTCCCACGGTGTTAAACAGTGACAGTTATTTTATCACGTGGATAAAGATGGATAAAGCTATCCATAATAGGCTGGCAGGACTTTAATCAGACAATAAGGCTAATGTACACAAAATACTAGTAACTCGTATTAGGGACGACCTCCTAGCTAAAATAAGGCAATGCCCGAATAGGTTTGCTTTGAACTGAACTTAATGTGATTACTTTGCTGGCAGAACTGAACATTTCTAGTATTACTGCTTTGTACGTTTTACCTTCATTCATAGGAATGTGTTATCATTAATATTATGTACTATTTTTATTATCACTATTACTACGTGTAGGTATACTATAAAAGTCGTATAATCGGTATTTAAATGTCTACATGACCCAAAGTTATAACATGAAGTCGTACAAAATAGTCGTAACGTTGTAAGTGTAATGACATAATTTTTAAGAAAAAAAAACCGACTTCTATGCTGCCCGGTGAAAGATTATTGTAGATGGTGCGCTATGTAGAAAAGGAGGTAAAACCACCCACTTTTCTAGTAGCATTTCGTTTCTGTAAGGCTCGCAGTTCTAACCTAACCTAACCCACTTTTGTTCGGTTCTGTGAGGATAGCAGTTCTAACCAAACCTAACCCACTTAACAGCGCATATGCGGTGCGGAGTACGGGGGTTTGAGCGGGAGGGGTTTGGCCTCATCATACTTTATACCTACATTTTATGGTAGGTAATCATAGTGGTTTATTTAGTTTAGGTATCATAGTGGTTTTCCGGGTCAAGGTCCGGTCTGTGTCCGCTCCGGGTCTAGTCCAGGTCCGAGTCCGAGTCCGAGTCCAAACCCGGGTCCGGGTCCGAACCGGATCCGGATACGAGTCCGGATCTGGATCCGAGTCCGAGTCCCAGTCCAAGTCAAAGTCGAAATTCGAAATCACCAAACGTGTACTATGCGTCGTTGAAGAGTTCTGTTCTGATCATCATCAGCAGTTCCAGTTCATCAATTGCGACAGTTTTTAATGTTAATGCTTTATTTTATGATGAAAATACAGAAAATTCTATACATGTGCCTTTAAGATTTGAGGAGTTCCCTCGATTCCTCATGGATCCCATGTTCAGAACTTGAGCTTGACATAAATATGGCTTAAAAACCTAACTTGCTTAACAAACATAACGAAGAGGAAAAATCGCCAAACGCGAGTTATGCGTCGTTAAAGAGTTTCGTTCTGGTCATCATCAGCAGTTACACTTCCTCAAATGTTACTTTTTTGAATGTATATGCTTGATTTGTTGATAAAAACACAACAATCACTATATGTATGCCTTTAAAATTTGAGGAGTTCCCTCGATTCCTTATGGATTCCATCATCAGAACTCGAGCTTGACAGAAATGTGGCTTAAAAACTAAGCTTGCTTAACCAACATAACGAAGAGGACAAATCGCCAAACGTGAACTATGGGTCGTTGAAGAGTTCTGTTCTGATCATCATCAGCAGTTCCACTTCATCAAATGCGACAGTTTTTAATAATAATGCTTGATTTTCTGATGAAAATACAAAAATCTCTATATGCATGCCTTTAAGATTTGAGGAGTTCCCTCGATTCCTCATGGATTCCATCATCAGAACTCGAGCTTGACAATAATGTGGCTTAAAAACTTAACTTGCTTAACAAACATAACGAAGAGGACAAATCGTCAAACGTGTACTATGCGTCGTTGAAGAGTTCCGTTCTGATCATCATCAGCAGTTCCACTTCATCAAATGCCACGTTTTTGAATGTATATGCTTGATTTGTTGATAAAAACACAAAAATCACTATATGTATGCCTTTAAGATTTGAGGAGTTACCTCGATTCCTCATGGATCCCATCATCAGAATTGGGTTTTGACAAAAACGGGACTAATCTGTATGCATATACATACAATCAAAAAAAGAATTTTCAAAATCGGTCCAGTAATGACGGAGATATGGAGTAACAAACATAAAAAAAAAAAAAACATACAACCGAATTGATAACCTCCTTCTTTGAGATTTGGAAGTCGGTTAAAAAAAGCGGTTAATGATTTGGTAAATAGGCATATAATGCATCAACACAAATTGATAAGATATTACTTTTATAACGCTAAGAGTCGTATAGTTAGTTATTTGATTATATATATGCGACTTAATTGTTTGTTTTGTGAGGATATAGCCAACTATATCCTCACAAAACAAACAATTAAGTCGCATACCCAAGTACCTGTTACATTTGCTATGTTGTTGAATATGACTTTTGTGCAAACATGTATATTTAAAAAGTAATTAATCTAACCCAGCCTATAAGTATTTACCCAGTATTTACGTAAGGAATTTACACTAAAAACTTGTAAAAATCAATGATTATTAGGTACGTAAAGCTAAGGCGAACATTAAACACGTTGTAAAATGAATATGTACTATTATCGTTTTCCCCCTCGGCTTTTCACATATTTTTAAAGAAAACTTAAAAGAATATTTGACTTAGTAAACAACTAAAACCGTAATGGGGTCTCTATAGTTTCCGTTCTCCGCAGCAGTAATTACTGCGGGAATGTCTTCTATGCAGCAAAGACAGGTATAGTTTGATACCTAAAAAGGTAGGGCTTTTGTAAAACTTGCACTGCAATATTCACATTGTTGTCGTCTCGCTTAAAACATACTATTATTTGGTTAAATTTGGTCGAGGCGTTAAAACTCAGTAGAAAATATTAGTTTTTGTATACTGAAGTAGATAGGTATTATACACGTAATAGTAACTTAATTCTACACTCCGTCTAAGCTAACTCTGCAACGACTTTACAGCACAGTGTCACTTCAAACTTCATATGTTCATGCAAATATAACGTTAATTTTGTATTAAGCAGAAACGGCCGCCGTCTGGTAGCCGTTTAAGAAGTGTAGGACTCTTACGGTAGATGTCGCTATGAGCCTTCCTAGGGCTCATAGGTATATGGTGGAAAATATCTGGGAGACCGAGCTTTGCTCGGAAAACGTATACAAACTCAAAAATAAGCGTTTTCCCAGGGATAAGACCTAGCTAGATCGATTTTTCTTCCCCGAAAACCCCCATATAGCAAATTTCATCGAAATCGTTAGAGCCGTTTCCGAGATCCCCGTAATATATATATAAATAAATAAATAAATAAACAAGAATTGCTCGTTTAAAGGTATAAGATATTCGCTACGGTCGCTAATTGGGTACGGTCACGGTCTTGGTAGCTCAGATGGCAGAGCACTGTACTAGTGATCCAGTGGTCGTGGGTTCAAGTCCCACGCAAGACAGTGAATTTTTCCACTTTTAATTTATTTCGAAGCTTAAATATAACGTTTATTACAAATAGGTCTGCGAAAATTTGCTAAGATGTAGCTTGAAATTAGTCTACGAACCTATTATATGAAATATTGCTCGTTTAAAACTACTAATTAAGGCTTCTGTGGAGCCCCCTAGTTCGCAAAGGATTCAGTAGAAAATATTAGTTGAAGTATCTGAAAGATTACATCTTTAAGTATACTTACCGCACGATTCAAATTTTCTTCTTAAAGTGACAGTCCATTTCCAACCGCAGCTGCACTACTGTTCATTTTACTATGGAAATTGACAGTGACAGCGACGCGTTCAGTACCAGTAGTGCAGCTGCGGTCAGAAATGGAATGTTACCCTTATTAAAACGACATAGGTAAAGTACCGCGAAGATACGACATTTTGCTTATATGGCTTTTTGTATTGTATAAAGGTATGGAGGCTATGGAGCCCTCCATTATGCGTGGTCCGACACGCACTTGGCCGGTTTTTGATATAACCTAATATACTTGTCGTCTGCTAAATATACGTGCGCAATTGTCATTAGCGAGCGCTACCAAAAAGATCCCAACAAATTGAAAACCGACGAAAGTAGACTTCGATACTTAGTTAGTACTTGTATTCAGTAAAAAGTTCTTAGGTCTCCATTTGTTTACAGGACTTTACATTATGTTTACATATCATTGTTTTGTATACGCTCCGACTCTAATGGTTTTTCCGTTCTCGTTTGTTGACGGGAACTTGTTAACGCGGCGTCTGATCCTGGGTTCTCGGATGGTTTTTGCTGCAATATCGCCGGAAGACTTTGGCCAAATCATTCGCCAGAATCTTTATAAATATTAGGATAGTGGTTGAAAAATGCAAAACTCGCTAGGTATATTGCATGTTTTAACGAGTTTTGCCCGTGTTACTGAAATTACTAAATAAAGTAGGTATAATTGAAAACCCGTCTGAAAACACTAGGCTGAAATATGGCCTTAATTAATATAGCTAGTACGCTAGTAGTACGCAGTGGTGCTCACAAGTAGCTTTTGGGCCATCTAGGCTTTTCAAGCTACATAACCCCTAGATCGAGCCTGCTCATAATTTAATAAATAAACTATAATGCCAATTTTTATTTTTATTAAGCAGAAACGTCTGCGAACGATGCCAGAGGCCGTGAGTTCAAGTCTCACCCAAGACAGTAATTTTTTCCACTTTTAAATTTATTCTAAGCTTAAAATATAATGTCCTCAGTTTACTTGTGTTAATTAATTTTGTTCTACAAGTTTCGATGACTTTTGAGGACTGACTCTCACTATCAGTAGGTACTATCATCTCTTTTGTCCTCCGAAAATTAAGTTTAGTAAGTTAAGTTAATGTCCGGCGCCGTGTAGTTTAAAAAGTCAGGAATAAAGAATAGATAAAAGGTGACCCTCTTTTATCTATTTAAGGTTGCGACACGTTTTATAAATAACAAATTCAGTCAACTGTTTAGTTAATTAAAGTGTGTTAACCTTCAGCGGCGCCTACTAAGTTTCCGCGTATAGGATTACGTATTACTAAAAAAAGGTTAAGAACTACCATTAAAATATGAGTGAAAATTAAGATACCTAGAATGTTGTTTGGCAAAAAAAATGTTCAAAGTAGTTTTAACCAAAGACTTTAGAAAAAAACTAGCTGTAGCAATAGAAAACGCGTTTTGACAAAGTCAAGAAAAAAAAACAATATATTGTATGAAAAATACTATTATTAGGGTAGGTTAGATACTTACTCCATTTAATAAAAGCCAACCAACCTACATTTCTGTCAGCAGTTGGATTTTGGTTATGTTAGGTGAGAACAGAACTGCACCTCACACAATAAATATTCTTTTTCTACTCCAGCACTTAAATGTGTCAATTAAATGACTGACAGTGATATCTAAAGCAATGTCATTTGAATGCTTTGTCTATAGGCTCATAAGATGACTGCTAGCAGTCATCTTATGAGCCTATTTATCTTATCTTATAACCCTTATTATATCACTGTTGCATAAACTACTATTTTCTACTCGTCGACTGCAATGCTTGAATTAAGACTTCGTATACCAAAGCGAAATCGCATACTTTTTTCACTATGGGACCCCAACTCAACTATAATATTCATTTCGATACAGTTTAGTGAACTATAATGAAATTGACCCATCGAAAGTGCGGAGCAAGAACCAGGGCCTCATGAGTTACGAGAAGGTGTCGTTGACCAACCGGCCGGGAGCGCGGGGCTCGGGGGCCGGGTCGCGTACGAGTATGAAGGTATCGCGTCTGTTCGCGCATCTTAGCTGTATACTTTTGGTTTTTTTACCTACATATATGATTCTTCTACTAGTTTTAAGTTTTTTTTTTTTTTGACTCGTAGAAAACGTATTGTATAATACAATAGTGATATAATCAAGCTTTTCAATCTCGTACCTTACTTAGGCAACTCAGCAAGCTTCATTGCCTAAACAGGGCACTCGACTGTAAAGCTCTCCATTATATCACGATTGTATAAAATACTAGTTGTGAAAAAAGTAGAACATAAACACGATTATTTAGCAGTTTCAACCCATCGATTTTCATTGCGTGGCCCCGACGAAAATTACATAAATTTAGTCGCGATGAGTAATCTGTTCTCAATCTTTGCTTTAGCAAATTAGCAAATAGGTAGATAACAATATTGTACACGGACATTGAATAGGCACTGATCATATATCACATAATAATCATTATTTCATGCATCACAATACTCATAATCAGTTTTCCTGCTACGAAAATCACGTGGATTAAAACGACTTGCAAGATTTTATTACATTGTCACAAGCGAAGTTAATATAAAGTGTTTGTAATTTTTGTCCATACAAGTTTACATCAATAAGTTTTTATTGATGTAAACTTGCCAGTCACGGTTTAATTTTCAATTTTAACGAGCCCTGTGAAAATATTCGTCTCATCCACTTTCTTTCCGCATTCTTTATTATATCCGACCGTATTTAATCAAAATTCATAATAAACGGTACTCCGTCCACGATTCAACCATTATGAAATTCTCCGCCGTCCTTTTGACAATATTAGTACGTGCGTAGTAGTAACAATAACGTCATAACTACTAGTTAATTGCTTTTTGCATGGTATACCAACGTATAGATTGGAAGTCTATATTAAAATAAACAATTTGATTTTAAATTAATTTTGTATTAAGCAGAAACGTCTACAAACAATAATAATAAATAATATTCTAAGTATTGTGGTATTGTTTGTAGACGTGTTTAAATGTTAGCTAAATCTATCTATCTATCTAATACCTTTAAACAAGCAATTCTTGTTTATATATATATATATATATATATATATATTTCGGTGATCTCGGAAACGGCTCTAACGATTTCAATGAAATTTGCTTTATGGGGGTTTTTGGGGGCGAAAAATCGATCTAGCTAGGTCTTATCTCTGGGAAAACGCGAATTTTCGAGTTTTTTTATGTTTTCCGAGCGAAGCTCGGTCACCCAGATATTAAACACTTATGTAAAGATGTTTTTTTTTCGAAGCATTGTAAATTTGATGAACATTGAATCATTTGTTTTTTCACTTACTTCTTTATTTCGTTTAATTTTATTTGAAAGTCCCAAAAAAACGTCCCCACCCCCAATTTATTGCCTGCTTTCGGACTTGAATAACGATTTTGGATCATTATTACATCAGTCTATCTAAAATGTACCTAATCATAAAAATAAATCTTACTTAGCTTTTTTGCAAAATTTACCACTATACACGGAACTTGTGACAGTTTGAGATAAGGTTTTATCTCTGATAAATCGGAGGCGCTCTAGGAATATATTTTACTAAAACGACGAACTTTGGTGCTAATGGTGTCCTGACGTGTTTCTTAGATTTTTCTTACTTACTTACGCGTTACTTTCTTATCTGATTTAACGAATAAATATAATTAGTTTCCTCCTAATATATTATAATTTTAAATCCTTTACTTTTACAGATCGTAACAAAACGTTTATTTAACGTAAATAGTACAAACTTAATACTTAAGTACCTTATAAAATAAAATAATGTCATTTATAAAGTCACCAGCATAATAATCAGAGTGTGGAAAAGAGTAAAACCCCCAAAATTTAACCAAGAGCGTCGTTTGTCGTTAAAAAACTTGAATCTTGAGCGTTGCGAGTGCAACTAATTTTTCTACAGAGTACCTAATAAAATTGTTTGCCACGCCAACACGAAGAACAAATTCTATTCCGTTTATAAGACTAAGGATTTGTATAAAGGATAAATCCAAGGATAAATCACATTAATCAGTAAGTTGACAACTTCGACCTTTTGGTAGTGAAATTTTAGATGGAATACGTCTCCATGACAACAGGAACAAATTCATTATTCGGATCATTTGTTGTGCAAATATTTTCATTGTGGCAGTACAACGAAAATTATAAACGCATAAGGGGTTGTGCACAAATCACGCGAGGTGTTTTAGGCTACTTTTGAACCCCCCCCCCCCCTTCCTTGGTGTTATTTGGTGAGGTTTTTGGTTACCCCCACGTGTATTATTTTGTTTTTTTTTTTCATTCGACCTAATTTTAAAGGCCTGCGCAAACCGGCGGAGCGCAGCGCAGATCACCCACGAGGATTTACGCCGCGCAGCGCACACCGGCGAGGTAAAATTCCCCGCGATACCGCGTGCGCCCGCCAGCCCCGGCGCTGGCGGCCGGCGCACCAGGGAGCACTTCGGCGCAGGCCGGGGGATGCCGCCGCGTGTACTCTATCACAAGGGTTTAGTGACTAGAAGAAGAAGAAGAAAGAAGAAATACATTTATTTAGCATCAGGTACAAGTAACACACAATACAAGTAACACAAACAACTTAGATGCTAAACAGGATCCCCACTCAGCATAATGCCACGGCAAGCCATGACGCTGATTTTCAGTGGGTACCTGACTTAAAACTAATCTACATCTAAACTAAGACTAAACGAGTGGCAACACACAATTCAGACACAGATTACAAAATACATAAAAAAGAGGAACCAAGAATAAACTTAAATTAAACAGTAGTTCAGCATTTTAGCATGTTTAACGTTGCGGACCGTTGTTGGCTTGCATACTGGAGTTACTGGGTATAGGTAAGCAAGTAGGCAAACAGGAAGGAGACAATTATGTAGTTTGTACGTTCAACAAGTATGCTCGATATTTAGATTTAAAAGTGTTAAGCGATTTCAGTGCACGGATCGGCGGCGGAATTAAGTTCCAGCACTTCGTGGCAGCACACCTAAAACTACCACGAAACGCTGCTGTCTGGTGAGGAGGACAGACAAGCTGAAGAAACCTTGCAGACCTAACCTCGTTGGACCTGGAGTTACGTGACCATAAAAGCTTGTTGTAGAGGTAGGATGGCATCTGTTTGTTGACAACACCGAAGACCAAGATTGCTAAATGGAGTGTTTGGCGAGCAGACATTCTCAACACACGATTTTGATTTAAATATGGCGTCACGTGAGCCCGCGTGTGTACTACTAGTGTGTACGAGTTCTCCCCCGTCGCCCCGGCGCTACTCCGGCGCACTCGGGATGCCTCGACGCATGCCGGGGGATGCCGCGGCATGCCGACGCCTACCGCCGCGGTATCCTCTAGCATGCTCCTCGATGCCGCGGAGTAACATTCCTCCGTGATGCTCCGAGGTCGGTCTCAAAGCATTTAAAAGTATGCCTGAAGGTAATTGAAATAGGGAAGAAAATACATTGATAATTTTAAAGTTATCTGCGCTGCGCTCCGCCGGTTTGCGCAGGCCTTAAGAGCCAACAGGAGTGGTCATTTCTCCATACAAACGTACTCGACTGTAGTGATGGGTAGGACATCAATTTAAAATGAGTTTGTATGAGTACCTCATTTTCTAAAATGAGGTGTTACAATGTCTTACTTCAAATGAGGTAAGGTACTAGCATATTTTCAGCGTCGACTATTCCATTAATTCCAACGGCGATAAAAATATTTAATACATATTTATACATATTTATGTATTCATAACTTCCTTTATAAATAAATAAATAGTAACATTTAATTGGAGTGCAATTCTGGAGGTTAAGAATATAACTTTTAGGAAAAAGATAATTTTAGAATCAAGTAAAATGAATAGAGGAGTGAAGTAAGACATTTTTGCGGTACGAAGTACTGCGACAAATTAACAAAATGAGTGGTACAAATGAGGTGCCTCACGAGTGAGCGACTCGACACTATACTCGACCGTTTCCTCCGTGGGTTTTGAAGCTAGAGCAATGATTTTTTTTAACACAGATTAATATTGTCAATATCTGTGTCGGACCGTTTTGATTTTTTTGATATTTTTGTTTTTTAAGGCGCTAGAGCCCTTCAAAAATGGCCAAAATGGCCTAATTGACTATGCCGCAATGAGAGGCGTGGTATTCAAAACTGATATCAATTAGCCAAAAAAGCAAAACGGTCCGACACAGAGAATTTCATAACCATTTAGATTTCCAAATTTGGTTACGATTGGTTAAGTTTTGGAGGAGGAAACAGTCGAGTACGAAACCTCGATATTTGAGATTTTTACGGAGGATTTTTCGCCTTGTCCTTATCGCACTAGTTTTAGGAGCCGCTTCCGTTAGCGAGACGGGTATATTTACCTAAAATATTTAAATCTCAGCTCCTGTTGGCTCTTAAGTTACCTACTTACGCACTCCAAAATTCCCTAAAATAAAATAATAGCGAGCTATTTTCAAGTGCGGAGTGAGTGAGTGAGAATGTTTAACGAAACCGAGAAAAAGTATCTTCTCATGATGTGGTAGGTATTTTTTCGTAGTTTCGTTCACTGTAGAAAAATACACGTGAGGTCTCCTTATACCCCCCCTCCCCCAACGTGATCTGTCGTGATTTTTTCGTGACCCCCCCTCCCCTATCGAGCCCAACGAATCGCAATAGCCCGTGACCCGAATCCGGGACCCTTAGATTAGGTACGGTTCTAGTGCGTTAACCATTTTGCCAACTTTTACGCTGACGTCATCGTTCGAATTAACTCGAAGTCGAACTACAGACTAGGAACATAGGCAATTATATAGGCAAATAATTTACACTCAGGGTGACTCAGGACATTTATCATTCTTTTAAGTTAAGGTTTGTCTTAACCCTATTTTAGTCCAATCCTATTCAAATGTCACATCACACCCCTACTATTTTAATAGCCATCCCAAACAGAGTGTCAAACGGAACATTATACCAATATGGCACTTGGTCCAATTTACTCGCCCCTTCGGTACCCGAGGCACGTCCTACCCTGTCCTTTGAACGCATTTTGGCGGTAAAACGACAGGGGAATATCAAATAGTGGAAATAAGTAGGTGTTGTCCTAGATTTTTGTATCATTTTATTGACGTTAATGTCACAAGTCATAAATCACAATAATTATGTAGCAACGTCCTCGGATCCAGGAATCCTTATGTGACATCACTATTTCGGAAGATAAAGTTTGGAACAAATTAAAGAAGCTACGTGAAGATACTTCTATGGGCCCCGACGGAATCCCAGCAGTCTTGCTAAAGAAATGTAAAGCTATTTTGCCATCACTTACGCATATAATGAAGGAGTCATTTCACACATCAAACGTGCCGCAGAAGTGGAGAAACGCTTTAGTGACACCTATCTATAAAAAGGGAGACAAACTCAACCCCAACAACTACAGGCCAATCAGTCTAACTTGTCTAGCAGTTAAGCTAATGGAGGCTATTATAAACGACGAAATAAGGCTATTCCTAGATGGGAATCATATAATTGTCGACCAACAACACGGCTTTATGAAGAGAAGATCCACTGTCACTAACCTACTAGCATGTGTCAAGGTCTGGTCAAGCCATATGGATAATGCAGAACCAATCGACGTGATATACCTGGACTATGAAAAAGCTTTTGACAGAGTACCTCATCGTAGACTCCTGGCTAAACTTGAGCATTTTGGCATAAGAGGAAAGCTTCTACAATGGATAGAATCGTTTCTAAGAGACAGAAAATTTAGAGTGCGCATCGCTGACAGTGTCTCTGATGAATTTGATGTCTGGAGCGGCGTCCCACAGGGATCGGTCATCTCAACCACCATGTTCAGCATATTTGTTACCGACTTGCAAACCACCATTGAATCCAACTTCAGCTTTTTTGCAGATGACTCCAAGCTGTTTGTAAACCCTATGATAGACCATAGCAAACTACAGTCAGATCTGAACCGAATTAGGGACTGGTGCCTAAACTGGCTTATAAACCTCAACGAATCAAAATGCACAGTCCTCCATATGCACAAGAAAAACCCCAAGTTGCCCTACACTTTAAACAACGTACAATTAGCAGGAACCACGACCCAACAAGACCTAGGAGTCATTATGTCTGACGATCTCAAGTGGGAACCCCATATTTCACAAATGGTAAAAAAGGCTAATTCCATAATCTACATAATCAGAAAAGCTTTTCGTATTCTCACCACCGAAACAATGCTAAAGATATACAAGACCTACATAAGACCAATTCTGGAATATGGCTTTCAGATATGGAATCCATACTTCAAAAAAGATATTGACATGATCGAGCGAGTACAGCGTAGATTTACTAAAATTCCCGCACAGCTAAAGTCACTTTCGTACGAGGAAAGATTAGTCAAGCTGGGCCTGACAACACTGCAAATAATAATAATAACGTCTATTTCGATATAAATACTAGCCAAATTAATCGTATCATCGAAACCAGGGATGTTGCGAATATCCGCATCCGCATCCGCAACCGCGGAACTTCCGCATTATTTTCAACATCCGCATCTGCATCCGCATCCGCATAAAATCATTAGTCATTAATCGTAATTTAGTCATTAACCAAAAAATCCTATTAGAAATGAGCAGTCAAGCGGGAGTGGAACTTAATGTACGGAACCCTTGGAACGCGAGTCCGACTCGCACTTAGCCGGTTTTCTGAAATAAAAATTACTAAAATGTAATATTTGGCGTTGTTTATGTACCTACCTTGACATCCGCATCCGCATCCGCGTCCGCGGATGTCAAGAAATCGGCATCCGCAACATCCCTGATCGAAACGCACGGGGATGGAGTCTAATTAGACCAAATCATTAATAGTACCTGTATCATAACTACATACTACGATTTAGGATTTGAATCACTATAATGAAAAGAGGGAAATCATGATCTTTTAATTGTGAATATGAAATAAAACCTGCCACGGGATTACAAAGCTCTGATTTTTTTAATATACCTATAAATGAGCCTGAAAACAAATTCAGAGTAGTAGGTCCTTTTTTTAAACCGTTTACATCAATTGCAATAATATGGATTGTTAGTTACCTACGTGACGTAGGTAACTAACAAGTATGAAAGTACCAATAATATACTAAACAGAACCTTTGGACGTAGGCTACGTCCAAAGGTTCTGTTTAGTATATTATTGGTATTTTCATACTATTTTGTTCTTAGATTACTCTTCCTTGTTATATAAAGGGTGTAACAAAAGCGGGGATCCGTTTAAGGGCATAATTATTCGGTATCATGTACTGATTAGGGAAAGTAGAAGAAAAAAATATTTGACGAGAAAAAAAAAAATATGCGAAAATAATTTCACGTCAAAAAAAAATTCTTATACTTTTTCCTAATCAGAACACGATACGATACTGAATATGCCCTTAAACGGATCACCTCTATTTAGAGAAACATTTCCGAGCCGTTAAAAAACCAAAAATAGGTACCTATATCATCGGGATTCGAACATGAGCCTACATCAGATTCATTAATTAGCTAGCACGGTCACTACTAGCCTAATACGGTCGTCATAGTTTATGTGGTGTCTGGCAAATAGCCAGAGCTATGGCCAATACTCTGTCCGTATAATATTGTTAGAGCCCGTGAAGTGACAGATACAACACTATCATAATACGAGCAAGCTCACATACTTAGCAAGCCCATGTGACTCTGGACCTAAGTTCAAATTGATTAAGGTACATTGCATTGGCCTAGATTTTGAATTTGGTACATTATGTGTGTGAGAGAAAACGTGTTTGCTAAAATTAAGTACATGCATGTAACTACTGCCTTTGTTAATTACAAATAACAACCCTCTTTAGGACACTTGCCTACACGTCTGAGAAACAATTTAAAGGTAGACATAATAAAAGCAAAGTCACCGATCCGCACAGGTTCTGCGCAGCGTGGGAACTCTTTAGTATACACGAGTGCAGGGATGTTGCGAACATCCGCATCCGTATCCTCAACCGCGGAACTTCCGCATTATTTTCAACATCCGCATCTGCATCCGCATCCGCATAAAATCGATGCGGAAATTATGCGGATGCGGATGTCGAACAAGTCGGTACAGGAACGTCTTAGCGGCGGCGTAAGTGCTAGGTAATTTCGTCATTACCTATAACGAAATCGTCTAGATCCAGAAAAGTCGGCCAAGTTACCTATTATTAAATATAAGTATAACGCACCCTATATTCTTGCTCAAATACTAAACGTTTCGTTTTTTTAAATAAAAAAATACTAAAAATTTAATATTTGACGTTTTCCAAGTACTTACCTAATCATGACATCCGCGTCCGCATCCGCATCCGCGGATGTGAGCCTTTAAATATCCGCATCCGCTTCCGCGGATGTCAAAAAATCTGCATCCGCAACATCCCTGCACGAGTAAACGTCTGTGGTTAACACTGGAATTATATACCTACGTCGAGACCGTCGGGTATTTGTCTAAATAGGTCATATTGGGCGTACTGACTCATTGGATGATAATGTCTTAATAGCAGGAAGGTCACTATAGATCCCACTTCGACAGCATGCTAGTTAGTAATCGACAACTATAGGTAAGCTAAGCACTCAAATCAAAGAATAGACAGCAAAATTGTTGAAAATGATGCCCTTTATACATAATTTGTCAAGTGCCAAGTTAAAATAATAGCTAACGCTGTTAGCAATAACCTCATTTATCAAATGTCCATGTTTCTTAATATATTTAATTTCAACGCTAAAGTAAATTAAACTCTCTAATAGAGATATTTAAAGCATAAAACACCATGACCTTGGCTCGCGACTCTAAACATCGTCAGGTAGTTCGCATCAGCTCTTTTGGCAATTCAGAAAAACGTATGACGTTACGGACTGCGTAGAATTACACAGAGCATTGATTTTGTTTAATTATTAACATATTAACAGTCACCTGGTTGATTTTCATTCGAAAAACATTATATGTAAGTAATGGACAACTATACAAACAAACAAAATACGTAGGTACCTACTTACCTACCTACCTACCCACCTACACTAATTGAATTGAAGTTATGTTACTTGAGCAGTTTTTTAAAGAAAAACTATTTACAACTAATCAGCAAATAAAATATAAATTCCTTATAATTATGTTGTATTTCAAATACCGTAGCCGTATTCGATAGGTACACGATTGAACGAAATCGGTTCGATAGAAAATAATTGCAAAGATTGATCTTAAAATCACCATTAGGTAAACGGTTCTGTCTTTATTTTTTTAATTAAATACCTATGGGTCTGCAATAAAACCACAATTTCAAAACATTTATACCTAAACAACTGCTAACGAGTACCTACGTAATATTACACAAATAATCCAGATTTTTAGGGTTCCGTACCTCAAAAGGAAAAAACGGAACACTAATAGGATCACTCGTCTGTATGTCCGTCCGTCTGTCACAGCCTATTTTCTCCGAACTGCTGGACCAATTAAGTTGAAATTTGGCACACATATGTAAGTTTGTGACCCAAAGATGGACGTGTATATCGTGTTGCATATCAAATAAAAGAGCTCATTGTAAGGATCTCAAATATATTTTTTTTATAATTTTAGGATTAATAGTTTAGCAGTTATTCAAGAAAATAGGCAAAAAATGAGCATCCCCCCGCCCTTATCTCCGAAACTACTGGGTCTAAAAAATACACAAAATAGTTCTTTACCTATAGGTAGATGACAGGAAAACCTATTAGAAATGTGCAGTCAAGCGTGAGTCGGACTTAATGTACGGAACCCTTGGAACGCGAGTCCGACTCGCACTTGACCGGTTTTTAATTCAATATAATTATTACTTTGCCCGGGCGGACCCAGTCACATGCGACAGTGCTATTCTTGTGTCATCTTGGACGTTGAGTTTGAGTAGTTGTTTTCTTGAACAAGTTACCTACTTGATTAAGTTTACGTATTAAAAAATAAATAGGTACCTAAAGTCTATCAAGCCATTTCCGTCAGTAGAAAAAAGCGGCAAATTTTAAAAATGTAGGCGCGAAAGATATAATCGTCTCATAGAAAATTTGAATCTCGCGCCTTTTTCCACATCTTCCAAAAAACTCTACCTATATTTTGAAATAAGTTTGTTAAGAAATACAACGACAGAAAAATATCTAAAGCAACCATGCTAACTTTATACATACTTAATTCTCATGTCTTAACCATACTTTATATTCGTATTACCAGCTCAATAGAAATAGTCTATACCTACGCGCCCCCAGGAGCGTAAAAGTCGTTCACACGTTGAATAACGCGCGGTGGTTACGCCGCTTTATAGCGAACATAGACAAAACATACAGAGAATTCACTTGTTTAATAATAGGCTACAGTTTCCTATAATACGAGTAGAATTGCTTTACATCAATCACGAAATGAAATCTGTGAAAACATACGAGAGCACATTCTGAAACCTTGTGGGTTTTTTTTGCCTAGGTGTAGGTGTATATAACATTTAGTAACACAAACAGAGGAACAAGAAATCAAATATCTTTTAATCTAAGATAAAGTACCGCACCTGAAATACCACCATTACTGAAATACCTAGTCTTTTATCACAGAACAGGTCGTACCTATTTTTTCATGTGTTGGGATGAGACGAATTCTATCTCGCTCACACGCCATGGTTGCGTGCGAATCCGCATCAGTGTGATAATGAGAACCGCATAAAAAAGGTCGAGATCTAATATTTAAGCTCGCCAAGATTTGAAAGCGATTGGAATTGGACGTCTGTTCTGAAGGATGGGGAAGCTGTACCTATGTGTATTCTGTGCAAAGCTCCCCCGGTTGCTTGTTTAACACACTTTTATTGCCGTATGCTTAAACCACAGTTACCGTCGACGACGATGTTTAAACTACAGTTATAAAACTGTATGTACTTGTGGTTTTGCATGTAAGTAGGAGCTCAATTGTAGTGTTTAGCTTTCGGGTTTAACTTATACAAAAACAGGTGTAACAAAAATAGTGGGATCCGTTTAGGGCATATTCGATATCGTGTTTTGATGAGCAAAAAGTAGAAGAAAAATATTTTTGACGCGAAAAAAACTTTTTCACACCACCTATTCGAAAAAAGAGCTTTTTCTTCCCTGCTAGGAGGGATCAAAGTGGCACTTTTCCTCCCTGCTAGGAGGGATCAAAGTAACACTTTTCTGTTCTAGCACACTATTTTTAAATTTTTTTGCACATTATGTTTTTAGCTTAAATAATCTGTTTAAGCATCAGATTGTGTCAACACTAAGATTTTTTTATTTTCCTCATAGTTGATGTGAAAAGCAGTATGTGTCACACGGTATCAAAATTATTTCGTCTTGGGCGTTAAGAGCCCATCAACGTGCACACAAGCGCCACTGCTAAATAATCGTGATTATTTCAATTTAACGATAGATCTAATCTAATACCTTTAAACGAGCAATTCTTGTTTAATTATTTATTTATTTATTTATATATATATATATATATATATTTCGGGGATCTCGGAAACGGCTCTAACGATTTCGATGAAATTTGCTATACGGGGGTTTTCGGGGGCGAAAAATCGATCTAGCTAGGTCTTA
This sequence comes from Cydia amplana, assembly GCF_948474715.1. Lineage (NCBI taxonomy): Eukaryota > Metazoa > Arthropoda > Insecta > Lepidoptera > Tortricidae > Cydia > Cydia amplana. The sequence goes on along the minus strand of NC_086070.1, from coordinate 15,299,133 downwards.
TCTCTGGGAAAACGCGCATTTTCGAGTTTTTATATGTTTTCCGAGCGAAGCTCGGTCACCCAGATATTATTTAATAAAGAAAGGGGGCCGCTACGTACTATATCCTGTATTAAAGTGCCTTTTGAATACATGATAGAATAGAATAGAATAGAATAGAAATCATTTATTCAGACAACACATCAATACAAACAACACATTGCAAATACAAGGCAGAGATAAACAAATCAGTGGAAATAGAGATGTGAAGCCGAAATGGTCTCCACTCAGCAATGCAGCTGGCACGACTAGCGTGGCCAACGGCGCTGGTTTTCTGTGGAGCCAGCGGAGTGTGCGGGACAGCATGCAGTGCAGGACACGTGGACGACGGGAACAAATAATATTGAATACTATTATAAATAAATATATATCAAAATTATATTATATATAAATATACATAACCTGAGTAACTAAAGTACAATATAGGCACTAATCTGTATTTTTGGGTTCTATATCCATATATCTGAACCCATGTTCAGGCAGCAAAACTTTGTTGGTCCCTTAGGTACGCTTTTAGTTTAGATTTAAAGGAACCAATGGTACTGCTCTGTCTGATTGGTGGTGGAATATTATTCCAGCACTTCGAGGCAGCATAACGAAAGCTGCCACGGAATGCAGCGGTTCTGTGTCTTGGGCATAGTAGTCTGATACCACGTCTGATATGTTGATAGATGGTCAATTTCTTAAATAAGTACACCGGCTTTTTACTGTTACAGACACCAAAGAGGAGCGTGGCAAAATGTAGAATGCGTCGACTATTCATGTTCAAGAGTTTATTAGTACTCAGGTATGGGCTTATGTGTGGCCGAGGTGGTATCGGGAAGCAAAAACGTGCGCAGGCATTTTGCAGTCGTTGAATAACCCTTTTGGTGCGAGCTAGTAAACAGTTCCCATATACCGTATCCGCATAATTAAGTTTGGAAAGGATAAGAGTGTCACATAGTTTCAAGCGCATGTCCACACTGAGATGGTTTCGCACCCTGTAGATAACTGTTAATCTATAATAGCAATTTCTGACCGTTTCAATGACGTGGTTTTCGAAATGCAGGGAACTATCCATAAGAATTCCTAAGTTGCGGGCTTCTGCCACCATTTCCACATTTTGACCTCTAATGTTTACACTCGGATTTAAAGCATTGATTCGTTTCCCTTGTTTTTTGAGCCTAACACAAGAAACTTAGATTTTGTAGGATTGAGTACTAAGCTATTCATTTTTGACCAAATGGCAATACGGTGCAAGTCTTCGTTCAGTCTATCAACAGCCACTTGCGTATCTTCAGGCTTAAAAGAAACGTAAATCTGGATATCATCGGCGTATACATGAAATTTGCAATGTTGTATGTTCTTTCCAATATCTGCGCTGTAGAGGCTGTATAACACGGGGCCTAGAATAGAGCCTTGTGGAACTCCCCTATACACTGGCAGTAGTTCCGACGACACGCTAGAGCCGTCAGCACCTCGTACTTCAACAAATTGTGATCGATTAGTTAGATAGCTCGCAAACCATTTTATTGAACTATTGCTAAAACCATAATAAACTAATTTAGATAGAAGTATGGACGTGTTAATACTATCAAACGCTCGAGAAAAGTCTAAAAGTGCTAATACTGATCCCTTGCCTTCATCTTGTGCAGTTAGGATTTATTAGCATAAAACTAGTTTCATGTTGCTGGTTTCGTCAATCTATAAACTCAAAACAAAAACGGCCGTTTTATGGCTCCTCTACACGATGGGCCAGCGCCGGCCACTCCAAGGGACGCAGCCATGCGGTAGAATGACATAGCAATATCACTTGCTCCCTCTAACGCATAAATGCGTCCCTTGGAGTGGCCGGCGCTGGTCCATCGTGTAGAGGAGCCATTAACTTTGGACGCATATATAGATGCCGCTAGGGTCCCCTAGACCCATAATATGGTGGAAAGATTTGCTGGCTATGTGTAAGGTCTTGGTGGCTCAGATGGCAGAGCGCTGGAATATCGATCCAAAGGCCGTGAGTTCAAGTCTCATCCAAGACAGTAATTCTTCCACTTTTAAATTTATTCTAAGCTTAATAGCATCGGTCGATCACGTTTCTGCTTGTAAAAAAATTAATTAACATTGGTCTCATAATCAGCGATTGAAATCAGCAAGCCAAATTGGCGTTTGCGTCCGCACGTCCTGATTTGATCGGTCAATTTCATCAGATTGGCAAAAAACGCCTTTAGGACGCTTACACACTATCGCGCCGCACCGCGACCTTGGTGCGTCGCACCCGTAAGTGAGAGCGAGAAACAGATATCTCTTTCTCGCTCTCACTTATGGGTGCGACGCTCCAAGGTCGCGGTTGCGGTGCGACAGTGTGTTATCACTTTTAGATGCAACGATTTTTTTCTAATTTGAAACAAATATCAGTTGGGTCAACCAAATCTTGTCAGTAAACAGGAACAAAAAAAACTATACTCATCCTTTTCTTTTTGGTGCTAGTACTAGTGTAAGATAGTATGATTCTCTCTGTCTATGTTTGAAATCAAACAGACCTTTGGCAATGTAGTACCTACATATAATATGTAGTTTGCAAAGGACTGTCTCATTCTTGGAGGATATAATCAAACGGAGACGCCATGTCTGTAATTTTCTGTACAAAACAGTCTGCCGATTTTTGCGGGGGAGGGGAACGTCAAATGTATGCGTAACGTAAAAATAGCCATGTCAGATAAACGTCAGTCCATACATTGTGTATGACCGTTGGCCGCCTATTTTCGACAGAGGGGAAAGCCTGTTAATGGCTACTTCGTTTAGTTGTATCCTCCAAGGTCTCATTTCAAACATAGACAGAGATAATCATACTATCTTTGTCTTACACAAGTACTAGCACCCAAAAGAAAAGGATGAGTATTGTTCAGTTATGTCGTCCCACTGACAATCCAACCTCTAGACTGAGCTTAGGCCAATTCTTTCATGAAACCGATGCTGCCAAACATACGGGGGTGCGGGGGGACGAGGTGAGCGAATCCCGTGCCGTGATTGGTCCGTTCAAAGACACGGACCAATCACGGCATGGGATTGACTCGAAGATGGAGTAACGCTACCGTATGTGTGGCAGAGGGGGTAGCGCGACTATAATATGTCTAGAGGTTGGATTGTCTGTGTGTCGTCCATATTATAATGTATTTTTGCGTTCACTGTGGCAACACCTTGTCATAGTTAAAAATTCAAATATTTAAAAAATGAATCTGTTGCTCTGTCTTACACATGTCATACAGTTGGTTCTGTCCATTATTTTCGCACTTTATTCAAAGCAGTGACTGTACTAACGGTAGTACCGTTAGTACAGTCACCTGCAATAATATGTTGCTCTTCGAAGCCTGCAAAAATATGTGACCCGCTCTTATGGCTCTACAAATAAGATCGTGTCAGATATTTTTGCGGCCTTCGTTGTGTAACATATTATTGCAGGTGACTGTACATTAATTCATTACTTTCATTAGCGTCAGTGTTGTGTACCAGAGGACTCTGAACTCATCCGTGGAGGGCAAAATCTGAAGTCTATGTTAGGCGACTGCAGGTAACGATTTTATGCTTCCTCTAGCTTGTGATAGAAAGCCAGAATCACCACCAGCGGTCTTCAACGGTGACCAACGATTTGGTTCCCACAGTCTCCGGATCAAAGGTAACTTCGCTTACACCTATACGCACTTTAGTTTTAATTTCCATATATTATTATTTATCCCGACTTATCCCAACTTTCTTGCTCCAACGGCCCTAAATTTCACTTTCTCTTTCGCCCCTTTCTCGCTAATACAGTCCACCTATGCTATCGAACAAGAATAATTTTTTTTGTTCTTATTTACTGACAAATTGGTTTGGCCAACTATATCTTGGTCCGACTCTCATTCTTACTTGATTGTTTTTACCTTGGAGGATACAACTAAACGGAGTAGCCATTAACAGGCTTTCCCCTCTGTCGAAAATAGGCGGCCAACGGTCATACACAATGTATGGAGTCCATACATAGTCCATACTATGGACTGACGTTTATCTGACATGGCTATTTTTGCGTTACGCATACATTTGACGTTCCCCTCCCCCGCAAAAATCGGCAGACTGTTTTGTACAGAAAATTACAGACATGGCGTCTCCGTTTGATTATATCCTCCAAGGTTTTTACCTCTGTGACAATAGAGATCTACATATTTCGGACCCAACTTCCATGGTTATAAACTTATAAACTTTGTGCATAAATCGCGGCGCGAAGCCGCGAACGCGAGTGTGAAATCGAGTTCGCTGATCTCCGAAATCGACTCCCCACTCGCGTTCGCGACTTTGCGCCGCGATTCGTGCACGAGTGTGGAGCGCCCTTATGACATTATTATTTTTTTTTTTTTTTAACTCCTGGCTTACTCCCTGCAATTTTGCCCAGGGTGAATTTGCCAATGTCGGTGTTGTTATGACATTATAACTAACATGGACTTTTGACATTGACAGTGACAGTGACAGTGACAGTGACAGGATCAGTTCTATTAGATTTAGAAAAATATTTTTGTGTATTTTCTATTCTATGTTCACTTTATTTCGGAAACCATGGAAGAGTATGAGAATATATACAAACACTTATGTCGTGTGTGTTTAAAACAAAATAATGAACAAAATATGGTTTCTTTATTAGATTTTACCAGCATTGACGGCTTAAGTTGCTTTGGCAAAGCCATTCTAACCTTCGCGAGTGTTGACATCCAATCGAACAATGTTTTTCCTACTTTGATATGTAACGACTGTTTATATTGCCTAAAACAAGCTATTTCTTTTAAACTAAAGTGCGAAACAAGTGATAAACAGCTTAAAAAGTTGGCAAATCAGTGTTTTTCTGAGACTGAAATCAAAACAAAAGTCGTCGAATATGCAATGTTTCAAAGTTATTTTACTAACGAAGATCTGCGAGGGTGTTCAAGTTCTGACGTGAAACGTGAAGTAAAGCCCAAGTTATTCATGCAGAACATCGCTGGAATAGATAATCTGGATATGGAATTACCTGCGTCTCAATACAGTTTCAGTGATAATTTTCCGGATATATCAGATGAATATGGTTCTAATCCACCTTATCCCGATAAAAAACCTACTCAATCACGAGAGGCAGATGTCATTCTGGACCGCATTGAAAAACTGATAGGCTCACGCGCAGATATATCATCAATAGAATTTAAGAAATGTTTTAAAAAACAAACTTTCAAGCGGCATAAAAAACTCGCTCGAAGACAACAAATGCAACTTCAAAGTATAGACTCATTTAACTGTAATGTTTGCCACAGAGTCTTGGCTAACAAACATTCATATGATAATCACATGCAGAGACACAATGGGTGTAGATTTGTCTGTGAACATTGTGGCAAGGGGTTTCCAGTGCTTACTGAGCTACAAGTACATCAGGTGTCTGTCCACGGTACTGGACCATACCTACAGTGCCGCCAGTGCCCATACAAAGCTCCACGCAAGTTTAGTCTGACTGAGCATGAAAGGATACACACTGGTGAACGTCCATACACTTGTGAAAAGTGTGGTTTAACATTCCGGAGAAGATTTGTATGGAAGAAGCATCTCATCTACCATAACGAGAAAACTATTCAATGCAGTTTATGCCCCCGTAAATTCTATCTGCGGAGTGAGATGTTAGCGCATTGTAATAATGTTCACGAGAGGATGTATGTGTACTTGTGTAATAAATGTGGAGCCACCTATGCAAAGGCTGCTACGGTCAGGCGGCATTTAACAGAAAGACATGGAGTGCCAAGAGAAGAGCAAGGCAAGGTAATTAGGATTAATAAAGGGAAGGGTGACTTCCCAGAATAAATTACACAGTGCCAGAGTGAATTAATAGTATTTTAAACAATGTGTTAAAATTGGTTTGATTTCAATGTATTTTTTTACTACTTGCAACCAACTACATGAAAGTACTTACACAATTTGATCAATCTTATTTTTTAAAGTACTTAATTATTCTTTTGTTTTAAATTATGCACTTACACTAGGTACTAATAAGTTGTGAATTTAATGTCTAGCTAAGTAGACGAGATGATAAACGTGATCTGCGCACAGCCTTAGCAATATATGTATGCTCAGTTCATTTTGAACCAGCAACGACTACTTATGATCTGTTTAAGCTCAAGAAAAATAATTAGAAAAGCCATGTAATTTTACCTCTGGTTCAATCACTACACAAAGTCGCTTCCCGCTGTCTGTCTGTCTGTATGCAACATGATGAAAACTACGCAACGGATTTTGATGCGGTCTTTTTTAATAGATAGAGTGGAGGACGAGGAACGTTTATGTATAATTTGTTAACCGGTGCAAAGCCGGGGCGGGGTTTCGGAAGAGTTTGACTTGTACCTATTATCCATATTATTAAAATGAGCTCAAAGATGTGTTTTTCCTTTGCAATATCTAAGTACCTACTTACTTACCTTCTATCAACATAATATTTTTCATCGCCTCATCTTGTTTGGTCTTATACACTGTGGGCTTGAGTAACTAAATAACTAAATCAATCTTGTTTTAGAGATGACCTGAATGACAATTACGCTTGCAGTGGAAACCACAGGGTGCTGGTGTGTTGAGGCCAAGGCCTTTTTGGGGGAGGTGGGGAGACGCATGCGGGAGAGGGGTTTGGATCCTCGCTCTGGGTTCTTCCTGATGCAAAGGTTATCCATCGCGGTTCAACGTGGCAACGCAGCGAGCGTGATGGGCACTTTTGCATCGGGGGGGTCACGGAGCGATTTTATCGGCTAAATTTAGTCTAAGTGTAATTTGTGTTTAATTTTTTAAGTTTTCTTGTTTCTTTTGTTAGTTTAGATCGTATGTTTATTTTAAGTTACTTTGATGTGTAATTCTGTAAATCTGACATTATATAATAAATAATTAATTCTTGAATCAATCTTGTTTTAGAGATGACCTGAATGACAATTCTTGTGCAATTTGTTTCTGTAATAACTCAGTGAAAAACGCCTTTTTGACAGAGACGCTGCCACTATGTGACTTGGTTAAGAACATAAGTAGGTTCTAACCTAACCTAATCTTACCTACTGACAGACATTAAAATTTCAAACGAAACCCGCATAATTTATTTGTAAATAAATACCTAAATAAAACTTTACTTATTCATTGTATAATATCTTTTCGCCAAGATATAAAAATAAATATTGTGATGTGTGTATATTTGTACTGTGTCGTAAATATATCTCTATTAAAACCGAATTATGCAATTTACAAATTTTAATTAAATTTAACTTTTGTTGTCCCAGAAGGATGCAAAATGTATGTCCGTTGTTACCTTTTAAACCACTACAATTTTATTGACACGATTTATTTATTTATTTTATTTATTGACACGAAAGAAGTTAAATTAACGTGTGCCATTATTACCTACGAATCAGTAAATTCAGGAACCTATTTTCGACCAAACAATACGAAACATTAATTAAAGAGTTTATAGAAAATATCAGAATCGCACTCGTTAATTCGGAATGGTCAGATCGATGAAAAGCAATTTCACGAAGTGGCGGTTGCGGCCGAAAATAACCTGTGTCATGTTCAATCTGTCCATCAGTCGCTCGAATCAGTCGGTACTATTTTACACACTAGTGGTGCGTTATAGTACATTACATACCTAGGAAGGTGAATTCGTGAATGCTCCAGATCGCAGGTGTTTGTGGCCCGAAGGCGAGGGCCATAAATATGCGATCTTTACGAATTACCGCCCGTAGTTTGTCTAAAGTTTTACGTCTTGCCTTGGCCAGGAAGTGAGATTTTCTCCTTGCGTAGCGTAAGCCCTGATTATTCCGATCAATCGATTTTAATATACGTAGGGTAGGGTGCTCGGTCGGACCTTTAAAATCATTAAACCCTAATTAATAACACTATTTAACAAAATTATTATCCCATACTTGTCATATGATCGGATACTATAGCTGAATAAAATATACGCCCGTATAAAATATACACGCTGTAGACGTTTATCTGTCAGAGCGATAGTTCGTCCGCGTTGCTTTTTTTACAATCGTAAAATTCTACACACATGGAGACGTATGCGCTATCCATAAAATTTTCAAGATCTGTGTAAATGTGGCAAGGGCTTGCAGCATGTGGCGGGGCGTATATTTCCACCGGCTTGCCTGTGTAGGTACGGTCAGCTGCAGAGAAAAGGTACCACCCCTGCATAGAAGTTTGTATGCAGGGGTGGTAACTTTTCTCTGCAGCTGACTGTACCTATAGTCAGTATCAAATAGATATTAGCCAAATAGGTTCCTAACACACTTTTGTTACCATAGAAATAAGAATGTGTTCCGATATATTTGACCAATTTGGCCTTCACTATCTATTTGATGCTGACTGTACAGATTATTAAAAAAAGGAAAGACAAATTAGCTCTTGATTACCTACGAATATTTTAGACGCGCCGCCAATACATCGTAGTAGGTATCCGTATCATTCTGCCGTGTTCGTTCCGCCACCGTGGGACCACCCCAACTGAGTTGGGACTTGACGCGGATTTGCTTTTCACCCTTAAGTTGTTACTTTACTGCTGATTCGTACAGTCGTCATCAGATATATCAGAGGGGCCAAAGTGATCAACGCCTTGATAATTGAGGTTTTGGTTAGATATTTGTGAACACTTTGGCGACTAAATAAAACGTTTTGCTTTCGACTTCCTAATACGAATGGCTACGTAGTGGAATTCACTTTCTAAAAAGCTATTCCTGTTTAGGTCAAAACAACTTGGATATTTCAAATCCAGAGTCAATAGACACTATTTAGGTTATCCATTAAAAGCCAGACCACCTGCGGCAATACCCTATAATTATGTTAACGGTGTGCTCACATGCCCGCAGTGTTCGCGAACTTTTACTAACAAGATCGGCTACATCAGCCACTTGCGAGCACACCAGCGACAGCAACGGAGTTGACAGCAGTCGCCGTGGAGTTATTATTATTCTTTTATTTATTTCTCTTCTTAGGTTGGTTTTTTACAATATGGATATAAAAATAAAATACAAAAACAATACAAAATACTTATAAACATATTATAAAAAACCTAACCTAGGGTGCCGCCAGCAGCGGGGCAAGACCCAAGCTGCCGGTGGTCAGGGCTGCAGAGAGAGGAACCGGCGGACTATCCGCGCCGTGTCCAAGATCACCGCCTTCTGCATCTGACCCTTGATCCAACCACCTAGCGAGTCTCTCAAGAGTCTTATTATTATTATCCGTTATCTACCTCATCGACAGTTAGGTAGGTACCTACACGTGGGATTATGGTTAAATGCTTAGTAGCATTTTCCAATTATAAAGTGCCTACTTCTCGTGCTCACACGATGATAAGATTTAATTAATGCACAAATTCAGTGCACGCATCAATGCAGATGGAAAAACTTAACAACGCCCATTCCTCTGTGATCTTTTAGGGGTCGTCCCAGGCGAGCATCAAAGTGGCAGTTACCCCTCCGCCCTGTCAAACGTTACGACCCGGCACAGGTACCCCCAGGGACAGCAGACGGGTTAAGGCGGACACCAGTTGCTAGCCTGGGATTCAATCTAAGCAGTTAACTTAGATTTTATTGAACGATTGTATGTTGACTTAGAGTCGTTTTGTAACTGGACTAATGTAACATTAAAACTGCTGGTAGGTAGGCTGGTATCTATATGTTTTTTTTCCTATCACAAACATAATAATTTCAATATTTAAAACCGCCACATACTTAATCATGAATTATAATGATGCTTGTAACAGCTAGGTACATAATTAAATAATTTCATGAAATACAGAAAATCAAATGTACATACATCAATCACAAGCTAAAAATAACTCCGTAATCGTATTGTACAAATTAATGCTATTGTCATCAAAATGTCTGGAAAATAATACCTTTCAAAGTTGTTAAATAGGTAATTAGGTAATATCTGTGAGACCGAGCTTTGCTCGGAAAACATATAACAACTCAAAATGCGCGTTTTCCCAGAGATAAGACCTAGGTAGATAGATTTTTCTCCTCCGAAAACCCCCATAATATGGTGCTATATTACCTATAGCAAATTTCATCGAAATTGTTAGAGCCTTTTCCGAGATCTCCGAAATATATAACTATATATACACAATAATTGCTCGTTTAAAAGTATAAGATTAACAATTACATTTACATTTAGTTAATATATTTACCTAGTCATATCCGGCATGAAATGTTTGCTTACAAAATATGAGACATTCTTTGCAACAAAATAAAGTGATAAATTATTACCAGCATCCTCCATTCTCTGGCAATTACTATGAAAAATACAAGCAGCAGTTAAGAAGGGTTTTATAAGGCGGGGGAACCCGAAATTAATATGTCGGCGAGAAAAATGGCAGAGTGGAGGAAATTTCACGAGATTGCTAGTTGAAATAATGTCTAGTGAGTTCGGAGTTGTTTATTAATTTAACAAGTTTTGAGAGATGATTTAGCCGTCTTCTTCCTTAATTTTTCTTTCTTCTTTTATTCTTTTCTAACGAAATATTTTAATGCATAATTTCATAGCATTTTTATGAAATTATTTTACCTAGTGGGTTACTTTTTACTGAAATTGTTGTTGTAGCTTTGGTTAGTTTAGATAAAGTCAGACAGACAAAAAAGACTAGAAATTAACATTATGTAAGTATTAGGTACTTATGCTTTCACGCACTTTCACAAACTATTTTTCAACACACCAGCTCGTAGGTATATACATAATTGCACGAGTATATGTGTATACAAGAAAAACTTTGAGTTTGAATTTTGATGTTTGCGTAAATTATTACCATGTACACAGTATGTTTCAGACCCTACTTTTTATAGCGTCTTAATAAAATAACAGAGCCCAAAGAAACTTGTTTTCCTCGGCCTACTTTCTGTTTTATTACAGGTGACACCGTGGGTATAAAGATCTGCTCAGTGTTATAGTTATAAAATGTGACAGTTTGTATGATGTTCTATGAACCTATATATTATATTATGTAACTATCATGTATAAGTTGACCAATAAACGTTCTAAACCTAGCACACATACTTACGTATATATGTATAACTAGCTGTTGCCCGCGACTTCGTACGCGTGGATTTGTATATTGGTGGTTATATATTCTACATTAGCTTAGAACATTATGCAGCAAAATATTGCAGTAGGCCGGTTAATCATTTGTTAATTATTAATATTATACAACGCATGAGACTTGTCTTTCACAACCTACGAAGTTTCTAGCCCCTAACTAAATAAAATTGTTCTCAACATAATCCCTCTCAAACCCCTTAGAAGATTTTCATGTCCTCTATTTACCTAACTACCTATTTACGAAGTTTGAAGTAAATAAAATTTGAACCCTATATAAATTTTCAACCCCTTTTATTTAGGAGATGAATTTTAAAAAACGCTGAAATTACTTTTCTTGTATTCTAATAATATGCCTCTGTACAAAGATTCAAGCCCGTTCTCATAAAAATGTTCGAACTCCATACAAACTTTCAACCCCTTTTTCACCACCTTGAGATATAAATTTTCAAAAACGCTGAAATTATTTTTTTTCCGTTTTAAAATAATACCTTTTTATGAAGTTTCCTAGCTTAAAATAAAATTTGTACCCTGTACAAACTTTCAACCCCTTTTTAAACCTGTTAGGGGATGAATTTTACAAAACGCTGAAATTACTTGTATTGTCTTCTAATAATATCCCCAAATACAAATTCAAGTCCCGCGCTCAAAAAATTTTTTGATATCCATACAAACTTTCAACCCCTTTCTCGTCACTGAAATTAGTTTTCTTGTGTTTAAATTTAATATCTTTTTGCAAATTTTCAAGTTCCTACCTTAAAATAAAATTTGCACCCCAAGACGAACTTTCATCCCCTTTTTAAAACCCTTAGGGGTTGAATTTCCAAAAAAACGTTGCAATTACTTTATTTTGTAATCGGCTATTATGCCTTTCTAAGAAGTTTCAAAGCATTTGTTATGGATTCAAACTTTCAACCCCTTTTTAACCCTGTTTCAGTTTCAGTTTCAGTTTCATTTATTTTGTTAGGGGATGAATTTTACAAAACGCTGAAATTACTTTTCCTGTCTTTTAATAATATCCCCAAATACAAAGATTCAACTCCCGCGTTCGAAAAAATGTTTGATATCCATACAAACTTTCAACCCCTTTTTTACCACCTTACGAGATAAATTTTCAAAAACGCAGAAATTTGCTTTCTTTTATTTTAATAATATATCTTTTTACAAACTTTCAAGTACCTAGCTTAAAAAAAAATTTGAACCACATACAAACTTTCAACCTCTTTTTAACCCTGTTAGGGGATGAATTTTACAAAACGCTGAAATTACTTTTCCTGTCTTTTAATAATATCCCCAAATACAAAGATTCAAGTCCCGCGCTCGAAAAAATGTTTGATATCCATACAAACTTTCAACCCTTTTTTACCACCTTACGGGATGAATTTTCAAAAACGCAGAAATTAGTTTTCTTGTATTTTAATATTATATCTTTTTACGAACTTTCAAGTACCTAGCTTAAAATAAAATTTGAACCACATACAAACTTTCAACCTCTTTTTAACCCTGTTAGGGGATGAATTTTACAAAACGCTGAAATTACTTTTCCTGTCTTTTAATTATTATTATTATTGGTGATATTTCCCCAAATACAAAGATTCAAGTCCCGCGCTCGAAAAAATGTTTGATATCCATACAAACTTTCAACCCTTTTTTCACCACCTTAGGGGATGAATTTTCAAAAACGCTGAAATTAGTTTTCTTGTATTTAAATTTAATATCTATTTGCAAAGTTTCAAGGTCCTAGCTTAAAATAAAATTTGCACCCCAGGACAAAGTTTCATCCCCTTTTTTACCCCCTTAGGGGTTGAATTACCTAAAACGTCGCAATTCCTTTTTTTTTGTCATCGGCTATTATGTCTTTCTAAGAAGTTTCAAAGCATTTGTAATGGGTTCAAACTTTCAACCCCTTTTTAACCCTGTTAGGGGATGAATTTTCAAAAACGCTGAAATTACTTTTCCCGTCTTATAATAATATCCCCATATACAAAGTTTCAAGTCCAACACTCACAAAAATATTTGATCTCCATACAAACTTTCAACTTTTTTTTCACCACCTTGGGGGATGAATTTTCGAAAACGCAGAAATTTGTTTTCTTGTTTTTTAATATAGTACATTTTTACAAAGTTTCAAATTCCTAGCTTAAAATAAAACTTGCACCCCATACAACCTTTCATCCCCTTTTTAACCCCCTTAGGGGTTGAATTTTTCAAAATCGCTTCTTATCTCTTGTACACTTTATAAATTCAACCTAGTGTGCAAATTTCAACTTTCTAGCTTTTGTAGTTTCGGCTCTGCGTTGATGAATCAGTCAGTCAGTCAGTCAGTCAGGACACTTGCATTTATATATATAGATTATTTGAATACTCTTACATTCCTAAAAAAAACACCAAAATCAATGCTCTGTTCTTCACATGAATCCTAAATTTATTACATGTAAATATTACAAGCCTTGAGAGGTGAGTATCTAATACTAGTAGTTGAAGTAGGTCCTTACCTATTAGTAGACTTTCCCCTCTTAATTTTTATAATAAAATCAGGATAATCAGGATTGCCTTACCTCAGGATTACCTACCTTTACCTAAGTAGGTATTTATTTAGTATAGTAACTGCTAACTGTAAATAAAAGTTCTAGTAGAATAGGGACCGTGTGCGTTGGAGGGTCTGCCATCTAGTGGCCTGAATTGAAAACATAAATATGTATGTAGGTATATTGCCAAAGAAAGTGCTACTATCTACCGTTCTCGTACGTTTTCTTGTGCATAGTAGGTTTCACCTTGTGGGTTACATCGGAAGCATAAACTTCACATTTACGCCTTGCCCCGGAAATCTGACGGCTTTTCTTGGGACTTGTGTACTATGTAAATACTAGTATCATTTTATATTTTACCAGTCACTTTTAGGTAGGTACAGGAGAACAGGTAAGCAGACTTATCTCGAGACCTTATTAGTTGGAGGTCAGATGAAACCTGTGCCAATTAAAGCACAAGCAGTCAAATGAAAAAGAAGTAAACAGTAACTAGGTACTTCTTTTTAATTTTATAGTAACTAGCAACCACTGAACGTTTATTAAATATTATTTTTCTACTCCAGCACTTAAATGTGTCAATTAAATGCCTGACAGTGATATGTAAAGCAATGTTATTTGAATGATTTGTCTATCTTAGGCTCATAAGATGACTGTTAGCAGTCGTCTTATGAGTATAATACAAATGCTTTATTTTTTTTAAAGATACAGCTTCCGATAATCTTGATTGAAAGAGGTATGTTTTAATTTACAATAATACCTTTTTTTTTTTCTTTTTTTGGCTCTATGTTTTGCTGTGTGCATAGTAATTCATACAAAGTAACTCATTTTCTTAGTCTCAACTGTTTTGTGTCGGGTGCAGCTGTCATAGAAAAAGTAATGTATGCAACAGCTCATAATTGGTTCTTAAAATTCAAGGGTCGAAATTACAAAACGAGACGTAGTATTCACTGTTGCTTATTATATCACTGTTGCACAAACTACTATTGTGCATAAATATACCCACTAATATTAAATTTATAGCTTTGAAATTACAACTCAAATATTAAATACATTTCTAAATCTAGATTCGTAAATTCAATTTTATAATAGAACAAATATCGTATTACCAGTGCCACGCCGTTATTCAACCCATTAAGCACCTGCGAAATCTATTGTAGTTCGTTCTGGCACCTGTCAAAACCACAGCTTACCGGTATTTGGTGAATTTAGCCGATTTAGGGCCACCCCACATCTGGCGTCTTTCGGGCGTCGGCGTCGGTCAGCGCTATGGAAAATGACGTCGCTGCGCAGTTGCGTCGACGTTGCGTCGAGCAGGGCCATAGAGTTGTAGACGCCGACGAGACGCCGACGCTCGAAAGACGCTAGATGTGGGGTGGTCCTTAAACGATTAGGGCCACCCCACATCTAGCGCCTTTCGAGCGTCGGCGTCTGGTCAGCGCTATGGAAAATGACGTTGCGTCGACGTTCGGCCATAGAGTTGTAGACGCCGACGCTCGAAAGACGCTAGATGTGGGGTGGCCCTTAGGAGGTCAATGTGGAGAAGAGAAGACCACTCTACTTATTTAAAATATCTATTGTGCAATAATATTCAATTCAATGTATTTATTCCATTATGATAACATTGATCATTGTTTTTGTTCGTAGGTATATTCTTAAAAATAATGTTTAGTAGGTACTTAAAAGCTCAATAAGTTTTTACATTTAAAATTATTTCACTAAGTACAGGACAACACACATAATCAGCAATCATCTTTAGGATGCTGTTTATTTGGGCTGTCTAGCTCAGCAGTGACACTGCGCTGCTTTTTTGCGCAAAATTGTTACAATTATAACATTATAAAACATTTTAGATGTTTCGCTAGTAAAGAAAAAAAAACACCGTTATAAAATGGTAGGTAGGTACCTAATATACTTACTAATTTGAACCGCCTTCTTCGGGTTCAGCAGTCATACTATCTTAGTTCCGTCAGCATCAAACAGTATATAGTAACACATCTAATATTTATATCGGTACACCTTAAATATACGATATATTTAATTTTGGCCATGACTGCCAGTCACTTTTTATATGATTCTTACTGCTGGTAGGTATAGTTTATCATCATAACAACCAATGCGTGCTCGCGATCGATGATGATGCTTCTCGGTACGGAGTGAAACAGGTCGAGCAATTTTAGACTTAAAATACGTGAGTGACCCGTTTTAATATATCATCGTCATACTCGTAGTTCCTAGAGGCACACCATAAGGTAGGTAGGGAAGGATAAATTATTATTACCTTGTGAAACCTTTTAGACTACTGATGTAATTAGTTATTTGAATTCAGTTTCTGTGATCTCGACATTGTAATTGCAATATTCAACTCCGCCAGATAACGCTTGCTTTGATTGACACCAACATGCGACATAATATTGAAATCCACAACGAGGACGGGGTGGCGACGACCTGGGGCTTGAAATTGATGTGGCTTCTAATTTCAGTCACTTCACGTTCATCGAGAGCATGAGTGACATTTGGATTTCGAATAACTTGCAGCGCATCTCGCTCGCACAAATTATTAACCTTTTCGACGCCGTGTCAAACACAAAAGGGTCGTTCTCGCATTTCGTGCAAATCGGTGTTTTCGGAAATTTACCAAAAATGTGGTGGCGTTTTCGAATATCTGTTAATGCAAGGTTGTAACATAGGGCCTAAAGTATATGTATCTCCAATGAACAATTCTAAAAAAGTTAGTATTTTCTTTATATGTACAATTAACACCCAATTTTTTCATTCATCTCTATATGTAACGCGTGAAGATATAACTTTGACCTACATTTTAACCTTAAGATACTACAAATAGAAAATTCGTTGTTTGTGCAATAAATGACTTATTTAGTTATGTTTTAAATCGTATAATATTAGAAGCTAGAAATAAATAATAAAAACTATACAGCCTTATAAGTGTATGGTTCAAGTAATTTCTTCATTACCGACGCGAGAAATAGATTAACTATATTTTGCTACATAGCGAGGGTATATAGCGCCTACCGCCGATGCAACACATTGTTCGTCAGTCAGTTGGCCGCATGATCTCGTAGCGGATGCCCGTGTGCCACTGTTAGCGAAAATATATACGATCTCTCGGGTCGGGAAGGAGTGTGGTTCTCGATAGTCTTCATCGCCATCGCGTGATTTATACAGTAAGTAGCAAGTGTACATTATTATAATTATACGTAATGAAGTGTTTTAGTGTCGCCTTTCAGATGGTTTATTCTGCAAAATTAAGGTCTGATGCCAACTGATGTAGGCGACAAAAACTTCCAAAACTTCATTCATATCGGTTTCATTCACTTCTTTTCCTTCCAATTTTACTGGGGAAGGTAATGAATGACTTAAGAAGGTAATGATAATATATTCGAGGCAGTGCATTTAATGAAAAGAGGCTTAGTAATTATAAATACTACGCTGTTATAAACATTTAAAACTGTATATGATAATAGGGGAGCCTTTGTAGTCTAAGATGGTCGACCTTCACCGATATGTCTGACGGATGAAACTTACATATTATGAAAGAAAATATGTTCCTGAACATAAATAAATAGGGTTGCTTAAAGAAATATGGTCAAGACTATTTTTAATTATTTTTTGAAAAAAAATTTTTTTTTTCAAATTTCACCGATCTGTCTGACAAACAAAATAAGTTCCAATGGAAAGTATACAACTTGTACAATATAAATCAACTAGGTTGCCTATCTTTTCCCGGTCACTATTATGTGGTTATAGGGTTGCTTGCGAAAATCCGATCACAAATAAGGGTTGCCAGGCTTTTAAATAAAATAAGAAGAGAAGACTTTTAGCGATAACTCATAAACGGCTTAACTTATCAAGTTTGCTTTAATTTTGTTTGAATGAGTTTATTAAGCACTATTTTTATGATTTTTTTTTTCATATTTTTGGATCGATTTTTCAAAAGTTAGAAGGAATAACCGTTTTTTGTTCTTTCTAAATTATTATTTCCGAAATGATTCACTTTATCAAAAAATGTTGTTTGCAAACTCCTATTTATTTTTAAAGACCTATCCAACGACACCCCACACTATAGGGTTAAAACGATAAAAATAAATTACATAGGTACAAAACGCGAATGATTTAAATATATTTTGTCTATGCTACTTTTTGAAAATTTGAAAACTACGTTTTATGTGATATGGTGCGCAGATGTTCAAACCGACTTAACAAACACTTGGGGTTGACAATCTCGACTTATAATGATGATAAGTAAATGGTAAATGTACCATCTAGCTTGAACATTATAAGTTGAGATTGTCAACCCCAAGTGTATGTTAAGTCGGTTTGATCATCTCCACAGTGCTTAAGACACATGTTTTTAATATTGTCGATTTTAATTGGTGTTAATTTTCTTGAAATACAGTTTTTTTATATTCGATTTCATAAGTTTGTTTCATTACCGTCCACAGATAAAATTACCATCTCGGCCGATTTCATTACCAGCGCGTAGTTCATTACCAGTAGCCTTATTAAATGAAAAGTAATAAGGTTACAAAGGTGCCTTTAGCAGAAAAATGTTAATAAATGAATCCACAAATTGACGAAACCCAAAAGTTTACCATTTAAAAGAAAAATTACAAATCGAGAGAATCTCACCGATTTGCACGAAATGAGAGAATGACCCAAAAGCTGTCACGCTGACGCCACGTCACCGAAGTGTCAAAACTGAAATTGAACTTTATGCATATGCATGTAGGTCTATGTTGCTCTGTGGTCTGTGACCGATTAATCGGTCTTTGGCGTTGAACCTACGGTGCGGATATATCGGTCATTGGCGTCCAAAAGGTTAAATAGAGTCCGTCTAACGCTTCACATTCCTTACTTAATTTAGTTTTAGGTATCCTAACTAGGATCCTTAAAAAAATGTTCCTAGTTAGTGCAGTCAGACTCCTACTAAACGCTGTTACACCTTTAGGATTTTAAGTAAGTATAGTAACGGCACCAGTCATGGGACATTTAAGAGGAAATTTGGAGTATTTGTGATATTTCCCTGATACATGTAAAAGTTCTACCGCTTAGCTTGTTAAAAGATGAATATCCTATCCTTCTTTCATGTTTTAGGCGTGTTGTATCAAAGATACTGCAATTAGTTTCCACATAATTAATAAATTAAAAGTATGGTTTTTTTCTCCAGTCATGGACACCAAAGCTCCAGTAATGGAACCCCGGTAATGGACGTGGATCCAGTAATGGGCCCCCTAAATTGGACATACCCTATCAGTATAAGATATTGGAATAGGGAATAAGTTTTTGGGAACAAACTAGTTATTAGTCATTTTTGGTATAAGCTTTTATGTAAGAATGTATTTTTCTTTCGACAGCCAACTAATACTCATCGAGACAATTCTAACAAACCCAAACACAATTAGGTTGCGTTTATCACAGAGTTCCTATGGCCACCTCCTGTCTCCATCATGAGATCAAGTCCATGTTATCATAATATTGCATTGTCATCCGATTTGCACATTGCATGCAAATTTTAACGCAATCGGAAATCCGAAAGTGGCTCAAATGCCATTTCCAAGATTTGAGCCACACTAACTAACATACAAACTAACAGGGCAAGTTAAATAAAATGTACCTAAAAACGAAAAGTCCGAGGAGACCTCCTGACATAGTTCGTAACTACATTATACTGCTGTATTGTTTAAACATGAAATTACGCCATGGCAAGCATCATTATGTAAATTGTCCCATCATAGGAGGTATGCAGTTTTACAGCTCCTATAATGGGATTGGGCAAAATACCACTATTTTTTATACATCTCTAGAGTCACAACATAGTGTGTTGTATACCTTATCTCATGGTAAATGCAATTAACAAAAATCATTCTAGTTTACACCAAGTAATAATCAATTACAATTTAATATATGAACTCACCTCTCTTAGCGAAGTTGTTAAGAATTCTTACTGGTTATTTTTTCCAGTGACACGACAACTTTTGGGTTGGCGCCAATATCTTAAAAAGTAACCGAAATTAATAAAAAGTCAAACTTAAACAGCTCTATGACTCTTATTTATGGTAAAATATTGCCAGTGTTTATAAACTACTTTTACATACTTATTTTAGAGGATTTGTGGTTTTATGTCCCTTTACTGGTTCCACGTCCATTATAGGGTCCATTACTATAGGATGTGTGAAGCGCTTAAAAAGCTAACTTTGCACCGAGTTTAACAGAGTGAGTCCGTGTCACATGACATACCTATATTTTCATAGAAATTTGACATTAACGTTGACGTTGTTATACTTTGTCATAGAACAATGCCATGCAGAGTTAGCCTCTAACGCCCTATAATGCCACTAGGCGACTAATGTGAAAATGATATTAAACTGACATCAAAGTATTTACGTTCGATTCAGCCTCAATGTTCCTTAAGAGAGTCGTGGTGTAATGAAATTCAATTTAGGGGGTTATTACTATTGCTTACCGTGCTTTCGGCTCAGAAACCTTGTAACGGAGACTTCGAGATTCGAGATTCTGCAAGTACTGCAACTATTACCAGTGGTGAGGTCGATCTTTTTTAATTGGCCTTTGTTCTCAATATTGACGCCCACGCTGTTACAAAAAAAAATAACTCTTAGCTTAGACCACGACCCTGGTAGTACATACGCATAGGTACAATGCCAATTTAAACTTTCAAAACAGATAACAAAGTAATAAATTTCCACATTGAAGACCGAATACGTCCATTATCTCTTAAGGAGCTTTACTTTCCCAGAACCAAAGTTCTAAACAATATAATCGGAGCATCTTCACTTAAGGAAATTCCGGGCAAATGCCATGGGAGGGTCTGATAAGATGATGAATATATATGCACAAGATAGTAAGCCGTAATAGCGTAAGCATAAATGCTTTTCCATTCGTAGGGCGTTGCTTTTGTATGAAAATGTTTGTAGGGTGATTGATTTAAGACTTGCTGACATGGGAAAACAAAAAATAGGAAAAGTATTAAAAGATAAACTAAATCTGCAATATGAAATCTAGAAGAAACAGTTGTTATGTCGGGCATATGAATGCTTAAGAAATTATAATAAAGTCAAAATTTTGTTCCATTTGTCAACGTTAAAGATACACATAAGTAAATAATCAAACTTGTGTCGCACCCAGGGCATTCAGCCTTTAAGAGATTGGAGGACTTGGACGATTGTTTAAATTTTAATTTAATTATATTATTATTTACATAGTTTTAAACTTTAAAACTATGTAAATAATATAATGCGGTGTTATAAGTGCTGTCGTAATGTTTAACAGGTTATACAAAATCGAGGTTTGTGTTGTACCTAAGAGTACCTACTCTTAGAATAGGTATTATTTTATTTAACGTTAGTTAAATAATATTTTAAATTAACAGTAAAAAATAGATTATTTAGTTACAACTAAAAGCTAATATTATAACTATGAATAAATTGTGATATAAGTTTTGAAATTCGTAAATAAGTAGTTTTTTCTTTCTCATAAAAGTGACACGCTTAAAGAGCTTAAGACTTGCTTATCTGATCCTTCCCGAATTAAATTCCTAGGCTGTCAATGATGTCCGCTTAAAATTATGAAAAAAAAAACCACTGCAGACCTGCTCGAACGAAACCACCGCTAAACGCCCGTATTATATAAACCAATTTGTTTACCAAATCTCATTTGGCCGACAGAAGGCCTGGTTCATATCCGGGCGCGTAATGAAGGCCGCGGTGTGAGACGCGGGTTCCTGACACTTTCCTGATGGGATGGGATGAAACTAGTTTGAAATTTGTTCCGCAAAAACTAGTCAAGCCCGATGGTATTTTCATATTGCTTGCATGGCGAAAAAGTCTAGGTACATTATTTATGATCTGTATAATAAGCAATATTGGCTCATTCTCGGAGAATATATCTACGGTTGCATCTAATTGCCACGACTCTTTTCAACTAATAAACTGAAATAAATATCATACACCAAAGAAAAAGTGACCAACCGCGGTATTCAGAAAACAAGATCCGTTCTAGAGAAGAGAACGATACGATTTGTACATGATACCTAGCTGGTAGTTTAGATTTCAACTAGATATCTTTTGCAGCTCAATTCGGCCAACCAATGTCACTTTTACGTTAAATTATCGTATTAAGATCGTTTCAAAATCGATTCGAGATCTAAAAATACATAACGAGACGTTTTAGACATTGTGGAAATCGTTCCAGAGTATCTCCAGAATCGCGGATATGTCAAATTTGACAGGCTAGATCTTAAAAATTTAATATCGTTGTCGTATCTTGGTGATATCTAATAGATATCTAATACATGTCTAATTCAAAATCCGAATCGGGCCCCAAGTCCACCGGTGGCCGAGGCGGAACCCGCAACTTTAGCTTACGCGGCTAACGTCCTGAATAGGTACTAGACCACCCGACCACGGTGGTACCCGTCCCAAGTTCTCTGGTGTATGCTTTAAAAGGCTAGGCGCACACATATTTTTTGAGAATGATCCTATCTATTACTTACTGCAAGCCCGGAAATTAGAAAGGTACAAAAGATTAGGCGTGACGCGCGAAATTTGCGTCGGAACGGAAGTGTTCGCGGTCGCGCGGGTTTTGACGTTTTTTATCAATAGGTATATCTCAAAAAGTATGTCTGGTTAAAATTTTGCTAGTTAAAGCCCTTTGCTATATCATTAGTTATTTTTTCTACTCCCGTACTTTTATTTGTCACCTTTAAAACCCTACTTTATAATTGTCAAGACAAGTCTTTAGTCTATTCCCCAAAATAGTTATTTTCGATACAAGTGCGAAAAAGAGGAAATTCGAAACGAGTGGCGATAAATTAAAACACGACCGAAGGGAGTGTTTTAAATCGACACGAGTTGCGAATTACCTATTCGCACGTGTACTATCGAACAACGTTTTACAGTAGGTGAGGGTGGGGAGGGTCGATCCCTAGGGGACACTTGGTAAACTTCATTTTTAATCAAACCAAACGAGATACATTTTTTTGCACTGGTAACACTCATTCATTCGTTCCTAACTTCACGTTCTGTCATGGCACTGTATCGGAAAAGTCAGTGGTTCAAAAATGGCGGACGGTGAAAGATTTTCTGCGTACTATATTCAATTTTCGGTAAGCTTTAACTGGATTTATTTTATAATATGAGATGGAAATGATGTTAGTGAGTGTGCTTATTTTATTTGTTGTTTATTGAAGTGATGATTAACTTGGATTACATTGATATACGCGAACACACGTTTCGAGTACGGCACGTTTTATAATCTTACTATGTATGGGGAGACTTTGTCTTTTTCTTCAGGGGAGATATGATTCCGGGATCATGTCACCCCCAAAGTGATCAAGTATACATTGTAATAAATTTACTTACAAAATGATTCATAGAGCTATCATAAATATTTTCTTTTCTTTAGTAAATCATGCCGCAAAAGTACGACCAGAGAAACACTGATTTAAACTTTCAAGGTTTTTGACTCATTATTGTTTATTAAAACGGGATTTAATGGCGTATAATTCAGTTTTTAATTATACAACCGACTCCGAACTCCGAAAACGGAATTATCCCCGTGGCCTTTGAAAATACTAACTAAAGTTGACGTCAACATTTTGCGAACTACCCGCACTTGGTCTTGTTTATCAAGTTAAACGTTTTACACACAGGGGTTGTTACTCGGTCGACAAACAACACTTATAACGATATTTGGTTTTCAACCGGCGATATTTGTTTTTATGGATGAAATGCTATTTCAATGGCTTTCCGACCTTATGTACTATAGAACCGACGGTCCATAGAAAGGATTTTAGGATTATGCAGCTCAAACACCTCGAAACGTGAGCAGTAAATTTCTAAACTTATTTATTATAGTAAACAATAACGACCAGAGATGGGTAAAAAATTTAAAATTGCTGTAGGTATCTGACGCTAAAAATACCTTCATAATAACTTTAAAAAATTTAGCTTGTTACAAGAAATTTTATGTTAGTAACTTAGATTTTTGTTTTTTTTTAACTTTTTTTTTGGTTCAAAAATTGATTCCCTATTTTATGTTGTTTTATGGATAATACGCTTACATTGTTTTTTAAAAGTATAAGATTATGGATTAATATGTGTTTGATATCTTCATATATTAATTTTCTGTAGATAAAGTGAATAAATTAATGTAGATACTACCCTCGAAATATGACATTGCCGTTTAAAATCTTTTTACCAAGTGTCCCCAAATCTGGAAGACTTGATCCCTTCGGCTTAGACATCTGATTACCGGAAATACAACTTCAAAGCATGGAAGATGCAATATATATATGTTTGCTGTGTATTTTACAAATTATAGATGCATTGCTAATAGCGATCCGAGTTATATAATCAATGAGAATCTGGTATGGGGAGACATGGTAAAAATCTGTTTACCATGTGTCCCAAGAACCAGGGTCACTTGATCCCCCTAGGATCAAGGCTCCCGACCAGGGGTAAACAAGTCTCCCTTACATAGGGGACACATGGTAAAAGTCAACAGTATGGGTTTTCATTAAATAATGGTCTAATTTATTGCACAAATCTGTTCTAATTCAAACTATTAATGAAGAGATAAATTCTGAATCGTATGGTCTATAAAGTTTTTCAATACTACAAATAGTTAAGAAAATGTATGCTAAAAACAAAAGGGGTGATCAACCCTCCCCAGTTTCCCCTACATATGGCACTTTAAAGTTTCGACATCGCACGAAAAGTGCTATTTTACGCACTAGTGCGGAAAAGTAGCCCCATATGTACTGTAAAAGTATTTGTGCATACACGCAGTATCTTTTTAGCACTTTTTCGAAGCACTTTAACGATATACAATTGAAAATAAGTGAACGTAGGACATGTTTTCGTGATTTTTGTAGTCTGCCAGTCCGAGTAACATTTTGATTAAAACGTAAAAATTCAATATAAAACAACAATTTTGCGTTAACCCCCTTCTTTTTAACACATTGCCAGCGACCCGAGCGGTTCTCTGTTCGTAGTCGCTTTTCAATGCGGAAAATACGTGGCTACGAAGGTGGCGGGTAGCTCGCGCTGTCCTCGTTTAGTTAAAAAAAATACAAAAATTGGTAACTCGGCATACACTAACTGTACACGCAAAAACTGGGATGTCGTTGTGTCGCTAATTTAAAATAAGTAATTTTTTAAACCATAATATCGCTACTTTAAAACAAAAGGTTAATTTAATTCCATGAATCACTCACAAGTAAAATAAATTCTGAAATTATTAGAATCGTTAAGTACTTAATAATGTACACTTTTTGATATTAAAATAGTCATTTTACACTATAAACTAGAAATATAAGTAAACCAGTTCTGGAAAATTGCTCTTATGGATAATAATTCAATATACGGTGAAGATAACGTAAGTTGAATTCTTGAGAAAATTTGTTTTTCCATGAAGTCGCGTATTCGCTGAAAGCAAATGGCTGTAAATATTATATGAGCCTTCTCGACAATATCACATAATGTATGAATTAAACCTAATGTTCACTTTTAGCTCTTACATGTTGGAGATAGATTATTTTCGTAACAGGTAAGTCCGCTGGCAATTTCTTAGCTACTAAGGGCGCAATCCAACATCCGTTCTCCCTAATTCCATTTGGTCGCTGTGATAAATAATGTCTCCCGACAGCCGCTAAGTGCACGAAGCTACGGATATTATGTAAAGATATACCTGTGCTGCTATTTCCGCGGCTAACCTATAAGTATAGCACCTATAATAATTCAATTAATAAAATGCTACATATTTTATGTAACAGTTATTAGATATACGAGTACTTACGTAGTCAAAAAAGCGAATGGGGGCTGTGTTGTAGCGAAGGAGAACAAAAACATCGTAATTAGTATCTATAGAAGTATTTCATCTAAGGCTCGTTTCTTATTACTAACGGAAGTCTATTTTATTAGAAGATACTTTCCTTTTGGGAGTTTTGTGAAAAGTGCTTTTGGTGTAAGCCAGTGGTTCCTAACCTTTTCAGTCCGGTTACCCCTATGACTAACTAGGGAATCTGATTTTACCCCTCCTCCCAATGTGGTAATAAAAAATAAACCGTGTACATTTGTTGTATTGTTAAATTAGGTTAGCTTATTACCCCCGTAAAATACCAGTTTTACCCCCACGGGGGTAATTACCCCCAGGTTAGGAACCACTGGTGTAAGCGGATCATGCCATATTTTTGTCTATTTTATCAATAATTACCGTGTAGAATCATCAGTCGGTCTGGGTCTCGGTAAGAACGATGATGTGTACATTTCTTAAATAAAACACATTCTAAAATGAACATCTTTTTATTCGTTTTATTACATAATGTGGCCTGCTGTAAGACTAGTACAATTTAGGTATTTACAACTTTAACAATGACAATGACAATACTTAGGGATACGATATAGGTACATGAATTATATTATTTACAACATTTTTATAGTGATTTTACACTTTACAGTGAGGCAACGCAACAATGTTTCGATCGCCAACTTGCTAAAAAACAACTATTTATTGACATAAATTGTCACTGTATTTGTATTTAATACCGTCAAAAAGTTTTAAGTTAAAACGCTAAACATATGAAGTTACCCAGAGCGTTATCATAGTGACGATTATTGAATGCATGATTTGTTCATTTTAATATTTTTGCTTATACAGCCGTCGCTCATGAACACTCATGTTTCAAAATAAATTAACATTTTAGCCATTTATTACCTAATTATGTAGTTGGCCTTTTATGTAAGCATTAATTTTATAATAAAAAGTGCTTTTCTAAACGGTTTTTGTATACGATCACTTTTTAGTTATGAATATAACAGATCGCCCATTAGCTAAAATAACGTCGGTGAGCACGAAGAATTCCGTAAATTGACCCGCCTATTGGAATCTTTATCGCACGCGCATTTTATACTGATTGCTGTCCCACACAGTGGCACTGACCGCCGGAAGGGCGTCACGCCAAAGTCGTGACAAAGATCGTTAACTGTCTGCAAAAAGAAGGTACTTAAAATATTAAATGACAAAAACATTGTCAAAAGCTACCGCAAATTATAACATGACAGAGGGGCTACCGCGAAAACCGCAATTCGCAAATTGCGGGGATCTTTCTCTTTTACTCCAATGAAGCCGTAATTAGAGTGACAGAGAAAAATGCCCGCAATTTGCGAACTTCGATTTTCGCGGTCATAGCCCAGTATACTTACTCCAGTTTCCCGTAATCCCAATTTTTAAAGGATCGGTTCATTTCGCTGTATCGGTTGGGACCATATTTTGGGCTATGTATCCAAACAGAGATCAGAATAACAGATGAATACGATTTTATACCCAATTTTAAAAGGTTATACTCAATAAAATAGATATACATAGCTATACATTTTTTTGGAGTAGGTATACTATACCTACCCAATTTGAATGATACAAAAATTTCGTCCTTGACTCCGTATGATCGTAAAATTATAAAGTTTTACTAAAAAAAGTTGATGTGAAGGTAACACTCAAATTTATTGTTGTTACAAAACACAATTTTCAAGTTGCGGTTTTATTAATGGCTTTAACAAATTCTTAAATATTGACACATTTAACTTTTCATAATAAACATCAGTGGCGTTACAGGATTTTGTTAATTTCATTCCGACAATTTTACCTACATATATTTAATACTTCCCTGTTTTTACAAATATTGTGTATAATACCTAGATTTAACATTGATATTCATTCATTAATCATTCATTTTAGTGATGACATTTTTACATGGACACAGTAAATTAAACACTTACAATTATTTATATTTTAATCATTGCAATATGAAAACGTTTTTGCGTGAATGTTGATGAAACATTAAATATAAGTAAAAAATGGATATGACTATGACTAAAGTCTATTTTTTTATTCGGTAGACTGAAATGACAGTTAATAGTATGGACATGAAATGTCATTTTATACTATTAACTGTCATTTCAGTCTACCGAATAAAAAAATAGACTTTACAAGCAATGGTTATTGGCTAAATGCGGTTAATCACTATGTAAGCTACATAGATATTCCGTAAACGAATAACAACTGTTGCATGTGATATTTAGACCAACATTACTTATTTATCATTGACTTTGTATCTAAAAAGTGTTTTGAGTATGCTATTGCTAACCCGTTATACTTGTATTTTTTTTTCATGCAATAAATAATTAAATATAAAAAACTAGCACCAATAGTACAAAACTCGACACGTGTTTCGCCTCTCTATGAGGCATCAGGAAATACTGGAGCTGTTGACGGTCTGCCGTCCGGCAATAGACCGATTTCATGCAAAAAATACGCATTGGCTAGCACTATATTATTACGTGGATTAGCAAAGTGATACTTTTGTTTTGATTGTTAGTGACTACCTACAACGATTATTGATATAAGGCCCGTTGATAGACAAAAAACAGGTTAGGTACGTTGCCATTTATGTAGCTTAACTGTCAAATCAAACTAAATGGCCAAGCCACACATTTTGACCAAAGTGTAGGTACTTAAAGTTAGAAGCTTGGCTCTACATAAGATCTGGTAACTTTTTGACAGTGCGAGCGAGCCATATGGTCTCGTCTTGGCAACATTTTACATGAAAATGTTTTTGGTAGGTTCACATTTCCCGTTATAGAGTCGTTCAAAAACACTACGCTCGAGAAGGTCAAGATGAAATTGAAGTAAGATTTAGAACGTGTATTTCCGACGGGAATTCGCTCATATCATCAGATTATCGATTTTACACTTTCTACATAGGATGTTATTAAGCCATGACATGACATGTTGCCAGGCAAAGTGATGACTGATGGCAGGTGGGCCAATTCCGCTTTCAGACGAAAGGAGTGCCTGGCGTCCGTATAGGCTCGTTGGGTGGACGACATTCAGAAGATTAGCTCAATACCTGGATAAGTGGCGTAGTCGAAGAGAGGCCTATACTCAGCAGTGGGAAGTCTAAGATGGTGATGATGATGATGTTATTAAGCTGCCCAAAAATATGTCAAACAGACTCGCAAATAAATAAAAACTGTTGGGCTCCCCTACAACTATGCACAGTGAACAGCAGTAAAAACAAATCTGCATGCAATAAGTACTTCTCATTACAGCACTAATTAACACTAACACGATTCACGCAAAAACGAACCGTCCTACAAAGGTTTCAGAATAGATATTTAGCTTAGCTACATTCTGCTAAGGCAGTTAAGCTTACGATTGTCACCGAAGGGAGAGGTTTAATATCGTTAGTGCTGGTAATAGGAAGTGGCCCAGGATGTAGTAGCTCGGCGATGACGATTGCATGGCCGCTGGGTTTTCACCTGAAACAATAGTGTAATGTTAAATACACATATATTATTGTTATGTAGGTATATAGCTACCACATAACAACTTAATATAGCGTTTCAAAGTGAAAAAGTTTCTTTGCGCAAATACCTCATCTACAACGAAATGATATGAACTTCCATGGTTTAACTAAGCATCAAAGTAAGTTGCATCGTCACGTCAGGATAACATTAAATAAATGAGGATAAAATAAATACCAATATCGGAAAAATGTAAGTTATTTTGGCATGATTCAAAAAGCGTTTTAAGTAAATTGACCGTTTTCAAAAGCACAACAGCCTTTGTTGGCTATTACAGAAAAGATTTTCGCGAAGTAAAAAAGGTTGAAAGTATTTCTGCTGAATAAACTTGCTGTTGTTTGATCTTTCGTATTAATGATTGTAAACTCTAATTCGTGGAAAGATATTTTATGTTGGATTAATTGTTGGTAAGTTTTTGGTTTGGTTTGGTTTTGGGTTGGAATTTGTGTCTGACAGCAGGGGCCCAATATTATAGGGCATGCACGCCATGAACCATATTTTGGCACCAACATGTATCGTTTTAAATGGGCAGGTAATAAAATCAAATATTTAATACGATTGTAAATTAACCCGGCGGTGGCGGTTTTTTTATAATTTTGAATGATTTTAACGGATTCCAATGAAAATCATTACCTACTTTGAAGTTTATTTCATAAATTTTAACTGTGAATAGCTTCTATTTTTATCTCAAAAAGTAGAATTTTAACTTGAGACGTTACAATTAAAGCTCTTAGTACTCGTATTGAAGTAAAAATGCGTTAATGGTAGTATTACTCTACCATTAACGCATTTTTACTTCAATGTCATTGGTTGAAAAGACCGAGTCTCAGTCATTTTCTCATTCGTTCATTCGCCGATATGAGAATTTTATGGCCAATAAAGCTTTTGAATGGGATTTGATCGCTAGCTTTTCTGAGCTTAACCTATTCGCAAGATTTCTTATGCCTTGACAATGATAACTTACTAGCAAAAAGCAGAGCTTTGTCGCGGAGTTTTTCTACCTAAACGTACCGGACCGTGACTTTGATCCAGTCCGAGGCTTGTTCGATGTTCGATCGAGCGGGTACGTAATAAGTTCGTTAAGAACGCAGCTATAAGTGAGAGCAAGAAAGAAATATACTAACCGGACCCCGGTTGCTGTACGGTACACTTGTCTGTCACAGCTTTTACTTTGTCCATTAAAATGTGTCCAGACGACAAAATCAAATTGCCAATATCATCCACACGTAATATACAATTTCATAAGCACTTATTACATCCTACACGGTCGCCCAGTACATTTTGTAAGGAAGCTAACTGGCTTTCCTACATGACGTTGGGTCAGCGAGCCAATGTCTTTGAATTTAATTTTTGCGTCCACACCACACAATTGAGCGAAAAACTATCCCGTCTGGATACCTACTGGCGATAATCACGCTCCTCCGCACATAAACACACACACACACAGTTCCACTAGGTACAGCCAGGGTTCAGCATCAGCTCTATCTTGGGTACTGCTCTTCTAAGTACTCATCAAGACGTGTCAGATAACCAAAACAGCGTGTGCCTACGTTGCACCAAACCTGAGTTCCACTGGGTACAGGCAGGGTTTAGCATCAGCTCTATATTGGGTACTAATCTTCTAAGTCCTCATCAAGACGATTCGGATGACCAAAACAGCGTATGCCTACGTTGCACCAAACCTGAGTTCCAATAAGCACAGCCAGGGTTCAGCATCAGCTTTATCTTGGGTACTACTCTTCTAAGTGCTCATCGAGACGAGTCGGATGACCAAAACTGCGTGTGCCTACGTTGCAATAAACCTAAGTTCCACTAGGTACAGCCAAGGTTCAGCATCAGCTCTATCTTGGGTACTACTTTCCTAAGTAATCATCAAGACGAGTTGTATGACCAAAACAGCGTGTGCTGTGGTATAAAACCCGAGCTCCACTAGGTACTGTCAGGGTTCAGCATCAGCTATCTTGGGTACTTAACTGGTCTACCCAGTCACACCTCGGACACACTGGCGATCAAATGTATGAAACAAACGCGTTCCTACACACACAGCCTTAGCTCGTGTAGGTGAACGCGTACCATGCTTGTGTGAGTGAGATAAGACATTGTAGGGTAACTGTGAGGTAACCGAGAGCGGGTGGGCGGCGGTTAATTACGACGCTGCCGCGCTTCAATTGAAGCCACTTTTCTCTAAAGCTATAGATATTAGGGCATGTGATATATCATTTTCAGATAAATTGAGGATGAGGAATCTATTTTTAGAACAACAATAATGCACTTTCTAACAAAAAAAATGAATAAAGTAGAAAAGACTAAAAAAGTATAATTTGTTTTTTTTTTATAATTACCATTTAATTTAAAGTATAACAGAAATCTCAAAACAAAAAATACAATCGTAAAGCTACACTTATCTAGTTTACAAAAATATATAGTTTATTATATAAATCTGTTGAAACATGGAAGATAAAAAATAATATTCAGTGTAGGTTAGGGTGATCTCAATGCATGATCGTCCGTGAAGTAGGGCTTAAAGTAGGTACTGTTTTAAACACACGAATGGTGAATATATTATTGTTTTAGATCTGTTAGCGCCACTTGCATCATCCCACTAACCCGGGATTAACCGGTTAAACCTGGAGTTACCATGGTTACCAGTACAATTCGACATTGTGTTAATGGTTTACCCGCTTAACCCCGGGTCAGTAGGATCGTACAAGTGGCGCGTAGTATTTTAAATGAAACAACGTCTTACGTCTTAATACGCTCTCGCGAGTTTAAAAAATTTTCCCCATTACAAAAAGTGCACAGCGCCGCTGAAGAAGTTTTCACTTCAATAAGATATGTTCGACCCCCCCTTCACCTCAAAATCGTCTTACGTAATAAATGAATGGCGCCAAAACTGTTTCTCGAACTAAAAATACCCGATTTAAGTTTGCTAAAACAACATGACTGATCAGTTCATCAGCGTCACAAAACATACGAGTGAATTGACCTCCGCAGTATCACAGCAAGATTGATTATTCTAGTAGGTATTCACAGAAACTTAATTGCTAAATTGGGAATCAAACCAAGCGAAGCGAGGTGGGTCTGATTCCAAAATGTTAACCCACTTTTGTATTCATCGTTGTTAATGGCGTAAGCGCCATCGACATTATTGAAATTGAAAACACCACATAGATATCGTTGTTTGAGTACCCACAACACAAATCTTCTTGAGCTTTTCTGGGGCTTAGCCAATTTGTATAAGAATGTCCAATATTTATTTATTTATTACTACTAACGCCATCTGTTAGAGAAATAAATAATTAACATTAGCACGAATGTTAATTCATAATTTTGCCAACAGATGGCGCTAGTAGTAATACAAAGTGTTATTACATTATTTTATTTTTTTAGGTTTATTATATGATATTTTTATGTTTGATAACACATCTAGACATGAATTTAACTTACTATGTTAAATCTCAAACCTAACAGTGCAGTAGTTTTTCCGTAAAGTGTACCTAGGGTTTGCACGGCGGATCCGAAATGTATGGGAAGATCCGCGGATCCGGATCCAGATCCGGATAATTGCATACATTTCGGATCCGGATTGCAAACCCTAAGTGTACCACAAGAATGCATAGTTTGTCGAATAGTGATAGGGCTCGCTTCGCTCGCCCTAATTATAAGGTTTTTACATAAATATAAAAATTTACGCGTACTCTGCCAGCGTAGCTTGCTACGCGCTATGTTCGTAGCCGATAACCGAACACACAAAAGAAATCTGGAGTAGCGGCTTAGACGTGCAGTTTTGATTCCGGAGGTCGCAAGCTGATCCCCAAAGAGTTTCTTGGAAGTTATGTAGGTACTTACGCGATTTCATTTCATATTTATCAGCCGCTTTTTAGTGAAGTAAAACACAGTGAGGAAACCTGCATACAACTGCGAAGAAATTCAAAGGTGAATGTGAAATTTAGAAATTTTGAGTTGTTTAATTTCAACTGTTTCTCTTACAAGGCTTAATTCATACTCGAATAATCAGGCAACGTTTTCCCGCATTCAATTTTCTTGTGTGAATAGTAACTTCTAAGTCTTGCCTTGTAACATTTTTTATGGTATTTTTACATTCATAATTGTCAAACTAGATTTATTTTAACATGAAAAATAGTTGTTAAATAATTCTGGACAAAGCTTCCCCCCATCCACCATGCATACCCAACAGACGTAATAGCTAAATGAAAACTCATTCCGTTCTCTTTTTCCTATAACTGTTGCGGCTGTGGGCCCGATTCGGATTTTGAAATAGACATCTATAAGATATCTTTTAGTCATCACCAAGATACGATAACGATATGTTTAAGATCTAACCTGTCAAATTTGACATTTGCGCGATTCTGGAGATACTCTTGAACGATTTCCACAACATATGGCTTAGAGATCTAATTCACATCTATTAGATATCTAACTCTATCTAACGTAAAAGTGACATTGGTTGCCCGAATTGCGCTGCAAAAGAGAACTAGTTGAAATCTAAACTATAACGTATCTAGAATAGATCTAGTACGTGTCGTCTCTTGTGAATATCTTGAAGTTCGAATACGGCAGTGTTGCTTATATAGTAGGGCGCTTTTCTACTGGTTTTACAAATGGGGACAGTAAAGAAAATAAATGACGCTAAGGAGGTTTACGTAGAACGTGGAATTGTCCCAGTGTTACGTATTGCTCAACTTAGCGATCTCACGGCTGCGGCTTCTTTAGGTTCCAGTTAAGGTTAGGAGTCCGGGAACAGCTTAAAAATTTCTACGCAATATTTAGAGTCAGTGAAAGTTTACAATAGCTGAGTAGACGAGGTAAAGTAAAATGTGCTAATGTAATTATTTTACTTCTTGCTGCTAGATGACAGAATGCTACTTTCATTTATTAATAACTATTTTGTTCCAATGGCCCGATCGGGTTTTTATCTTACCTACCATACAAACATTTTCTGATCGTAATAACATCATCATCACAGGTCTTTGCGTCTATTGCGGACTATTTATGTATTGCTGTTTAGACGGTTATTTAGCATAAAAAATTAATAAAATTATCAGTTTCGTAGACAGTACGGTAGACTTTTTAAACTTAGGTCAGCTAAACGTAGGACACATGTCGTTAGAAATTTCGCAATTTATACATTTTAAGCTTAGGTCAACTTAGGTCAACTGGAAAAAAGGTCGTTAGTATTTTCGTGCACTAGCAGTATTGTACTTTAGACATTTAAAACATAGGTTGATTAACCGTAGGACATGCATCTTTAGGAATTTCGTACATTAGACAATTTGTTTTTCAATGTTCTGTCTTTAGGAATTTCGTACTTAGGATTTTAGATTTTCGAAATTATGCTACATAACCGTTTAGACAATGGGTTAGGTGACTGTGGAGGGAGACCCACAGAACAAGTAGAACGGCGATGCGAGCAGGGTACGTGTCGCCGCCGGTTATGAGCAAACGCTCGCATGCTAGTACTCGCCCGCGCTGACCGAAAAACGTAAACATGCCTTTTGCGCCACAATAACGTTCATATTAAGAAGCCAGACATCAAATCTGTCTGAAGGAGGCGTATCCATTAACCAGGCACACAAGTTTTTACTACCGTTGCGCGAGAAATGTGGAAATGTCGAAAGGAACGAGCGGCGACACCGGTTCCGATACTAACTGCGCGCGATAGCCGTTCTAACCTCTTTAATATGTTCTGTGGGGAGACCGGTGCGTGAGCGGCACGACCTCCTACAGTTTTGGCAGAGAAAGCTCATGCCCATGCCTTCTGCTATCTAAAGCATTAAACCAGGCTTCGTTGCATAGCCTTCTTCCCTCCACAACCCACTTGCGCCATCCATCAAGGTCTTCCGCTAAGGTTTCTCAGGCATGGTGGTCGATTTCATACGCTGAAACGTCTCGCTTAACAGTCTTTAAAGTCGTACGTACTTTAATAACAAACATTTAAATAATTCAAGTAGGTATAGTCTGGAGTCGCAGGTGTCCATAGACTACGTTGACTGCTGATCAGGCGGGCCGTATGCTTCTTTGCCACAATCGTGGTATAAAAAAGTAAAACATCTTTGTATCACTATAGGTACAACTATATCTTAGGTAAACCTCCGAAAAATGTGCGATTAAAACTAGTTATTTTCATCCTCTTCAAATACCGATATCCTCATTATTAGGAACATGAAGCTCAAATATAATGAATCAACCTAATGAGCACCAATTTACTGATTTACTTAAGGAAACGAGAACACGAAACTTCAATTACCTTCTATAGGTACTTAGAAACATGTCATAATCTCCTTAGCTTGTTACATTATAACCATTTTAAGGCATTTAAAATTGAGCAGAGTTTAAGAAACTTCTTGGTAAGTTAGACAGATTCCTTGAGGTCCAGATTTAAGGAAAAGTTACTTAATAGTCTCATTTGTGCAAGCGAGATTTTGCTTGGAATCAAAAGAATAAAACTTTTGAATTAAATTTTAGGTTTATGGAATTCAATAAAAATTAATATGAATAAAATTATGAATACTTAAGTAATTTATCGAAAATTACGTAATAGTAGTTTATGTGACTGCTACATAATGCCTAATTATGTACAGTTATACTACTTTATCGACACACATATTATAATTCACTAACCTCATATTTCCGCCGACATGGGGCACCGTTGCTCTATGGCGGAACTCCCAGATTTGAGAGGTGGCATCTCTAAAATATCTTTATCGCTCATTTTAAACGAAATTTTTGAAGCAGGACAGCCTAACTACGCAGACAACCCAAAAGGCATAGAAGAAGAACGGCTAATTGTTGGAGTTTTTTTTCCTTTGTGGATGTTTAAAAAACTTATACCTATTTTGAAACTTTATATTTTTTTACTATTCCAATATATAATATAGTAGTATATAAAACGCGAGAGTTTAAAGTGTTATATTCCAATATACTATTTTTTTTAATCTATTTAACTAGATTTAGTTATAAAATTCAACTTGACGTGTCAATAAACCCTGTTGGTTGTTTAGCATATTCAAATTTAAACTAGTTTTTCAATATCTGGTACGGTGGTCGTTATGTGTGGTAAGGCAGAAATGCTAGACGACACTTACCTACGTGAAATTCTGAAGGCATTAAATGTTATTTTCCCACCGTTTGTGATTTTATATGATGTTTTACTTGTTGTAAAGGACCTAAAGGAATATTTAATATGCTTAGAGGGTTAACATGTTATGGAAACAATTTCCTTGACATCCGGTTATCCTTTTAGCTAGTCTCTTAACATTTCTTTGCATTTTGAATTTTTTTAGATTTATTAATAAAAAGTATAGGGCGTAAGGGACAAAATGACGAAAATGAGTTATGAATGCAGTTATACCCAGTATTTTTTTCTCTATCGATTGGTATATTTAACGTCTCCATAACTTGAAAAAAATGTCCGTTAAGCCCTATGAAAAATCAATGCGTGAACACAATTTTCCAACGCATTTTGCCGTATCTGCCAATTCAAATAAATATTGTGAGACATTTTGGCGTAACTCCGAACTTTTTGTACGATACGCCCTTTTGCATCGGAAATTTTATTATGTGTTCCGTTCCACGTCTGAGATCTTCATTGAGAGCGTAACGCCTCCGGTGACCGATAGATGCCGCTAGCGTCTATGTAGTCGCTCCGCCGCCTCGCCGTGACGTAGATCCGCTTCCCTTTCCTGCAAACAGACGCCCGCCCCCCGCCACTCGCCGCCGCTATGTCATTGTTTCGTCGACCGTCCTGACCGATGGTCCGCAAATTTTTTTGCGAACATTTTTGCAGCATGGTGCTTTAAAAAAATTCCGATCCAAAGTTTGTTCGATTAAATAGCGAGATATAGCCAGAGATCGCCACTACTAGTCTTTTGGCGGTCTCGGGATCGATCTTCCAACAGTGCTTTTCGATTCTACCCACTTTTTTCTTGCTAAATTATCTTTTACATGCCATGCTGCTAAAATCGTTACCGTTAACTCGCATTTTCGAGAGTGAAGTAGGAAGTGCGTCAACAAGTGGTTTCAAATGTCGTCCGAGGTGACTCCAAGAAGCCGCGACGCTGCGGGCCGGCGCCCGAAGTGTCGCGGCGCAGGCGCTTCCGGTCCGTGGGACTCCGAGAGACGTCACGCGCCCGCTCCTGTTGCTACGGTCGCGGCGCGGGTGGATCGCGGACCTCTCGGTCCCGTCCTGGCGCCAAGGTGAAGGCGGACCGGACCACGGGGAGCACGCTACTGCATCTCGACTGCTCAAAGTGGAAGGAAGGTAAGTTACGTGGAAGCCACTCTGTGGAAACACTACGAGTACAGCGGCGGAGCCGTTCGCCGCGCCGGTTGCCATCTATCAAGGCGTCGGGCAACAGTGTCGCCGTGATGTTGCGTGCAACTACGCCACCATGGTGGCGCCAGTCGCCACGCGCACGTCTCCCCCCCTGTGCCGGCGAAAGACGCTACGGTGGCGCTGCCCGCCACGCGCATCGGCGCCCCCTGAGCCGGCAACGTCCATCACGCGCATCGGCGCGATGGCGCGTCACGCACCGGCGCCTCCCGAGCTGGCGGTGGCTGTAGCCACGATTGGCGCCGCCCACCTCACGCATCGGCGCCTCTTGAGCTGGCCGCCACCATGGCGCCTCACGCACCAGCGAAACAGTGGCGGGCCGCCACGATGGCGACACCCACCTCACGCTCCGGTGCCACCCGAGCTGGCCGCCACGATGGCGCCTCTCGCCTCACGCACCGGCGCCTCCCGAGCTGGCCGCCACGATGGCACCTCTCGCATCACGCGCCGGCGCCTCCCGAACTGGCGGTGGCTGCCGCCACGATGGCGCTTCTCGCGTCACGCGCCGGCGCCTCCCAAGCTGTCGGTGGCTGCCGCCACGATGGCGCCTCTCGCGTCACGCGCCGGCGCCTCCCGAGCTGGCGGTGGCTACCGCCACAATGGCGCTTCTCGCGTCACGCGCCGGCGCCTCCCAAGCTGTCGGTGGCGGCACCTCTCGCGTCACACGCCGGCGCCTCCCAAGCTGTCGGTGGCTGCCGCCACGATGGCGCCTCGCGCGTCGCGCGCCGGCGCCACCCGAGCTGGCGGTGGCTGCCGCCACGATGGCGCTTCTCGCGTCACGCGCCGGCGCCTCTGCCGCCACGATGGCGCTTCTCGCGTCACGCGCCGGCGCCTCCCGAGCTGTTGGTGGCTGCCGCCACGATGGCGCCTCTCGCGTCACGCGCCGGCGCCTCTGCCGCCACGATGGCGCTTCTCGCGTCACGCGCCGGCGCCTCCCGATATGTCGGTAGCTGCCGCCACGATGGCGCCTCTCGCGTCACGCGCCGGCGCCTCCTGAGCTGGCGGTGGCTGCCGCCACGATGGCGCTTCTCGCGTCACGCGCCGGCGCCTCCCGAGCTGTTGGTGGCTGCCGCCACGATGGCGCCATCCGAGCTGGCGGTGGCTGCCGCCACGATGGCGCCTCGCGTCACGCGCCGGCGCCACCCGTGCTGGCGGTGGCTGCCACCACGATGGCGCCTCTCGCGTCACGCGCCGGCGCCTCCCGAGCTGTTGGTGGCTGCCGCCACGATGGCGCCATCCGAGCTGGCGGTGGCTGCCGCCACGATGGCGCCTCGCGTCACGCGCCGGCGCCACCCGTGCTGGCGGTGGCTGCCGCCACGATGGCGCCTCTCGCGTCACGCGCCGGCGCCTCCCGAGCTGGCGATGGCTGCCGCCACGATGGCGCCTCTCGCGTCACGCGCCGGCGCCTCCCGAGCTGGCGATGGCTGCCGCCACGATGGCGCCTCTCGCGTCACGCGCCGGCGCCTCCCGAGCTGGCGGTGGCTGCCGCCACGATGGCGCCGCCCACCTCATGCACCGGCACCTTCCGAGCGGCGGCGGTTGCCATGATAGCGCCGGCAATTACTTCGATGCTGCAAGTACGACGCTGTCGTCCTTTGCAATGGCACCCATGTTCTGTTCGTAAGAAAACTTACCTGTTGCCG
Source organism: Cydia amplana (assembly GCF_948474715.1). Lineage (NCBI taxonomy): Eukaryota > Metazoa > Arthropoda > Insecta > Lepidoptera > Tortricidae > Cydia > Cydia amplana. The sequence goes on along the minus strand of NC_086070.1, from coordinate 15,260,093 downwards.
TTCCCAATGATATCGCCAGCGGCCGCGTCGATGCAGCCCGCCAAGCCGACGCCGGCCGGGCGCCACGCCGCTGCCGTCCGGCGCCACGTGTACCACGGTACCAGTTTTCCCTGTCCACATGGCCCCATTGAGGTACGCAGGCGCTTATAGCTATGGTGCAAGCTGTTGTCGTGCTGACGAGCAGACCGCTAAACTCTTGCTTTCGGTTGAGGATTCCTCCGGTCCCGTGTGCTCCGCTCAAAACCGAGGTTGAAGGCATTGAAAAGGTTTGCAGTGTTCACATAATTATCTCTCTGCTTGCCCGCGCTCTCCAGCTTAAGTTCCGTCTTACAAAGACGAACTCGTTCGCCAAGCCCCTAATAAACAAAATGGGACAAATAAACCCGCTGCGCCTGAACGAGCTTGTGTTTCCGGTGCCAAGAGAAAGGGGCCAGGAGGACTCCAGCAGTTTCCATCTGTCTGTCTTCGACTTTATCGAAACAGTTTTGTTAAGCAAAGCGCCAAAATCGATTTTAGACTTGATTTCATCAGTGCGATTTCCTTAAAAGCATGCTACCATGCTCCTATACAAGTTTGACTGAAGGTTTTTCGTTTTCTCAACATACAGACCTGCCTTGCTGCCGAGTTTCTCACAGAAACTATACTCGATGCCTCCTGTTCACTCGCAAACGTTAGTTTATGGAGATTGCACCGTCGTAGTCCTCACCTTATACCTGTAGTCCGTTAATAATGGTAGACAATGTACGAAGTGAGGCCCTTCAAGTGGAGAGTAATCGTTAACGGGCCGCACCTGCAGCGCTGACGACAGGAGTGTACTACAAACATACAACCGGTTACTACGGTTGTCGAAAAAACTGCTGATGCCAGCAGATCGTCTATAGTTCGCGCTGGGTCCTTGCTACTTACCAGGTCGGTATAACCCCCAAAGGCGACGGTTTATCAAAAAGTCACTGCGTCCCCCGAGTGGCAGCTGCGCCCAGAAGCCGCCGCCGAGACTATCTTCGCCTGATAGGCGCCTTGTTGGTCGGCCTCTCCGCTTTCGAGAGCCTTCGCACTGTACCACGGTATGTCTTAATCGACTCTTTGAAGTGCTACCACGACGCGTTTGGCAGCTGCCGGTGATACGACTTGGCATGGATATCTCCACCTCCCAGGCTAGTCTGTTTACTGTGACGGCGTGATGAGGAGAGCTTTCTCGCAGCTGTGGTAAGCTTGCAATTTACTGGCGGTCCTAGTGAACACAACGTCAGACCGCCATCCCTTACGAGTCAACGACCTTAAGAATCGAGGCGTATCTCCTGTCAGATAGGACGCTCCAACACCGAGCCGGCGATAACCGGGTATTTCCGGTTCCGGTACTGGTTGTCTAGAAAACCAGTACCGGGGAGCACTCCCTAGATCGTCCCCTTGTCGAGGTCGCTGTACGCCCACAATGTAGAAATGATCTTCATGGTGCATCAAAAATGAGATCGACTGCCAGGTACCTCTAATACCCAGTGAGGTAGCAAGCTATCTCAGACATCTATTTCTATTCTCCATGTTAGCTTTCAGAATGATACTTGTTCAGAAGCCTGTAACAAGGGCTGTATGTGAACCACTATCGGTCACTATGCCTTCTTCCATCGTCATTAATAGCGAGACCAGCGCCTCCCAAACCACCAGCTTGGGACGCGAGAAATCTTATTCAAATTACTTGCCCTAACTTGAATAATCCTACAACGTACCTATATAGAAGAGCTGCCGCACCTTTACTGTTAGCATCAGGCCGCAGGGTCAATGACCTTACCCTACTACACTGTAGCCCGGGCAATTACACAGATAACTTTGACGCTATTATTTTGTGTCCGAAATTCGGTTCTAAACCAGATAACGCGTCTCACCGACTGGACTCTCTTAGAAGCTTCTGAATAAAGTATAGACCCAGTAGGTAGTCTGGGTACGTCAACTTGTGAGAATTACACAAAATGTTAGGGGACACTGCGCTTATTTCCTTCAGACACAGTAGTCTCATCCAATCCGGCCTCGCCTACGATTGCTTTCGATCCATGATGTACTTAATCACTAAATTAGCTGGAAAACTATCCAATTACTTAGCGATATTTTGGCTTAAGTTAATTGGGAACATGACTTTCTTTAGACGATCCTATCGCCGAGATTCTGCGGATCGGATGCGATTTCGAATGAGAAATCTCTCAAACCAGTTTAACGTCAGATTCGAACCTGGGATTACAGTTTAAATTCTCAATTTCCTGTAATGCATCATTATAACGAGTTATTGTGATTTCATGGGTTGCAATAAGGCGTATATATTTATTTTTTCTCTGAGTTATATGACAGTAGGTGTAGCCCTAACGCTTGCGCGCCCGCTGACTCGCCACCAGGAGATAATAAACAGGTCTCAATGAAGATCTCAGACGTGGAACGGAACACATAATATAAAAATTTTACCTTCCAATAAAATTATTATTATGTTTCCTTCCACGTCTGAGATCTGAGTAATGCCTTCCTGGCAGGCTACTAGGCTACTTTTATACCGACGGTACTTCTCCTCAACAATGACATAGCGGCGGCGAGTGGCGGGGGGCGGGCGTCTGTTTGCAGGAAAGGGAAGCGGATCTACGTCACGGCGAGGCGGCGGAGCGACTACATAGACGCTAGCGGCATCTATCGGTCACCGGAGGCGTTACGCTCTCAATGAAGATCTCAGACGTGGAAGGAAATATAATAATAATTTTATTGGAAGGTAAAATTTTTATATTAAATTTGTGCTAATTTGACAGTTACGCCTATTTGCAGTAGATTTTTGAGTGCTAATTGTACGTTACGCCCATAACTAGTGGATATTTATACGAGTGTTAGAGAATTCAATGTAAGAGATACGCCAACATACTATGTACAATTTCGAGTTTATTAAGTGGGATGACCTAGTACTTGTGATTTTTTTATTAAGTAGGTACTTGCAGTACCTGCTCATGTGCTCATTAATGCTTTATTTATAGGGTTACTAAAATTAGACAATTTAAACTGAACTAGTGGGTACTTTTTTCATCAGTTTTATGAAAATAATAAAACACGACTATATTCAAATGATAATTATGGCGATTGAATAAGATTAGACTGATAACTTTTAGTTTTGTATGTGACTGGGCCATTTGCAATTATGATTAGACGTAATATTAATACTTTTTTGTTTAAACCCTAATTTATAGGATTAACCTTATGAAAGTTACTGTCTATAAACGTTTACATAGAAGTACGTAGGCCTGGCCATTTGTCTTTTTTGCTACCTACTCTGATGTTATATAATAAATAATCACATATTCCTTAAGTTTTACTGAACAGACATACGAGATGTCAAAACTACTATGGTACTTAATAGTATTATGGTATGTAAAAGTAAAATTTATGATCAAATTAAGATTACAAACAGAAATAACGCATACATACTTTCTATAGTAAAAGTAATTGTTCTAAATTATTTTTATATACATAAATAGATACAGATGGTAGGACAGAAGTGATTCTGTTGAAGTAATATAAACAAATAAAAAATAAAACGTTGGTTTTGTGGCCAAAAAACTACCTTTTCCACGTTTAAGTATACAAAATAACAAAAATGGGGAAAAAACTTAACAATGAATACATCTCTAAGTTTTTGAAAAAAAAAATGTAAATTATAGTTCTTAGAAGTATAATATTCCTTAAATGCAAGTTGCCATATTGCAACGAAATTGTTGGATTTACGTAGCGTAGCGGTGGTGGCCGAGTGGATATGACGTCCGACTTTCAATCTGGAGGTCGCGGGTGGCTCGTACTCGTACTCGTACCAATGAGTTTTTCGGAATTTATGTACGAAATATCATTTGATATTTACCACTAGCTTTTCGGTGAAGGAAAACATCGTGAGGAAACCTGCATACATCTGCGAAGAAATTCAAAGGTGTATGTGAAGTCCCCAATCCGCATTGGGCTAGCGTGGGGACTATAGCCCAAGCCCTCTCGCGCATGAGAGGAGGCCTGTGCCCAGCAGTGGGACGCATATAGGCTTACATTATTATTATTATTACGTAGCGTAGCGTAGAGTTGGAGTTGTACAATTTATGATCAATTAAGATTACAAACAGAAATAACGCATATATACTTTCTATAGTAAAAGTAATTGTTATAAATTGCTTTGATATATACATATAAATATATACAGATGGTAGGACAGCAGTGATTCTGTTGAAGTAATATAAACAAATAAAAAAGAAAACATTGGTTTTGTGTCTAAAAAAATGACCTTTCCCACGTTTAAGTATATCCAAAATAACAAAAATGGAGAAACAACTTAACAATGAATACATCTCTATAAGTTTTTGAAAAAAAAAAACGTAAATTATAGTACTTAGAAATGGTTGGATTTACGCCAAATAGTACTGAAATAGTAACTATTTTTGTACATTACGCCCTTTTTCGAATAAGATAATCCATAAAAAAAGAGGCGTAAGAGACGCCCTTCTTAAAAACAGTCGTGTTTTTTGGCGTAACGGACATGCTATTTTCGTAACTAAGCATTGTATTATAAGTTCAAGCAATCAGTTTAAAAGAGCTCAAAAAGTTAAGAATAAGCCACATACAGGCATCAGTTTATTGAAACAAACAAAAAAGTTATGTTTTTTTTTTCTTAATAAAAAACTGTTTTTTCGCTCTCGTGAAAAATCGCGTTTTGTCCGTTAAGCCCTTTGAGCCTACGGTAGTCTATATGCTGTAAAGTTAGATATGTTTTTGAAATAAGTAAGTGAAATGGTTAATTTTTGAAACACAGTAGAATCAATTAATTTAAAACTAATCACTGACCTTATTAGCTACGTAAGTACGTACATTTGTTTGGTAATTAACCCATATTCGCCCTATTATTCTTTATCGAATAGACTAGGGACTTAACTTTATACTGTAACAGTAGCTGCTCTGTTAATTATCGTCTCATTCCCGGCCATTTCCCGGGGAATCACAGGAAATTGTAAGCCCGAATCCGCAGAAGCTTTAGCTCTCTTGTACATAGGTATATTAGGATGCTAAGGGGCGTTAAAATTGATACGGAAGCTACAAGATTGCGGATACGATTGCAACATCGCTAACAACACGCTTACTCAATATATATAAGTAAGTCTGGTGCTCGCGACTTTGTCCGCGTATACTCGTATAGGAGTCGTATTTAAACTGCACCTCCCCCACTTACAACCCCCATTTCAATGGCTTAGGGTCAGAATTTACAAGGTTATAATACTGAATCCCAAGTCAAAGATTATAAAGTCAAGTGCATTATTACCTTTTTCATTATTTTGGGCATGTAATTCTAAAAACTTTTCAGATACCCCCGAAAAATTATACATATTAATGACTGTTTAGGTGGTTAACTCTTAAGGTAATCTACATGCTATAGGTTAGTGATATCAAATTATTGAAAAACATTATTAAAGCATTGCTAAAACATCTGACACCAATAGTTACTAAAGGTACATGTTAGTAGCAACCTAAAAATTTAAAAAAGGAAATATTCTTTTTTAATATTTTCTATGTATCTCAATAACTATCAGACCGAATTGAAACGGAAGCAGATGTCCACACGAGCTCTACGGATCTGCCTCGATGCATACAAAAAATAATTTCTCTCTAAGGGATACCCATGGTTACCCACTTGCACAATTATTTCTAAATAGGATTTACGGTAACAATAGTGGCTTGCGCTTACAGCGCAGGTACGCTTAACTACAGATGACATGATAGTTTTTTGAAGTGAAAACTTCTTTAGCGGCGCTGTGCACTTTTTGTGATGGGGAAAAAATGTTAAACTTGCGAGAGCGTAAGACGTAAGACGTAAAACGTAAGACGTAAGATGTCATTGAGTTTTCACTTCTGTCGGCACTCCCGGAGTGCAACCCGTTGTTTTTTTTATTGACTCGGGTAATTCAATGCCATGATATGATTGGTCTCGTAACAACCTTCAAAGAAATTAACAACCGAGTATTGACATTTTGCTTACCGCCTACCTGCCATGGATTAAAGTTATATGAAATATTCGACAGCTTTGTATGATTCGACGGTTGTCGGTTACTACGCTACTTTCGTCGGTTCATTAGTTTGGTTTTGTGCAAATGGATTTGCATGGTTAAGGTGACATTCGGATGGATGAATGACGTTCGTAGTAAGTTCATTCCGGCACTCATTATGGCGAATAAAATTGTCATTGTCAGGTGAAAATTGTAACAGTGATGAAACAGGGGCCAGGTGTAAGAAATGTTCCTTCTTACCATTAAATATGTGGACGTATATACTAGCAGGAACGGCGTTGTTGGGCACGCAGGTATAGTTGCCGGCGTGTTGCGCAGACGCCGCCGGTATCAGCAGATCCGAGACGCGCTGCGCGGCGTCGGTGGTCACGTTGATGCCGCGCTCGGCGTCGTAGTTTATCATGCGGCTATTGTGATACCTGACGACAATAAACAATACTTAAATACTGTAACTCACTTTCGTAAAAGGAGCGTAAATAATATAACGCGATAAAATTTCATCTATTCAAATTATAACAGACAAAATATTCTCAAACCAATTGAGAGGCATTTAAGAGAAACCCATACTGGGGGCCCGTTTCGGATTTTGAACTAGACATCCATTAGATGTTTATTAGACATCACCAAGATAAGACAACGATATTTTTAAAATCTAGCCTGTCAAATTTGACATTTCCGCGATTATGAAGATATTCTTGAACGATTTCCACAAGAGATTATTACGATATTTTAACGTAAAAGTGACATTTGTTGCCCGAATTGAGCTGCAAAAGAGAACTAGTTGAAATCTAAACTACAACGTATTTAGTACATATCGTATCGTTCTCTAGTCTAGGACGGATCTGGGGGCACGGTAGTGCCCCCGCCAAGACGAGCAAAGCGAAGCGCAAGGGCACTACCTACCTTTTCTCGAAGCGCTTCGTCGTTTTTTTGAACCCTCATAACTTGGGTTTGGATTATACCAGATAAACAAAATTCTCGGGATATGATGTCAATATTGGACTTATTAAACATAAAAAAAATTCAATTGCATAGCTCTTATACTTAAGATTTTATTCATATCTAAAAAACATAATTTCGTCACTGACTCACTCACTCACTGTTGATCATCAAAACCTCTAGGGTACTTCCTGAAGTCCTAGGAAGCTGAAATTTGGTATGTAAGATAGTATTAGTACACAAACAACAAAATAATTCAAAAACTTGAATTTTTTTGGCTCTAAGGGAGGGAAAAGGGGGGTGGAATTTTGTATGGGAAATCAATAACCGCTGAACCGATTTAGTTGAAATTTGGTATGTAGATAGTTTTTGTATTGGGGAATCGCATAGAATAGTTTTCAACCCAAAAATTACCCCGTGAGGGTGAAAAGGGGGTGGAAAAAGGCGTTAGGGGAAAAAGAGGGTTGAAGTTTGTATGGGGAATCAGTAAAAAGCAGATGTATGCCCCGAGGTACGTATTTCAGGATTTTTAATAGTACCTTAAATTACACGCGCAACCCTTTAAATTAGGGGATGGAAGCAACTTACAAAAAGAAGTGAAATCCCACCAAAAACATTTTCATGTAAAATGTTGCCAAGACGAAACCACAAGGCTCGCACTGACAAAAAGTTATCAGATCTCTTGTAGAGCCAAGCTTCTAACTCTACAAGCCCTAACTTCACAAACTCTACACCTTAGTCAAAATATGTGGCTTGGCCGTTTCGTTACTCCAAGAACTATTGTATTATAAAAAATAATGAATAGTGAATACATTTTCCCTTACGTCCTTTACCTTACGTCCATGTGACAGTAGCGAAACGGTTAAGCCACATATTTTGACTAAGGTGTAGAGTTTGTGAAGTTAGGGCTTGTAGAGTTAGAAGCTTGGCTCTACAAGAGATCTGATAACTTTTTGTCAGTGCGAGCCTTGTGGTTTCGTCTTGGCAACATTTTACATGAAAATGTTTTTGGTGGGTCTTGTTTTCCGAATACCGCGGTGGAAGTCGTCGAAGAATCTCCACTTCAATTTTTAGGTAAGTAGGCATGTGGTGTTATGGGAACTTTTCAGTTTTCTCTAACAAAAATGAAGTCAATGTGTACAAGACCAATTCGAACGCACTTTTTGAGATCAAAATTATCTCATTTATTTATCATTCGTGCGAGCATTTTGTTTATGCAAAAATGACAATACATCATCATCATTATTCAAATATAATTTTGATGTAAAAGGTGAGTTTTAATTGGCCTTGGCTTGAACGACAGTTTCAGCTGCACAAAGTTAAGGCTGGGGATAACATACCCAACGTGAATATGTACACAAGCAGAGAGTAGGTACCTAGTCAATTAATCAAGATTATCAGCTTTCATACCACGCCGCAAGGTTTGTTATTGTTGTAGGGTGGCTATTGATTGTTCTATTGTACTATTTGATCGATTTAGCGCGAACGTCTCCATTTCACCTTAAGAAAAAATGGTTTCCTATGTTTTTCCAGCTATATTTCGCTACCTACAGGTCGTATTTATGAAAACGGACACAAGTAGGTACTGATATTTATAACTTCGTTCTAACGTACGTTGGATTAACCTGACCGCTGTCAAAAGCACTTAAAATCAAGGTAAACATAATAAACTCATTTTAGGCACTTAACTTATTTGTTGCCGCCATAGTCTTGTATATATTTGATTTGTTTGTAATTTTTTGCTTTGGTTATAGGGCCCAGTCTGTATATATTTATATAAAGAAAAGTACCCACAATTTAGGAGGGATTTAAATCTTCTCGGGTCAGAGGTGTAGGGTTAGAGCCTGCGTAGCTTTACTTGACGTTCTTATGAATGCGCTTATGCGCATTGTAATATGCCTACTTGCTTGGAAAATAAACTACTTATCTTTATTTTAAGCAAATCAAATTGACGAAAACGTTTACTTATGCCATTTTGTTTCCTTGAATGTACTTATGCTCTGAAGTTAACAGATATTAAGAAAACAACCTGTACCTATAAATATACTAATTTATGTAGCGATAAGACAGGCGGTTGCGCTTGGTTGATATGCAATAGTTGTATTGTAGGGCAGCCGAAATAGTTTTAAATACTATCTTCTCCTATGTAAATACATACGTACTTATAGTCTTATACCTATATTGAGTACCTAATCCAAGATAAACAGTTTAGTTCATGAAAGATTATTAAATATACATATGTATAGGTCGTTTTTAACGAATCCTCTAATTAGTATACCTAGCTAACAGGCGGCATTCATAATTACTTGCTAGAGTCTATTCATCCATTGGTATATTATCAAATTGTCTTGTAGGTAACTTAACATGAACTCGTATTTGATTATAGCCCAAATGCTCCCCTTTGTGGTCCTTTGAGACTGCCGCTTTCAAACTATCTCATTGTAAATAAGTCGGTATAGTTAGTAGCAACCTGAGCGTTTACATCATAGCAATTTAGTTAGTAATTGGAAACTATTTTACAAAGTCTAACACCACATTTGAATTTTCTTAAGTATTTGCGAAGTATTCAAATGCTAGCATTAATTATAAATAGGTATTGGATTTATTTGACTGAAAATAATTGATAGCCTATCAGATAAAAAACAAGTAACAACGGTTGCACTCCGGGAGTGCCGATAGAAGTGAAAACTCACCTCACTATGTTACCGACGCCCGGTAACACGATACATACGTTTAGCGGAGGTGTTCTATTTATTTATTATATACATATTATTATCATTCTCAAATAAAATCACACTTTTTCATTGACATGTTTATTTACATACTGCCATGACAACGTCAAATTATTTGAACATAGGTAAAGAGTCTTGAAAAGGAGTCCGCAACATAAATGTCAAATAACATTGAGTTTTTCTTTATTGATTTAAATGCCATTTAAATTATTAGTGGCCTTACGCCTTACGGTCACGTCAATACAAGTCAATACAATATTTAATACAATTTGAGTATCGGCTAAAATGAACTTTTTTACTTTTAATACTATTTAACATTAAATTATTATTAAATTTTCTTTAAATAAGTATCGATATTTTAGGCCTATTATACCTAAAGTCTATTTTTTTATTCGGTAGACTAAAATGACATTTCATAGTATGGACATCATGTGTCATTCCATACTATGAAATGTCATTTTAGTCTACCGAATAAAAAAATAGACTTTATGCCTCATACAGTGCATTACCCATATAACAAATATGCATTTACTGTATTGAACATTGTTCCTTAGTTACTATTCCATGGTTCCATTTGCAACTTTTGTTTAATAATGTAAAATGTTTTTTTTTAAACAATAAAATCTTGAAGATCTTTTTGACAAACACAGTGTCAGTGCGCTTGGGATTTTGTAATGTTTATATTTTGTTACCAAAATTGTGCATATAGTAAAATGCAGAAGAATTGTGCATATACTAATTTATTACAGGTAAGTAAAGGTACACAAAAACTACTTACTCGCAATGAGGTAAGTTTAGGAAACTCGGTATTTTTACTGGATATAATTCAGTTCTCATTAATTTAACCTAATTTAGTAACGTTCGTCTTAATTTTTGTGGCTGTTAAGTCCATATTCAATTTGACATTAGTCCATACCTCGCAACCGAGCTAGCAAATCTGTAGCAGTTGTACGTCAAGGTTATCACAACTACGCATAAACTAAAGTACAAAAAATATTTTTTCTTTGTTTTCAAACACACCAATATTTTCAAGCAATGAAAATTCCATTTTAATATTTGAAATATATGCGAAAAAAAAAACCTGATTTTATAAACAAAATAACAGATAAATTGAAACGCATCTAATATTGACATTGACCTGTTAATTTATATTATTTGACAGTAAATTAAACCGGGTTATATCGGAAGAGGATCAACAAGGTTCTCGATCAATTTTATTAATCTTACATACAATAAAGTTAAAGCAAAATGGTTCATCATAATCGCCAACCCTGACACAAAACTGTCATATGCTACGGTTTTGCTAGCTCCGTTGCGGGGTATGCACATTACAATAATGTACATTTTATTACAAGAAAGGAAGTGCCAGTGAAAGCTGATCCAGTAACATGGCTTGATTTTGGCTATTTAGCATTGGAACAGTGAATACGTTGAGTAAAACTATACCCTGAGCCAACGGTCGACATCTCGTCTGCCAAGTCAGTTGCAATGTTGCCAACATTCAGTTAGAATAGGGATGTTGACAATTTTTTGGAACTGGTTTCATTTTGTAGATAGACACGTAATAATTACAGAAAAAAATATTAAAAAAATATATTCATTAATTTTGAATAAAAAAACATGTATAATAAGTTTTGTGTTTAAATTTCGCGCCTAAACGCTCCAAACTGTCACGTGACCTTGATGACGTAACGGCGTTTTAAACAAACTGCTGTCAGTCATTTTTTAAATTCTTTATATGGCAATAGACAATTTTTTTTTAAAGCATAAACACACTACCGCATCGGACAGCGACCTTCTTTCTCGCTCTAACTTATAGCTGCGTCCTTAACGCACCACCTTACACGCGTTTCGGTACGATAATCTGTAGACACTTAGGCAGGTTTTATAACTTGTCTTTGGTGATTCCACTGTGATTACGTCACGCGCTCCGATTGGCGTTTGCAGTCACGTGATACTGGGCATTATTTTAAATACTTTTGATTATTTTTAATTAATTTATTACGCATATTTACACTTGCAAAATATGATTTTCCGCGTTCTAATATTCCCTGCTATGGTAAAAACATAATATGCTATATATTCGCGATTCATGTCAACATCCCTATTAAGCTCGCCAAAAAGTCAATATAATGCTGAAAAATAAAACCGACTTCAAAAAGGACGAAATAAAATATTATCCTTTTTGAAGTCTATGCGTTACCAACTTATATGTTTGAAGTCGGTGCCAAGCCAAGTAGTAACAATACCGAGTCAAAAATGGGATTTATAGCCATAAAGCTGATTATGTTTGACTGGTATTGTTACTACTTTGCTTGGCACCGACTTCAAACATATAAGTTGGTAACGCATAGACTTCAAAAAGGATAATATTTTATTTCATCCTTTTTGAAGTCGGTTTTATTTTTTTTGTAAAAAGTTTTTATTTTTCCATTTTTAGTTTCAATCGGTGAGTGAAAAATCAATCATCCCCTATTTTCCTACCCTTAACGTTGGATTTATTTTTCCAAATTTATATGGGACCAACTTCGGGGTATACCCTTTCCAATAAAAAAAAATTAGAGTCTGTGCGGAAAGAGAAGAGTCGTGGGATTTGAGGGCGCGCCAGTGCTATTTTATGGTTTTTGCTATGCTGACAACACTGGTCACGTGATTATAGTACGACACTAAAGGTCATGATACTTGATTCCCTTTGTTTCGGTTTCTTGCCACGGCTTACTAAAGGGAGCCTGGTGGAGGTGTCGGCTCGTCAACTCAATCCTCTGAATTAGCGCAGGCACTAGTTTCCTTCTACCTCTTCTTATTTTTTTTAATACAAACTTGTTTTAATGTCTCAGATACTAAAGTGACAGTGCGATTGCCAAAACTACTAAAACCAGTTAAGAATCTGCCCAATACAACTGTCATTTTAGTACCAAACAAGATAGAGTCTCGTTTAAGTACTGCCTAATCTATGCAGTCCAACAGTTATTTTAATACAAAACCGGGTAGATCGCGTAGAAATTGGGTAATACAACTGTAACTTTACTATCTGGGATATAAAAATTGTGCATAAGTAGGTAGGCCTTATTGTGATATGTCCGGTTCTCTCATCTCACGATATTTTACTTCGCCGAAAAGTCACTGCTAAATATGAAATATAATTTCGTAACTAACAGAACCTTAGTAAACAAACTTACAAATAAATAAATATTTTATTAGAAAAAGTTTTATTAATCTTTGTAATCGAAGTCTGAATTATTCAATGTCACTTATGTTTGAGCTAGCTTCATCAGAACAACCAGGGAGACTCATAGAACTATCTTCATCTGAATTGGATGTGCTTGAATCCGGCACGTAGAGTACAAATTCTTGCATATCACCTACTTAGTGATATTTTATTCAAGATATCGTAAATACTTTTACTCAATCCTGAAAAAAAAAATTCGTAAATATGCATAAAATGGCAAGTATCAAGAATATTTCTCAGTTATTTTAAAGGTCATGAATGACCTGCGTATTTATGAAAATGAATATATTTTGAATAAATATACTTACCGATTATGTACCGGAGACAAGTTACTTAGGGGGCCTATTTAATAGGTAATTATTTAATATTAAATACAACATCAATACCCGTCAATAGCGGAAACACGTTCCGCAACTTTTTGTAAGTCGATAGTCGGTTTTTAGCCGTTTTCTCACCGCTGACAAAACCGAACAATGTTAAATATAATGTTCCTTGTGGTTTTATGTACGGTTTTATCGTGTTTTGAAAATATTTTATACATAAAACTTGTGGTTTTTGTTAATAAAAATATACAATGACAGAAGTTTGTTTATTTTATACAAGACAGGTGTCAAAGGTTTGATTGCCATATAAAATTGAAAATGTTAGTTCCAGTTTCTGCCACGACTCTTCTCTTTCCGCACAGACTCTATCAAAATCGAACTACTCTGTAAAAAGTTATGCGTATGCGTGGTCATACATAAAAAAAATATATACGCGTCGACTTGAGAACCTCCTCCGTTTTTTTCGTCGGTTAAAAATACCACATAAGAATGTGGTATTTTCAGCATTATATTACTATGGACGAGATGAAATTAAGCCAATCACAACAAATCGTGACTCTTTTAAAGATCCTTAGCGTTTAAATGTTTAATATTTAGAGGTACATATTCAAAGAAAAACCGCCTAACACCGCAACAATATTTAAACAACTTGGTAGGTACACCGTGTTTTTTTAACTCCGTTAATTTTATTTTTATACAGCAAATCTTGCATTGCTCTTTAATCTAACTGTTTATAAATAAAGCTTAATCTTTATTTTCAATTTAAAGATGTGTCAAAAGCAAAACCGGTAGTTTGTAAAAGCGGTATAACTAAATATTCAGACAGTTTCATAGTTCTAAGAACATGAGTAATAGGGAGCAGGTGCCTTGAATCGGTTGCAAAATGGCACGTTATCGATTTAAGGCTTCGCATTTGGCAGCAGAGTTTGAGAATTTTATTAAAATATTCCTGCGAGGTTTCATTCGCGTCTGTCGATACTAAGAGAGCTGTCAATAATACAGACAATGATGAGAGACGTTTTGAAGCCTTTTCATATTCTCAGTTAAATATAGAATTGAAGAATAAAAATAAAGATCATTTATTTCAGCTAATGGTTACAGATACAGACATACCAAGGCCGGTCTACTTGAATAAAGAATATGAATTCTACTTGAATAAAAAAATATGAATTTGACTTCATAAATACGATCTCTTATTGGTCAGGTGGTATTTTATCAGTCACATGGTAATGTGGCTGATAAAATGTGGTATCATTCTTACCAGAAAACAAAAGCTGGTGCCTCCGTTGTCTGCACGATGGCGCACTGCAGACGTAATGTCGAGCCTGGCTTGAGATACTTCTCAGTGGGACCCGAAATCTGCGCGCGTGCCTCTGTAATAATTATCATACTTTAGTCAAGATCGCAACACTTTATGACTGAAGAGTTTGGCACTCACGATTTGTATAGATAATGTGATACAAATACCGCGTAATTAAGTCAAAATGAATAAATCTGCAATCTTTATACAATTTCTTATTTTTTATTACACTTAAAACATTATTTCATTTTAAACACATAATGAATTTTCCCAACGAATGGCCTGAAAAGCCTGAAAATTGGGTTAACCATTTTTACATGTATTTTCGCAGTAGACATAACAATTTAAGTGTCTCTCATATAATAATGCCCACTGTGTACCTACTTATGTTTACAACCATGTCAACGACTGACAAGAAAATGTCGATTCACCCAAATTGAAATTATTGGCCAATAATCGATTAGTAGAAATTAATAGGTACACATCCATTATCGAAATTGATGTTAGTTTAACTGTAGTTTATATAATCCTAATTAGAAATTCCAAAACAGTTTATGTATGGAAATTAATATTATTATAATCGTATATAATCCGATTATGATGTGCGATGTAATCGGCTGAACGCTGTCACCTATACATAGACTAATAGGCGGGGATTTAGAACCGGAAAAAGGTATATACGAGGAGCGGCTGAAAGGTTCGCGGCCTTAAAAAAAATGAAAGAGAGTATTAAAGTAAATGTTAATTATTAATCGTTAATAATCGTTAGTAATGGCGGCAATATTTAAACTGCCAAAGAGGCAGGGAAAAAAGTAGCAAAGTTTTCTTTTAACTTTTTCTTTTATTTCTAGCTTAGACCGCGAATATTTCCAGCCTCCCCTCGTAGGTTTACCATTTACACTATAGGCTTATTACTAAATATACCCGGGCGTCGAGCAGTTATTCAACAGTAAAGCTCAGAGTAGCAGTGGGCCAGCAAAGGGGTTTATAATCAACAGAAAAAAAACTTGTAATACCCTCCTAAGGCCCAAGGTCCTAACTATACTACTTATTAACTTTCTTATTCAGACCCAGCTCCTACAACAATTGTGTAGTCATAGCGTACCACGGTCCTACCAGTAGGACTTAATAGAAAACCCATTTCTAATTTTGCTCTTATCGAAATTGGCGTGTACGAACTTCTAAAGAACTGTTTTGTTTTGTCTGTGAGCCCTTTAACAAGTTCGTAAAAAAAATCAAAGTGTTGTACAAGATGCTGTATAAGTACAATAACATTAAAAAAAGTCTTTTAAGTACTTGGGTTTGAATGAGTATAAAACAATAGTACTACTGGTAGGACTACGGGCCGTACTGACTACATACTCAATTTTTCGTTGGGCCTTAGGAGGATACTCACATACATAGAGATGTACTGCTAACAGTTCCTTTTTAGCAACGTCGTAGTCGGTTAACGGTCTGATCGTTTATTAAGGTGCAGTAGGCTCAGAGAACGGAGTTTTTGAAAAGTCATAGGGCTTTTTTAGATCACATTACGGATGTCAAAAATCTAATTAGCAATCTTGAAGTTTTTCTCTAGGGACTTTAGCGATTCGAATCCTGAGTTTTTGACTTTCGCTGTGCTTTCGCTCGATAGAAAAACATTACGAACATAGGTCTAAAATTTGCCAGATTAAGTATATAATAATAAGATACAGGTATAATAACTTTTTGTAACGATAACTCCTCATGACACTCACAATAATGTAACATGACAGGTAGCTTTTGTCATATAAAATGTCAAAAACTTTTGTGTACAGTTAACTTTTTTTTATTTGGTGACATTGCTACTCTTCGCAAGTGAAAATAAATATACAGAGCGAATCTAGTAGATTCTGGTAAGTAGTTGAGCTATCATTCAAAATTCAGTCGAATTAAGCATCTACTTACAGTCATTAGTAGTAGTAGTCCTTAATGTGACATTATCTCGAGCAGTTACAAAACAGATCAAATGTAGAAACTTTACTTATGACATGTTACTAATGACACTGTAACAAAGTAAACAAATTGCTGAAAGATTAATTCGTCTAAACGGCCGCCATTTTTCATGTGTCAGAGCCCGAAACCGACTCGTGATGGATTTTCTATGCCAGTATTTCAGGCTGAGATAGGTTGTTAGTGCACAGAAAGTTATAGACCAAAAATAAAAGTAAGTAGTCTCCGCTAGTGATGGTAATTGGATTTTTGGCGTAGAGACCTAGCAAAACAAAGTAAGTACCGTAAAACGGGGTGAGTAGGTTTCGCGGGGAGAGGTGGGTTATGAATGGGGAGAGAAGGTTTGAGAGGGGGGTGAGAAGGGATTTTAAGGCTACTGCTACAAAAATAATGTATTCCAATTTAAAATGGAGCTATAGTAATACGCATAATAAAAAAAAATCGATCCAACAATCTTCCAAAATCACCTTTGTATGAAACCCCCTCTCACCCCAAATACGAGGCACTACGGGGTGAGGTGGGTTTTTTTTTAAACAATTTAATAAGTAACTATGTAACAATAAAACTAACGTGTGAGTAGCAGAGCAACCAATGTAATTATAATAGTTTAAGAGCCACTTATGTAAAAGTGTGTGAGTGAATGTGTGTGTGTATGTGTATGCGTGTGTGTGTGTTAAGAGAATAGTTTGGTTGATTGAATTATATTAGATTATGTTTTTATGTAAAGTTATGAAATGGAACTACCCAAAATAAAATAAAAACTAAAATACAAACGTCTGGAACACTTATTATATATGTCGGCGGCCGATCGTAAGATCAGGCATATCGTGAAACGTGAAAATCTTTGACCCGTTCCCTGAGTCGAAAGTAGTTCCCTATTTCTGGGCAGTTTGCCCTTCGGGAATCTAAAGCAACCTAACGAACCTATCCTACCTATACAGCGTGTATTTTTAATATTACTTCAAACCGTAACCAAACGTAGGTTTTATTACTATGAGCCGATATTGCAAGGTAATTTTAAGTTAGTCTTAACCACTAAAGCGTAATGAATTTTTGAAAATTTATCGAGCAGCAATGTATTGCGTACACTTATTTGACACATGGAAGAAAAGGGTCTAGATTGTTTAATTATTATCGTTACGTATTTCCTACATGAGACTGCTTGGCAGCCAAAACCGAATCCTTATTGCGTTTAAACATTTTTTTATGTTAATAATATTAACTAGCCAAATTAAAGGCAAAGAATTCGTACCCTTGATGTGCAATAAAGCCACATGTGACTTTATACCAAAATCGATTTTATCTCGCGAAAGTTACACAAATGTTGTATACTATCAAAAACAAAAATCCTTTTTTCTGTATCTTTATTAGTTTCTTAAATAAAGCAAGCGAACACCGACGCATGTGATTAGTTGAACATGAAACAAAGCCGCTACCGCACGTGCGTCGTTGTTTTCCGATGTTACCGCGAGCGCCTTAGCTGCGCACGCGACAATGTAAATGCAGTTGCGTCTGTGTTACCGGGCGAGGAGGATGTTTCGCAAGTGGCACCAAAATTGGCAAAAATGGATACAGGAAATAGTGAAAATATACGTAATTGACTTATTTCTTTATTAAATGTGTTTTTTCAATGATGGTATTTATATGCACTTCTGGCTTTGTTGCTCTAAAAAAAGGAGTTGTATAAGCACTTACGTTGTTTTTAACGGGTTTATGTGGTACTAACATATTTACTGCTTGTATCATACTGTTATATAACTTAAAAATGCTAGTCACAAAGTCACATATGCCTTTATTGCACAAAATATTCCCATGCAATAAAGACGCATGTCTACTTACGTTTGCTATAGTTTGGGACAATAAAGCCGTAAATACACATGCAACCCACGATTTCCGAAAATAATCAAATAATTAGAATAACCTACATCGTATTAAATAGAGTACATATAACAGTATTGTAAAATTTTATAAACCTAACATTAAGCATAAAAAAGATATTTAAAATTTTTGACTGACAGAATTTTTAAACCTCTCTCCTGAAAAGTCATCATAATGAATGCATTGATATTATATTTACCTATATATCCGAGATGACTTGAACGGAAACTAATCTAAAACCCGATTTTACCCTACTACAACCTCTTTATTAAATACTGTCTCCATGTTGTTTTATAAATGAAATTCTGTAGAAAGGAAATCAACTTAGCTCTCGTACCACGTGCGGAAATCTAACGGAAAGCGGCCACGGGACAGAGTTATCAAAAATGCAAAACGTGACTACATTTTCGGCGCGAGGTGGTGGAAACCATCCGCCTTAGGTTACAGGATAAACATTCAAAAATAAAGACTAAAGACCCAACTGTACAAAGTAAATTATAAATGGAATGTTGTTAATGTTTCACGGTTTTGACCTTACCCGTTGTTGATGATAATACGGGACCTACCTACATTTATAAACAGATGTTTATTAAAAAGTACCTGCGTTTCTTTGTGGTTGTAAATTTTTGTGTTCCCTTTGAAATTTTTTAAAAGCAGGTATTTGCAAAAAAGTTTTGTCCGCCCGGACATATTATGATGTTAGAAATGAACGCCTTTCATGGTTTTGCTGTTTTGTTTGAGTTTCAATAAGGTAATATAGGTAAGGTAGGGATGTTGCGGATGCCGATTTTTTGACATCCGCGGATGCGGATGCGGATTTTTAAAGGCTCACATCCGCGGATGCGGATGCGGATGTCAAGATAGGTACATAAAAAACGTCAAATATTACATTTTAGTAATTTTTATTTCAAAAAACCGCCCAAGTGCGAGTCGGACTCGCGTTTCAAGGGTTCCGTACATTAAGTCCCACTCACGCTTGACTGCTAATTTCTAATAGGTTTTTTTGGCTAATGACTAAATTACCTAGCAGTCTAGCACTTACGCCGATGCTAAGACGTTCCTGTACCGTACCGACCTGTTCCACATCCGCATCCGCATTAAATCCGCATCGATTTTATGCGGATGCAGATGCGGATGTTGAAAATAATGCGGAAGTTCTGCGGTTGCGGATGCGGATGCGGATATTCGCAACATCCCTGGACTAAGTACCTTAGTCAAAGCATACATGAGTAAAAATGATTTTCGTTGTTTTATTTCTGATTTTTCTATTACGATTTGATTTCTTTCCTTACTCAAATAAATAAAACAATTCTGTTGTCGTAAAAGTAAGTACCTATTCCTTGCCATTCTCGTTGTTATTAATCTTTCTAATAAAAAATGTAATAGGAATATTGCATGTTTGGACATTGTGATATTAAATTTATTACTCAATCAAACATACATTTTTGAACATATTTGAACGAGAAATCTGGCATAGTGATAGCATGTAACCTGGATTAACGTATGTATATATATAATAAATATTCAGTAAAAATAATTTACTTCGGGATCAAAGGCTAAATGTAAAACTGGACTACGTAAACAACTTCGATCAACTTTAAGGTTTTTTCTTTATAACTTATTATTCAATTTCATAAGCAGTTTTCGTCTATAACAACATATTTGGAACAGTGATAGTAATAATCAAAGATTTTTTTAAACACCCAATCAAACAACCAACTTATTTATTAAACTTCAGCTTAACTTTGAAGGAGCCATCCTTTCAAGTACCTAATAGGTATTGAATCCAATAAGCCAAAGCAATATCACGTTTATTTGTCATAGACTTTTTACGAGCATAACATCTTTAAGGATACATTTGTAAGTCAATAGGTATCTTGAATTTGCAAAAAAAAAAAATACAAAGAGCTTGTTGGTTTTCAGATTATGTTCAATCAGTCAGTAAATATTGGAGCGTCTTCAAAGAAAATATTTTTTAATATTTATGTATGAAGGTCATAGGTCATATTATGCTGGAAGTCGTAGTTACCAAAGGTTCAAAGATCCTATCAAAACTGCGCTTATTCAAATTCTATCGATTATCGCTAGATGGAAATGCTATTTAAAGAGATAATCATTGATAAACCTTTACTCGGAGCGGCTGGCGGCCATCGTATGGGGTAATAAATATAAATTCACATATTTTGCTCGTGACAAGAGAAACCAATATAGGGAAAGATTTATACTTAGTATTATTGTTAAATTTTGTTTTTAATATGTTTAAGTACTTATTTTCAAATGTTTATTTTCCGTAATACCATAGAGAAAAAAATACATAGATTGCTCACTCCATACATCAGTTTTAGTACCAAAAAGACTATTAGCATCTAGCATTGAGTAGCGGAACTATGAGTACTGCTACTTGACAATAGACGTAGCACCGACCGGAAAGTCTTATGCTGTTGAGATAAGACTTTCCGGTCGGTGCTACATCTATTGTCAAGTAGCAGTACTGATAGTTCCGCTACTCGATGCTAGATGTAGACACTGAAATTAATAGTCTAACTGATGTATGGAGTGAGCACTCTTGTCTTACTATATTCCTCTATGGTAATATTTAAAGTGTTTCTATTGCCCCAGAGTTTCTCTTACCCCACCTAAATTTAAAGGTATAAAATCATAACTAAAACTTACCAACAACATCTAACCGTAAAAATATACTGGTGGGCGGATGAGATGAAACCTGGCACTCGTATATGCCCGCATCACGACTTTGGACGAATTTCACTTTCAGTGTCCAATCCTGTAGCAAAATATCACATTGAGTTTTAATAGTTACCTTTTTGTTTAATAGGAAATTTTCTATCCGTATTTTTCAACTAAATGTACAAAAAATGCAAAAATAATAAATGAGTATATTTGCACTCGTTTTTAGACCCTCCAATTTTATAAGTTATTTAAACAAATGACCTTACCTCTGAATGCTGTAGATGTATGGCTTGAAACCTCTGGTCGGAGCTGTATGTGGTCAGGCCGACTGTGAGGAGGTGATAGTCTTTTCTTCTTATCCATGATATCTGCAGACAAAGTATAGCTATTAGTATTACACCTTTGTAAGGCTAAGCATAGCATATCATTGATGCAGCGTGGGTATTATCGTGGGTGGCTGAATTTTGATTTTTGTTTGTATCGTTTTTTACCGTTTTTGCCTAAATGCGGTAAAATTGGGTGCAATTCATTTTAAGCATTATAATTACCTATGTACTTATTTTTAAACCGTGGAGAGTCCTAGTATCACACGTGTGATATTAACTCCATACTGTTCTGGGTTCTGGGTGCTCCGCGGGTTAATATATTATAGTTTGATACCGTTATTTGGAATAATGTAATCAATGGCATACTTTTACATTAACTAATCAACGACATGCATAATATTATTCTTGATATATTGGGTATATTTACATTATTGGGTATATTTACATTTCATGTAATATATACTGCTTTAATTATCAAACACTATAAAACAAATAAGTTATAACTATTGATAGTATTGATATGATATAATTGTATCTAGTCCCCCCGGAAAAGGAGGTTAGGTTAGATTAGAACTGCACCCCCAGGAGAATCGAATATCTAACAAAAGGTACGTTAGGTTTACAGTTTGACGGTATACACACGACGGTATATCAAACGATATCACGATATAAGTATACTGAAGTATTAAACATTTACTTAGTGAATTCATTCATAGAATTCGTGAGCATACAACAACAATACAGCAAACGTTGACGAGGGATGTCATTGTTTATGATAGATCTACGATCTAGATACGATGAAACTCAAGACTGGGATAATAATTTACGAAACGTTACATGGCTCAATGCCTCCTCTAATGAACGCAGATCATGTGCCATTGAATTCCAATTACAATGGTGAGTAAATTAAGTGACAATTAAATTTGAGAGTCAAATGATTCGGCTCAATTAAATAATTAAGGAGCGCTTATATATTTGTTTAAAGGTTAGATATTAGCACAGACAAGACATCCTCTAGACTGAGCATAGTAGCGCTCCCCCTCTGCCACAAATATACGGTAGTTTTACTCCATTTTCGAGTCATTTGGTGTCTTTGTGTGACGTCCGTGTCTTTGAACGGACTAATCACGCCAAGGGACTCGCTCACCTCGTCCCCCGCACCCCAGTATTTTGGCAGCATCGGTTTCATGAAATAGTTGCTCTAAACTCCGTCTAGAGGATTCCTAGTCTATGGATAATAGAAACGTACAATTCAAGAATTTATTTTTCTTTCATTGAACAGACTCCTACTCATTGAAACGCCAGCAAAATTGAAAAACTTCTAATGTAAGAAGTTGTCTGTTACTTCTGAGATACTCAGTCCTTTATTTAGACAGTTCCATTCCACCTGATAATTATATGTTGAACAGACTTTTATGTCAAGCCGTATCTTCTTCAACAATCCATTCAATATCAAGTAAAAGAGGGATGAAAGCCAGGAAATAAACCATTAGTGTACATAATACAATCGTAACACGACGACCATTTCAGCAGCCTACCTGACTAGTTAATGGCTCGCTTAATACGTTCGTAACGAGCTGCGTTTATTTACCTTGTTGAGTTGGCGTAATGTGTTTTGGGCTAAGCGCTAGTTTGTACTGGGTAATTAGTAAAAAATCAAGGGTTTAGCGCGTCTGACGTTAAGGAGTGTACACGCCTTCCTACAAGCGAGCGCTTTGAGCGTAAAGCGACTGACTCTTAAACACGAATAGAAAGAAAAAGCGAGTACCGTAAAATGGGGTGAGTAGGCGCAAAACTGACATTCAAACCTCGATAACATTTTATTTTTACATATGCAAACTGAATGGTGTATATAATAAGTGTTCCGGACGTTTGTATTTTAGTTTTTATTTTATTTTGGGTAGTTCCATTTCATAACTTTGACGATAAACAGGAAAACCCACCCCACCCCGTAGTCCCTCGTATTTGGGGTGAGTTGGGTTTTAATACAAAGGTGATTTTGGAAGATTGTTGGATCGATTTTTTTATTATGAGTATTACTATAGCTCCATTTTAAATTGGACTACATTATTTTTGTAGCAGTAGCCTTAAAATTCCATCTCACCCCCCATTCAAACCCTTCTCTCCCCATTTATAACCCAACTCTCCCCGCGAACCCTACTAACCCCATTTTACGGTATATACTAAGAACCTGACTAACATTTTATTTTTCGTTTTGCCTCTTTACCTATAACATTTGAACTTTAATAAGTAATTAGTAGTCTGTTGACCTTTGCGACGGAAACGTGGCATGATAATATTCCCGTAAAGATATTTAACATGCCCGAGTCTTAAATATAAAAGAAACAAAAGACTTTAATGAAAGTCAAGTAGAATTATAATTCACATTGTATTTTCCGCTTCTTTGGCTCGGCGCATATAATTACCATATTATGAGTTTGCAAATTGCTTAATTTTTGCAGAATCGACTGTTTATTGGGGTTCCGGTATAATTAAATTTGCGCGAAAATTAAGCTTATTATGTGCGAGCCACCCCGGCTCCTACTGTAAATTTAAGCAGGTAATGTAAATTTCTACTTCTAATTAATGACTATAATACTTGTACTAATCATAGTCATTAATTTATTAAATATGGTTTAAAAAAAAAAGCGGCCAAGTGCGAGTCGGACTCGCCCATGAAGGGTTCCGTATTTAGGCGATTTATGACGTATAAAAAAAACTACTTACTAGATCTCGTTCAAACTAATTTTCGGTGGAAGTTTGCATGGTAATGTACATCATATATTTTTTTTAGTTTTATCATTCTCTTATTTTAGAAGTTACAGGGGGGGGGGACACACATTTTACCACTTTGGAAGTGTCTCTCGCGCAAACTATTCAGTTTAGAAAAAAATTATATTAGAAACCTCAATATCATTTTTGAAGACCTATCCATAGATACCCCACACGTATGGGTTTGATGAAAAAAAAAATTTTGAGTTTCAGTTCGAAGTATGGGGAACCCAAAAAATTTATTGTTTTTTTTCTATTTTTGTGTGAAAATCTTAATGCGGTTCACAGAATACATCTACTTACCAAGTTTAAACAGTATAGTTCTTATAGTTTCGGAGAAAAGTGGCTGTGACATACGGACGGACAGACAGACAGACATGACGAATCTATAAGGGTTCTGTTTTTTGCCATTTGGCTACGGAACCCTAAAAACAGAAAGTAAAAATAGTAAATCAGAATGAAAAGTCTAATAAATAACATTAAACCTTGACTTTGCAGACTTGTACTGAAGCGCGAGGAAAGAGTTTACCTACTTACTTGTTGAAAGTTTGAGTAGGTAGGTACCTGCGTAGGTATGCGAAAACGCAACTGATTTAACCAGTTTTTAACTTTGGGAAATTCGAGGATTTCGACACGAGAAGCAAACTTTACCGCCGAGCAACACGTATTTTTAAGGTTCCGTAGTCAACGAGGAAACCTATTTCGCCATGTCCGTCTGTCTGCGGCTTAGCTCTGTGATTGTTCGTGCTAGAAAGCTGCAATTTGGCATGGATATATACATAAATCAATAATGCCGACAAAGTGGTAAAATAAAAACAAAAATAAATGTGGGTAGGTATCTTCCAAATACGTAAAGTGTTTTTTTCCGCTTTAACCCCATGGTGTGGGATGTCGCGGAAAACAAATACACAAAATAGACAGACAGGTTACAGGAACATACAGGTTTTATAGCATGCGTTCATAAGCGCATTGTAATTATGCCTCTCTAGGTACTTGAATAAAAATCTTTATTTTCTAAATTTATTGTTTGATAAAGTTAGTTATAATTCCGCCTTACAAGCCTGTAATTGGGATTGGATTTTTTATCGTGTCCTAAGTAGACGGAGCCGCTAGTGGAGGCTAGTGGAACTATGTATATAAAATAAAATACTCACAATTCCATCACCAATATTTCTAATGACACACGGTAACAACGCCGTGGAGCCGATTTGTGACGTCACAACCGTGTTGTTTTCAGTTGCGAAGTGCTTCTCAGGGGTGTGGTAGGGGTCATCCAGCGGCGGGAAAGTGACCGTCAGCTCGTTGTGTTCGGGCTTCAGTGTTGGGGGAGACGATGGTGGCGCTGGGGACAATATGGAATATATAAATATTAAGAAGATAGTAGACAATCGGTTTTTCATATACCTACATGTGGTCCCCATTTTCCTCCTTGACATTATGGAAAATGGCTTTGCCCCTTTGTTTGAATTTTTTCTATTTTTTGATTATTATAAGAGCTGAAGTGAAAAACAAATACCATCTCTTATAATTATTTAAAAATGGTAAATAACCAAACAAAGGGGAATTGATGGGGTTAATATAGGTACATGCCTCAAATTATGTAAAAATATTTTCTATAAAGTTAATATTCAGAGAGGTTAATGGGTACTACGGTTGTATGGAAAAGTGGTCATCTCCTTTCCTCCTAAATAACTTACGTTAAAACGTAAGCACAATAAGTATAATATGAGAATTGAAGTAATTAGCTGTGTATTGTAGACTGATCTATAATAAGTATTAAGAACTATGACGAATGTAAGGTGATTTATTCTTCCCAATATTATGGTCATTGTTATTTACTAAAGCTGGACTTAATCCAGTATCTTAATCCTAATTAATTTTTCAAATTACCTCCGACGTTTCGAGGAGGTAATGTTAAATCTTAATTATACGTAATTAAGATCCCTGTTTTAGTAGATAATAATGAGTAAAACTCGTGAAAGCTTAAAACCGTCTATTACATTTGTTGTTATGTACATAGTACGAGTATTTTATACGAGTTATTTTATAAACATAATGTTTACTGCCGCTAAACCACGAGGTAAGTATACGAGTACAACAGTTATAACCGCCATTGGAAAACTATTGTTTATTCAGAATTCTCTCCCGACAAAACAAACTTCTTAGATACATCAAATCATCATTTTGGTTATGCTCCAAAAAGCAACAAAATTTCCGCCAAGTTGGGAACAACTTTGAGTGAAGCATATTAATAAATAATAATATTATTGGAATAAGCTGCTTTTCGGAAAGTTATTATAAGGCTTGTCCCAATATTTGCTCACTTGCCTGTTTAATTGAAATGTCAAATAATATATTTTTTTAAATGTAATTGCATAGTAGTGATACATCGACTTATTCGATCTGATAATTTGTCCGACTAGCCGACTAATCCGTGCTCGGATGACCGATTCGTCGGCCCACTAGGGGGTCATCCATTAATTACATCACACGTTTAGGGGGAGGGAGGGGGTCAAGAAAATGTGACATATTGTGACATGGGGGAGGGGGGGAGACACAAACTTTGTGACATCACTTTAACTTCATCAGTAACCGAAAATTTATTTAAATTATTTTATTCGCTGTACATTTAAATAACAAGTTTTTAAAAACAATCGTTTTTATTCGTTTAATTTTCTTTCATAAGCAGTTTTGGGTTATAAAATTACTAATATTTATATCGTCAAAAATATTTTGATAAAATATTAATAATACTTAGGTACTTACTTAATTCGATTTGGCGAGAAAAAATATGACGTCACACTAGGGGGGAGGGGGTTGTGAAAATGTGACCAAGTGTGACAAGGAGGGGGGGAGGGGTCAAAAAACCTAGAAATTCGTTTGACGTAATTAATGGATGACCCCTAGTCAGCTAGTCGGCAAGTGCATTAGTTTCTTCCGTCGCGCAAATACCCTACATGTACAAAGGCATATCACAAGGATCCTCATTTAACTTCTGTATTTGGGTCATTCTCTCATTTCGTGCAAATCGGTGATATTCTCTCGATTTGTAATTTTTCTTTTAAATGGTAAACTTTTGGGTTTCGTCAATTTGTGGATTCATTTATTAACACTTTTCTGCTAAAGGCACCTTTGTAACGTTATTACTTTTCATTTAATAAGGCTACTAGTACTAGTAATGAACTACGCGCTGGTAATGAAATCGGCCGAGATGGTAATTTTATCAGTGGACGGTAATGAAACAAACTTATGAAATCGAACATAAAAAAAATGTATTTCAAGAAAATTAACACCAATTAAAATCAACAATATTAAAAACATGTGTCTTAAGCACTGCGGAGATGATCAAACCGACTTGACATATACTTGGGGTTGACAATCTCAACTTATAATGTTTAAGCTAGATGGTACATTTACCATTTACTTATCATCATTTAAGTCGGGATTGTCAACCCCAAGTGTTTGTTAAGTCGGTTTGATCATCTGCACACCACATCACATAAGACATAATTTTCAAATTTTCTAAATTAGCATAGACAAAATATATTTAAATCATTCGCGTTTTGTATGTAATTTTTAGGGTTCCGTAGCCAAATGGCAAAAAACGGAACCCTTATAGATTCGTCATGTCTGTCTGTCTGTCTGTCTGTCTGTCCGTCTGTCCGTCTGTCCGTCTGTCTGTCCGTCCGTATGTCACAGCCACTTTTCTCCGAAACTATAAGAACTATACTATTGAAACTTGGTAAGTAGATGTATTCTGTGAACCGCATTAAGATTTTCACACAAAAATAGAAAAAAAACAATAAATTTTTGGGGTTCCCCATACTTCGAACTGAAACTCAAAAATTTTTTTTTCATCAAACCCATACATGTGGGGTATCTATCCATAGGGATAGGTCTTCAAAAATGATATTGAGGTTTCTAATATCATTTTTTTCTAAACTGAATAGTTTGCGCGAGAGACACTTCCAAAGTGGTAAAATGTGTGTCCCCCCCCCACTGTAACTTCTAAAATAAGAGAATGATAAAACTAAAAAAAATATATGATGTACATTACCATGTAAACTTCCACCGAAAATTGGTTTGAACGAGATCTAGTAAGTAGTTTTTTTTTATACGTCTTAAATCGCCTAAATACGGAACCCTTCATGGGCGAGTCCGACTCGCACTTGGCCGCTTTTTTTAATCGTTTTAACCCTATAGTGTGGGGTGTCGTTGGATAGGTCTTTAAAAATAAATAGGGGTCTGCAAACAACATTTTTTTATAAAGTGAATCATTTCGGAAATAATAATTTAGAAAGAACAAAAAACGGTTAATCCTTCTAACTTTTGAAAATTCGATCCAAAAAATATGAAAAAAAATCATAAAAATAGTGCTTAATAAACTCATTCAAACAAAATTAAAACAAACTTGATAAATTAAGCCGTTTATGAGTTATCGCTAAAAGTCTTCCCTTCTTATTTTATTTAAAACCCTTATTTGTGACCGGATTTTCGCAAGAAACCCTATGCAACTATATTCGCAATAAAATTACCATCATTTTGATGTATAATTCAAGTGTCAGACAGATGAGTGCAATTATCGATAAAAACTTACCTGTTTAAACACGGCAACCACATAATAGTGACCGGAAAAAGATAGGCAACCTAGTTGATTTATATTGTACAAGTTGTATACTTTTCACTGGAACTTATTTCGTTTGTCAGACAGATCGGTGAAATTTGAAGAAATATTTTTTTTTTTCAAAAAATAATTAAAAATAGTCTTGACCATATTTCTTTAGGCAACCCTATTTATTTATGTTCAGGAACATATTTTCTTTCATAATAAGTAAGTTTCATCCGTCAGACATATCGGTGAAGGTCGACCATATATGCCGGATCTTAGACTACAAAGGCTCCCCGGTTGGGCTCCCCTATTATCATATACAGTTTTAAATGTTTATAACAACGTAATATTTATAATAACTAAGCCTCTTTCCATTAAATGCACTGCCTCGAATATATTAGGGTCAAACAGATTACTGTGTTATCGTCTTTCCTGTAGACATACACAAGAGTTAAGGGCTATAAAGGTTAATTTTCTTATTTAACCTGTCGAATCCCACGAACACGATATGACGTCACCATAAGCGTTCTGGCTCATATATGAGCCGTGGGAGATGACAGATTAACCCTTATCCACGTGAAAAGGTCCTCCTTTTATTTAGAGAACTATGATAAAATCATTACTTACATGCCCACAAGCTGTTAACTATTGCCCATAGGAGAGAAAACTAGTATGTTCGCGCGAACTGTACATTTTTCTCTCCTGTGGGCAATAGTTAACAGCTTGTGGGCATGTAAGTAATGATTTTATCATAGTTCTCTAAATAAAAGGAGGACCTTTTCACGTGGATATAAGGGTTAAATAAGAAAATTAACCTTTAAAGCCCTTAACTCTTGTGTATGTCTACAGGAAAGACGATAACACAGTAATCTGTTTGACCCATTATCATTACCTTCTTAAGTCATTCATTACCTTCCCCAGTAAAATTGGAAGGAAAAGAAGTGAATGAAACCGATGTGAATGAAGTTTTGGAAGTTTTTGTCGCCTACATCAGTTGGCATCAGACCTTAATTTTGCAGAATAAACCATCTGAAAGGCAACACTAAAACACTTCATTACGTATAATTATAATAATGTACAGTTGCTACTTACTGTATAAATCACGCGATGGCGATGAAGACTAACGAGAACCACACTCCTTCCCGACAGGAGAGATCGTATATATTTTTGCTAACAGCGGCATGCGGGCGTCCGCTACGAGATCACGTGGCCAACTGACTGACGAACAATGTGTTGCATCGGCTGTAGGCGCTATATACCCTCGCTATATAGCAAAATATAGCTAATCCATTTCTCGCGTCGGTAATGAAGAAATTACTTGAACCATACACTTAAGGCTGTATAGTTTTTATTATTTATTTCTAGCTTCTAATATTATACGATTTAAAACATAACTAAATAAGTCATTTATTGAACAAACAACGAGTTTTCTATTTGTAGTATCTTAAGGTTAAAATGTAGGTCAAAGTTATATCTTCACGCGTTACATGTAGAGATGAATGAAAAAATTGGGTGTTAATTGTACATATAAAGAATATACATACCTTTTTAGAATTGTTCATTGGAGAGACATATACTTTAGGCCCTATGTTACAACCTTGCATTAACAGATATTCGAAAACGCCACCACATTTTTGGTAAATTTCCGAAAACACCGATTTGCACGAAATGCGAGAACGACCCATTTCTTTCATTTTACGATCCTGACACTAATGATTAGTCATTAGTAGTATTTTGTATTGTATTATGTATAGAGTTATAGGTGACACAGCTCAGGTAAGCAGGAAAGCACATCAAATATTATATGTTGGTAATTCATAATAATCAATCAGATTTATATAATATGTTTTCCCATTTCTTTTAATAACTTTATTTTCTTTTCCTTTTGTAAGAATTTGATATGTTTTCTGAAAGAGCTACGAGTTTGTATGATTCCATGTACATATGTATATTTTCTAAATCAAATTTCTATTACACCTTATGTGTATAATTGCATGAATTCTATAGTAATTTAAATTGTATTTTTTTCCTTATTTTCTCGTAATGCATGTTAATTATAAGATGTAATTCTTTTTGAAAAGATGTGTCCCGCCGAGTTTGTTGCCGGTCCAATATTGGGATACCCTCCTCCAATTGAGGGGGGATTTAAATCTTCTCGGGGCAGAGGTGTAGGGTTGGAGCCGGTCTACCTTTTTTTTTTTTTTTTGTTAAGGAGGGGGAAAATGCAATTGCGCATACCACTCGGGTGCGGGGACGGACCCGAGTGGTTATGTGGGACTCCTTGGGGCTGATGACACCCTGAGTCTACCCACTAGATATGAGCGCCGCGCCGGCGCGCCGCCGCCGCCGACAAAATTTTCGCGCCACCGCCGCCGACGCTGCGCTATCGGCGTGGCATCGGCGTGACCTTGGTAGTTACTACTACTTTAAGAATCAGATAATATATTTTTAATCGAGTTTAGATCATTAACGGCGCCACTTCGAATAGTTTATAGGCATTCAAAAGATATTTCATATCATTCAAAAATATCGAAGGCAAATGCAAACTTATCTGTCTAGTAACCGCGCTACTAGTCTTGGGGAAACGAAATTATTTAATATCAATTTTAAAATCAATATGCTTGTAATAAACATACCGATTTCCTTTCATTTTTATTGTGGGACGTTCCACATTACATAGGTATGTCAATCATAATGAAAAAATTAACTGTGATCAACTCTGGCTAATGTGAGACTCGAACCCACATCTTTGGATTACCGATCCAATTCATAACTAATTTTGCTAGCTAACCATCCGTCATTTACCGCGAATTTAACCATTGCAAGCATGGTTAAACGTCTTTAAGAGGTATAAAATGGGGTTAATTTTGAGATATTAAGCGTTTCCACGTCCAAATGTCCGGCCGTTGGCTTCGCACGGAAGGGCGTCGGAATCGGGTCTCTATTAAACTTGGCCACTGTTCAAATTTCAAGCTTTGCTCGCTTCGCATAGAATTAAACCGCTATCTGAACCTGCATGTTTTTGGCCCTGTTTGGAGCTCAACTTTCGGCCTGTTTTAAAACGCTTGAGCATCGGTCCTTATCCAATCTTAGCTCCATTGCAGCACAGCCTTTAGCGTCGCACGAATGCGCCCGCAGGAAAGCTCCAGATCGTTATCACTATCCTGGCTTCAGTCTTTATCGGCCTGCACCCTCGCTCTACTCTCTTGCAGCTCGGCCTCGCACAGAAGCGCGCCGCAATCGGCGCTCCAGGCGTTCGGCCGTCAGCCAAGCTTACACTTGGCGTTCGATTCTTAGCTGTATGCTTACCTGCAGCTCATCCTCTGGCCTCGCATTGGGAGGCGTCGAAATCAAGTCTTCGTTGTTACATGGAGCTCGGCCTTGGGCGTCACTTTTTGACATAAATCGGTTTTGTTGGGTCGATGTTGGTTAATGACGGAGCTCGATTTTCTTTGGATTGTCGACAAGACGTTTCCCTGATACAGTCAATCCGCAATTTTTAACTTAGCACAAAAGATAAGGGCCTCGCTAAGATCTTCCGGCCAGAACCTCGCCAAGATTAAGACCGCCTCTGATGCCGCGCGATACCGCTTGAATATCCACAGTTTATACGATATAAAACTTTTTTCGTACCTACCATTATTCAATAAATTATCCTTGAAAAAAAAATGCATGTATTTTATAACTTCCTTACAGCAAAAACACGTTTTTTCGGTAAAATTTTGGTTTGAATTCTTTTTTTCATTAATCGAAGGTGTTTCAAGGCCACGCCGCCGATTCGCCGCCGCCGCCGACCAATTTTGACCGGCGCGCCGCCGCCGGCTAAATGCCTATCGGCGCTCATATCTACTACCCACTAAACAATCTGCCGCCATTGTGTTTTAGCAGAGGGCTGTAGGAACGCTCGCGCTTTACTTCTACAGCCCACCAGCACCAGCCCGTGTTGGGGGACCACCGCCTCCGGAGGCCCTAAGTGGCCTCTTTACTTTGGACCGTATCAATACGGTAACCCTCTCAGGGACCTCGTATGTGACGGATGGCAGGCGTCCCCGTGCCTGTCATCCTGAGGTCAACCTACGGAGGCAGGCGGCGGTCTTGTGCGACCCGTCTGCGTCGAGGACGCTTACGGCGCCGTTGGTCGGCCATTGGGTCGACTTCTCTTGCGCGTTCCGCCATTTCCTTCTGCTGCAGGACGTCTTCGCAGGAGGCTTTTACTGCTTGCCACGATCTGTCACTGTCGACCATGGACTTGACCACGGCCGGCAGCGACAGATCCTGCCCAACTATGGCTATCATGTCAGCGCGCTCCGGCCCCCACACTGGGCACTCCTCTAGGGTGTGTTGTGCGGTATCGACTGCCGCACCGCATTCGTGGCATTCCTCAGTTGGCTCTCTGCCGGCAATTTTGTGCAGATATCTCCCGAAGCAGCCGTGCCCCGAGAGGATCTGCACGAGCCGGTAGGTGAGAGCGCCGTGTGGTCGTTCCAGCCACTCAAGCATGACGGGACGAATCGCCGCAATTGTCCGGACGCCCGCGCTTGGTCGCTCGAGCCGGTTGACCCACTCTTCAATTGCCTCGCGAAAGAGCTCTTCGCGCTTGGCCTCTAGCTCGCGCGGTGCTGGCCAGAAATCCTGGGTCCGCGCCTCCTCGCGCCAGAAGAAAACTGACGCAAGGGCTCTCGCCTCCAAGTCCCATGGCAGGGATCCAGCCAGCACGCATGCAGCTTCGCCGGAAATTGTCCTGTAGCCCCGTATTGCCCTTGTTGCCATCACCCGTTGCGCTTGACGCAGTTGGGTGACGTTCTTGCTGCTAAGGCCACCGGCCCACACTGGAGCTCCGTACAGGGCTATGGAGCGTACGACTCCCGAGTATAGACGCCGGCACGAACTTTTCGGCCCCCCAATGTTTGGGAGCAGGCGCCCGAGCGCACCAGCCGCACCCAGCAGCTTCGGAGTCAGCCGATCGAAGTGGGCCTGAAAAGACCAACGGCTGTCTAGGGTAATGCCCAGATACCGCATCGTCGATCTGATGGCAATCTGCACACCCCCCACTATTATGTGAGCCCCGGCCTGAGGCGCCCTCCTGGGCCCGTGGAAGCAGATAGCCTCCGACTTGTTCAAGGCCACCTCTAAACCTAGCCGTCTTATTTTCCCTACTATATGGGCGACGGCCGCCGTGGCGAGAATAGCGGCTTCTCTGAATGAGGCTCCCCGCGCCGTCACAAGTGTGTCGTCGGCATAACACACCAGGTTACACAGCCGGTCTACCTAGCTTTATTTGACGTTCATAAGCGCATTGTAATTATGCGTACTTGAATAAACTATCTTTTATCTTATCTTTATCTTTATTTTGTATTTTTTACTGCATAAGCGGGCGTTTTTTTTTTGATGTCCCCTACACTTTTTTTTTCCAATTTGGGATTTTTTATGTTATTTCTACTCAGAATCACGAGCTCTTTCTATCCTAATAGGAGAAAAAAAGTGTCCCAAAATTTCCATCCATTTTTCGATCTTTCCATTCCGCGACCGCCATACAAAGTCTATGAAAAATGGTGACGTAATGGAAATAAAAACCTTAGGACACTTTTTTTCTCCTATTAGGATAGAAAGAGCTCGTGATTCTGAGTAGAAATAACATAAAAAATCCCAAATTTGAAAAAAAAGTGTAGGGGACAACAAAAAATAAACCGGCCAAGTGCGAGTCGGACTCGCGCAAGGAGGGGAACCCATCAACAAAAAATAGAGCAAAACAAGCAAAAAAAACAAGCAAAAACACGGTCACCCATCCAAGTACTGACCCCGCCCGACGTTGCTTAACTTCGGTCAAAAATCACGTTTGTTGTATGGGAGCCCCACTTAAATCTTTATTTTATTCTGTTTTTAGTATTTGTTGTTATAGCGGCAACAGAAATACATCATCTGTGAAAATTTCAACTGTCTAGCTATCACGGTTCGTGAGATACAGCCTGGTGACAGACGGACGGATGGACGGACGGACGGACGGACGGACGGACAGCGGAGTCTTAGTAATAGGGTCCCGTTTTTACCCTTTTGGGTACGGAACCCTAAAAAACGCCCAAATACCTTATTTCAGTAATACAAATTTCATGCGTTTTCTTATCTCTCCTCGTAAACTTAAACATTTTAGCATAGTAAGTTTATATTTTAATTTATAAACCCTCAACGAATTATATATTTGAAAGTTTGACGATAATCGATTTTCTATTCAGTAGGAACATGACATTTAGATATAAAGAAAATTGAAAATAAGACGGATACAAAGGGCAGAAAATTAAATCGCTTCGGTCCTAAGGGTAGGCTGGAACCGTTTGGAGAGGCCCGGATTCAAAGAATTAATTACACATTTCCAGCATGTTGTCGCGACATAACAAAATTGCGTTTCCGACTCAACACGTGACTACGTGACGCAAGTGACGAGAGCACATAGATTAATATATATGTACATTTGAGTAGGAACAAGGAAATAAGTAAGTACAATTCCTACTTCATGGCAAGAATGAAAATATACTAGCAAAAAGCAGAGCTTTGTAAGGGCTCGCGGAGTTTTTCTACCTAAACGTACCAGATCGCGACTTTGATCCAATCCGAGGCTTGTTTCATGTTCGATCGAGTGGGTACGTAATAAGTCCGTTAAGAACGCAGCTTTATATTATAAGTGAGAGCAAGAAAGAAATATACTAACCGGACCCCGGTTGCTGTCCGGTACGCTTGTCTGTCACAGCTTTTACTTTGTCCATTAAAAACGTGTCCAGACGACAAAATCAAATTGCCAATATCATCCACACGTAATATACAATTTCATAAGCTCTCATTACATCCTACACGGTCGTCCAGTACTTGTTGTAAGGAAGCCAACTGGCTTTCCTACATAACGTTGGGTCAGCGAGCCAGTGTCCTTGAATTTAATTTTTGCGTCCACACCACACAATAACACACACACACACACACACACACACACACACACACACACAGTTCCACTAGGTACAGCTAGGGTTCAGCATCAGCTCTATCTTAGGTACTGCTCTTCTAAGTGCTCATCAAGACGTGTCAGATGACCAAAACAGCGTGTACCTACGTTGCACCAAACCTGAGTTCCAATAAGCACAGCCAGGGTTCAGCATCAGCTTTATCTTGGGTACTACTCTCCTAAGTGCTCATCGAGACGAGTCGGATGGCCAAAACAGCGTGTGCTATGTTGCATCAAACCTGAGTTCCACTAGGTACAGCCAAGGTTCAGCATCAGCTCTATCTTGGGTATTGCTCTTCCGAGTGCTCATAAAGACGTGTCGATTGACTAAGACAGCGTGTCCCTGTGTTGCACCAAACCTGAGTTCCACTAGGTACAGCCAAGGTTCAGCATCAGCTCTATCTTGGGCTTGGGTACTACTTTCCTAAGTACTCAAGACGAGTTGCATGACCAAAACAGCGTGTGCTGTGGTATAAAACCCGAGCTCCACTCAATGACCTTTATGTAGACGTGTGACGTTCATAGTTGACAAAACTAAAATTTGATCCAACGATTTTGACAACTTGACAGAGGTTGGCGTCACCCATACGACTAACTAAATATAGGTTTCGTAACCTATATTTAATGGCTCACGATCGTGCGCTTGGTACCATATCTACCTCATTTTACTTACATCTATGGCTCCACTAGGTACTGTCAGGGTTCAGCATCAGCTATCTTGGGTACTTAACTGGTCTACCCAGTGATCACATGACGAGTCGGAAGTCCAAAACAGCGTATGTCTATATATGTTGCTGTTACATACAAGTTGTAGTCGTGTATCGGCCCTATGTCACTGAAGTTTGTACTAATATATGATCTAAACTTTATTTATAATTTTAGAAGTTCCAAGCAATAGTAACACTAAAGGCGCCATTCATTAATTACGTAAGACAATTTTTGCCAGTTTTTGACCCCCTCCCTCCCCTATGTAAGAAATAATAAGAATAAGCGGACCCCCCCCCCTCCCGCCCCCTATATTACCATATATTACATAAGAATCCAAAGGAAAAAATGAGTAAGAACTATGAAAACCCCCTCCCTCCCCCAAGTAAGAAAAAAATGAAAAAATAAGATATGTTTGACCCTCCTTCACCTCAAAATCGCCTTACGTAATAAATAAATGGCACCAAAACTGTTTCTCGAACTGAAAATACCCGATTTAAGTTTGCTAACACAACATGACTGATCAGTTCATGAGCGTCACAAAACATACGAGTGAATTGACCTCCGCAGTGAATAATATATGTCGTAGTCAGATCGTATAATCCGCCGTATTACATTACGGCTAGCCGTTTTCAAAAACAGGGGCGTTTTGAAATGCGGCGGTTCGATGAGTAGCCGGTTTGTCATTGCGATACGTTCTTCAATAAGGCGGCCTACGTTTAGCCGCATCGTACTACTATTTAGATTGTAGAGTGACCAGTTCTTTCGGTCACCTACGTAACCGGAGTTTGACAATATTTGCAATTTAATTTATTTTTACCATGGTCCCACCGAACTACATGTGTTTCTTTTCCAAAACATTTCGTAAATAGACGGAGCCCCGCAAAGGGCGGTTTCCCCTTCGGGCATCTGAAGCTACCTAACGAACCTAACCTACTTACCTACCTACGCTTTTTCCCCAAAGTGTAATGTTTTCACGGACGTCTCACTAAATCAATAGGTAGGTAGGTTAGGTTCGTTAGGTAGCTTCAGATGCCCGAAGGGCAAACCGCTCAGAAATAGGAGCCCCGCTTCGCGGGGCTCCGTCTAGTTAACTTCCGAAGGAAATGTTTTTTTTAAAGAAACAGTCCGACGAACTCCAGATTTGATGGACACCCCAGCGTTTTTCATAGTTTGTTGTTGTTATGTCAGGCAGCGCCACGAGTGCTACAAATGGGAACTAAAAACTGTCAAAGCGGCGGCTAATGACTCGCTGTAATACATTACGGCTAGCTATGTTGAAGAACGTATGGCGCCGAATACATTCCGGCATTTTCGGCGGATTCTCATTCAGCCGCATTCAATCCGGCTAATCGTTAAACCGCCGCATTTCAAAACGCCCTTGTTTTTGAAAACGGCTAGCCGTAATGTAATACTGCGACAAATATACAGCAAGATTGATTATTCTAGTAGGTATTCACAGAAACTTAATTGCTAAATTGGGAATCAAACCAAGCGAGGCGAGGTGGGTCTGAATCCAAAATGTTAACCCACTTTTGTATTCATCGTTGTTAATGGCGTAAGTGCCATCGACATTATTGAAATTGAAAACACCACATAGATATCGTTGTTTGAGTACCCACAACACAAACCTTCTTGAGCTTTTCTGGGGCTTAGTCAATTTGTATAAGAATGTCCAATATATATTTATTTATTTACTACCTAACGCCATCTGTTAGAGAAATAAATAATTAAAATTAGCACGAATGTTAATTCATTATTTTGCCAACAGATGGCGCTAGTAGTAATACAAAGTGTTATTACATTATTTTATTTTTTTAGGTTTATAAAATGATATTTTTATGTTTGATAACACATCTAGACATGAATTTAAATTACTATGTTAAATCTCAAACCTAACAGTGCAGTAGTTTTTCCGTAAAGTGTACCACAAGAATGCATAGTTTGTCGAATAGTGATAGGGCTCGCTTCGCTCGCCCTAATTAAAAACTTACCTACTACCACAGATTATATAATAGTTCTTACACTCTGATGTTGAGTGCTCAATTTTAAGTCATACAAATATCAGTTAGGTTATGTTATTTACATTGAGGTAAGTATGAGGCGTTTCTTACTTTAACCTAGTTAAAAATGATATTTTAGTGTCTAATTGTAAGATAGGCAGACCGTGACTATGTTACGCCAGTTTTTTCCAACACGTGATTTTTTTTCTGTCACAGGTTATGTCGTAAAAAATAAAAACTTTACCATAAGATGTCATCATCATCTTCCTCGCGTTGTTCCGGCATTTTGCCACGGCTCATGGGAGCCTGGGGTCCGCTTGGCAACTAATCCCAGTAATTGACGTGGGCACTAGTTTTTACGAAAGCGACTGCCATCTGACCTTCCAACCCAAAGGGTAAACTAGGCCCGTATTGGGATTAGTCCGGTTTCCTCACGATGTTTTCCTTCACCGAAAAGCGACTGGTAAATATCAAATGATATTTCGTAGGTACATAAGTTCCGAAAAACTCATTGGTACGAGCCGGGGTTCGAACCCGCGACCTCCGGATTGAAAGTCGCACGCTCTTACCGCTAGGCCACCAGCGCTTGATAAACCATAAGATGTATAAACTTATAATTTTTATATCCTAATACGCAGTTTCTATGAACATGGGCCAGGCGTAGCTCGTGAAATGGGTACCCACGAGATTGGATGGCCCGCATTTGTTTTTATTTCGGCCGGCATCAAGCGGAACACTTACTAGCGTGTCGTGCTCGAGTGACAGACTCGAAGCTACTGACCGATTTTAGGAAGAACATTTGTACAACGATGGCCGATAAATGCAAAACGATTGATTGGAGACAGAAAAAGCGGCCAAGTGCGAGTCGGACTCGCCCATGAAGGGTTCCGTATTTAGGCGATTTATGACGT
Source organism: Cydia amplana (assembly GCF_948474715.1). Classification (NCBI taxonomy): domain Eukaryota; kingdom Metazoa; phylum Arthropoda; class Insecta; order Lepidoptera; family Tortricidae; genus Cydia; species Cydia amplana. The sequence goes on along the minus strand of NC_086070.1, from coordinate 15,220,666 downwards.
ATAAAAAAAAACTACTTACTAGATCTCGTTCAAACCAATTTTCGGTGAAAGTTTACATGGTAATGTACATCATATATTTTTTTTAGTTTTATCATTCTCTTATTTTAGAAGTTACAGGGGGGGGGGGACACACATTTTACCACTTTGGAAGTGTCTCTCGCGCAAACTATTCAGTTTAGAAAAAAATGATATTAGAAACCTCAATATCATTTTTGAAGACCTATCCATAGATACCCCACACGTATGGGTTTGATGAAAAAAAAAATTTTGAGTTTCAGTTCGAAGTATGGGGAACCCCAAAAATTTATTGTTTTTTTTCTATTTGTGTGTGAAAATCTTAATGCGGTTCACAGAATACATCTACTTACCAAGTTTCAACAGTATAGTTCTTATAGTTTCGGAGAAAAGTGGCTGTGACATACGGACGGACAGACGGACAGACGGACAGACGGACAGACAGACAGACATGACGAATCTATAAGGGTTCCGTTTTTTGCCATTTGGCTACGGAACCCTAAAAAGCTGCAAATGTATAATTTAATCCTTTTGAGCGATTGGTTTTACGTAGTTTACGAACTATTTTTTTTTAAAGGGAATGGTTTTTTAGTTAGAACTCTCCGGAAATACGATTTATAGCAAAATTGAAATTGACAGGAGTACATGGCAATTTGGGATTTTGTAGGTATTAATGTGTGCTGCAGTGGAAATCGGGCTATGTCACTGTCAAATGACTCGATAAAACTATGCTTCAACATTTTCACCGTAACAACACTGCGGCAAGGGGCTATTCATAAATTACGTCATTTCAAATTAGGGGGGGGGGTCTGGACATCGGATGATGGTAGCATGACGTAGGAGCATGATTTTTGGATGATATTAGGCGGGGGGGGGGGGGGGGGTCAAAAATCTTCAAAAATAGATGACGTAATTTATGAACAGCCCCAACGACACAAACACAATTACTCAAGGAACATGATTCTGACGTCTCCTGTTTTCTGTTGCTGTATTGCTGCATGCAAGGCTGCAGTCGCAATTCGAATATTAGTTTTAGGCTTTAGGTTTTTTTCACTGTGATGGATTTCTTCGAGTACTTATACATACTTATACATACATACTTATGTAAGTTGGATTGGGTGACAATGCAATATTATGATATGTACCATTGAGCTGATATGATGATGAAGGCAGAAGGTGGCAATAGGAACTCTGTGATAAAACAACGCAACCTACTTAATTGTGTTTGGGATTTTTCGAATTGTCTCGATGAGTATCGATATTTCTGGAACCACTCGCAGGACTGTTACTTCTAATTTACCTAGATTTAAGCCTATTTTAGTGTTGTTGTGTATGTATGTTTCGAATAAAGCATCATTCATTCATTCAGTATTAGCTGTAAAAAAAGTACAGTCAGCGATAAAAGCTTGTGCCGGAAATTATTTTTTGTCAAAATCTTATCAAATTTGAATAATAAGGGCAAGCTCTCAAGTATTTTTGCCATAATTACCTTCACCAGCTCCGATGACGGTATGAATAAGGAGCACAACGACGCAGACGCACCGCTGCCCCTCCACCGGCATCGCGGCCGTGGGATCCAGGCCTGAAACAAGCAACCAATCAACATTGAGTTTGTTTTTCCCAAAAAATCTCGGTAATATTTGATGTGATTTTATCCGCCGTTTTCCCAATCCTAGAAAAATACATTCTGCTATATATAATTGCACCTGTCCTCACTAGCTTTTTTTTATTTAAATCTAATCGACATAAAGATAAAGAATAAATCGAGTAAGATATTTTTTTTGTGTTTGAACTCATTAATATGTATAAAAAGATTTCCCTACCTAACTTTAGCCTCTACTTGTTTTGTTCATACCTTTGTCATTCGCGTCCCATTCAGAAGAGAATGCGGATGATTAATTTACTCAACATTTGAATTCATTCGTTCATTCATTTGAACAGTGAACACGCTTATCTATGAATTTGCTAAATGAAATGAATTTTAGAGGATTTTCGACAAGATTTTTCTGCTCTGATGGGTCTGTCAAGATAACATTGTACTCACCAGTAAATACTGTTGTGTACGGGTATTATGCCTATAAAATATTAATTGCTTTCTACAGCTTTTTTACAACGATAATTAAAACAAACTCGCAACATGCTTCGTGCTATTAGTTTTTAACCGACTTCATAAGGAGGAAGCATTTTTTGATTACCCTTTTAAGAAATCATCCCATTTAAAATGTAGTATCCTGAATATCTAATTTTAAACCAAACAATATTTCAAAGGAACCACAAAAACTAGATTACTCACCGTAGGCACGATCATTAATGGCATCAATTCATGCCTTTGGGGCATGGCGGTCCCTAAAAGGTTCTGTATGGGGGCAAAGTGGCCTATGTAAGTAATGTTGCTTTGGTCAAAGCGTAAAAGTGTTTGTGGTCATCCTCCTTTTGAAGTAATAACGTACATATACATATACTGATTTTACCGTTTAAGAGGGAGCGCCAAAAGTTACAGTTTATGTATTTCATTTAGTTCATGGGGTTACAGTCATTACGTTGTGTGTCTGAAAAGTGAAATGTAAAGTAATATTCGTCATTTAAAGTTTTAATAAAAAATCTACAACGTTGCCTTAACTCGACCGTGATGGCCTCTAGACAAGACTTTGCTTTTAATCTCACTTCGTCTGGATTTCCATTAAGGTGAGTAAGCGAAGCGTTTTGCTTCAATCTATTCTTTTTTGTCATTAAAGTAGGCCCAAATAATTCACAACAGACTCAATTTACAATATATTATAATATTACTTTTTAAAGTTTCAGTCTAATGAAATACTCATTAGAAAACAAAATGTACAAAATCTTGTTTGAGATTGCTTTGATTTTGTATTTACTAGGACCTTTAAATTTGGAAACAATCGTAGAAATTTTAACAGTTTAATTTAGGTAGCAGGTAATAATGAATTTTCATAGAATTATTTTTATCCTAGGCATAGAGAAATAACTAAGCTTAGAGTGGTTACTTCATATATCAGTTTCCTTATTTAATAAATAATAAGTTGTATGGGATGTATTGTAAAACATACTATTAAGTACTAATAAGTTTGAAACTCGTTAAAAACTTAATAGGTACATATACAATACAATATTGTATAAGTATGTATTCAGAGAAGATACATATTGATAAACGATAATGTTTGGTAATTAATATGTTATTAATGTTACTTCTTGGAATATTCATTACTTAGCCTAGGTAGGCCTTGGTAGTAACAATGAGACAATGAAGCCAAGCTTAACAAATCCTTGTTCTCAACACCGAGACATAATCTCTGTATAATCCTTCTCAAGATTGGAAGCGGTCGAGACGGTCTCGTGCGAATCTGCCTCACTATCGGAAACGCTGTTATAAAAGTCTTAGTATGAAGTCCAGGAAAAGAAGCAATTAATCTGGTGATTGTTTTCCAAGTTACTTGAACTTAATTGTACAAGATAAATTTTGCGGTACCTTTAAGGTGCACGTTGTTATTTTGTATCTGCCACAATAAACAAAGTTAAAGCAATGAATAACAGGTCAGTGACTAAAAGCAATAAAGTCCGCTTATACTTAGTAAGCGTAACTTTAAAGGTTGCACTGTGTAAATTCGTGCTATAAGCTAGAAAAAAAACCTGTAATTTTTGTGTTGTTAAAATGGAGTCTAAAGTTAGTAGGATTATAACAAATATACCCCTTAGCATGACTTGCGTTGCCGAACGTTACTTCCAACATGGAGAGCGGAGTTGGAATTCCATGCCAACGAAGTTGCGGTCAACAAATAGTAATACCGACATACCATCTGATATAAAATAACTTAAATTGCTATAAGAAATATGAACATCTTTCTTATATAAAACTACAAAAATTGTTAAAATAATATAAAAGACTGCCCACTTTAAAGATATACATCCAAATAGATGACTCCTTACAGAACCATTCGTGCCAAGAATGAAGTTATTGAAAAATTCTACAGATCCGCCAGCCAGTCTTTTGCCATCAAATTTTATTATATCCTTGAGAGCAATGGTAGGAATATGAGGCTACATGAATTCCTATCAAATGTTCCTCGGTTGAAATAACCGTTTGCAATAACAATTACAGTTTTAATGCCAGCCTAAGCACAAAATGTCTTTCCTACATTTCATAAAAATGTGTATCGTTTCGTTATCACCCTTTTTATCAGTATTAAGTAAGATTTGTTTTACTATTAGAAGTATTAGAACAAATTAAATTCAATAAGAAGTGCACATACTTGGAAAAATTCGACCTATGCCGCTGTGACTGTGACCCGGTGGCCGAATGGCACAGGCACCTGTCGCAATAGCAGAGGACGCTGCTTCGATTCCAGCCTGGGGCACTGGAGGCCGTGGTCACTTTTTGTACATATATGACATTTATTTAAGATTTGTTTTACTTTTATTTGTGATAATAATAATAAAAATATTGATCAAATAAATAAATGAATGAAGAGGGGAGTCTAGGTTTTAACAAAATAGGTAGACGAATTTATATGGCGTATAATTAATTTAAAAAATACCCCGACGTTCCAACCCGTTTACAGAATTAACCACGAGTTAATTGGAAGACACAATTTACCGCGAACGCTGTGAAGGGTTTAAAGTTTAAAGTGTTGGAATGTATTTTAAATGCATTATACGGGATATAATCCATTTACATAGGTTTATTTCATGAGTAACTATCGCGGTAACCGAAGAAAATATTAAGCTTGGGTGATTTTACAGCTACGCATATAAATATTCGTGGAAATTCCTAATAAAGTTGGAATTGAATTCCACATTTTTTTGACAAACTAATACAATACCTACATACAATTACCTACTATACAGTTTTAGCTGTATTTTTCTCTCGGTTATAAATACTGTGTCCTATTAGCGTTGTTGCGGTACAGGCCGCGTAGCCAACGTGCCAATCGCTTACGCTCCGTAGCGATCGAAACGCAACTGTCACTGTCGCACTAATATGGAAGATTGATAGAGAGACACAAAGCGATTCGATTCGATTTAACAAAATAGGTAGACGAATTTATATGGCGTATAATTAATTTAAAAAATACCCCGACGTTCCAACCCGTTTACAGCATTAACCACGAGTTAATTGGAAGACACAATTTACCGCGAACGCTGTGAAGGGTTTAAAGTTTAAAGTCTTGGAATGTATTTTAAATGCATTATACGGGATATAATCCATTTACATAGGTTTATTTCATGAGTAACTATCGCGGTAACCGAAGAAAATATTAAGCTTGGGTGATTTTACAGCTACGCATATAAATATTCGTGGAAATTCCTAATAAAGTTGGAATTGAATTCCACATTTTTTTTTACAAACTAATAACATACGTCATACAATTACCTACTATACAGTTTTAGCTATATTTTTCTCTCGGTTATAAATATTGTATCCTAGCGTTGTTGCGGTACAGGCCGCGTAGCCAACGTGCCAATCGCTGACGCTCCGTAGCGATCGAAACGCAACTGTCACTGTCACACTAATATGGAAGATTGATAGAGAGACACAAAGCGATTCGATGGCGAAGCGATAGCGATTGTCACCTTGGCTAGGCCGCCTTTTGCGTATCTCTTTCTTAGAATTAAGGCAAAGCGCCGATTCAATGCTGGAAAAATTTCTAAGTACCTATTTTAAATATAATATTAATGTAATATTCTGCAAATGGCGTTAATAATTTAAATTGTGGGTTAAATTACATTCATTGTTCCAATACCAAGTGCGCATAGGGGAACAGAGGAGGAGGACCCTCAAAATACCTAGAAAACTCCCATAAAAGTAGTTTAATGGCCATTCCGTTGGATTTATGTCCAAATAGGGAATAACTTATTCCGTCATATGAAGAACCTTAATAAAGTGGGTGTTTAATTTATTTCCCTACTATTCAGCAGTCCTACTATTCCCAGCATCAAAATCGCATGGATTTATTAAGTAAGTAGTTAAATAAAGAAGTATTAAGACATAAAAACCTTTATATCGTAATATAATTATCAAACTAAACAAATATATATGTCGCAGTCAGATTGTATAATCCGCCGTGTTTCATTACGCCTAGCTGTTTTCAAAAACAGGGTCGTTATACACAACTAGCTTCTTAATACAGTAATTTTATATATTTAGCGTTATGCAGACCTGTCTATGATGTTGGCTCAATGAATAATCCAAGTTAGTGACTTCGAGCGCCGAACGCAACTATGTCAAAAATCGAAAAAACCGCGAAAATTTCGTTTTTTTAGATTTGGGCTATTCTAACCCTAAAGGAGTAGTTTTTGATAGTACTTTCTTAAGACGTTTTTAAAGAAGACTAAATTTGCTACCAGCGAGAGCTCAATCTCCCTGCACACGCGTACATAAGCGAGTAAATCGTGAAAACCAATTACTTGGAAACGAAACCGTTATTTTTTATGAACAGCCATGATACGCGGGTTTCCCGAGTTTGCGTGCGATAAGAAATATTATACTTTATGACGGATTTAATATAATTTGTATCCAAGTTTCACTGTGCTCTATTTGTTACCCACGACGCAACGAAGTCACAATTACCTTTTACTTATTTATTAGGTTATTTGATGTCAACTATAGTGTATTTTTCTTTATTACATGTTATTTAGTAAAATCGGGAGTTATGGCAAACCAGGGGCTGGCTTTACCCAGCTGTGGGACACTCAGAACAGGCTAAAGAAAGAAATGTAAATGATTTAAAATATATTCAAAACGCTTTCAAACCACTTTGTGGACCTTTTGTTATGTCGGTTTAGTAGTAAGTTTAAATTTGCTTAAATAATCGAGGTTTAGAACTCCCTTACATAACTACGCATGGTGTCAATGCGCGGCTTGAAACTTTTATGATTCTTTAAGAGCCAACAGGAGTGGTCATTTCTCCATACAAACGTACTCGGCTGTTCCTCCGTGGGTTTTGAAGCTAGAGCAATGATTTTTTCAACACAGATTAATATTGTTAATATCTGTGTCGGACCGTTTTGCTTTTTTTGATATTTTTGTTTTTTAAGGCGCTAGAGCTCTTCAAAAATGCCCAAAATGGCCTAATTGACTATGCCGCAATGAGAGGCGTGCTATTTAAAATTGACATCAATTAGTCAAAAAAGCAAACGGTCCGACACAGATAATGTCATAATCATTTAGAATTCCAAATTTGGTTAAGATTGGTTAAGTTTTGGAGGAGGAAACAGTCGAGTACGAAACCTCGATTTTTGATATTTTTACGCAGGATTTTTCGCCTTGTCCTTATCGCACTAGTTTTAGGAGCCGCTTCCGTTAGCGAGACGGGTATATTTACCTAAAATATTTAAATCTTAGCTCCTGTTGGCTCTTAACACTGTTTGCACTTTACAGGCACTCGTAAGTCCCTATCGAGCTTTATTTCTGTCATTTTGGAATCATTTATTACCAGCCAGTAATATTACGGTACGTGTAAACTGTATTTCAGTTAAGCCTACTGTCAGTTAACCGAGCTTAGCAGCTTACCGACCAATTTAGTGGTGCCGAAAGAGCTTTCGCCAAAACCGAAGTTTGGGTGACGATAGCGGGACTAGGCAGTTTTAGTGTTACTTTAACACGATTTATTTTATGATTTAGTCACGTATTATTGACCGAGTGTTAGAGAAGGTATGCGTTGCAGCTTGGACGAAAATGCTTTCGTATGACCGGATGTTCGCACAGGTCGCATTGCTCAACCAATTCTTATGTGAGTAGGGTCGGTATTTATTTAGATATAACACTGATTTAAACTTTCACGATTTTTACACATTATTAAATTGTACAACGGGACTTAATCGCGTATCTAAGTTTTAAGATTTACCTCCGACGTTTCGAGGACGGCGTTGTCCCCGTGGTCTCGGAGAAGACTGGCTTAAGTTGACATCAGCATCTTCTAACCGCGCGAGTTTTTCGAACTACCCGCACTTGGTCTTGTATTATCCGCTTGAACGTTTTGCGCACTAGGGATGTCACTCTGTCGACACACAACATTAACGATATTCAATTTATCGACTGGCGATATTCGTTTACGCTTACATTTACTAATGACTGGATTCCATGTGGATGAGATCTTGAAACCCTCGTCCCGATTGAAATTACTATGTTTTTTGATTTCAATGGCTTCCCGTACTTTCCTGCTGTAGAAATGACGATCCGTGGACAGGATTTTAGGGTTATGCAGCTCAATCCAGTGGTTTGGTCCTGACTCCAGTAAATGCTCAGCCACGGCAGACTTGTTCACCTGACGATTTTTGACAGCTGCAATATGTTCCTTAACTCTTTCTTTCTGCTATACAATCGAAACGTCGGAGGTAAATCTTAAATCAGGTGTGACTAGAGCCAATCGCCGTTCAGTTTATAATTAAAAAAAAATACGCGATTAAGTCCCGTTGTACAATTTATTTAGATATTGTGACGGTTACACAATAAACAGTACGACGCAGCTACCCGCTAGCTTCACTCCATGGGGAAGTGTCATGGCGTGCGCGTGGCTGGCGGAGTGCACAAGCGATAACAGTTGTTTCATTTGGTCACCCAGTACACAACGGCGCCTGGACGTCACAAATGGCGACGAGGATAAAACATCACCAAAAAAAAATTACGGAAAGGAAAGGTAACGGTGGCGAAAAAAAAAACAAAATACCTAAGGTATGGAAATCCTAACCTAATAGCTACCGTAGTTGTCCATTTGCTCCCGAGCTCCCGATTGTATTCAGGCAATACAAAAGTTTGGGCGAGGTGATATTCGGTGTAACGAGTGACGTACGGTTGTACATAATACGGAAATATTAAAATTGCAACGACTTTGTTACGTAACTAGGTTATGAAATTCCAAACTCACGTCAGAGGAGTATTAAAGAAACTAGTGCAGAATTTAAATATTAGTGCAAAACTGTAAAAAGGTAGATCTTGTACCTATACCTAATTTTATAGTTTTGTTTACAATCAATGTTAATAAAAACAATTATGTATATGCACAGTTGATTTTGTCGACTGTTTACATAAGAACAGTAGTTAACTTTACAACTATTTAGTGAGGAATTGATGGTAGGTAGCTCGGGAGGAATGTTTACCAAGCAAAGAAGAAATATGCGCTTGCTTATTACACTAACTCTTTGACAGTAGCTACTGTTCGTGAGCCTGGTTACCAATTGTAAATCCAAAAGTGCAATCGATGCAAGATAGATCAATAATTGGGAAAATCCTACAAAAAAATAATGTACTCATGTTGCATTATTAGAATGATGTGGCACCGGTGTATTAATTTTTCCATGAAGTGACAGAAATGAATATGCTGATGGTTTGCGTGTTACAAATACAGTTGGTACATGGTTTATTTTCTGACTCAAAATCGTATATTAGAATTCATATGATATAAAGGGTAAATAATCAAACTATCTTCGCGGAAATCACGATTATTATGAGTTGTTGTGTATTTGCCGTTCATACTTAAAATATACCTACCTACTTAGTTGTGTAATTACTAAGATATTTTTACATAAGGAAACCTATTGAGAAACCTGCATATTAAGTCGGTATAGTTGTATAATTTTTTATGGATATGTCCTAAAAGAAATATTGTTCGATTAAAATAACCTGTTATAATACTTATAATCAATTGAAATGGTATGAATCGCTGTTACCTAACTTGGTGTCGACTTAACATGTATTTATATATACATAGGTATGTTATGACAATAAAGAATGCTAGCAGGTAACGGATCAGTAAAATTATCAAGGACCGTTACGATGTCAAGTGAGTCAGAACTATAGATATGTACTTAGACTGATGAATGCCGAGGGCTTTGTTATTGTTTTACTGTAGGAGTAAACACGTAAACTCAGCATCAAATGAATTGAGTAGTAAGTCGGAGTCGGACTAACAAGAAAAATAATTTACAAGAAGTAAACTGTACATCACATCTATGCTGCAGTTGGTATAATTAACTACTAATGACGCAAAACAAATAATTAGTAGGATGGAACGTTCAACTAGTACTAGCAAAACAAATAAGTAGTAGGTTGAAGTGTTCAACTGGTACTAGCAAAACAAATAAGTAGTAGGTTGACATGTTCAACTGGTACTAGCAAAACAAATAAGTAGTAGGTTGAAATTGTTCAATTGGTACTAGCAAAACAAATAATTAGTAGGTTGAATTGAAACGTTCAACTGGTACTGGCAAAATAAATAAGTAGTAGGTTGAATGTTCCACTGGTACTAGCAAAATAAAATAAATGATACAGCGAAATCATAACGCTTACCTACGATATAAACAAGGTATAATTAGTATTATGTTCAACTACCCAGTACTAACAAGCCAAAAGGGTCAAATGTACCTAGTAACAAGTCTAGTAGACGCGATATAGAGTTGGTTGGTACTAACGATAGGATCTTGTCATAGGTCATCCAAAATGTCCCAGATACCACGATTAGACTTAATAGGGAGGCAAAATAGTAATAAACTGACATAATGTTAGTAGAGTAACCTGCTATGTATTTATTTAATTCAAAATTATATAATAAGCAGCGAAAATTATATAATTGGTGCCTCTGCCTACTATTCCAGTTCACTTAAGGCGTAGGTATAGATGGATGGCCTCGGGAATAGGCATACCTACTAATATAGATTCAGGTAGATTTTCAATTTTACAAATATATTTGAAAAAATATTTCCTGTAAAGTACTACAATTTAACCTTCCTCTAACTTGTACCTGTATCGTAAATTTACTGCATTTTGCAGATGTTCGTATAGGTAAGTACTCAATGTATCAGCTTAAATAAAAACGAACAAAGCAAGTATATAAAGTATACGACGACTTAATAGACGGCATTCCGATTAAAGATTGTTGTAGCCATCCTGTTGGAACAGTTAGAGGACGCGTTAAATTATAGTTTAAGAGAAAGAAGCAGGTGACCAGGATAATAATGCATTTTGCGCAGCCGTGGAAACTGTGGAACACAGAGGCATGCCTAAACTGTCCAAATAAAATCTATAAATAGATGAGGATATACAATTCCTTCAAAATCGTATATGACCCAGATTTCATATTATAAATTCCAATCCCAATCTATTTTAAAGCCGGAATACATGATTCTATTGAATAATAATCGGGACAAAGCTCAATCACAAACCCAAGTACAAAAGGTACGTAAATAGATGCGCTGGCCCTGTCATAATACATCATGTCATGTAGTACCGAAAGTCAATGCTGTAAAAACGGGAGTGGCGATGCGTGGAGCCTTGCACGGTGAGGAAGCACAGCTTACTAACTATACTACGAAACTATACCCAAGGCAAACATGACTTAGGTACTAACAGCAAAACTCTAGTGAACAGCGGTTAACCTAATGCCTTGTAAATAGACATACGACTTTTGTCGGTTGACAAGTAGATGACGAAGTACCTTTTAAGTACCTAGGTAGTAGGTACTCAGATTAAGACGAGTGATATGTGTGATGTGATGACTAATTATAATTAGGTGTAATTAAAAAGGCAATTTACTGGAAAATATATTTCCCTATTTAAGTCACATGCATAAAACTACAATAATTAAGGATGCCAAAACGCTTAGGTATGCGGTAGAGATAATACATACATTGGAAATTATACATAGTCACAGAACCGATACATTAAAACAAAACAGAAACAATCAAATAAGTAAATAGTGTGTCTGTGTAGGTATACATTAGAAAATAAAAACAATAAGTATTCGAATTAACCGTGATCTTGATCGCCCTCAATGACAGTGCCTGATTGATGTTTAATTAGTTGAGACTAACTAATTTAGTAAAAGTAGTAGATTAAAGTTGCATCTAGAGCCACTTCATGGATCTACCCAAGAGTACACATATATGGTACTAATCTACACTAAGACCCAAAAGACCAAAACCCTAGGTCATATCAAACAGAACCGTTAAACGTAACGCTAAAATGGTAAAGTAAACATTCGAACAGTGTATTCTTGTGTACCTACTTACTCTGTATTTCATGGGATCATGGTTAGGATAATGGAGTTCCATTGGTTCGTTGTAAGATGTTTATTGAAGTTAAATGACATGCTTACCAATGACAGGACATAGGAAACAGACATACAAGGTGTGTATGTTTCAGGTTTATAAAATATGTTGCAACTGTTGCAAGTAATTGAAATAAACCGAAGAAAAAGTGTATACAAATATTAATATTTATGTTATAGTCTGACAGTAATTGTTGTGGAAATAATAATACAATACTTACTGGCTTACTAGTTGAAAAATCAGCTTCCGATTAGTAAGAAGGAGTTACGTTATTTTCATAACATGAATTGTAATTATGATTCTTCGCAAAAGTTGCTAGATTAATATTACATTCGATATTATATTTGCTGTGTTACTTTTTGAGTAATAGAATGAATAAAATAAATATTTGGATTAATTGATGTCAATATTATATTATCCAAGTATTACATATAATTAAAGAACGATAATTAGATATGATTATGATTAGATAATAACAATGGTCAAATAGGCAGGTAAATCTTAGTAGGTACCTAACAAATTAATTATATATAAATATATTTATATAGATTATTGTTTGCTTAACCTATTCACAAGTAAAACTAAACATACTTGACGTGGTACCTCTACTATGAATAGAGTAACATTGCTACTTTATTTGACATTGGATTATCTATAAGTATTATAAATTGCATCATATATATTAAATAAAAAAAAATAAAAAAAAGTCATTTATTGTCGCAAAACACAGTAACAAAATAAAACAAAAGGAAAAAGAAAAAAGAAACAATAAGCACATAATTTTAAGTCCAATAGGGTTAACATCATACAAGACAAGTAAAACTGAGTCAATCAGTTATTGCCAGTAAGTAACTAATGTCCAAGACGCTTGGCAAGCTTACAATTTTATTGTACCTAAATCATGAAATAGGTATTAATTTAGTAAAATATTATATTGTATGCTAATGTTAATACCTGGAAATGTGTAAGCATCAAAAGGAAAATGTAGTAATTAAGGCTTTTAAAATAATTCTTTGAATTATATTCAAGTTAATAAAAGGACTTAGACTCAAAACTGCAAATAGGAGAAGGAGAGGGACTGACACATAAAAAATTGTAAAAGTAAAATAAAAAGCATAACATGACTTAAAGTAAATTAAAAGTAGGTAACAATTAGGAATAATCAAATAACAGTTTTACAGGTTTAAAGGCTTGCTAGTGTTGAAAAATATTTATTATTTAACAGTTGTAAAATGGATCCACACTTCGCCGAGTTTCTTACGCCGGGTCTTCTCGGGTCTGAGGTTAACTTTTCCGAACCGGTGGTAGTATACCTAGATTGGAAAAATAAATCAACGTAGCGAGTATAAGATAATAAGATAAACTGAATTATTGTTGCATGGTTAATATATAAAGTAAAATAAATAAATTGTTATAAAAAGGGAGAGATGTGACGGTTACACAATAAACAGTACGACGCAGCTACCCGCTAGCTTCACTCCATGGGGAAGTGTCATGGCGTGCGCGTGGCTGGCGGAGTGCACAAGCGATAACAGTTGTTTCATTTGGTCACCCAGTACACAACGGCGCCTGGACGTCACAGATATAATTTTTTCTGTTGTTTTTTTGGAAAATTTCAAAATGGTGGAAATGTGCATAAAGGACTAAAGTCCCAGTAGGGTATATGGCAATCAAGACCATTGTAAGTTCGCTATGATAATTATTCCACGAGGTAAATATTTTATTTTTAGCTTATCGTTAGTTCTACATCACACAGTTCAATTCCTCTGAATCTTTTTGTAGCTTTGTTTTGGTATATTTTACAAATCAACCCCATTGTCATTAATTACGTCAAGATCGAATAATGGGATTCTGGATTAATTGATGACACTCGTCAAATATACAGCGATTTGGGTATTTTCATACGATTTCCAGCGAACACAAATTCAAGTTAACATAACTTCGTAAAATCCGTCTTTTTTGGTCTTAGTTGACTAAAAACAAACTTTTACACTACGGGATTTATAGTCTTACCCCCTTATTTATTAAAGTTTACAAGATTAATTTAGTTAATTTCCTTTTTATCCCTTTCTTACAAATACGTTAGTCCAAATGACAGATTAAGACAAATGATCATCAGGTAAGTAATCGAGAAATGGGGCCCGTTTGTGAATAACACAATTAATGTGTAATATTATTATTTCAAGCGTTGTATTCGCATTGATGAAATAACATACAAAAAAACATAGGTAACCCTATTTTAAGGTTTGTAATTTTTTTTATCGGAAAATCTGCGTCTCTAGATTTTTTCCTCTTAAGTACTTTATCATGGTTATAAGTGGGTGTGTTTTATTCTCGGCGACAAACGATGTAAATGCGACGATAATATGGCTGCTGGTCTCAACTTAATGATCGCTATCCCTTAACTGGGACGAAACGATCATATTTCAAGATTAATCTCATTAATCTAAGAGTGGTTTACTCAACAAACACCCTTCTCGTGTTACGCGTTGGTTAGAGATGGGAAATCGTGTACAAAGACTAAGTAATTATGATACTAAAATAGCTACAATGTTTTTAATCATTATTAGCTTTAATACAAAGTTAAATAAATACGGACGAATATTTAAATGGCGGTTAGCATAGGATCTAAGAAGTATATTGACACTAGTGTAATGTGCTATTATTGTTGTTATAAGTATTATTGCTGTTAGTCTAAGTTTCGTGACGCATTGGTTTAGCTGTAAAGTCATGTAAACATGTTTATCAATAAAAATAAAATAAAATAAAAATAAAATATTGAGATAGATTTGGCTTAGAAATACAACGAAAATTTTAAGGCCGTGCATCGAAAAATAACAGGATCTTAGAAAGGTGGCAGTGGCTAGCCCCGGAAACAAACAGTAGTGATTTTCGGATATATGTTTCTTGACTATATGATAAGAGATTTCGTAGTAGTCGAAACACGAATGCTTAAAATTTTCTCGATAGAAAATAAATCCAAACTTACGTGTTCATTTTTCGGTTTTAGCTTCGTGCAACTAGAAAACACATCCATATCCAGCACAACCCACCTTACAGCAAAGGTTTTCATCTCGTCTTAACTTTGAAAGAACTAAATATTAACTTATTATCCTTTACCGATGGATTTATTATCGATTTTTGATTTTATGAATTCAACAGCAAACGCCCATTTTACGCAGTTCGGTTTCTCCATGGTTTCTCTTTCTGTCATGCGTCAAAGTCATAAATGCATCCTTTATGCCAGTAATGTTAGATGGCCGTCGTGCCTCAAAGAGGTAAGACCTATGTCACTTCGCGCAGCGCTCCGAATTACGTAAAATTTTAATATCCAATAAACGTTGAGTCGTAACTCCATTGAGTAGTAACGGAATCGGAGGTAAGCCTATGATGGTGCCTTCTTACAGGCCTATACGTTACGCATGTGTGCGTGTTTGCTAGGCTACGTCATGCTACGTCGAAATCTATACTCTTTGTCAGTTACAACGGGTTAGGAAATTTCGACAGATATTGAAATGTATCGGTAGCTGTTTGGTATTTAGCCATCAGAATCTAATCGTAACTTTTTGCTTTATTTTTGTTTGAAAATAAAATATCTATAAGAATATATTTTTTGCTTTTTTTCTATTGTAATGATAAAAATAAATCTAGTATGTTTCATGCTCAAATAATTTAAAATAATTGAATAAATATTAAAAACTAATTGATATTATTCGTTTTAATTATTATATTATTAAGTTTGTTTGAATAAAATATTTTATTTCAATAATACGAAAAGTTATTATATTTAAGTACCACTAAAAAAGGTCCCTACTTACAAAAATCACTTGCACGGGCCGGGGTTCGAACCCGTGACCTCCGGTTTGAAAGTCGCACGCCACTACAATTTCACATAAGTAATTTACAATGACATGATACCGTGGAAAAAGTGAATATTACAATGTACTGTGTTACTATCATTTTATAGTTTATTTTGGCTTGACAAGGAGGAATGAGAAAAACGTGCAGAGCGAGAGGATTAAATCTCTCTGTCCCTTTCTTAAAGTAGCCAATCCTAATTATGACATCTGTTTTGATATTAATTCTTTGAACATAATTTGTCGATGTTCTTTTTTATATCATCGAGAAAGATTTTTATTAAAAAAATGGTGTTGAATTTATATGTTTTATTTATGTTTTTTTGGCATAAATTTCATTACTTTTGACAAATTTTGATTGTGATGACAAACGATTTGATGTGATGTGTGAAACGAGCCATGTGATCAACGATTTATCTAATAAAACTTCATTTAGTCGAAAAAAATAGTTGTCTACTACCGGGTGGAAAAAAATTATGGGCCCTGGAGGGAAAGTGCCTTAAAACCTTAAGTTTGCTCATTTTACTTAAATGAAACATTATTGTTTTTTACAGAAACAACTGCATTCAAAGATTTTTGAAGTAAAAACTTCTTTAGCGGCGCTAGGCACTTTTTGAGGTGGGGAAAAAATGATAAACTCGAGACAGCGTAAGGCGATCATGTGACCGTAAGGTTTAGATGGCCAATCATTTAGATGGCATTTAAATCAATAAAGAAAAACTCAATGACATTACATGAAAAAGGTTATAATCTTGTACGGGCTGAAGTACGAGGATCTCACAGTATTATAACTTTATATCACTCAAATATAATTAAATAAAGCTACATCTTGATGAAATCGCTAATAAAAGTGAACTCTAGTACTGGTGAATAAAACTCAAAATATCATGACCAAATATATTTAGATGCGAGGTCTGCAAGGTAACTTTACAATTTCTATTCGAATTTTAAACAATTAACGCTATAAATTTGAATTTAGAATTTTAAACAAGCTCACTGACCAGCAATATCCGAACCAAAAGTTTTCAATAGAAAGGAGGATGGGTCAATTATACATAGTGCTGCAGACATTTTGGACTAGTCATTGAGTTTTCACTTCTGTCGGCACTCCCGGAATGCAACACGTTGTTTTTTTTTAAATTCGCTTAGTCGCGCCCGGGAATCGAACCTACTTTTTCCACACTGTATAAAAGAACACAAATGCTTTTCTTCTGGTAACTTAAATGTTCTATCTATCTTGGTGATATGTCAATGCAATCAAATAATCTGAAAAAATAATAATAACCCAATTTATGAATTCCGTTCCTTCAGAAAAATGCGAAATGTACGTAAAATTTTTAGGGATATCGTACTTTTTCCAGAGACAAATTTAGTTGGCTAAGAGACATTTTTACTGATTTGGGGTCTGTACTAAAAATCTAACATAATATGATAAAGACTTAATCGTTTTAAGCTTAAGAGTGAGTTTTCCTAAAGCTTTTTCTAAAAATTATGTCTTTATTAACGTTAGGAGTGCACTGCAGCATGTCAAATGTATGCCAAAATGTCAAGGGAGAGAACAATAAATTAAGTTTCAATTCCACTTCCACTCATCAGCAAAGTGATATAAGTATATCAGCAGTTTAAAGTTATTTTAGATTACAAAATTAGCGCATCAAAAAAATCAAAGTGCATAGAAAAAAAGTCTCCTGAGTCGTAATAAAATTGATGTCTCTTGGGTCACCAGAAAAGTCACCAGGTAGAACGATGACCCAAATCACATTTAAAAGAAAATGTAAATTTACCTACGAACCTACGAACATTTTTCAAAAAACTATGTTTTTATAGCATATTAGACCCAGGATAGATCTAATACCTCTTTTCGTACCCCGGATAAAATGGTCGGCGACTAAAAAAGTAACTGAAACGTTACGTTATTAGGTTCACGATGCCGCGTTGTACCCTTGCCTTCGTTGTGATATGTTTGGTAAGTCAGGAGACTTAAAAAATGAGCCATGATTTTGGGACATATTAACAAATATTTTTTTGAATAGGTATATATTAATTTTAGCGGACTTTAATAATTTACCAGTTAAATTAGATGTAAATACCTTTTTAGTTAATCGTTAATATGATATATTAGTAGCAGTAAAACACTTTATTGTACAAAAAGACACATAAAACATGAAAAAACACACATCCTTCGTATATGGTAGAATATATTTTTCACACTTATAAGTAAAAACCAAAACCGATACGCGATTGGGATACGCTCTTTTTGTATGGGATACAAAAAAAAATTCTCCTGGGTCACCAAGAAAAATCGACATATTAAAATAATTCAGTTCGTTTTTAAGTTCTAGTCAGATTGACTTTTTGGTTATTTGAGATAAATTACAATAACGCTTAGATTTGAAAAACATGATTTTCTATTTTGTTGCGATCGACCCGGGTAATAAAAATACGGCGAATTTGAACTTTTGTTTGTTGTCGTTGTAAAATGTATTAAAAAATAATGTAGGCACCCCTGACAATTGAAATTCAAAATTATCCAGAAAAAGCGGCCAAGTGCGTGTCGGACTCGCCCATGAAGGATTCCGTATTTAGGGGATTTATGACGTATTAAAAAAAACTACTTACTAGATCTTGTTCAAACCAATTTTCGGTGGAAGTTTGCATGGTAATGTACATCATATATTTTTTTTTAGTTTTATCATTCTCTTATTTTAGAAGTTACAGGGGGGGGGGGGCACATTTTACCACTTTGGAATATCATTTTTGAAGACCTATCCATAGATACCCCACACGTATGGGTTTGATGAAAAACATTTTTTTGAGTTTCAGTTCTAAGTATGGGGAACCCCCAAAAAAATTTTTTTTTTCTATTTTTGTGTGAAAATCTTAATGCGGTTCACAGAATACATCTACTTACCAAGTTTCAACAGTATAGTTCTTATAGTTTCGGAAAAAAGTGGCTGTGACATACGGACGGACAGACGGACAGACAGACAGACAGACATGACGAATCTATAAGGGTTCCGTTTTTTGCCATTTGGCTACGGAACCCTAAAAATGAGTGTTTCAAAAAGGCACCCTGTATTCATTACATACCTAAATAATCTCTTATTCAATAAAACATATAATTACTAAACACTGTGATTTATTTCAAATAAATGCAAATCGATCGGATAAAAGATATTAATACCTACCTATACAACAATGAATACGAGTACAGTCAGCTGCAATAATATGTTACACACCGAAGGCCGTTTTGCGGTAGATCATGTTAGATCTTATTTGTAGAGCCATAAGAGCGTGTCACATACATATTTTTGCGGCCGTCGAAGAGTAACATATTATTGCAGGTGACTATACCTATGAAAAATTCGAGGGTTAAAAAGCATTTCAACCAAAGCATTTATAATAATAACGACTATGGACGCCTGCAACCCCAGGGGTATTGTAACCCCATAACAATAAGGTTGAAATTTGCAATTAGTGACCGCAAAGTCAGGTGAGCGTAATCAAGTAGGTAAATCTGTTTTCATCATATTTTATCAAAAATAATCTCTTTTCTGTTCTTGTGCTATTTTCTTATTATCAATACTCTTAACTTATATGCTATATACGCTGCTGCTTCTATGCTGTTAACATCTTCCAAAACAACAATAAATATTCAGGTTTATTAATTAATTATTTTATTGTTTGCTATTATGAACAAGTAACAACGCCATCTGTTTCAATTTTTTCCGAATTTAAGTTTCTGGCCGACCGCAGCGACCGCGTATAATGGTAGTTAACTTCTGTAACGTTAGATGGTGCTAAAAGGTCACACAAACTTCACGTGCGGCGCGAAGCGTTTCCATGTGTGCGTGTTAGCGGGGAGGGAAGAACTCTAGGGCGTGGTTTACGAAGCGCCAGACGCGGCTGCAGTAGGCCCTTAACCATACAAAATAATTCGGCCCGCAAAGCAATACAACACACAAGTTACGGGATACGAGCTTTTTAGTAACTGTCGACGCTTTTGGCAGTTACTATTAAAAAGCTCGTATCTCCTAATGTCATGTCATCGTATGGCTCTTAATGTTTGCAGTACATTGCTGCTCGAAATGCTCGAAATAATTAAAAAAAAAATTACGGGTCATAATTAAGTGTAACTTAAAAAAAACTTGATTAATGAATAGACGGATAAATTATATAATTATCTGGTTTAATTAATGGCCCGTAATGGATTGCCAGCACACTGTATTAACATTAACAAACTTTTAGCAAATCAACCTATTGTTGCTAACTACAATAATAGTGTCGTTACAACAAACGTGATTTTTGACCGAAGTTAAGCAACGTCGGTCGGGGTCAGTACTCGGATGGGTGACCGTTTTTTTGCTTGTTTTGCTCTATTTTTTGTTGATGGTGCGGAACCCTCCGTGCGCGAGTCCGACTCGCACTTGGCCGGTTTTTTTCTTATAAGTTATCGTCTCATTGGCTCTTCTGGGTATATTATATACCATAATGGTTAGTTTATTATTTAAATGCTAGAGCGAATATTCAAATGAGCATGAGAATTAAATCGTATGCAGATGTTTCAGCCAAAACCAATGCTATTAATAATATATTAGGGAACCCATTTAGATTATTGTTGTAGTGCCTTTTAAGCTGTTAAATATTATATTCACGATTATTGTTTGAAAGGGTCTGGTGTCGTACTCTAGATATTGTGGGTTTTAACAAAGAGATATCCGAATACGATGCATAGTTAGGGGAAAGGGAGATGAAACTGTACGGAGAGTAAAACCAGATAGCTCTAAGTTTCACTTTCTAACTAACTATCGTTTTTAGAGTTGGTTTATTTTATCAGCACGTATACTGTACACATGAATGATATCTGAATTATATAGGTAATTTAGTTTTTATGCGTCTCGCTTGTGCTAATACAAATGTACGAAAAAGTACGAGTGAAGTGCACGATAGCAAAATTTGATGTCAGTGTCTGTATATATTAATTAGGTATATTAAAAACGGGTCACTCACGTATTTTAAGTCGAAAACGCTCGACATGTTTCACTCCGTACCGACCCGATACATACGTACGTAGGGATGCGTGAGTGACCCGATTTAATATATTTAATATGTCTGTGTCTCACGGAAGTTTTGTTAGGGCGAGCGAAGCGAGCCCTATCACTATTCGACAAACTATGCATTCTTGTGGTACACTTTACGGAAAAACTACTGCACTGTTAGGTTTGAGATTTAACATAGTAATTTAAATTCATGTCTAGATGTGTTATCAAACATAAAAATATCATTTTATAAACCTAAAAAAATAAAATAATGTAATAACACTTTGTATTACTACTAGCGCCATCTGTTGGCAAAATAATGAATTAACATTCGTGCTAATTTTAATTATTTATTTCTCTAACAGATGGCGTTAGGTAGTAAATAAATAAATATATATTGGACATTCTTATACAAATTGACTAAGCCCCAGAAAAGCTCAAGAAGGTTTGTGTTGTGGGTACTCAAACAACGATATCTATGTGGTGTTTTCAATTTCAATAATGTCGATGGCACTTACGCCATTAACAACGATGAATACAAAAGTGGGTTAACATTTTGGATTCAGACCCACCTCGCCTCGCTTGGTTTGATTCCCAATTTAGCAATTAAGTTTCTGTGAATACCTACTAGAATAATCAATCTTGCTGTATATTTGTCGCAGTATTACATTACGGCTAGCCGTTTTCAAAAACAAGGGCGTTTTGAAATGCGGCGGTTTAACGATTAGCCGGATTGAATGCGGCTGAATGAGAATCCGCCGAAAATGCCGGAATGTATTCGGCGCCATACGTTCTTCAACATAGCTAGCCGTAATGTATTACAGCGAGTCATTAGCCGCCGCTTTGACAGTTTTTAGTTCCCATTTGTAGCACTCGTGGCGCTGCCTGACATAACAACAACAAACTATGAAAAACGCTGGGGTGTCCATCAAATCTGGAGTTCGTCGGACTGTTTCTTTAAAAAAAACATTTCCTTCGCAAGTTAACTAGACGGAGCCCCGCGAAGCGGGGCTCCTATTTCTGAGCGGTTTGCCCTTCGGGCATCTGAAGCTACCTAACGAACCTAACCTACCTACCTATTGATTTAGTGAGACGTCCGTGAAAACATTACACTTTGGGGAAAAAGCGTAGGTAGGTAAGTAGGTTAGGTTCGTTAGGTAGCTTCAGATGCCCGAAGGGGAAACCGCCCTTTGCGGGGCTCCGTCTATTTACGAAATGTTTTGGAAAAGAAACACATGTAGTTCGGTGGGACCATGGTAAAAATAAATTAAATTGCAAATATTGTCAAACTCCGGTTACGTAGGTGACCGAAAGAACTGGTCACTCTACAATCTAAATAGTAGTACGATGCGGCTAAACGTAGGCCGCCTTATTGAAGAACGTATCGCAATGACAAACCGGCTACTCATCGAACCGCCGCATTTCAAAACGCCCCTGTTTTTGAAAACGGCTAGCCGTAATGTAATACGGCGGATTATACGATCTGACTACGACATATATTATTCACTGCGGAGGTCAATTCACTCGTATGTTTTGTGACGCTCATGAACTGATCAGTCATGTTGTGTTAGCAAACTTAAATCGGGTATTTTCAGTTCGAGAAACAGTTTTGGTGCCATTTATTTATTACGTAAGGCGATTTTGAGGTGAAGGAGGGTCAAACATATCTTATTTTTTCATTTTTTTCTTACTTGGGGGAGGGAGGGGGTTTTCATAGTTCTTACTCATTTTTTCCTTTGGATTCTTATGTAATATATGGTAATATAGGGGGCGGGAGGGGGGGGGGGGGGTCCGCTTATTCTTATTATTTCTTACATAGGGGAGGGAGGGGGTCAAAAACTGGCAAAAATTGTCTTACGTAATTAATGAATGGCGCCTTTAGTGTTACTATTGCTTGGAACTTCTAAAATTATAAATAAAGTTTAGATCATATATTAGTACAAACTTCAGTGACATAGGGCCGATACACGACTACAACTTGTATGTAACTGCAACATATATAGACATACGCTGTTTTGGACTTCCGACTCGTCATGTGATCACTGGGTAGACCAGTTAAGTACCCAAGATAGCTGATGCTGAACCCTGACAGTACCTAGTGGAGCCATAGATGTAAGTAAAATGAGGTAGATATGGTACCAAGCGCACGATCGTGAGCCATTAAATATAGGTTACGAAACCTATATTTAGTTAGTCGTATGGGTGACGCCAACCTCTGTCAAGTTGTCAAAATCGTTGGATCAAATTTTAGTTTTGTCAACTATGAACGTCACACGTCTACATAAAGGTCATTGAGTGGAGCTCGGGTTTTATACCACAGCACACGCTGTTTTGGTCATGCAACTCGTCTTGAGTACTTAGGAAAGTAGTACCCAAGCCCAAGATAGAGCTGATGCTGAACCTTGGCTGTACCTAGTGGAACTCAGGTTTGGTGCAACACAGGGACACGCTGTCTTAGTCAATCGACACGTCTTTATGAGCACTCGGAAGAGCAATACCCAAGATAGAGCTGATGCTGAACCTTGGCTGTACCTAGTGGAACTCAGGTTTGATGCAACATAGCACACGCTGTTTTGGCCATCCGACTCGTCTCGATGAGCACTTAGGAGAGTAGTACCCAAGATAAAGCTGATGCTGAACCCTGGCTGTGCTTATTGGAACTCAGGTTTGGTGCAACGTAGGTACACGCTGTTTTGGTCATCTGACACGTCTTGATGAGCACTTAGAAGAGCAGTACCTAAGATAGAGCTGATGCTGAACCCTAGCTGTACCTAGTGGAACTGTGTGTGTGTGTGTGTGTGTGTGTGTGTGTGTGTGTTATTGTGTGGTGTGGACGCAAAAATTAAATTCAAGGACACTGGCTCGCTGACCCAACGTTATGTAGGAAAGCCAGTTGGCTTCCTTACAACAAGTACTGGACGACCGTGTAGGATGTAATGAGAGCTTATGAAATTGTATATTACGTGTGGATGATATTGGCAATTTGATTTTGTCGTCTGGACACGTTTTTAATGGACAAAGTAAAAGCTGTGACAGACAAGCGTACCGGACAGCAACCGGGGTCCGGTTAGTATATTTCTTTCTTGCTCTCACTTATAATATAAAGCTGCGTTCTTAACGGACTTATTACGTACCCACTCGATCGAACATGAAACAAGCCTCGGATTGGATCAAAGTCGCGATCTGGTACGTTTAGGTAGAAAAACTCCGCGAGCCCTTACAAAGCTCTGCTTTTTGCTAGTTATTAAAAGTGTCAGTATATGTATGTTCGAATTGGCCTGTTGGTTGTGTATAGGTAATTAATATGTTCAGATTCTTTCCGTCTAACATTATTGTAGAAACGACCTGATGTAGAACATTGAACAATAAATAATAAAATTAAAATGGTAAAAATCGAATTGAATATCCCCTTCACAACAACAAACGCAAAAACTATTAAAAGTACAAGCATTTTAAAAGTGAATTGATTATTTAGTACGACATGCCACCGGAAATTGAACGGAAAAGGTTCATATTCGAGTTAATTAAATAATTTTACGCTGCGAGAGTTTTGCAGAAAATTAAGTCGAAAATTCTGGAACAGAATTATTGTAGGGCATTTTATTTCATATATTGTCGTTGGTCTGAAATATTTATATTACATTGTTCAAATGTTCTAGAGCTTCATTAACGATGTCTACGTAGGTTTTTTAACGATTTATACACAGACAAACGTGGAGGCTTTTGTAACATCATATATTCTGGCCGCCAGATGCTAATTATAATCACACGGTGTATTTAACCTTTTGGACGCCAATGACCGATATATCCGCACCGTAGGTTCAACGCCAAAAACCGATTAATCGGTCACAGACCACAGAGCAACATAGACCTACGTGCATATGCATAAAATTCAATTTCAGTTATGACACTTCGGTGACGTGGCGTCAGCGTGACAGCTTTTGTGTTTGACACGGCGTCTGAAAGGTTAATTTATGATAGATACACATATTTTCTTCGTGAACTTACTATAAAGATAACCGGATATTAAGTTACTGGATTTAGTTTGAAATTACTGCCAAATAATAAATAAACCGGGATGATTGGTAAGATCGTACAGCAATTAGGCTGCTGGCTTTCGGGAGCTGTGGCGGCACAGCGAGTTGCGAAAACGTAGTTACATTAAATTTCTTAACGTTTAATAACGATTAAAGTCAGAATAGACACTTAGACTTGCCAAAAAAACTGAAAGCTCAGTAAGTAACCCTTTAATAACTCTTAAGTACAACTTATTCTTATCCAAGAATCGAAATAGAAACATTAAAGGTTCTACTTTGCTACGAGCGACTTAAAAAGGTATGACAATGTAGGCCGCGGCTCACGAATAATAAAAAATGTCTTCCGGCAAGAAACTTAAGCGAAAAAATTGCGCTCATATTTCAAGAGTTGAAATTAGATAGGCTAAGGACACTTATAAAGTCCCTTTTAGGGCCCGGATAAGAAATTGCTCCGCACAATTTCACAGAATGTTGATGACGATTTGATTTTTTTTCGGTTGTTGTAGAATTGGGCCGCTTCCAGGGTTTTGGAAAAACAATTATAATAAGGTGCTGGGGCGTATTTTTTCCGGTTCTGCGTTTTCTTATGTTTTGATATAATTTGACATAATTATAGATCTGTGTGATAAGAAGTAGAAAATGATTTGAAGAAATGACTTTGTTTAATTATGATGATTTTAAATGTTTTTCCGGCAAACGCACGTTATACATTAGCTGTAGCGTTGATTCAATAAAATATAACTACGCATTACGTTTATACTAGATACGTAGTTTGATGTTAAGTAAGACAGTTAGTAAAAATCCGTATTAAAAATATAACACTTTTTATACCTACTTTTGCTTTGCAGGCTGCACATATGACACATTAACCAAACGATAAGGTTTTCAAAGATGAAATATAAATTATAAAATCAAGGGATAAATATTAATGGACGATTTTGCGATAATTCTGTATTGGAGTTTTACATTAATTGCCAGATTGATTAAGATAAAATTTAATATACCTAGTTCAAATGACGCTTATGGTAATGATAATTATTTATAATTAAACGGATTTTGTTCAAATCAAACCTAAACAAATAATTAGTGTGTTACAATTTTTATTACTATTTTATAATATTAGTAATCATCATTTAGATACATATACCTTACTAAAGGCTTACACCGCTTGCACATTAGTAAAATTTAATTTCATTAGGCTTCTGCTGTTGTTTTGCATTAAGAAATAGCTTAATAATGACAAGCTACAACAAATTTATATATTTTATTAGGAAATATTCCTTTTTAGCTGTTGTATTATGAGAAAAAAATAACGCCTCAGTAAAAAAAATGTGCTTTATTATAAACAAAATTATATGTTATAAAAACAGCAGCGGCAGCTCTCAGCAGCGGCCTCGACCCATTTTATGTGTACAAAAGTTTATTTATTTCTAGTGAGTTTCATATATCACGGCTGTCACGACAGCTCTACAATATTTCTGTTATATTTATATCATAATATGTTTTCAGGTGTAGAGGTTAGCGGCTCTTACAATGCATCAAAGTAATAAAAAAGCGGCCAAGTGCGAGTCGGACTCGCACATGAAGGGTTCCGTATTTAGGCGATTTATGACGTATAAAAAAAAACTACTTATTAGATCTCGTTCAAACCAATTTTCGGTGGAAGTTTACATGGTAATGTACATCATATATTTTTTTTAGTTTTATCATTCTCTTATTTTAGAAGTTACAGGGGGGGGGGGACACACATTTTACCACTTTGGAAGTGTCTCTCGCGCAAACTATTCAGTTTAGAAAAAAATGATATTAGAAACCTCAATATCATTTTGAAGACCTATCCATAGATACCCCACACGTATGGGTTTGATGAAAAAAAAATTTTGAGTTTCAGTTCGAAGTATGGGGAACCCCAAAAATTTATTGTTTTTTTTCTATTTTTGTGTGAAAATCTTAATGCGGTTCACAGAATACATCTACTAACCAAGTTTCAACAGTATAGTTCTTATAGTTTCGGAGATAAGTGGCTGTGACATACGGACGGACAGACAGACGGACAGACGGACAGACAGACAGACATGACGAATCTATAAGGGTTCCGTTTTTTGCCATTTGGCTACGGAACCCTAAAAAAGGCTATGTACACGTGTGTAGTATAAAGTATGCTACCTATATTGCTCGTCATGTTTACCTACTCGTATATAATATAAATCGACGTTAGTGAGTAGATACAAAATGACGGGCTGGCCCCAAAATGTCTATAGGAATAATGAAAGCTCATTAGCTCATAACAAACCTCGCGGCAGATTGTAAATTATAATACATATAGGAATCGATTTTCTGGTTCTAAGGAAGATTAAATTTGAAGGGTACTCCGTTGTATTTCTCCTGGTCGCTGGGGTCCATCCTGGGGGACCAAAGGGACCTACGGGAGTGGATGGGGGAAAAGGAAAATCGATTTAAGTACTTATAAAAACGGTTTTATTTTTCTTTATCCATCGGTCGTATCATAGAGAAATATAATAAGCATAGATTGCTCACTCCATACTCTTAGTCGACGTCTAGCATCGAGTAGCGGAATTATCAGTTCCGCTACATATTTAATACTAGATGTCACGAGGGTCGCGACTCACGAAAATTGTATCGCTCAACAATTTACAACTAATATTAAGTACAAGCAGAAGGAGTTGAAAATAGAGTTCAGGTTTATCTGGTTATCATATTCGCTCAAACTTGTTGAGCTTTAAACTTTTTTTTCGTCGCAAACATCTATAGTCAAGTAGAAGTACTGATAATTCCGCTGCTCGATGCTAGATGTCGACTACGAAACTAATAGGCGTTTTGGTACCAAAACTGATGTATGGAGTGGGCACTCTATGTACTTTTTTCTCTATGGTCGTATTCAGTCAATAGCAAAAAAAGCAAAAATGTAACCCTTAGGGTAACATTCCATTTCTGACTGCAGCTGCACTACTACTACTGTCACCTTTAAACTCGTAGTTTTGTCATGATTGTCTTTCTGTTCTTCTGTCTGTCCATCTATCCGTTTGTGTGCCCGTCCATCTGTTTGTATGTCACATCCATTTTACGCAGTAACTATTTGGCGTATGTTAATAAATTTCCAATTTGAGGTGTTATTTTATATGCTGCCTCTTAATAATGCTTCATACGTAGTACCTACGTACCTCGAAATCGAAATGTATATCGGCTGAAACTTAATTTAACCGCACTCGTCAATTATAAAACTTCTCAAGTACTTACATTAAATTCTATTACTCGACTAGGATTATGACATCCTACATGATCAATATTTTTTTCCTCCAACACAATCTGGTTCATCGCATCGCTGTATTGTGAAAAAAGTTTCCCTTTATGGGTGCAAACAAGTTTTGAAAGGTTTATATGGCCCATTCTTTGAGATTGGTCAGACTCTCTCTTGATTTATTAAATTTTGGGCACAATTAAGAGTTAAAATAAGACTAGGTACTATCCCCAGCTACCTCACT
Organism: Cydia amplana; assembly: GCF_948474715.1. NCBI lineage: Eukaryota > Metazoa > Arthropoda > Insecta > Lepidoptera > Tortricidae > Cydia > Cydia amplana. The sequence continues at coordinate 15,192,158 of NC_086070.1, read as the reverse complement.
TTCGGTTCAGTTCGGGATGTATTATAAATTCACTATACTTACGCGATATAATCTATTTTTTTTATAGTTTTATTACCTGATAAAAGAATTGTCTGCTGTTTTGACCCTAAGGAAATATTACCTACTCAATTATATGAACATGGCTGACAGCAGTGTACTTTTTACAATTCTGAGTCAGGTTTACCAGTCTTAGGGTCAATTTTCCATAGCTATAAATTAGCTCATAGCAAAAGAAAAGTCTAAACTTATCCCTCTGTCCCCAGTTAACCCCATTGACATTTAAGTAGAACTTGTAATATGAAAACTCTTTTTTATGTTTAAAAAAAAATTAAAATTAAAACCTCCCTGAAAAAAAAAATATTAACGGCCCGATTCGGATTTTGTAATAGACATGCATCTGTTAGATATCTTTTAGACATCGCCAAGATACGATAACAATATGTTTAAGATCTAACCTGTCAAATTTGACATTTCCGCGATTCTGGAGATACTCTTGAACGATTTCCGCAAGATATTACTTAGAGATCTTTTTTTTTTTTTTAATTTTTTATTCATGATAAACTAACATACATTTTATAAACTAGCAAAAAGCAGAGCTTTGTAAGGGCTCGCGGAGTTTTTCTACCTAAACGTACCGGACCGCGACTTTGATCCAGTTTGAGTCTTGTTCCATGTTCGATCGATAAGTGAGAGCAAATAGAAATATACTTACCTACTATTTGGACCCCGGGCGCTGTCCGGTACGCCTGTCTGTTACAACTTTTACTTTGTCCATTAGAAACCTGTCATCATCTTCCTCGCGTTGTCCCGGCATTTTGCCACGGCTCATGGGAGCCTGGGGTCCGCTTGGCAACTAATCCCAGTAATTGGCGTGGGCACTAGTTTTACGAAAGCGACTGCCATCTGACCTTCCAACCCAGAGGGTAAACTAGGCCCGCATTGGGATTAGTCCGGTTTCCTCACGATGTTTTCCTTCACCGAAAAGCGACTGGTAAATATCAAATGATATTTCGTACATAAGTTCCGAAAAACTCATTGGTACGAGCCGGGGTTCGAACCAGCGACCTCCGGATTGCAAGTCGCACGCTCTTACCGCTAGGCCACCAGCGCTTCCGCGCTTCTAATTGTCCATTAGAAACCTGTGCAGACGACAAAATCAAATTGCCAATATCATCCACACGTAATATACAATTTCATTAGCGCTTACTACATCGTACACGGTCGCCCAGTACTTTTTGCAAGGAAGCCTTCCTACATAATGTTGGTCAGCGAGCCAATGTCCTTGAATTTATTTATGCGTCCACACCACACAATTGAGCGTAAAACTATCCCGTCTGGACACCTACTGGCGGTAATCATGCTGCTCCGCAGATAAACTTACGTATAATTTGCTCTCTTACGTGCTCATCAAGACGAGTGAGATGTCCAAAACAGCGTGTGCCTATGTTGCAACAAACGTGAGTTCCACTAAATACTGCCAGGGTTCAGCTACAGCTCTATCGTGAGTATCGAAACAGCTCTATCGTGAGAGATTGTGCCTATATTGTATAAAACCCCAGCTCCACTAGGTACTGCCAGAGTTCAGCATCAGCTACCTTGGGTACTACCCTACCAAGTGATCATCATGACGAGTCGGATGTCCAAAACAGCGTGTGCCTATGTTGCACCAAACTCGAGCTGCACTAGGTACTGCCAGGGTGAACCCTGAAGCATCAGCTCTATCTTGGGTACTACTCTCCTAAGTGCTCATCAATACGAGTGAGATAACCAAAACATCGTGTGCCTATATTGCGACAAACCTGAGTTCCACTAAATACTGCCCGGTTCAGCTACAGCTCTATTATGGGTATCTCCCAAGTGCTCAAAAAAACAAGTCGGATGACCAAAACAGCGTTTGCCTATGTTGCACCAAACCTGAGTTCCAATAGGTACTGCCAGGGTTCAGCATCAGCTCTATCTTGGGTACTGCTCTCCCAAGTGCTCATTCTGACGAGTCGGATGTCTAAAACAGCGTGTATCTATGTTACACCAAACCTGAGTTCTACTAGGTTTAGCATCAGCTCTATCTTGGGTACTACTCTCCTAAGTGCTCATCAAGACGAGTCGGATGACCAAAACAGCGTGTGCATATGTTGTATTAAACCCGAGCTCCACTCGGTACTGCCAGGGTTCAGCATCAGCTATCTTGTGTACTGCTCTACCAAGTGATCACCATGACGAGTCGGATGTCCAACCCAGTGTGTGTATATGTTGCACCGAACTTGAGTTCCGCTAGGTACAGCCAGGGTTCAGCATCAGCTCTATCGTACTGCTCTCCCAAGTGCTCATCAAGACGTGTCGAATTACTAAAACAGCGTGTGCCTATGTTGCACCAAACCTGAGTTCCACTAGGTACTGCCAGGGTTCTGGGTCATTTTGTTGAACTGCACGCCGACGTTGCAATTGGCGTGCAGTCGGCGTGCAGTTTCCATACAAGTTGCAGTCGGGTTGTAGTCCGTCTGTATCGGCCCTAAATCACGGCCTAATATGCTTATCTTTATTTATAATTTTGGCAGTTCCAAGCAATAGTAACACTAAAACTGTTTCTCGAACTGAAAATACCCGATTTAAGTTTGCTAACACAACATGACTGATCAGTTCATCGGCGTCACAAAACATGCGAGTAAATTGACCTCCGCAGTGAATATACAGCAAGATTGAATGTTCCAGTATTCAGAGAAACTTAATTGCTAAATTGGGAATCAAACCGAGCGGTCGAGATGGGTCAGAAAAGTCAGAATCTAAAATTTTAACCCTATTTTGTATTCATCGTTGTTAGCACATAGTACATTAGCACGAATTTTAATTCATAATTTTTCTAACAGATGGCGCTAGTAGTAATACAAAGTGTTTTTCCTTTATTTTATTTTTTTAGGTTTATAAAATGATATTTTTATGTTTGATAACACATCTAGACATGAATTTAAATTACTATGTTAAATTTCAAACCTATAAGTGCGATAGTTTTTCCGTAAAGTGTACCACAAGAATGCATAGTTTGTCGAATAGTGATAGGGCTCGCTTCGCTCGCCCTAATTACGTAAAACTCGCCAAACTGTGGAGTTTGATGGCGAGGTACGCTCTTTTTTTATGCTAATAACTTAACCTATTTGGGTCAAACCCGTTTTATAGTATCTAATTCACATCTAATAGATATCTAACACGATCTATCGTAAAAGTGACATTGGTTGCCCGAATTGCGCTGCAAAAGAGAACTAGTTGAAATCTAAACTATAACGTATCTAGAATGGATCTAGTACGTGTCGTCTCTTGTGAATATCTTGAAGTTCGAATACGGCAGTATTACTCATTTACAGGAGAATCTGTATTGACTTGACCTAATTAGGTAATCGAAGTTTTGTGGGAAAGTGATTGATTATTTGGACAGAAGATTGATCACTTGACTTGGTAAAACCCTTTTAGGTATACCACAACTGTGGTAATTGGTAGGCTTTGTAGCAGTTAACATTATTATTATATAGTTATAAAAGTGTTAAGCGTGTCTTTATAGAATTACAGTACAGACAAAATAGGAACTTACAAATTGCACGCTACAAATTAATTCAATGCAACACATTACGGTGTAGTTTTCAAAATATAGTCGATGATTATCCAGTGGTTCAATTGTCTCGGTCTACCCAAGACATATTGCCAAGCCAAGTTAACGTAGTATTGCTACATTTGCTACATTTCTGCTTGCATTAAATAAGGGGTAATGTCAAATGTGGACTTTCATGTTCAGACACTTGAATTTAACACGACAATTTAATCAGCATTAAGATACTCTTATTTAAGTAATGCACTCCCCTTATTTAGAACACTTTCAATAAGCCAGGCCATTATTTTTAACAAAATAAGACAAGGATAGATCAGTACCAGAAAATCTCACATAGCCTGTGTAAAATATTCTGCTAGGTTGCATCTTTTGGCAGGACAACTTGAAATTCAGCGCAGGCAGCGCAAGTATGTCGCTTTACGTATTTCGGAAAGGTTTGCATTTTGCGATACAAGCAAACTCAACAAAGGATAGTTGCTTCCGATTTGTTCATTCGTATTTTCTTGTAGATTTGGAAGTACAGAAATACTGAGATTGTTGCGCTCAACTATTTAAAAGAGACTACCTGTCTATAGCCAGGCTGTGTTGAATGTTAATAATGACTAAGCAAGCAGTTATTTTATTTTAAATGTATTCCTATAAATAATTTAAAGAATACATTCGGTGTTAGCAAAAGCGGAATAAGTTCTCTTGTATTTTAACAAAATAACTTTTTAAGAAGTTTCATATTACTATCTTAAAGTAAAACTTGTACCACATAAAAAATATACTAGTTGTATTTTATTAAATCGCGTCTTATTTCTTGTACACATTATAAATGTAAATTTACTTTTATTGTAAACAACGAATTTGGTGGGGTCCGCAATAAAGAGTATTGTATTGTATTGTATAGTATTGTAACCTGATTAGCAAAATTATACTTTCTAGTTTGTGTAGTTTCGGCTCTGCGTTTATGAATCGGTCAGTCATTATCGGTATATGCATTCAAAAGGTAAAAAAAAACTTCATTTGTTCTTGAAAAGTTCATAAAAGTACCAATGTCATATTTATACCATAAGTTAGGATTAAACACTCATCTCATGATTACGAATGGTGGCATTACATCGTTTCCTCTTCTTCCAGAACCTTCTTAATATTCTATCCACCTCCTTTCTCGATAGTTATGGATATACCGATGCCACGAGCTATTTGCATAATATTAAAACAAGAATACGCTCCGAGAATTATCTTATTGCATTCTTGACCTTAATATTTAATATGGTTTCTGAATGAATAAGGTTTCCTTAAGAAAGCTTTTACTTTATACCAACAGTCAGGTTTTTTAAATGGATTTTCTTTAATGTACCTATACTTGTTTGTTATAGCTCCTTTGTAGCTTTGTATATTTGGCGTTAACGTAATATTTTCATAAAATACGAATTCGTTTCAGACGATTTATGTAATTTATTGCAATCTATAATTTCCGTGTCTCGTTTTCTGGGCGCGGAAATTAGTATTTACATATCATATATATGTATTTTGTTAATTAACTGCTATCACTAGGTGTATTATAGGTCTATTGGTGTTATTTAGGTCATATACATTGGACCAATTACAATTGAATTATTTATTATACGAAATTTAATTGATAATCAGTTTTTATTTTCATATAACAATTCTAATAATAACCAGACTCATTAAAGAAACAAAACATTTCATAAATATTATGCATTAATAGTAGGTAGTTCTACTACTATTACAAAATAAACTGCGATGATGTTTTTAAAAGTTGGATGAAGATGGTTGTTTTGATCCCTTTATCGTTAACTCCTAATCCGTTCACCACCAACTCGTACAACAACAATTGTAATCTCTCAGAGACACTGAAATACGTAGGTACATGCCTACTTTAAATCTTTCACGAATTATTTTGCTCTTAAAGAGATTTTTATTTGGCTTAGTTTTGCTACTTCCTCCATTTGTTATTGGGGTAGCAGTGAAATACTTCTGCTACTATTTGTATATCACAAACATTCAAATGAATGCGAGATACAAACCCGCATTTGCATACATTACAATATCCAATGATAACCGTTTGTCCATTGTCGTCCTGCATGAAAACTAAATCGCATCGTCGATATGATCGCCAGAGAGGATTACCGCAATAACTTCTCCAAGCTATATCGCTCGAAAATTCCGTTTAGAAATTTGCGTATTCACGGAAAATTAGGGTAAATAGTCGGGCTATCTTTTATTAGGGTTTTATTTAAGGATATACTTTGAAAGTTTTTTCAGTAAATCTAGTGAAAAAGGGTTTTGCTGTACATGGTAAACTATATTGGCTTAGTGTTGCGTATCTCAAAAGGTAACAAAAAATTTAAACCTTTTGCTCGTCTCTCTTAAACATACTTATTATGTGCTCAGATACTTTTTTTATAAGCCCGGCCGCTATTGCCGTCTTCAAAACGTCGTAGGTATAACGCTTAAGTATACGCCATTTAAAAGAAGTGCTACCAAATAGCCACACTATAGTACTGAACTCATTAGTCAAGGGGTTTTAAATGAAATCAACGGTTTTCTTTTAAATTGGCAATTTTCACGCAACTAATTATCAGTTTTCGAGTGTCGGACCCAAGCAAGAATTTATTAAAATTACTCTGGTTTTCGTGTCTTTTTATGTAGGTTGCCCCTAAAAGACACTTCGAGCTGTAATTAAAAATCAAAAGTCATCAAAGAGTTTAACGGGAAAATTGAAAAGTTGCCATTTACATGGTTTTGCATGTCAAAGGAATTTCGTCACTCTGTGATATTGAATTAGATTTATGGCAGCTATTTTGTAAGAGACTTAAAAAAGAGGAGTGTAGGTATCTATAAAACGTGCGTATTTTTTTTAAGAAAATTCATTAGAGGTACTATTTGTGACACATTCTTTACTGCGGGACTAATATATGAACTCGTTGTTCTGACTGATGCGCATACAATAGCAGGATTTCTAACAATACGACAGGGACACGCATTAGGTACTTTGGAAATTAAATATTTGAATAGTATGTGAGTGTGGTATGTCTGTACGTATACGCCTGTGTGTGTTCAAGTTCCTTAGAGCAGTCAGCCGCCGCGGGGTCAGCTAATTTCATTATTTTATATTCTGGGTAATACACTTTGACAAATGTTTCTATATAGGTAAAGGGGCCCACTGATTAACAGTCCGCCGGACGGTAGCAGCCTGTCAGTTAGAACAAAAAGTTGACAGTTCCGAACAACTGACAGGCCGATACCGTCCGGCGGACTGTTAATCAGTGGGCCCCATAAGTAATGACGGCAATGACAGCTACCTTTTAATCTATATATATAAATGTATATGTATACGCCTATACGTTGCTTCGCAGCTAAGCCGCCCGGATGAAAATGAAACTGAATCTAACTCAACCTATTTACAGTGGATCAACAAATCGTTTCACAAATCCCCCTATCTTCGACCACTCAGCAACTCATCCGCGTCAGCATCCAATCTGGCTAAAATGGTCCGCGCAAAAACTACCCCGTTCACTCACACTTACTCTTGTAAATGTACTCGAGACACATAAACTTTTATGTGTTTATGCGAGCATCGGTTTATTGTCAGCGGCGACAGTGTGGCGATGCCGTTTGATTCAGTCACCTACCTACCTAATAAGTTCTTCCGTGATTCGGTTATGAATCCATATTTTGTGTCTGGTTGCTAGAGTTTTATTTGAATACGTAGAAAGGTTTTTTGTTTCGTCTTTAGTCCAACAAAGTTAAGTAAACATTACTAAATGTGGACGGATTAGATACCACGTTAGACTGATGATATTTATTTACTATCTAACTACATGGATGCAAAAAAACTTGGACGTTGTACATACCTAGTTAGGTAATAGTCGAATTGGCTCGTTAGGACACCATATCGTTGCCGTAAACTTATTGTTCTATTTATGTACTTCTTTTTTTAATTTTCTAGTAAATACGCATTTCTATCGATTAGGGTATTTAAACAGAGAGAAAGACGAACTAGATAATCAGATTGAATTATTTAAAATATTACCCACTTTTAAAAATCCATCGAAGTAGGAAAGTTTTTAACGATGAAACTTAGAGGCCTAATTAGGTAAAAAAGGCCATATAACTTACGCCGAAAAATATTTGACAGATGATTAATTAAAGTGTGTCAAAGGACTGTCCCATTTCAAACATAGACAGAGCGAATCATACTATCTTTTTCTTACACTAGTACTAGCACCCAAAAGAAAAGGATGAGTATAGTTTTTTTTTTGGTTCCTATTTACTGACAAATTGGTTTGACCATCTATATGTGTCACATATTTTATGTAATAAAATCTATGGGCAAACTAAACTATTTAATCAATATACCTAACTGGCGACCCGCCCCGGCTTTGCAGGGGTTAACAAATTATACATAAACCTTCCTCTTGAATCACTCTACCTATTTAAAAAAATCGCATCGAAATTCGTTGCGGAATTTTAAAGATCTAAGCATACATAGAATCAGACAGCGGGGAGCGACTTTGTTTTATACTACGTAATGATGCCAAACGGTCAACTCATTCTGGTTCATCCTGTACTCGAAAATGGTAAACCAAAACTGGTACTGTAAGTTTGAAAAACCTGTAAAGTAGGAATCGCCTTGCCTCCCACGCGCTGACGGCTACCGTTATCAGCTACTGCGTAAATTGAAAGCCACGGTATTTGGTAAGCCAATATTGGCAGAGGCGAGCAGCAAATGTTTGGCTCTGAGACTTACGCATACAATATCATGTGCAAATGAAATACCTCCTGTGTCTCAAAGGGGCAAAGGGGTGTTATAGGTACCTAAGGCAATTTCATTGCAATATAAATTTTCGGTACCTAAGTTACTAGGTATATTGCACACAAACGAGTTTTAATAATTACTTTATTATGCTTCGATATAAATTAAAAGTGGAAAAATTCACTGTCTTGGGTGGGACTTGAACCCACGACCACTGGATCACTAGTACAGTGCTCTGCCATCTGAGCTACCAAGACCTCTGAACCCTGGTAGCCGTTTTAGAAGTGTAGGACTCTTACGGTAGATGTCACTAAGAGCCTCCCTAGGGCTCATATATGGTGGAAATATTCGCTGAATTGGGTACGGTCTTGGTAGCTCAGATGGCAGAGCACTGTACTAGTGATCCAGTGGTCGTGGGTTCAAGTCCCACCCAAGAGAGTGAATTTTTCCACTTTTAATTTATTTCGAAGCTTAATAGCATCGTTTGCAGACGTTTCTGCTTAATATAAAATTAATTACTTTATTGCTTACAAACTTATAATCAAACCGACAGAAGGTAAACCGAAACATGTGTATCCTCGCCCACATCTTATATATAGGTATTTGCAGCCACCTGGTAGGTCTCGGCAACTAAGTTCGTAGAGCGGCGACCTTGTATCATTGAGGCACGAGTTTGAATCTCGTCCGAAGCAGTGAAATTACCTATTTTGTTTTCATTTGGAACGTTTTATACTTGCTTTAAACAACTTTCATAAGAATATTTAAACATTTTGAATATTGTATAATTCAATTTCTCCATGAACAAGGTGAGGTAAGCAATGTTTATTAAACAGAACATATTAAAGAGGTTAGAATGGCTATCGCGCGCAGTTAGTATCGGAACCGGTGTCGCCGCTCGTTCCTCTCCAAATTTACTAACACTCGCGCAACGGTAGTAAAAACTAGCTAGCGCCTTGTGTGCGTGGTGAATGGATACGCCTCCTTTAGACGGATTTGATGTCTGGCTTCTTAATCTGAACGTTATTGTGGCGCAAAAAGGCATGATTACTTCGTTTTTCGGTCAGCGCGGGCGAGTAGCATGCGAGCATTTGCTCAAAACCGCGGCGACACGTACCCTGCTCGCATCGCCATTCTAACCTTATTACTTGTTCTGTGGTTTATTATATAATTAATGTCATTATTCGCAACAGCATCGTACGTAAATTTGTAGGTAATACAGAAACACCGCTTCTTAACGAGTCAGCCATTAAGTTGAATTTAACATTTGCTAAGTTAAATTCACGTGGCTTCTCTTTATAGCTAATTGACAATTATTTTGCTTATATAGTTCCAGTCTGAGGTTACGCTCATTAGTATACAGTTTGGTAAATTATTTGAGATGAAATCTAACAAAGACTTCATCTCAAATAATCGTTGCTATTCGAATTTCCTTGCTAGAGTGGAAATTTAAATGGAATGTGTTTTTTTATTAAAAATATAAGTAATTATCTTAGGATTTGCAATCGACAAAAAAATATAACACATATAAGTAACTTTATGCGCCTTTGTCACATGCAACACCGGTTATTTTAATCGATAAGTATTTAACTAGCTTGCAATAATACCAGTAATGAGAGTACGAAAAAAGCCTTTTAAATGCTAATTCCTTTGACACTAAAGCTAGAACTCGTCTCGATGCCTTTTTAAAGTCAAAAACAATTTAACTGTCTGCTGTCTGGAACAGAAACTAATTTAGTTTCAGGACAAGAACCGACTGCAAGTTTTAGGAAATAAAGGGGATTAACCTTTTGAATGTTACTGAAAGCACGTTGAAATTCACAGTTGTGTGATGTTGGTAAAGTAATAGTCATATTATTTTAAAACTACCTTCCGCCCGAGAATTCGTTGCGTATTGAATAGTGGTAAAAATGGTTTAAACCTAATTTTCACATCCTTTAGGATTAAATTTCAAAAAATCATTTCTTTGTGTCGAATATTCTATTTTAATTTTATTTTATTTATTAAAAATTACACATAAATTAATAGTACAACACCAAAGCACTTATCTGGTATATTACATATTAAAATTTAAAAAATATTAATACTTATAACAATGTGATCAGGGACGCATTTTAACATCATATTATTTATCTATTATGCACCTTATCAGTTTCCTGTAAAATACACCAGCACTATCAGCACGTATTAGGTATGTGTAACAAATTTCGAGGTTCAACGACTTACTATGTTGATATAAAATATACTAACCGTTGATATAAAATATACTCGAGGGCCAAAAAAAAAACCTGCAGTTTAACAATTCGCAATAGATTAGCTAAAACTTATGTTATAGTGGTATCTATTTGACACAGTTTTTTGGATGTGCTCGGCTTACGACTGCTCCGAGCAATCACTCAAGAGTTCAAAAGTCCCATGCGTTAAGTAGAATCCGTCCGTAATAAAAACATCATCAATATTAGTTGATAGAAAAACATTTTATACACTGGACTATTGCATTGGATTAGGTTTGTGGATATTATATTTCTGTTTGTAAATCTAGAAATATAATATTCACAGTTCGGTTCAAAAGTATTTGTTACACTCTGATTATTTTAAATATCAAAACATAATATCTTGTTTTGTAGAGCTAGTTCTATTACCTATCTATTCTGTGGGAATATAGTGGCAGTTAAATATTGAATGGCATGATGTAACCAGTTCGGAAAAAGATCACTTAAACGAGTTAGAGACACTTTGTTGCTTCTGGCATTCTCACACGGCATGTTTGAAGTGAAATTGGATTTCACTGATACAATAAGAACGTTACGTACTCGTAAGGTGTCAAACTTTACCTTATTCAAGTCAAGTATAATAAACTCATAGCTTGAAATTACGACACGTTTGTCCGCTTTTAGGGATGCTAAAAGTTCACTCAAGTTTAATAGAAACGTGCGTGGATGTAACTTTGTAGTAGCTTTTTCTGTTCATGCCTATTTTCATTTCCTAAGTAGGTACGTAACTTGAACATACTTGTAGAATATTTATCAGCAATGAAACATAATACGACGTCGCATAGCCTACGTGACCCGAGATGACGTAAGGATTCTAATGATATGATGTAAATCAGTTAATGAATTCAGAAGTTATTATGGACGTTATGGTGCAATATGGAAACTCAGATGCATACAAACATTAACCCTGAAAACAATGCACTCCTTTGTTTGGTAGTCGTGCAAAAATATTAACCCTGAAACAATACACTCCTTTTTTGGCAGTCGTGTAAAAACATTACCCTGAAAACAATACACTCCTTTTTTTGCTAGTCGTGTAAAAACATTAACCCTAAAAACAACACACTCCTTTTTTTTTGGCAGTCGTGTAAAAATATTAACCCTGAAAAGAATAAACAATAAATAACTTCTCTGCTATTATATATATAAACTTCAATTTGGGATGAAGCAACTGAAACAAGTATTACTTTACTTACTTAAAATACCCTTGCGAGGTCTAAAACGTATTAGTTTTTGCCAGCTACCTACAATTTCTGATAACGTAAAAAAAAACCGGCCAAGTGCGAGTCGGACTCGCGCACGGAGGGTTCCACATCATCAACAAAAAATAGAGCAAAACAAGCAAAAAAAAACGGTCACCCATCCAAGTACTGACCCCGCCCGACGTTGCTTAACTTCGGTCAAAAATCACGTTTGTTGTATGGGAGCCCCACTTAAATCTTTATTTTATTCTGTTTTTAGTATTTGTTGTTATAGCGGCAACAGAAATACATCATTTGTGAAAATTTCAACTGTCTAGCTATCACGGTTCGTGAGATACAGCCTGGTGACAGACGGACGGACGGACGGACGGACGGACGGACGGACGGACGGACAGCGGAGTCTTAGTAATAGGGTCCCATTTTTACCCTTTGGGTACGGAACCCTAAAAAGCTACATATTTGTCGCCTTTGACCTCTCCACTAATACCCCCTCCTCCCTCCCGGCGGGAGCGCCGTCGGCGGCCTCTGGACTCACACATAGAAATGCTATTGGTTAGCGTTTTATTAATAGTTACCGTAAAATGGGGTGAGTAGGGTTCGCGGGGAGAGTTGGGTTATGAATGGGGAGAGAAGGGATGAAAGGGGGGTGAGATGGGATTTTAAGGCTACTGCTACAAAAATAATGTATTCCAATTTAAAATCGAGCTATAGTAATACTCATAATAAAAAAACTCGATCCAACAATCTTCCAAAATCACCTTTGTATGAAATCCCATCTCACCCCAATTACGAGGGACTACGGGGTGAGGTGGGACATCCTGTTTATCGTAAAAGTTATGAAATGGAACCCAAAATAAAATAAAAACTAAAATACAAACGCCCGGAACACTTTATATACACCATTCAGTTTACATATCTAAAAATAAAATGTTATCGAGGTTTGAATGTCAGTTAGGCCCCTACTCAGCCCATTGTAGGGTACCTACTTATGAGAAAAACCTTTTTGTATACGGATTAAATATAGCGTAAAGTAAATTTGACACTTCAGCAGTCGCTAAGAGGTCTGCCGGACCCGGTGGCCTTCATTATGAACTTTAACTTGTTCGTTAGGTATTTCACGAGGATGTCGGTCTAGTAAATACGAGTACCTTCACGTGAAAGTTCGTTGCGTCGATTCGTCGCGATCACGAGCTAAGGACGTCTGAAGTGCATATCGGTCTGTTAGACCCGATAGCGACCGTTTACGGATGTAAACATTTTTAAATCCTGAGGGCCTACCGCGAACCACGTTGGACGTGTTGCCTCCCTGTCACACTTACGTACGAATTTACAAGTGCGATAGAGAGGCAACACTTCGAACGTGGTTCGCGGTAGGCCCTCTGAGTCCACTAGACCCATGGCCGACTTATTAGTTTTTTAGGGTTCGGTACCTCAAAAGGAAAAAACGGAACCCTTATAGGATCACTGGTGCGTCTGTCGTCCGTCCGTCTGTCCGTCTGTCACAGCCTATTTTCGCCGAAACTACTGGACCAATTAAGTTGAAATTTGGTCCAGATATTTAGGTTTGTGACCCAAAGACGGACATGTAACGGAAATAAATAAATTTCAAATATCCTGGAGGCCATTTTTGGGGGGTAAATGAGAAAATGAAAAAAAAGTTTTGCAAACTATATCATGTTACATATCAAATAAAAGAGCTCATTGAACAATCTCAAATATATTTTTTTTATAATTTTAGGATAAAAAGTTTAACATTTATTCGAGAAAATAGGCAAAAAATGACCATTCCCCTTTATCTCCGAAACTACTGTCTAAAATTTTGAAAAAATACAAAAAGTAGTTCTTTACCTATAGATGACAGGAAAACCTATTAGAAGTTTGCAGTCAAGCGTTTTGATCCGACCCCTACGGGTTTTTTACAGAAATTTCACTCGCGTTTCACATAAAAAAATGCATCGTTAAAAATTGTGTAATGTGCGGAACCCTTGGAACGGGAGTCCGACTCGCACTTCGCCGGTTTTTTGTATTTATTTATTGTATTATGTAGATTAAATAATTTAATTAAAGTTAATTAATTAAAGTATTTAGATTTTTGGTTTTAATTAGTCACACTACTTATTACTATGTATATAAATTATAAAATGAAATTAGATGTCATAATATATAGCCAGCAACATGCTGAGATGGGGCCATTTTGTGACACTTTATTTTCACTGTGTTCTTTTTGTGTAATTATGTGTACCTATTGTCTGTGTGTTTTCGAATAAAAAACTATTCTATTCTATATAGTATAGCATAGTAGCGCCAGTACTTCAACCTCATGGTAAGATTTTGCCAAGAGCAGGAAATTAGTGAAGATAAATGCGCCCGCCTGACGAATGATAATTACGTAGGTTAAGAAGACAATCGCGAGATATATCTGAAGGACAAAGAGTAATTGATATTAGATGAGGCGGCCAGGGAGGTTTTTCTAACGGAGCGGACGTACTTAGGTGAAAGGGGCTGGAGATGGATGTAGCGGGGGAAAAGTAGCAAATTAATCACTGTTAAACGTTTAGATAAATTGGTAGTAGGTATAATTTTCTTTTGGTAAATGTGACATCTATTTGTGTAGTAGTAACGCATAAATCATGACATGAAGAAAATTTAAAATAGGTTATGTGCACGTTATGTGTGCCTATCGAATCATCATGTTTTTACTTAATTATGCACAATATTTAGGTTATTTATTTGTGCAGGTTACTTTGTATTTTCTTACATCCGTGCATAAATTCAACGGGGAACCCACAGGAGTTGAATTCAAATTTGAAAATTAATATAATATACATACCACATAAATAATGACTTTTTTTAGTCTTTATTATTATATATACTTGTGGACATTTCTACATTTCTAGGTATATAAAAACAAAAATAATACCTACCTACTAAATAAACTAAAAATATCTACCTATCCTATATACACATATTTACAAATAAAAAATGGGAGCTAGCTCGGCGCTGGATGGTAGGGTGCCCAGAAGGCTGGTGGCGTTGCCGATTCGTTGGGCAAGGAAGTAACCAGCCCTCTGGTCACCCGTAGCATCAGTCAGACGCTTCGCTAGCTCCTTAATATTAAATTACTACTGTAAATAATCCACTAAATATTTCTTAATCCCGTAGACGTCATCCACTAAGTGAGATGTTTTACTCTTAGCAATTTTGAAAAAAAAAAAATACATACCAGCATTGTTGTAGCTGATTGCTTAATTCATTTTTTTAAGTTTTCTTTTTATAAAACCGTACTTAGGTATATAAAAATATATCTGATATTATAATATTATATTCCTCAATTACATCCGTTATTCAATGACAGCATAAATGACATTCAATTTTTAAATAAAACACGAATTTACTTATATAAAATAAATAAAGAAATGAAATGTATTTAATTACTTAGTTTTCTAGTTAAACAATAACTAATAAAATCAAATACGAAAAGAAAATCGCCTGAACTGTTATCGTCTTTTGAAGTTAAATAGTAGTAGGTACCAAATATAATAAAGATTTGTCAATTTTATGGTAGAAATAAAGGTACCTACAAGTTTTTATTATACAATGACACATTCCTGTCCTAGTTTTAACAAATTCATCAATATCTTTATTTTGCATCTAGTTAGCATTTGCGATAGGAACTTACAAAAACTCAGGAGTATTCACATAATCATTACATAAATATGTATAGGTACTTTGACATTCAACATGAATTTCGCAACAAAACAGCGCTTAATCACTTAAGGCGGGGTAAGTATCCGCTGCTTTAGGATCCTTCAGGCTCCATGTAGCCTAGGCAGAACTAATTGTTGGAAAATGGAGCATTGTACCAATAAGTCGAATTAAATAATAATAACAAACCGACTGTGGTTACATGAACATAAATTTTGGTGCCAAAATCCGCTATTAAGATCTTAGAGTATCCTATAAAAACAGACATCGCTTTTTGTTTCCTGTCACTAAGAGAATTAGAAGGGTAATGTCGAAAAGTGGTTTTAGGGGATTTTTAATATATATATATTGATACAAAATTAATGGGTACGTTCGATGTAAGTACTTCATCAACTAAAATAAAGCCTTTAATCTTGGAGTTGCCAGTATTACTGGCTTATGAAAATACAATATCGAGTTATGCTGACCTCCGCCTAAAGTGGACCATTCAATAGGGATTGACCGCGATCCCAATCCGTTCAGTCAATACCGCGAGCCTATAATATTCTATATAAACCATTGCAAATGGGGAAGCTAGTTTTTGGTTCCATTGTTTGAAATGTAGACGACAATTAGTTAATGGCAACGACAGAAACACAGCTAGAATATATAAATAAAGCTAGAGGAATAGAGGTTCATACAATTAAGTCAAGTCGGAATAGTGTCTGTTAACACAGGAGCTAGTTTTAAAAGGCGCAAAATATATAACTCAACATTATGCGTCGTTGCGCGGTCGAACGAGCTTTCTTAATTTTATTTGACGATGTAAGGCCCACTTGCACCATCCCACTAACCCGGGGTCAAGCGGTTAAACCGTTAACCCAGTGTCAAATTGTACTGGTAACCATGGTAACTCAGAGTTTAACCGGTTAACCCCTGGTTAGTGGAATGGTGCAAGTGGTTCTAAGTAAAATAAATGGATTATTCTGCTCGCCATATTATGTTTTGCTCTTAAAATTCGCTTATGTTTTAACAACATCGCTTCGCCGCTTTCCGCGTGTAAAATACTCGGTGTTTTATTTTTATAATGCATTACGTTTGGAAACAAACACAATGACATAGGTACTCGTACCTACACAAAACAAAACAGTAGCGGTATTTTAATCTCTGTTATTGATAATGTTATTAATATGTTATCTGTACATCACAACCGCACTTACATACCGATTAGCCCTAGTGAGATGCACATATATTACATTAATAACATATCTGCATTTATCTGCCCAAATACACATTACAATCGTATGTACAGTCAGCATCTAAGGTAGAGCGGATCAAACCAAGCGTCCAAAGTATATTCACTAATAGCGTTATTAACAAAAAGAGACATCTGTGTATATGTAGAACAATTAGAATGTGACAGAAACTTTTGAACGCAAACTGCAGAGATAATAAAATAGGTATAGTTTGAAGAGAATTCCCAGATGTCAGATATTTTAATTTTTAACAAGCAGAAACGTCTGCGAACGATGCTATTAATTAAAATTAGTATGGGTAGCACATCGTAACTGGTGAATTTCCAATATGACTTGGAACTCCGGTAGCCGTTTAAGAAGTGTAACACTCTTACGGTAGATGTCGCTACGGTCCCCTTGACCCATAATATGGTGGAAAGATTTGCTGGCTATGGATGAGGTCTTGGTGGCTCAGATGGCAGAGCGCTGGAGTATCGATCCAGAGGCCGTGAGTTCAAGTCTCACCCAAGACAGTAATTTTTCCACTTTTAAATTTATTTTAAGCAGATGTCAGATACTTTTGGAGCGTTGTTTCATTCGCTACTATTGATGCTGCCTGTACTTGAAGGAAAATTCATTCAATTGTTAATCTTACTCTCGCGCAATAACATTTAAGATTGATCTGTTATGACAATGTAACATACCGCTGTTATGTAAGACAGACCTGTTATTGACATCTCTGAATCTCGGTCACGACAAATTGATAGATGATTAATTAACACCTTATAAAACAAAGTCCCCCGCCGCGTCTGTCTGTTTGTGTGTATGTATGTTCGCGATAAACTCAAAAACTACTGAACGGATTTTCGGCCTTCATTTACCCCGTTATTGAGTGAAAAATACTAGTTACCGTAAAATGGGGTGATTAGGGTTCGCGGGGAGAGTTGGGTTATGCATGGTGAGAGAAGGGATGAAAGGGGGGTGAGATGGGATTTTAAGGCTACTGCTACAAAAATAATGTATTCCAATTTAAAATGGAGCTATAGTAATACTCATAATAAAAATAAAATCGATCCAACAATCATTCAGAATCACCTTTGTATGAAATCCCATCTCACCCCAATTACGAGGGACTACGGGGTGAGGTGGGATTTCCTGTTTATCATCAAAGTTATGAAATTGAACTACTCACCCAAAATAAAATAAAAACTAAAATACAAACGTCCGGAACACTTATTATATACACCATTCAGTTTGCATATGTAAAAATAAATTGTTATCGATGTTTGAATGTCAGTTTTGCCCCTACTCACCCTATTTTACGGTATGTGAATACATGTATGGATTTTATTTCCAAGCAAGCTGTGTGATTAAATGAGATTTTTAGAGTTTCAATAGGCCTCGTATTCAGTTGGCTCCTAATAACCTTATATGAATTCAGTAGACGAGACGACCGAACTGAGCGCGGTAGGTATCGATCTTTTCCGATGCCGCAAGCATAATAACAGCCGGCGACAGTTAGTGACTTCTGAAATGCTCTATGAGAAAGAGAGCCAAAACTCAGAGCTTGGGAGGAAGTTTTGGAGTAGATTAGGTTGCGATAAAAACGACTAATAAGTAATACGAGCAAAAAAATAAACTGTAGGCTGTACTTACCCCTCAAACTGACCAACATTTGTTCAGCGACTTTTAAAAAGATTTTTTTACTTTAAGCACAATTTAAAGTTTATTCTGACGCAATGTATTGCGAATTTTGAATGTTTAATGCATAACAAGCAATGTCAATTTACACTGATGATAGTCTACATTGAAGATAATATTTAATTTGTACTTATGAAAAATACCAAGTCTTAATTCCTCATTATTTTTAAAGTCACTGAAGAATGAATGTTGGTTAATTTGAGGAGTATAGCCTACAGTTTAATTTTTTGCTTGTGTTATTATACTACTATATTTAATTACACAAACGGGTGTACCGCGATATAATTTCATTGTTTTTACCTTTAATCCCGACGTTTTAGCTGAGTTGCACCAACTGCTGAGTTGCTGAGTTGTACAAACATCGGAATTAAAGGTAAAAAAAAACAATGAAATTATATCGCGGTAGACCAGTTTGTGTAATTAAATCGGTAAGGTGTATTCGGGTATTTCCGAATGACGAATAGTGGCGGATAATTCCGAAAGCTGACTTTTACTACAACGGAATATGAGTGATTTTACAATGTTTTTCGGGATTACCCGATTTTCGAAATTACCCGAATAAACCTTATGTGTACAAAACGCGAGAGTTTAAAGTGTTATTATACTACTGCCAAAAGGCACCATAGTTTTTATTAAGGCGAAAAGACAAAATATAAATACGTGTGTTATTGTTTATCTTGGTTCATTTGCGCGTACCGTCACCCATTCTTAATAATAAGGGCAACCAAGCCCATTTTTACTCTTAGATTTATATCTCTTTGCCTTTTTTTGGGGTAGCAATATGCTATTTGTTATCCCTTATTATGTTAGCCTCCGGCTTCATTTCAGAGAGAATTTATCTATGAAATGTATTAGAAACGACAACTTTGACTGGAGTATTGATGTGAATGGCGGTATTTCGTTTCTTTATTGCAAGGAGGCTCTACGAAAACAATGTTTGTTATAGTACTCTGGAAAACATTTTGTATTATTATTTTTATAATGATATATACAATTACATAGACCCCTACCATCGTTTTGATAGTTATTCCTATTAAATAAATGTGCTAAATTATTCAACGTATCTGGGTTAAAATGTTTTAAATTTTGAACAATTTAAAAGTTAACGGTTTGGATACGTTTTTCTAAGACTGTTATCAAACCACTTTTAAAAAGATGCCTTTAAAATTGAAGATGCGGTTTAACATATCTTTAAGAATAAAGTACTCGTACCCTTAAGTTATAGTAAAAAGGTGTTTGACCCTTTTAATGCAAAAAAATAATGATGATTTTTATTTTCCTAGTTAATTATATAACTATACTACCTGTGCTAATATAATATATATATGTATAAGTAAGTAAAGTAATTGGTTGTACCTAGCACAGCAAAAGATACGCTTCGACATTCTTCCATGGTTCAAAAATTCTCAATAAGATAAAAAACTATAGTAACCTATTTATATAGTAATCATCAATCAATCATTCATTATCATCTATTATTTAAGAAAGCGAGTTTTACACTACACGCAAATACAAGTCGTTTACCTTCACCCCGTTTAATCTTGGGTTAAAGTTCTATTACCTCTCCATAACTATAACTACTGAAAGTAATGTAACTACTCAAGAAACTTCCGGACGTGTCCCATTTACAATGACGGTAATAAACATGGGTCAGTAACTCAATATGATAGAAAAGTGTTTTGCGAGATCAAAGTGTATCAATTGCCTGCCTTTTTGAGTAGGGTGCTTGAATGCTGGTGTTAGTTTTCGTTTGGAACTTGTTAATGGAGTTTTGTATTACGTAATTAACATTTTTTAATCGTACTCTTTCAAATTAGGCATTTTTTCTACTCCCGTAGTTTTATTTGTCATTTAAAAGGTCGTGCACACACCTAAAAACCCCTATCTTATAGTTGTCAAGACAAGTCTTTAGTCTATTCCCCAAAAAAGTAGGTATTTGTGCAAACACGCAGTATCTTTTTGGCACTTTTACGATACTTGTGTAATCGCCCCTTAAAAAATATTGTATGAAATACATTGTTGCCTAATTTTAATTGTCATCTCTGACAGATGAGTGAACCATAGACATGTTTTTTTTATTTCTTTCATTCTTTTCCCGCCCGTACCCTCCATTCTTTGCGACTTCTTGAATTAAAAATATTTGTAAATTTACAATTTTATTTCAAATTGCTTGGTCGTAGAAAAAGTATTGTAGGTATGCAACGTTGTTTAACTGAGTCAAAAGATACTCGTGGCGCCTTTATTAACAATTTTCGGCTTCGCCTCAAATTGTTACTCATGCCACTCGTCTTTTTTGACCTCTCTTAAACAACGATTGCATAAAATACCTACTATTATTAATAACTCATGCAGTATGTTTTGCTGACTACGTTTGTCAGCGAGTTCCTATGACCCCTTCCTCACTCCGTCATCAGATCAGCTCGATGGTACCATAATAGTGCATTGTCACCCGATTTACATAATATGTAAGTATGCAAATTTTCAGCTCAACCAGAAATCGGGAAGTGAGTCAAATTTCACTTCCATGATTTGACCCACACTAGCTAACTAATAGGGAAAATTAAATAAAAGCTCGTAAAATATTGTAAATTATACGTCAAAAAATGACTACGAACATCTTAGAATTCATAAAAAAACGCGACAATACGGAGTATATGTATCAGCAAAACGTTGATAATGCGTATAGTACATTTTGTAAGGCAGCAAATTTGGCGAAAGAATGATCCGGGAGCATTCACGGAAAAGTAATCTATTAGGATGAATGGCCCCATTCAATTGTATAGAGTCAAGGAAGAATGTTAAGGAAAATAATTGTATATGTCTTGCTATATGCTACATTTGTCGGTCTTAGTGTCGTAAACTAGAAAGCGTTGTGATTACCAGAGAGATCAATCATAACTTTAAGTAACCATAACGTTTAGATTAATTAACTAAATTCGTATTTAGAATTCACGAGAAGATTGGAGAAAGGAAAAACACTTTCTCAAAAATTCGTGGAAATGTTGTGTTCGCTGATGTATAAGTAAGTAAGTAAATAAATATAATTATGTCCACTTAAGAAATTGCTTCGGCGACAAAGTAACCAATAAGTACCGGTACAGGATAAGAATAAAAAAAGTTACGCCTTTAGAAAATTAACAAGCCTACTTACCTAATTTTTACGATATTTTACATAGTTTTGGAAATACAAATACATACGAGTATAACAAACATATTTTTTAGTAGCTACCTTTAGGCGGGACTGTCATATTATTTTGCGACGATTCGATCAATTATTTACAAATTCTACACGTGCGGACTTACACACTCGACCACTTAGGTATTATCCATTTACTGCACAAACAAACTTCTTGTAATAAAAATTGTTGTTAAAATAAAAATAATACCTACAAAGTATCACTATTCCTACAAAAGTAATAACAAGCCTTATCCGACTTCGAGGTACCGTAATGAAATTCAAAAGTTTCCTAACCTGTCCCCAGAGAACTTAAATAAATTTGAAGGACTGGACTGGTAATGAATGACGTGTTTTGCGACGTATTTCAGTGTAAACGGACAAGTTTGTTCGAGTTGCTGATAAATTAACGGTTTTTTACGACCATCGTAAAAAATTACAATTTGTTTGTTGTTTTGTTAGCATACTAATTAAGGTGTGTGAAGTAAATGTATAAGGAAAATAAATAGGAGTTATTATATAAATAATTAAATATAAATTATGGTTGGAAGCCACGAATAAAATATTTTAAAAGTATTAGCAGTGCCATGCCCGGATGGTTTGATTTTTACTCAGAATATATAGTTAGGTATATAGTAAATAATACAATATAAGCCTTAAGTTCTTTAACTTAAGAAGCTATTTATGAATTTATTTATTATTTATTTATTAGAGCTTTCACTACCTATAGATTATATAAAACATTGCAAAAAAAGCTCACCCTCTAAAGTGGAATGATCACTAGTCTGCCGTGTCACGCGCATCTCGTGTAACTTTAAAAGTTGAGTTTCGAGATAATTACGTTTAAAGTTTTAAAGATTCAAATGCTGTTATCGTTGACGGTTTAACGTAATTTTTGATTTTTTTCTAATCTACATGTAGGAAATATGGTCACAGAATAGGATCTTTAATTTATTTTTCGCATAATTGAATAGTTTTCATTTTATTCGAATTAAATGGTTCCGCATGACCAACTCTTCCATACTATAGTGGTCACGCGAAGTCATGTAAGTCAAGTTACATGACATACGCGTGATCAGACGTGCCACGTATTTAAGCGAAATAATATTGTTGTCATATAAACCAAGCGCTCGGCCAGTCATGCCAAATTGCCTAACTCCGGTAACTTAAGAACATATATCATGCAACTCAAGTTAACTGAGTTGTGTCTGACGCCATCGGCAAAAAAATGAAGTTACATGAGTTAGTCATATGCTTTTCTCAGTAAATAATGAAGATTTTCAAAATGTTCTTTTTAATGGTTTTTAAGACGATTAAGACTGGTTACCCGTAACTCATGTAACTCGAGTTAACGGAGTTTGGCGTGACACGGCAGTAGTACAGTCATACCTAAACTTGCAGAATATTTGTAGCAAATATGAGGTGTGAAACTCGCGAAAAGCATTAACTAGTTAGCTATCAAACTCACGCCTATATCGTTACCGTATACGTACAGACATGAGTATAAAGCCTAGCTAAAAGCCTAGCACACATATCATAACAGTACTTAATCATGAGTCGGAGATAACGCCTTCGCCGTTTAATGAATAGCATTGTTGTCAATTGAATAGGTATTCATTTACTTAAATTTAAGAGTCTGAGATCTGTCCCTGGGTGGGTGTTGTACCCGTGAATGGGTTCCAGGCATATATGTCCCCACGAGATATATATCCCACGCACGCCTTACAAATGACCGGGTTTGAAAGACCCAAGAGCTTATATAATATTTATTTTCATCTCACAAAGGATACATTTAATGATCTTAACATTTAAATAGAGTAAAGGACAACTCAGATTTATATCCTTTGTGAGGGACTGGAGTCTGAAGTAGGTGTAAACCTATAAATACATACAGATATCCAGGCCCTCACCACGGAACACGACGAGTGTAATTTACTCTTAAAACAATGCAATATATTTACTTAGTACTTACAATGACATTCATAAGGTTTTAAAATAACAAAAACATTATTTATTGCAGAGCACCAACCGGCTCGTTCATTAAACCCACTTTAATATTAACATATTATTTTTGTAACGTAATATAGCTAAGTTATTGTTCTATCAATCGCTCAATAATAACTGTTTATAGTAAGTCAAACTCGTTAATACTTTATTACAGACCATTTTTTTTACAAACTAATAACAATTACCTACTATACAGTTTTAGCTGTATTTTTCTCTCGGTTATAAATGCTGTGTCCTAGCGTTGTTGCGGTACAGTTGTGACTTGTGACACTTGTGGCAATATTTTACTGTTGTAAATCTGTGTACGGTGGTCGCGGCCGATACGTCAATAGTCAGGGAAAATTCCCGAGTACGCGCAATAAATCATTGGAATTGTTCCCAAACAATCGTGATGGATGTTGGGCCGGCCGCTTTTAACCCGACGACGGGGATAACCTCGCATTTGTCAGGAATGAACTATACCTGATTTACATAGGGTAGGGCATTGGAAGTAAAGTAACTACAGATATCCTCTTCCTATACGCAGATTGAATCAGCTATTATAGACGACCGGTCTGGCCTAGTGGGTAGTGACCCTGCCTGTGAAGCCGCGGTCCTGGGTTCGAATCCCAGTAAGGGCATTTATTTGTGTGATGAGCTAGGGAATGCAAAATAACCGATAACCGAGTATCGATTTTGCTTCGGTTAAACGGAGTACGAACTCGAAACCGAAAATCGGTTAAAAACCGAGTAATCGCTAGGGTCCTAGCTAAACTGGTTGTTAATACTTACGCTATGGAAAGTCCAATTTAGCTAGAACCACTAACCAAATAGCTCAACAACCACGAAGCGTGACTGTACGTGTACATTGGTGACACTGAACTATTACAGAAATACATTTAATAGTAGTTTATGTGACTGCTATACATAATTAAAGGCATTCAAATACGAGTTTAGGTTTATGAAATGAACGAAGTGAGTTCCTGAAAAAGATCACACGAGTGTTTATTCGCTTATTATATATACAGTTACATATACTATTTGTGTCGTTCTCAAGTAAAAGGTACCACATCCTCGCTTACCATAAGGGTGAAATTTGCTTGCACCTCTATACTAATAACCTGTCAGAGCGTCCTTGTGGTAAACGACAATGTGGTATATTTTACTTGAGAACGACACATTTTATCTAGGTATAATACATATTATAAGCTCTCTACGATGTATTCACTAACCATTCCTGAAGCCGTTCCCGAAGCCTTCCAAATAAGAGAACAACTCCTTCATTTCGCCAAAGAAAGGCTTAAAAACCTATCAGCTCATGTGTCCCTTACTGTGTTACGGTCCTGCTTCGCCGTTCCCAGACTAACATATTTTCTCCGCACCAACCTGGCTATACCCCGAACATATATTATCGCCTCCTTCGACCGTACACTAAAAGAATCGGCTGAGTGTCTGCTTACCGTATCCCTTAACACAGACCAATGGGATTTGGCATCGTTGCCTATTCGGAATGGTGGCCTAGGATTACGCCGCGCTCGTGACGTGAGTCTTCCGGCCTTCTTGGCGTCGGCGGCAGGGGTTGTAGAACTTGAACTTAAAATGTTATCTTTGGATGGAGACAGGACTACCATACCCTATGCCTCTGACACTCAGTTGGCCTGGATGGCTCTCAACTCGGGTGCGTCCGTACCCGAAAAACCGTTCCTCCAACGTTGTTGGGACGTCGTGGGCATCAAGCGGATCGTCGATTCCCTAATGACAAACGCTCTTGGTGCAGATAGGGCCAGACTAAACGCAGCTTCGAGGCCTGAAAGTGGTGCTTGGTTACACGCCCTCCCATCTCCAAATCTTGGCACTCTGCTCGACAACGACTCACTGCGGGTGGCCGTTGCTCTTCGTCTGGGCTGCGATGTATGTCAACCTCATTTGTGCATCTGCGGCTCTATGGTGGAGAGTAATGGTCATCACGCACTGAGCTGTTGCCGCTGCGCCGGTAGGTTCCCACGACACCATGCCTTGAACGACATCATCCGCAGGGCATTAGTATCGGCAAACATCCCCTCCACGCTAGAACCGCCAGGCCTCAGCCGGTCGGATGGTAAAAGGCCTGACGGCCTGACACTGGTGCCATGGGAAAAAGGCAAGTGTCTACTATGGGACGCTACGTGTGTAACTGTAAGCACTTTTGCCCCCTCACACCTTTGTCGCACCATCCGGACGGCGGGCGCCGCTGAGGTGGCGGCCCTACATAAACATCAAAAGTACTCAGCACTCACTAATTACCTTTTCGTCCCAGTAGCCGTAGAGACGTCCGGTTGGTGCGCAGAGGCAAAAACCTTCCTTAGGGAAGTAGGTCGCTGCCTGCAAGAAAGGGGCCTTGACCCGCGCTCCGGGTTTATTCCTGGTGCAAAGGGTGTCCATCGCAATTCAATGCGGTAACGCAGCGAGTGTGATGGGCACCTTTGCGCCAGGGGTAGCGCGGGGAGGCCTCTTTCAGTAGTTTTTATATTCCTTGTTTTATTTTAGATATATTTAGGATTGTTACTTTTAATTTAGTATTATTCATAAATGTATTTAGTTCATAAGTTATTTATTTGTCTTTTTACTAATAAATTGTAACTGTATCTTACGGCTGACATTAGAATTTGAGCCCGGGCCCTGCTACATAGTAGGCAGGGTCAATATCGACTAGGCTAAAGAAAAACAATTTCAACATCATCATTTTTAGTATCTCTTTCCAGAATCAGGTAACCACATATACACTTAAAGATATCGCAAATTATTGATTTTGACACCTAGATTCAAAGAAAAGTTTGATTTTCGATGAAATATTAAAAACTCGAACTCGCGGTTTTTAACCGAAACCGACCCCGGTTTTGCATCGGTTAAAAACCGACGGTTAAACTCGATACTCGGTTTTTTCATTACTCGGTTGCATTCCCTATGATGAGCACAGATATTTGTTCCTGAGTCATGGTTGTTTTCTATAAGATAAGATAAGATAAGATATCGTTTATTTGCGTGAATTATGGTAATTACAGATGTTAAATAGTTTTTATAGGTCACGACATAATTCAGCCGAATAACGACATGCAAATATTACAGCCTTAAACACTAATTATCAAGCTTATAAATCATACCATCAAACTATCCATCAAGAATTATCATTAGCATTTGGAAAGTTCACATAAAAGAACATCAATGACAAATAATATTCAATGAAGCTATGTCAAGGTTAAAAAAATAAAATTAATAAAATACATTCGTTCAATTGTCAGCATGCACAAAACAAAATGGAGATACATTAACTCAACATGCATTTAGGTAACTTATTTACATCTATATACAACCCATATTTTTTGTCTAATATTTGTTAAATCTGCAGTTACTAGTCTCGAGGAAGTCTGTAACGGAATAGAAACAGTGTTCCGTTAACCATAGCTGTAGAGTTTTACAAAACCTATTATAACATAAGTCGGTAATTTCTCTCGGTATGCTATTGTAGATCAAGGTCGCCATGCAGTCACAGTTTTTACGATATAATTGTAGTGTAGGAGCAGGCATTGTCAGTGCTACATGCGTTTCCGATCGTTTATTGGTGTTGTCTCTCAAATTAAATAGTGATAAGTTTCCTTTAACTAGTTTGGCAATTTCAAAAATATACATTAGAAGCTTATTCTTAGTAAATAGCTCTTTACACGAATCTCTATTATTCAAGCCCCAAATCGCTCTCAAACATTTTTTCTGTGCTATGAAGACTCTATTTACATGTTGCCAATCGGACCCCAGGCTCCCACGAGCCGTGGCAAAATGCCGGGACAACGCGAGGAAGATGATGACCGAATCTGCGAACACACGTATGCATGATACACAATAATTGCAGTTTCCACTGACGTGGTTCTTCTAATTGTTCTTAGAGCATATATAAATGTATAATTTTTTTTGCAAAGCACATCTATATGCGCATCCCAAGTTATATGTTGATCTAAAATTATTCCTAGGAATTTTGTACTGTCAACCTCCTTAATTTGCTCATTAGCATGCGCTATCGTTAAAGTTATTTCTTTGGCCTGTTTTGTTGAAAACTGTAAAAATTTGGTTTTCTCTATATTTATTTGTGACTTATTTGTACTAACCATTGTATGTAACTAGCCATTCTATAATGTGTTTAAGCGTCATATTTATTTCAGCTTCGTAATTTGCTGGATTATCACATTTGAATATCACCGTGGTATCTGCAAATAATATGCTTTTATGTTGTGTTACGCGTGGCAAATCGTTTACATACACTAGAAACAGTAAGGGACCCAGGATACTTCCTTGCGGTACCCCTCGATGTATGCGTTTTTTGTTTGAGTCATAATTGTTTAACGTATTGTTTGATTTGTCAAATTTGGTAATTCTAGTAATCTGCTCTCTATCATGTAAATATGCTTTTAACCAGTTGTATGCCGGGCCTCTAATGCCATACATGTATAATTTGTTTAACAAAATATTGTGATCCACAAAATCAAATGCCTTGCTGAGATCAAGGAACAAGCATGATGTTGGCTTATTTTCGTTAAGGTTATTCAGTATATATTTGAACAGTACAAAACTGGCAAGACTTGTGGATTTTTTTCGTTTGAAACCAAACTGTTCGGGAGTTAAAACATTATGCTTGTCGAAAAATTCTGATATCCTATTTTACATTAATCTTTCAAAAATTTTAGACAAAACTGGTATTAATGCAACCGGTATGTAATTATTTTTATCAGATTTTTGACCTTTCTTGTACAGGGGTTTTATTACCGATAATTTAAGCATCTCAGGAAAGTTTCCTTTTTCGAATGAAATGTTTATAATGTGTGACAGTGGCTTTGCAATGATTGATGCGATAGATTTCAAACCGTCTACTGTGATATTATCAAATTCTGTAGATTTTTTATTTTTAAGGTTCATTATTATTCTGTGTATTTCATTTTCACATGTAGGTTTAAGAAAAATGGTTTTAGTAACTCCCGATATGTTTTTTAAGGTTTGCGAAGTACAAGCGGAGTCACTCTGAGCTTTGCTATGAATAATAGGTTTACCGATAAAAAAATCGTTAAAAATATTTGCTATGTTTTCGCTATCGTGCACATAATCACCGTTTGTATCTCGAATTACGTTTATATTATGGTTATTTGTGGTATGTATGTATTTAAGTATTTTTATATTATATATATCGATGTCTGAGTACCCACAACACAAGCTTTCTTGAGCTTACCGTGGGGCTTAGTCAATTTGTGTAATAATGTCCTATAATATTTATTTATCTATATTTATTTATTTATTATTATAATCTAATGTACCTATTATACGAGTTTTATGGTATACGTGGGTCATACTGAAAGTTTCTGGATTCTGATAAATGAAACGACTTATTATCCTTATGACATATTTATTGTTTTTCGAAGTATATACCCTCACTATTTACACACTTTTGCATTCGCTGGAACCATTGTGAAAAGCAGTGGGTCCAGTCTTCCTTAGGGACCTCTTCGATGGCTTCGTGGAAAGCATTCACTGCCAGTTCCGGGCTTGTAAATCGTAAACCTCTGAGTTTATCTTTAATTTTTGGAAATAAAAAAAAATCACATGGTGCGAGATCGGGGCTATATGGCGGATGAGTGAGAGAGAGAGAGAGAGATGAGTGATGAGTGAATTCCACATTTGAGGCCTTCAAATACGCATTCGTTACCTTGGCGGAATGTGCCGACGCGTTGTCGTGGTGGAGGACTATTTTGCTACGGGGACGCTTTTCACGAACTTTGTCAAACACTCTGGGCAAGCACGTGTTTACATACCAATCTGCTGTTACTGTCTTTTGGTGTTCAAGCGGTATAGTGGTGTAATGCCCTGATTTTCCGAAAAAAGAAGCAACCATTTTCTTACCAGTGCTTCGACTTTTTTTAACTTTCGTCGGCAAGTCTTCAAAAGGAAAGACCCACTCCGCCGATTGACTTTTCCTTTCTGGTTCAAAACAGTAAACCCAGGTTTCGTCACCTGTCACGATATTATATACAGCCGTTGATTGTCCGCCGTCAAATTTTTTTATCATTTTACGGCACCACTCTACACGCAGTCCTTTTTGGTCTTCCGTCAAATCGTGCGGTATCCATCGCGTACAAAGTTTCCGAACCTTAAGGTGCAAATGCAGTATCTTTTGAACCTGACTCATTCCGATGCCTAAGGTAGTACGAATTTGCTGACAGGTAATTTTTTTGTCAGTTTCAATTAGTTGTCGTACAGTATCAATATTACAATCGGTAACCGCTGTCGCCGGCCGGCCCTCACGTTCATCGTCATGGAGATGGTCACGTCCTCGTCTAAACTCACTAAACCACGAATAAACAGAGCTACGAGATGGGGCTTCATCGCCAAATGCTAATTGAAGTCTTTGACAACTTTCTTGCTGAGTTAAACCACATCGAAAATCGTAAAAAATCATGCTTCGAAAATTTTCACGACTTAACTTCATTGCAACAACGACACACGAATTTCAACCCAACGTCACGATGAAAAAACAAATGACAGTCTCACAAATTAAAAAGTAATATACTGCCAGAGAGTTCCTTTTTCAAACCCTGTAAATTAATTGTTTTTTTAATTTTCGTTTTCTAAGTGGCCAGTTCCAGGAATTATCAGTATGCCCTAAGTATGTGTGTGACACTGACATAGTAGTAAAAAAATAGTGTTTTATTACTACTACTTATATAATCTGACGACCGGTCAGGCCTAGTGGGTAGTGACCCTGCCTGTGAAGTCGATGGTCCCGGGTTCGAATCCCGGTAAGGGCATTTATTTGTGTGATGAAACTGATGAACACAAATATTTGTTCCCGAGTCATGGACGTTTTCTATGTATATAAGTATGTATTTATCTATATAAGTATGTATATCGTCGCCTAGCACCCATAGTACAAGCTTTGCTTAGTTTGGGGCTAGGTTGATCTGTGTAAGATGTCCCCTAATATTTATTTATTTATTTAATCAAACGTCACCATCTGTGATTTCACCTGCGAGGTTTGTTCACAAGAAATACGATAAATTAATAAAAGTCCCAACTAAACAAAGCTCACCGAGTGAACTTCCTACAAGCTTTATTCAGACTATTCACAAAGTTTCCACAATTACTTATTTCTGAACTTGACTGTACAATGGGAGCAGAATAACAACCGGTCATTAGTAGTCTCTAAGCCCGCCAGATAGAATAAAACGAGGATAAGTAGGTACTTACGACTAACACAAAAACATGGCCTTTTGTTATACAACCTAAGGGCAATAACAACTTAAATAATTAGTTCGGGTCCTACAAGTATTTTATACCAAAGGCAATATTATTAAACAATAAATAGTGATACTATCCATGAACGGTCGCCTTCCTTAGAAGTCGTTTTACATACATATATGGGGCATTATCTATGAAAAGGGACCTTATTGTCGATGGCGCTTACGCCGCACAGCGTCAGGCGGCATTGTATTTGTATCGGAGCATTGTTAATAATGGCGTAAGCGCCATCGACAATAAGGTCCCTTTTCATAGAAAACGTCACATATATTTTTCTTATATTTTTACGACTGTATCAAGCACCCATATTTACGAGTATCCTCTACGTTTAAAGCAATTAAACCCTTAATGTATTTTATTGGTTCTCGCTACGCTCGTGAATCTACTATAGAATCTTTCGCTTGCACGGGACTCAAAATAAGCACTCGAAGAAATATCAAACTTTGATCTCTTGTTGTACAAATAACTATTATAAATTTGTAATCATAAACCTTTGTTTACTTTAGTAAACGCTAGTTATAGCGGCTCAGAAAATACATCTATCTACGTTCCAAATTTCATTAAGATTGTATAGACGGGCGGACTCAGCTACTTGAGTAATTGAATACCTTTTGTGTCCAGTAATAGCCAGGACCGCTATAGCACTTTCTTCGTAGCGTAAATAAAAATAAAAAATATACTTGTTCATGAACAGTGGAGAAAAGAAAATATTGCATCTATGTCTAAAAGACATTTTTTTTTTATATTTCAACGTTTATTACGAATTCTTGAGAGTACATTCAATATGAGTGACTTGAAAATGACAGCGTTTAATAAAATGTCTGTCCAAAATGATGTCGGGATAGTGTTCAGTATAGACTGTAGAGTTGTCTTATTACATACAAGCCATCCAACAAATAACGTGATACTGACATCATTCCAATCATTTCCTTTAGAGGACCTGCTTAATTGCGCTTTGAGTATGTCAACTTTTAACCAAAAACGTCACTTTTGACACTGACAGATCAGTATCAGATCTGTAACATATATTAGTAACATATTGGAATGAAACTTAATAACTAAAACTCGAATAGGGATGATGACACATGTTGAATTTTATAACAATATCTAGTAAAATAGATAGCAAACGAGCAATTTATTACAATAATGTGGATATTCAAATAAAATATTGAAAAATTACAAAAATACAGGACCTGAAAGATTCAAAATTTAAGTTATTTTTAACTTCCAAAAACGATAAAATTAAGGGTACCATTCGATTCCTTACATGTCATCCAAAAAAATATTGTATAGCAACTATATATGTACATAAACGCAATATTTCACCGACAAAAACGCAATTTTCTTGTTTTGTTCATACTACAAGATGGGCTCCCAGAGACCTTGTGACGTCACTACAATTTCTGACTTTTGTGTTACTTTAATCATCCGCGAAAATTATTTTGAATATTATTGGTTGAGCCATTAATGAATGTTTCCAAAGTTTTCTTCAAAACAGGGCAGTGCAGGTTTCTAAAGAGTCATACACGCGCGTTTAACACCTCTGAAGCTGCAGGCGTGCACAGGATACGGTGAACGCTTGCCACCATGACACCGACCGGGGGTTTGCCACATAGTATAAAATATGTGCTGCTGCTCTGCTAGAAAATATAATTTAATTTAAATTTAAATAGATTTCATTGATTTTTCATGCCTTGTTACTACCATATAAATTAAAATTTGTTATTAAAGCCTTCTTTCTAAAGGTTACTTACTCACAATTCATATTATTTTGTTTCGGTTATTTCATTTTGAGTTTATATTTCTACAAATGTGGGCTAAAAATATTTTATGCTAAAATAATTGCTATTACTGAGAGTTTGTTTTCAATATTTGTAGCAAAATTTTTAACTCAAAACACCCGAATATATCAATTTACGCACCAGCTGCCTGTTATAATAATAATATCAGTAAAAATGTTAAATACACCTACATTTACCCTAAAAAATACGATATTTTTATTCTTCTCACGTTTACCGTTAACGTGACACAGGGTATAATTTCGGGTTGTAAACGAACGTACACATTTGATGACTGTTTTAGAGATCCTTTGAATTTATGTGGTTTAAAAACGGCGTAGACATGATTATAAATAAAATAAACACCTGTGCTGTTTATCAAAAGCTTGTAACTTGTAATACAAAACTTCTTCTAACAAAAGCTGTCAAAAAGTGATATCCGCTTGTATAACAAGTTACAAGCTTTTGATAAACAGGGCACTGCCCGTTAAGAGTCCGCCGCAAGCTCGGTTCTCCATACAAACGTAGTAACGCTCTGATTTTAATACGACTAGCTAGATTGCTCTGAAATGTTGTAATTACAATAGGATGAGATACACATCTATGCCAGTAATAGGTGTGTGTAAGCTACTACATATAGGTATCATAGTTAAAAAATACAGCCAATTAAAGTTCTTCCAAAAATTGTTTTTGCTCTATTTCGTTCGTTTTATAAGCTGGATATATAAACTAATAATATAATATTTTTTTTATTTACTCATTAAAAAATAGAAGCAATGCGCTTTTGCTAATTAATAAGTATTTTTTTTTACATTTGGAATTCGAGTACACAGATTGTGTAATTAATTCTGCGTTGAATGGATGGGAACATAAAATACTAATTATGTTCGAAATCTCAATATATCCAAATATCTACGGAACCTGCAACCGGCATCACAATAAAGTAGCCGAAATTATAAAGGGTATGTTTCAATTAATCCGCCGTTGGTGAAAAACAAACGTTACGCAGGAAGCACATATTCAAATATTTTATTTACAGCTCGTGATATGGCCATAGGTTGTGTTAAAAGCTACCACTAGCAAATAGAAAAATTCTGTGTAGTAGCATCAAAATTGAGCAGTATGACGCACAATATGTTGGACATGTGATAAGTTGCGAAATCACGATGTGAAATTGTGCCCATGTAGACACGTGTACGCGTCATTTGTGCTCGTCCAATTTTATAGATAATGGCCATTTGGTCACGTCCTTGGCTTGGTGACGTCCTGAACGATTAACGATGCTTGCGCAGTATTTTGAAACATGGGTATTGGAGTTTCCGTGGTGTAAACAGTAAGGTACAATATAAATGGTAGTTCCGGCATTTTTTAGAAAACAATAATATCGGTATATTACCAAAGTTTAGGTTTTAGGTGTTACAATGATTTGTAGCAATGTTAACCATAAAAAGTGTACTTTTAGATCTTTAAGTTTTTAATGAAATGACGTGAGTAAGGATCTCGCTTCTTTACAATATGAAAACTAATGTTTGTAATAGTGTCACTTAGACTTATATCGACCGGGATCTTCAAAACTGTACTTAGATTAAATAACGTATGTCATTTAATAGTTACTATCACATTTTATTGAAAGATGTCACGGCTGTATTTATGATATATTTTTTTTTTTCAAAAGTTATAGCTTTCACCTGAATACACGTTGTACTAGGATTTTTTTTAATTGCATATTTTGATGCCAAAGACAGGTGTGGAAACTGGAATCTCACTTATTCTTCTTATCAGTATTCTGCCAACACCGCTCGTCATATATCCTGACACTTTCGTTATCGCAATAAAGATGAAATTGTAGACGTCGCATTAGTTAGTTAAGTAGACTTAGAGAATCTCGAGAACGGAGAGAGCTTCTTGATATTCGTTTTAGACTTGAAACGAGTTAGGTCGAATACACTTCACTCAGAACGAACGCTTTGTCCAGAGCATCCAAGAAGCGAGTCCTCAAGCACTGTGGAGAAATAAATAAATAATAAATAAATATTATAGGACATTCTTACACAGATTGACTAAATCCCACAGTAAGCTCAAGAAAGCTTGTGCTGTGGGTACTCAGACAACGATATATATATAATATACAAATACATAAATACCTAGAAAACACCCAAGACTCAGGAACAAATATCTGTGCCCATCACACAAATAAATGCCCTTACTGGGATTCGAACCCAGGACCGCGGCTTAACAGGCAGGGTCACTACCCACTAGGCCAGACCAGTCGTCATAAATTACAACATAAAAAAAGCACGCATAGGATCGGATCGGATCGGCTAACGCATCGTGTCTGGGGATCGCATGATCTAAAGCTGCAGACAAAGTTGTCGGTGTACAAAGCCAATTCTTCCGATTCTTATACACATATAATAGATAGGGGCGATTCTCAGAGATGACGTTCGGTGCCTGACTTCGGTGCCGAATTTTATTTTTTACTTATTTGATACACAACTTTATTTCCTAAAATCTAGCCTTAATATAAAAAATATTGGTAGTGGAGGCCTCCATTAGAACCTTATAGTTTCTTTGACATTTGAGATTTAAAAAAACACCGAAATCATGTGCAGGCACTGAAATCAATTTGCATCACCGAATTCAAAAATGCTTACACAGAAATCACACTTCAATTTTATATCTAAATTATATTATAATTTATTAATATTTTTTATTCTTTTTTGATGATAAGTTGATAAGCGATGTAGCGAGGCTAATGATATAGCATAGCTTACATAAATTTAATAAATAGTACCTTTGTTTACTCAAGATTTTAAAATAACCAAGTTGCGGCTTATAAAACAAAATCTCTAGAAGATATCCCACACTAATTGACTATCCTCATAATAATAGGGCGATGTATGGTCCTGAAACGAGTTTCAGACATATCGACCACAAATTCGCACATAAGTGCTATGAAGAAGAAAATGTTTGTTTCACACAATCCAACGGCACACTCATCAAAAATAAACTTATGTTACCTACACCCGATAAACAAGATACTTTTGACTACTTTTGAGTGGTGTTCAATGCTTTAAAATATTTAATCCATATATATAAACGTGAAAGACCTGACTGACTGACTTAAATCAACGCACAGCCCAAACCGCTGGGACTAGAAAGTCCAAATTTGGCAAGTAGGTTCCTTATAAGGTCTAGGGGTCCACTAAGGAAGGATTTTTCAAAATTCATATAAATAAAACTCCTGCGCGTGCGAAGCTGCGGGCAAAAGCTAGTGCACTTATAAAACAATGTAAACAATACGGAAAACAAGTATTTTGCTAGACTTATAAATATGTAGTATTTTTGAATGGCAGAGGTTTAAAGCGTGAACTCCCTCAATTTAAAACTATTTGAAGTTGTTGACTAATGCTTAAAGATCAAATCACCTATTAATTATGATCTCCTGCACCCTCACACACTTGAGCTAAATTGTAACTCCAATATTTAAACATAAATACATCAGACATTGAGGATTGTTAAAACATTGGCTATGTTGAATTTGTGTTCATGGCTATGCTTTAGAAATATCGATCAGTAGGTACGTTCAGTGCCTTTAAAGCGATCTCGACAATAGAAGGCCACTTTATTTGTAATCCCTTGTTTTGTGGGTGCACCTTGCATAGTATGTAAAAACACAAGTTATTTTTAACGGAGTGGGATTAACTGCATTTATTTAATATGGCTGACACGTTTAAAGGTATCGTGGTGTAGGGTCTCACGTGATACAGAGGACAAATTCATATAATATACTCCATTGGTTTGAAGATAAATCAAGACAACAGCGAAAAGAGAGAAAGAAACATTGGGTCTACGATTTTCGACATACGTCTCTTGAAAAAAAACACTACTCATTGTAAACTAGTGATTTTGTTTACTTATACTATGACTTAATTTACGTACAAGCATAGTTTTACGTTTATAAAGCGTATCTTGAACTTTTTAGGTGTGATAAGTTAGAAAATAAAGTACAACAAACTAGTTTACAAAGCAGGATTTGAATTCGGTGATCACTTTCTTGATATCGGTGGTCAAAAAATCCACCGAAACCAAGGAAATCAACACCAGTGATGTCAAAATTAATCGCTTTTTAGCAATTACAGAAATAGTATGAATGATACAGAGGCGATGTAACAATGATGGGTTTAGGTACTTTCGAGGATTTCTTAATCACTTGCATAACGATAAATGCACTAAAACTGTGGGAGAAAATTGCACCATCGATCTCAAAAAAACATAGAACCAAATCCACCGAATGACAGAGAAACATTTAAAAAACTACCTTAGTATACTGTGACTGCACCTCTACTTTATTCAACGGTTAAGGCACAACTAAAGCATACTTTTTTTGAGCCACTGAGTTCCTGGTCTACAACTTTGTAAGAGTACCGACATGGTTTGTAAATTACACCGAAATCAGTCAATAGCCCGGGACACGTCTTAAATTTGGTTTTATTCAATGTGTTGAGCAAAGACATTACTTTGATATAAAGAATATGATCAGTTAACTAATACCTTATGCGTGAACACCGATAATAACTCCGATATAATGCCCCATCTTGAGTAATATTTTTTTGTTTCAAAAAATCTGGATACGGGACACGCCCACCGAACATCATTTTTCGCATTTGGATATTTTTTTAATGTATTATATAAATAATAAATAAATAGTTTAATAGTGTCCCAGACAGAATATATGCTGAAAATCATGCCTGAATTAATTCAGATTTATTGAACAGTAAATTTAATAACTTTTTGCCCCGGACACGTAAAAATGGCCCTCCTGAGAAATGCCCTAGGTACAAAGTAGGTACATGTTTGATGAAAAATTTAACAATATGCGGCCATTTATTATTATTTTACACGGCAATGGGCGCAAAATATCTGAAATACTCGTAGCCTTGTTAAATATGCCTAATGAGCGTCGCATATATTTTTCGCGCAACATCGTTTAATTTATAATAGCAGGTATGTATGTAGCTTTGTTGTGCATCTGTACATTTTTAGGGTTCAGCTGTAGTCAACTAGCAACCCTTATAGTTTTGCCATGTCCGTCTATCTGTCTGTGTATATATACTGGCCGCGTGTATGTACGTTAGGCAAAACATACAGAACTATAAACGTTCTAGTAGTGAGCGACGTCCCCGGCTACTTGCCCCGATGCGCCGACTCGCCAAATCACGACGGTCACTCAGCGTCATAGGAGTCATAGGACCAACTATTTACAATTCCATACCCTCAGATATACTTAACTTAAATAGTGACCAAGTGTTTAAAGCTAAACTTAAACTGCTGCTTATAGAAAAAGCATGTTATAGCATTGACGAATTTATAAATACTCGATGAGGTCGTTGACTACTGCATCATAATTAAAATTGTATTACCTAATGTTTACAATATAAAACGTAAATGAGTAATTTAAAGAACATATGTAAGTACCTACCAACATATATTTTGTGTACCTAAATAGTGTATAAAATGTGACCTGTAAAATCTGCTTTTACCAATAAAGATCTGTATTCTGTATTCTGTCTGTCCATCCACGGCTTTGCACCGTGATCGTTAGTGCTAGAAAGCTGAAAGTTGCCATTGATAATATAAATCAATTATACCGAAAAAGTGTATTGCCTAAATAGAGGCAATATTTAACGAATTAAATCTAAGAGACAATATGAAACATAATTTATTTTCTATTTACTTAAAGTAGCAGTGTTACCTACAACCTGTTATAGACAAATTTGGGTACGGGTGCGTGAAAAGCAGCTAAAACATGGAATATTATATTCAATGCAATTAGGTGTTCGTCTCGTAACTGTGTCATACCACTCTTATATATAAGTACATATATATAATACTATTGATAAAAGTGACATATCATGCTCAATTTTGTGGGTCATAGCTTTGCGCGAGAATTTGTCCCATCCATCATCGACTTCGGTGACCGATCGCTTGACTAACTCGTTTTCGGTATAAGTTTACGTAATATCACACCCTTTTATATTGGTGCCCATTCCGTCATGTTAAAAGTGGGACTGTTACATGATACTAAAATAATGAATCTCACTGATGTTGCTAAAGGAGCCTAGGCTCCCAAATTTACATGAGTTGGGGGTTGGCGTCCATGTAACTTATACAGACAGAATGGCGTAATCGAACTCATTAACTACCTATTTTGTTTTTATTATGTTCTGTTTTCGTGTCGATTTTCCCACAATATTCGTTTATTTTATTTCTATATTATTTAAACTAAGTAGCGGATCACAAAATACACCTTTGTTTAATACTATGTCGGTGGTAATTACACTGTTAAAATAAACCCCTTACTGCATGTAATAATTTTTTTTGTTACATTTGAACTTTAATAGCTCACAATAGAGTTGAATATCATATCGGCCATATATGGCTTCGTATGCGGTAAAGGGCTAAAAGAGAAAAACGAATGTTCCTAGGTTCACAGCCCCTGATAATGGACTACGAGTATGAAAATTTAATTTAAAATTTCAATAAAAACAATAATTATATGTACAGATGGTTACTTATTAAGCCTGTGTTGTTTATGATACAATATCCTCACCAAATCCTGTTATTACGTTGCTGTCACAACCCATTATCTGAAAATTCCTACGAAATGGAATTTGGAGCATATTTTTATTACCCCGCGGACAGCCGTGCCTAATAATAAAATTTTAGGAGCATGATAAAAGAACAGAGATTGAAAGCTTTTTCTGTGTATTGCAAGTAAAGAGCTTATTTTAATGTACAGTAAAATTACGAGTAGATATTGTAGGCGGTGTGGTGTTTTAACAGCAATAAACATTTAAAATTCGCTCAGTCAGTGTGAGATACGAGTAAGAACCTGAACTTACGGCGCACAAAGATTAAGCCCATAGACAGACGGATTCTAAGTCGGCGTTAATTTGGCTTACGAGGGAATCTAAATCATCAAGGTTGGCAGCTGAATAAATTTGCAAATCGTCTGCGTAAACAAGATTTTAAAGACTTTGTAATGTTATTTAGAAAAATGGAGAAAAACAATGGAGAGAGAATACCACCCTGAGGGACGCCCGAGGAAAATTCACACCAATCGGAAAGATTCTCATCAGCTCGAACCCTCTGACGCTTCCCAAAAAGGTAGCTGCGAAACCAGGACAATGAAGTGGGCGCAACATTAAGAAGATTTAAAAAGGCTAGGAGAATGTCGAAATCCACTGTGTTGAATGCGCTGCTAAAGTCTAAGAGAACCAAAACTGTGATTTTTTTATTTTCTATATTAAAGCGAATGTCGTCGGTGACTTTAACAAGAGCAGTAGTGGTGCTATACCCGGGGCTGAACCCGGATTGAAAAGGGAATAGTCCTCGGTGAAAACTACCTCCTTTTTATAAGTCGATTAAAATGTATCAGTTATAATAAAATAACTACTAGTCATTACAGGAGGAGCACTCGATCTGAAAGGTTTATAAAACGAATAATTTGAAGCGGCCCGCAACTTGGTCGCCCGGGGTGTCCAGAGAGTGATATCAGTGCAATAAATTTATTATGGAGGCAAATATAGGTGCCTAGTTTATTTTTTTGTAATACTGCAAAGTGTTTAACCTAGTGTGTGAACCTAGCTGCCGCTACATACTTACAGCCGTATTCTATAATATATATTTCTTCAAACAAAAACGTCACTTTTGACACTTGTTTGACACTGACATATCCGATCCATATCGTTACAATATCTAATATTTGACGTACCTTATTGTTCGAATAGGGCTGTGAAAATAAGTTTCGACCTCATTAGAAACGACATTCTGAAATAACATGAAAGTTATACACATTAAGTTATATATAGTTAGTGATATTTTACATTCAAGTAAAATATATCTTCGTCTGGTACTAGTTTTAGCTGCTATAAATTGTAAAACAAAGGAATTAGAGCGAGTCAAAGTTAATCGATTTAAACTGTCGTGAATCGTAAAGCTAATTCTACGGTTTTAGACCAAAGTGGACGGCCGCGCGAAATTGCCTATTCATACAAACGTAGTCATTTCCTCTTTGGATATTAAAATTATTGAAAATATGTTGACACAATTTGTTGTATATAAAACACATCTATGCCCCTTTGGTTGTTTTAGGGTTCCGTACCCAAAGGGTAAAAACGGGGCCCTATTACTAAGACTCCGCTGTCCATCTGTCTGTCTGTCTGTCCCTCTGTCTGTCCGTCTGTCTGTCCCTCTGTCTGTCCGTCTGTCTGTCACCAGGCTGTAACTGATGAACTGTGATAGTTGAAATTTTCACAGATGATTTATTTCTGTTGCCGCTATGTTTTCAAATACTAATAACAAAATAAAATAAATATTTAAGTGGGGCTCCCACTGATTCTTTTTGCCGTTTTTTGCGTAATGGTACGGAACCGTTCGTGCGCGAGTCCGACCCGCACTTGGCCGGTTATTATTTTTAATTATTATATGAGTTAGGAACATTAAAAAGAAATGTAGCCATGGCATTTTTTTCGATCGTTATTCTTATAATAATCAAAAAAACGAAAAACGCCATAATCATTATGTCAATATTGACATAATATGTATGTGTATAAGTACGGAAAATTGTATCCAGAGAGGAAAATGCGGACTACGTTTATAAGGAGACAACGTGTCGCGCAAGCGACTAACGGCGCGATTCGGGAAATTAATTAGTGATTCACTAGATATGAAATAGTAAAGATATGTGACGTTCCACGGCAAAATGTACCTTATGGCGGCTGGGGCTTACGCTATTATTAACGCCCCGCTCCAATATTCAGCCGGGGCAATGGCACCTTTTGCTGTGGAATGTCACATATCTTTACTATTTCATATCTAGTGAATCTCTTATTCATTTTCCGAATCGAGCCGTAATTGCTCCTCTACACGATGGGCCAGCGCCGGCCACTCCAAGGGACGCAGCTATACGGCAGAATGAGATAGCAATATCGCTTGCTCCCTCTAACGCATAAATGCGTCCCTTGGAGTGGCCGGCGCTGGCCAACGTGTAGAGGAGCCATAAGAGTACGTTAAATACGTGAATGCAATTAAGTCCCGGTTTAGTTAAAACGATAACTGTAAAATCGTGTTAGTTTGAATCGATATTAGACTTAGCTGTACCTAACACTATAGTTAGGTATGTACAAGCAGGCCAAAGGTCCATTGAAAGTCAGAACTATTTAGCTAAATGAGCTTTTCGAAGTTAGACTTAGTTTAGTCGTAGACATTAATTATATAGGTATTTACTCAGACCCCTAGTGTTTTGTTTTTGTTATCCTATGGACTGAAATGATGAGTCGAAAGAAAATTTCCCGCGAAATTCCCTTAGGTAAATTAAATTGAAAGTTAAACGACACAGCGGCGTTTTACATTTTTACTTAGTAAAAATAAAAAAACCGACTCGAAGCAAGCAAGATCGTATTGGTTTCTACATTACCTGCCTACTTAAGAGAGAGCAAAAATATTTACCAATACCACAGAATAAATAATAGTACTAAGTACAGAAGACTCACTCTCTAACAAAACGCGTCTGTTACGATCAGCACAGATATGGCCGCTAGGTGGCGACAGCGCCACGCGCGGCTTATGTCTTTCCCCAAAATTGGGGCCGGAACGGATGTAGTTTTAGCTACCTGTAGCAAAGCGACGAAATCGCGGAGTGAGACACGCCTGCCAATACCTCCAAATTAGGTTAGATTAATTTTTAATTTTAGCACGTTAATTTATTATGGCACGTATTAAACCGGTCAACTAATTAATAGATGATATACCTATTTATTGGCGCTAAAATATTAATACACCACCAAATTATACATACGAGCATGTCCAATGAAAGTTCCTGTTTAATATTTTAGTTGCCCGAATAATAATAAACCTTATGATGAGCTTATTATGAGCTTGTGTGATTTGCTTTTAACAAACCTTATCATTACAGTTTTCCGATTCTAAGCACTTGCTGCAATACAGTATCTTGCCGTGGCTCTGCACCTCAATTGAAATCAATATATGTTTATTTGCCCATAAAGCCTACACTTACTAAAAGTTTTTACTAAATTTGCATAGTATAAATAACAATTATATTCTGAAGTGAAAAATAAACTTTACTAGTGAATGTGTACAACTGTACATTCACTAGTAAAATAAATTTCAATATGTGTAGGTACGCTTGTCACTTAAATCATTATTTACAAAAATTATGTTATTAAGTTAATGAGATAGTATAAAAGTAAAGAAGATATTGTTCCCTTATCGAGTTTTTTTTTAAACCGGCAACTTCCAAAAACTTTACCAAATAAATCAACCGTTCGCGCCGTTTTTTAAGCTCAAGTTTTAACTATTCTCGCTTGCTTTTTTGTTATTAAAAAAACGTGGTTAAAAAATGCCACTTACCCGGCGTTTCACACGAATGCACTCATCACTTAATCACTCACTGAGCACGATTCACTTCATCCTCCAGGCACTGCGCGACGCGGGCACTTTGCACGCGCGGAGTACAACCTCTGCTCCCCACTACAGCGCAGCAGCCTCCGCGCCTGCGCGCAACCTCCGGTTATTTACGAACTTTCGATTCTGGTTACTTTGCTATGATTAATAATTGGTGCGTCCCTACTGTCACTAAAAAAAACTTTGGTAGGTACTTTATTTTAACGGGAATTATACTACACAGC
This sequence comes from Cydia amplana, assembly GCF_948474715.1. NCBI lineage: Eukaryota > Metazoa > Arthropoda > Insecta > Lepidoptera > Tortricidae > Cydia > Cydia amplana. The sequence goes on along the minus strand of NC_086070.1, from coordinate 15,148,741 downwards.
GTTCTAAAACTTCTTTCTGAGATTATTAAAAAACTTTGCCTAAACACTCATTTTAGGTAACATATCAATTTGTCTAGAATGTTTAAAATTTCTGTAATTCCTAACTTTGTATTTTATTTACTTAGCCTTTTTTTAGTAAAAAAAAAATATTGCAGTACAAAAGGCGGTTTTATTACCATAAGACTATTTTGTAATGTAATGACAGCCTCCTAGCCTAGTCGGCCTACGAAGCAGGGAGTCCTGGGATCGAATCCTGGTAAGATATTTTTTTATAATTATGTAGTAAGTAATATGGATAGAATCTGTCCAGAAAGAGAAGAGTCGTGGAATGTACGGGTCCCGATACATTTCACGACTCTTCTCTTTCCGCACAGACTAGGTATTTTGCTCTTTGAAAACGTTTATAGCCATTGACTTGATGATATCGGATGTTAATTAATGTTAAATCTGTCATTGATATGTGCATATTGCTCGAATCAATATTTGCATATATTTGCTGAAGTTCTCTTCAGGCTAGCATGCAAATACAATATGCACGATGCTGCTACAAATCAAGGCCGCAGGTTTCAGCTGTCAATAAATATGATAACGATTTTAATACATCTCAGCCTCCAAAATATGTAAATTATCACTCAGTAGCTTTGTAACTTTACTGATTAGACATTGCCTAGGTACCTAAATAAGCAATAACAAATCTATATTTATCCGTCTAAGTTAAAAGGTCTAATTTATAGGCTTTCCGTTAAACTCACAGAACATATTAAGGAGGTTAGAACGGCTATCGCGCGCAGTTAGTATCGGAACCGGTGTCGCCGCTCGTTCCTCTCCACATTTCCACATTTCTCGCGCAACGGTAGTAAAAACTTGTGTGCCTGGTGAATGGATACGCCTCCTTTAGACAGATTTGATGTCTGGCTTCTTAATCTGAACGTTATTGTGGCGCAAAAGGCATGTTTACGTTTTTCGGTCAGCGCGGGCGAGTACTAGCATGCGAGCGTTTGCTCATAACCGGCGGCGACACGTACCCTGCTCGCATCGCCATTCTACTTGTTCTGTGGTTAAACTCCACGCCAATTATTTCGATTCCAGCTGACATTGTATTCGTAAGCTTACAGAGGTGATAGAAACGTGATACAGCGGGGACTGGGGAAGCTTGGGAGAAATCTAAGATAAAACGGTTTGTAAAAAATTAAATAAATATGCTTTCGCTTTGTACAAGCTTTCCAAGCAAGTCAGCAAGCTTTCCAGGCTGTGTGATGACTTATCACAGTTTCGTTGGCTCTACCTTACGCTATGAAATAATTTATTGGGGTAATTCAGTTAACAGGGAAGCCGTCTTTATTGCACAGAAGAAATGCGTGAAAGCGATTCGAGGGCTTCACCTAACAGATAGCTGTGTGCCACATTTTAAAGAACTGAAAATTCTTACTTTGCCTTGCCTCTACATTTTTGAGATTGCGATGTACATCAAGACAAACCCAACACTATTCAGGACGGTCTCTGAGGTATTTGCTAGAGATTCCAGGTATCCTCAGAATCTCTTTCCTGTTTCCGCAAATACTGCTTAGCTAGTAAGATTTATAACAAATTGCCTGTCCCATTTAGATAAATCAGTTTAAGCACAAACTACTGACATTTTTAATTGATAATTGTTTTTACACTATTTCTGAATTTTTGCTGAATAATTTTAATGCTTCTGATTTGATATGAATTTAATATTAATAATAAGTAGGTATATATGTATAGATATGTAAATTTATTTCGCATGTTAGTATGTAAGGAAATAATTCAAGTTTTTGTACGCCATCAGGCAGGGTATAGTGCTACAAATATTTATTTACCGCCACTGTAATCAGTTTGACATATATGTACTCACAAATAAAAACACTTTGGACTTTGGAAAAAATAAGGAGGAACGGCATACATTTATATTTCATTGCGGCTTATGAAATACATCAGCATTTTCATCAATAAATACATTTTTGGGGACAATCTTATACAAATCGGCCTAGCCCCAACACACAAATAAATGCTCTTACCGGGATTCGAACCCGGGGCCTCCTCCTTCATAGGCAGGATCACTACCGACTAGGCTAAGAGGGCTTTTGGCTACCTACTTCCAAGAATTGGCGTAGGGCGTTAAAAAAAAGAGTGACAACCAGCAAGTGGGGACACTGGGCCTAATTTTATATTAAATGGAAAAAGTTACGCTTCCGGCAGGACTTGAACCCGCATCCTCCACAATCCGTGTGTTGCTCTTAACCAATTAAGCTACGGAAGCCTACCAGGACCTCGCAAATCTTTCCATTCCTTCCCTTATGCATACACGCCTTTGGGGTGGCGTATAGCGACATCTACCGTAAGACGACTACATCTTTAAATGGCACTGGAGTCTCAAGTTGTATTGAGAATTCACCAGTAGCAACGGATTGATGGACGGATTGTGGAGGATGCGGGTTCAAGTCCTGCCGGAAGCGTAACTTTTTCCATTTTTTCCTTTAATATAAAATTTGGAAAATCGCTCGCAGACGTATCTGCTAGTTAAAAAAATTGACTGGACCTAATTGTGCTGATGATCGATTAGAGCATTCTCTCGCAATGTTTTTCATAATCAAGAAGCGACTTGTAAATATCAAATGTTATTTAAGTATACATTAAATCCAAGAAACTCATTAGTAGGTACAAGTTGGAGTGCAAACCAACAACATCCTAATTTAAAATCACACTCCTAACCACTTAGCAGTAAGTACGCGCTCAATACACACCATTGTAGCTACAGTTGAATGAATTCCATATTTTAGAATCGGCTCAGAAAGCCCGTTCGTTTAATACCACGCGATAGGTTTCAAAACAATTTTTTTATTGTCTATACAAAAAAAAGTTGACGTCATAACACCTCTAGTTTTTTTTGTTGTTGGTGCTTCGGGTCAAATTGATTAAAATGTCCTAAAGATCAATCGTACCGATTGTCATACCTTTAACACCATTTGCAGAATTTTACTGAATTTCGCGGTGTAATACCGCCAGCGCTATATGCACTTTTACTTTTGAATTCAATGAATTGAAATGAATGCCTTGTTTCATTAGTGCTTGGCAGTTCAACTCTCGAATAATTTGTACGGTATCGTAAAGTTACTATTGAGAAACAGTTAGATAAGTTGTTGGCTTAAACAATAGGGTATTTTCCTACTAGTCAAATCAGCTTCCTTTTTAGAACTGCAAAACGATTTGCTAATATGGAATTTATATGAAACATTACACAGTGACGTCACGGTCAACTCACCTACTTTTTATATTTCTATCCGATTTATTAAATAGAACTTGTATTTAAAAATAACTGCTATCTATGTTTTTCTAGTAATTATCTGATGCTTTATTGCATGCATGGTGTGAAATAATTTGTTTTATATATACAGTCAAATACCCTATTCAAGTTTTTGTTATCAAATATTTTGTATTTTGTTTGCCAATTTTCATCAAATGTTATAACAGCCTAAGCATCCCCAAATTAATAATAGGGAAGGTAGGCGCATGACCCAACTATCTAAGTAACACCGGCCTAGAGTAATTGTTGGACCACGCATAATGGAGGGTTCCGTACCTTCATACGATACTAAAAAACCGGCCAAGTGCGAGTCGGACTCACGTTCCAAGGGTTCCGTACATTACACAATTTTTAACAATATGTTTTTTTTTTATGAAAAGGGAGTAAAATGTTTTTAAAAAACCCATCAAAAACTGCACATTTCTAATAGGTTTTCCTGTCATCTTCAGGTAAACTCAGTAGTTTCAGAGATAAAGGGGGGGGGGGAATGGTCATTTTATGCTTATTTTCTTGAATAACTGCTAAACTATTTATCTTAAAATTATAAAAACAATATTTGAGATGAATGAAATGAAATGATGAGATGAAATGAGCTCTTTCATTTGATATGTAACACGATATAGTTACATTTCTGTTTTACCCCCAAAAGTGGCCTCCATATTTAAAATTCTTTTTTTACGTTACATGTATTTTTAACAATATGTTTTTTTTTAATGATAAGTGAGTAAATGGTAGACTGTTAACCAAGGGGTGAAAGGCACTCATTTCTGCCGAGGCAGTAGCTCGAACGCAGTGAGAGCGCCAATAGTCCTTTAACCTGAGTTAAACACTCTACTTTTCATTTCGAATATGAGGAAAGTAAAATGCATGTGTTTTTTAAAAACATGAGTAAATATAATTTTTCATAGTATTTCTTGAGGGTACTTTCAACTAATAATTTAGCCAAACGGATCGTTATTTATGGAATGCGGAGTTAAATATCAGAATGGAAATTGTATAACAAATCCATTTAAACCCAAATTTCAATTGCCCATTGTATTTTTTTTTAATCGTACTTGGAACCTAAAATGCTCTAGTGCAGAAACGTATAATTTTCTGCACACCTTAGAACAACAATGACCCTCTTTCAGAGCACGAGAAATGAAAATGTCTTTAAAAAACCCGTAGGGGTCGGATCAAAAACTAAGTACTTAAGTCCGACTCACGCTTGACTGCACATTTCTAATAGGTTTTCCTGTCATCTATAGGTAAAAAACTATTTAGTGTATTTTTTTCAAAATTTTAGACCCAGTAGTTTCAGAGATAAAGGGGGGGGGGGGAATGGTAATTATTAGCCTATTTTCTTGAATAACTGCTAAACTATTTATCTTAACATTATCTTAAAAAATATAAATAAAATATACTTGAGATTCTCAAAATGAGCTCTTTCATTTGATATGTAACACGATATAGTTTAAAAAACTTTATTACTTAATTTGCTCTTTTACCCCCCAAAAGTGGCCTCCATATTTAAAACTCATTTGTTTACGTTACATGTCCGTCTTTGGGTCACAAACTTACATATGTGTGCCAAATTTCAACTTAATTGGTCCAGTAGTTTCAGAGAAGGCTGTGGCAGACGGACCGACAGAAAGACGCACGAGTGATCCTATAAGGGTTCCGTTTTTTCCTTTTGAGGTACGGAACCCTAAAAAGAAACATACCTATTAAAAACATACAAAAAGTAGGGCATAATATAGGTATCTTCATGATACTTACGTTTTTAGGGTTCCGTACCCAAAGGGTAAAAAGTTTTTACCCTTTGGGTACGGAACCCTAAGTAATAGGGTCCCGTTTTTACTAAAAACGGGACCCTATTACTAAGACTCCGCTGTCCGTCCGTCCGTCCGTCCGTCCGTCCGTCTGTCACCAGGCTGTATCTCACGAACCGTGATAGCTAGACAGTTGAAATTTTCAAATCTGACTTATTTCTGTTGCCGCTATAACAACAAATACTAAAAACAGAATAAAATAAAGATTTAAGTGGGGCTCCCATACAACAAACGTGATTTTTGACCGAAGTTAAGCAACGTCGGGCGGGGTCAGTACTTGGATAGGTGACCGTTTTTTTGCTTGTTTGTTTTGCTTGTTTTGCTCTATTTTTTGTTGATGGTGCGGAACCCTCCGTGCGCGAGTCCGACTCGCACTTGGCCGGTTTTTTTTTTAGTAAAGGGAGAGGATTTATTGTAAAAACATTTAATGAAGACCTATCGTGTCCAAAATAATTTTCGTTTTAAGTATTTATGTATCTAACAATCTAGCCTTTACCTACATGTCTAGTACGATAGTTAGTAAACGGATGAAATAATTGCACAAAACGTCGTTCTTTGTTTTCAATAACACGCTAATTGTTTAATCATACTAAGTAATCCTTGGAATATAAATAATATGTTTCATAAAATATTATTAACGGCAAACTCATAATGTAGGATTCCGAGAAAATGTTCCAATGGTTCCAATTAACAAAGGTAGAGTAGGTACCTACCTGATTATAATTAGAGAGTTTGTTATTGCATTGAAATTTCACATAGTATATTAGGTACATTTACCTATGATGGAAATAGGTAATTAAAAATATAGTACCTACTACCTACCTACCAACACGTAGCTCGTAGGTAACATATTTTTAACATATTCGTCATTAAATATAAGCTATATAAGTTATTGTGGTCATTTACTAGTGGCAACCCCGATCAGGCGATCACTGAATAGAACACATAACTACACAACGCGGCTGCTATCTAACCACTATCCCAGCGCACGCCATCGGCACCCTGAAATCTAAATGGTTGCACACTGGGTGGTTTTAGAGAATTTTCCCCCCTAATTCTCTGACTGTAGATTGGTCCCCCTATAGGTACAGGTATTCTCGAGGGACAGTTTTTCAATAAACTACTGGTTTCTAAATCATGTTTGCACTAGTGTCAATCATGTTAACTTCGTTTTTCATAAGAATCATAAGGATATATTTTGGTTGATGATAATTTAGTAGTTATTTTTATACACTAAATTATAGTTGATTGAGTAAACTAGTTCTTGTCACTGCGACGTTTACCTAATTTCTAGTAACGTACTTACTTAAAAACAGCTAAAAAGGCTTGGAAATGTAACTTTATACCAACTGTATGTAAAACCCTTTTTATGTGCAAATAAATGATTATGATTATGATTACCTACGTTATCATCAATATTACTCAATTCCTATGAATTGGTATTTCTCCTTTCTTTCCTTAGCTGTTAATTAGTTTCCTTTGATAGAACCCTGGAAACAAGTTAACTGCTTGATTTCGTCCTTTTAAAGCTCAAATCTCGTTAAGCATCCGTCATATTATGGGTCACATTTACAGGCGTACAGTCGTGGAGGAAAACGTGATAATATATTTATTCCATGCTCTCATATCTATTATGTTAAGTGTTATCCAGTATATGATATATTATTTTAGGATATAAACGCCCCTACATTTATCAGCAATACATAGACAAGGTCAAAACATTTTTGGATTTTTTATGTATTTATAAACATACCTAGGGTAACAGCACCAGTGGCCAGCCAGGTACCAGTGGTCAGCCATTTGAGCCGTTTATTGGTCATAAATATCTGGTATATTCGTTTAAACAAATCGCGAGTACTCAAATAGGAGCTTTGATTCCTTATTGGTTAATACGTCACACGACAGGTGCGGTGAGGGAACGGGGGCAAGAAATATACTCGTTCATAGAGGTGCTGTTTGTCAACGAGTGCAATTGTGTCATGTCCGCCATATTTTTTACTGCACGTGGTGTTCTCTTAACAGGCAAGAAAAACTATATTTTAATGTTAAAAGTTATTGTTTTTGTTAATGATTGGTTTATTTATTAGTTTATCTATTATATTGCATTATATTTGAATGAAAATATCAATAATTTACTTATAAATTGTGGGGGCTGGCCACTGGATAACACTTTTTTCCAAAGAATCCAATGCCCAGCCCCCCACGGCTGACCTTTGGGTTATTCGTTTATTTTATTATTTTCGAGCCAGTGCGACCGTTAGGACCGTTAAATTTACATTTTCAAATTTAGTTAGGCATGCCCTAGTCAATTTAAAGTAAAACCCAGTAGTCAGCCGCATTTGAAATAACGTTTTAATGCGGCTGAGCACTGGGTTTCGCGGATCCAGTACTCAGCCATTAACCTTGCTTGGTACGTCGCCGCCAAAAATATGGCCACATTTTTAAACCCTATCTCATTGAAATAAGGTTCAAAAGTGTATACATATTTTTGACGTTAACTATACATAACTTTCTTTTTGCATTTTCCTGGTCGGTATATGACTTTGTTTATGAATGATAATTAGATCTGCATAGACTCGATTAATTATTGTTTACCGAATACCTACTAGGAACATAATTATATATTACCTGATTTACCTCGTTAATTTTTGAAGGATTAATTATTAGAAAATAAATATTGCTATTCTTAGTTTGCAAGAATAGTGTTAGTTAATTAAGTACCTATGGCCAACAAATTTCGTGTCATAAGAATTGTATGTACCTATAAGATTTTTTTTAATTATATAAGTAAACAAGTAGGTAAGTAATACATATATGCAAAAAAAATATAAACTAAAATTAAAAACTACAACTAACTACAATAACAATAACTAAAATTATAAATAAAAAATAGATATTATAACATCGTTGGTTTTTATATATGCAAAAAACTATAAACTTAAATTAAAAACTACAACTAACTACAATAACGATAGCAAAAATTATAAAGAAATAATAAATATTATAATATCATTGATTTTGATGTAAATATTAGTGATTTTGATCTAATTATTATGAATAGTTTATATAGGCTGAGTACTGGGTACACAGAGGCTGCTTACTGGATTTTGGAGGCTAACTACTGGAGAAAAGTGCCACTTTTTGTTTAAACTTAATTAGAGATATTATAAAGAGGATTGTTATATTTTTTAATATTTTGTTTTAAAACTATGATAAACAATTGATCTAACCATGTCATTTGTTTAATTATCCGACTAATCCTGTAGAAATGCCGAACGTTCAAACTTAAAAAAGTCGTTATAAGGCTGACTACTGGTGCCTTTACCCTACTTATTGTTTTTTTTTTGCAAATATTTAATAACGGCGAATAAAAAACTGGTTTACCGTTATGTTATAAATTTATAATAATTTAATTGTTGAAGTTCGTGTTTAGATCAAAATAAAATAAACTTTTCTACCCGACACTTTTATACGCAGCAACGCGTGAAAATGACAAGGCGTTTTATGTCATCGTAAAATATAACTTCAAAGGCGAATTTCAGCCTTAATTGCGACCTAGTTTTTAGGGTTCGGCGGCTCAGAACCCCGTGCGACGCATAGTTTGCAAACTGCGAATAGTTCAAGTTTGATGACTGGCTTCTTGCGGCTTTAACTGTTGTAGTAACCTTTATTGTGTTTTGTACTATAAACTGTAAAAGTAATTAATGGCAAGATGGGATTATTTATGTTCTGTATTGTTTTTCCTAATAATTACCGAAAACTAAGTGAGTTAGAAAATAACAAAGTTGATTAAATATATAAAGCTAACTTAGGTACTGATGTTGCGATAAATGAAAAATTAGGTACCTCGTCTTGCCCCTGTCTCCCCTACCTAGTACTTTTTGTCTAATTGTCTATGTTTGATGTTTAATTATTCTGTCTTTCACGTACCTTCACGTAATGGTAGAAATAACGCTGTCCTGGAAATTTCAGAGGCCAGGCTCGGAGCCGAAGCCGACACGAAGATATTTTCGACAATTTAATAAAATATATATCTGCAATAGCTAATTATTTACCGATATTTACCAGATTGCTATTTATGATCTTCCCTAGCCATTTATAAAATTTAAATATTGTAAGTAAACAAAAATCCCGATGAGAGCTCCAGCCCATGAAATTGATAGTTCTGGGGTCCAGTCCCGGTAAATTTGTAAAAATATCGTACATGTTTTGTGATAAAAAGGTATAAAAAATGAAAGGGCTCGTTGTAAGAATTTCATTATTTACTTTTAACTAAGTATATCTACAACTAGTTTGATTGTTTTCAGTGTCAGGTACATGATTAAAATAGATGGTCAAGCAGATCTTGTCAGTAGAAAAAGGCTGCAAATTTGAAAAATGTAGGCGCGAAGGGATATCGTCCCAACGAAAATTTGAATTTCTCGCCTTTTTCTAGGTACTGACAAGATTTACTTGACCATCTATTTAACTATAAGCAAGCTTTACACTAAAAACTGAGCCATCTCCGCTCAACTTAAAACTTGAAATTAACTTAGTCCTACCAACATAAAAGGGGCTGAAATGTTGCGAACTGTTTGCAGCACAATGCTGGAGTTTGCAGGCAAAATTAAAAAGTTTCAAGTCCTGTATAGAGCCAAGTTCATTCTGTTTATTGTGGCAGTTAGGGCTATGTTCGCTTGTTAAGGAGTCGTGAGGCGACCACGGAAATTATTTATAACAGTTTCCGGACGGTTACTTTATTGTTAGAGAGAATAAAGTAAAGTTATGACGATTATGCTAAATTGAATGAAACCGGTATATTTTTTCCTTCCTACTTATATATAATATTGCATATAATTTTAATATAAGGTATTTTTGTATAATTATTTATCTTGCGTAACTAATAATTATCCCTACAACCTACTACCAACAATTTTTTTTTAATCATAGCACGAGTAAAAGAGAAGAGAAGTTCGCTAAAGAGTAAAAGAGGAAACAACTAGGTGCCTAGGTAATAATCTATTACTTTTAAAAATAGGTAGGTACCAGTCAAATTATGATTTAACTTAAGAACAATTATAAAATATTAACCTGAATAATTCAGAGGATCAGATCCTCTAAAACAAAAAAGTCATTTCATAAGACTCAGTGAAATATACACTGGAAAAGGGCCCTTAAGGCACCTTATTGTTGTGAAGAGAAGTAATTTGCATATTTAGGCCCAAGTCAAAGGTCAAACGCTTTCTCATCCTTCCTGTTTTATTATCATTAGCATTACATGTTTTCTCATGATTTTTATTTTACTTCATTGTTCCAGACTAATAAAATAACGATTTAATAAAACGGTTATTATACTTTTCTTATTTACATAATTATATAGTCATGCTGTAAATTGATTATTTTACCCAAAATGGCTATAACGATTTCAATATAATTACGAATACAAGAAATTAACTCTCTAGTTCATACGAAGCTATATATAGGCAGTTATAATATTGGCATCTATTAAAGTTCAATAAACAAATACCATTTTTTTATATCATGAACGGCAGGCCTAAGTGGCCAACGGTATTTATTCTTATGAAACCAAATCCCGATACGTGTGGGACGTATAATAATTTAACCATTTATACGAAAACTCGAAGAGCCTAATTAATAAATCGAGTCACCTTTATTATCATTCTCACGACCACTCCATTAGCAATCAGGGCCTTAGTTTGGTTTGGTTAATTGAATGTCGCACAGTAATTTAATCTATCTGCATAGCAAAACCAGGTTAGGATATAGTAATTTAGGCGAAACTATTTGGGGATTTTTTTGAGATAATAGTAGGTACAGACCGAATGATATACCAATTAAAATTTGATGATCTTTAGTTAAAAAAACCTCTTGGTATTAAGTCTAGTGGTAGTGGTAGTGGTAGTCTTAAGTTATGCTTTAATTGTAAATATACACTAACACTTTTATGGGCTTTGCCTGAAATAAATGATTTTATTATTATTCCTTTATTTATTTATCTTCTCTAAGTTAGGGTTTTTTACAATATGAATATAAAAGTAAAATATAAAAACACTTACAAAACAATAAAAAATACATATAAACACATTATAAAAAAACCTAACCTAGGGTGCCGCCGGCAGCGGGGCAGGGCCCAAGCTACCGGTGGTCAGGGCCGCAGAGAGAGGAACCGGCGGACTATCCGCGCCGTGTCCAAGATGTATTATTATTATTATTAAGTTACAAAATGTGGATCGTTGTGTATAAGACTATGTTTTCTTGTACATATGTAGGTACATAAATAATATCACGTAGGTACGTATCTATCAAATAAATGTTTTTAAAGAAATAAACTTTTTTTCATTTTTCAATACGGGTGGATATAATATATTGAACCGAATTTTTACCAGTACCTAATGTTAATTTTGTTTTATGGTTTGGGCCTAGTATGGAAATTGATTGTTTGATATAGTAACAGGGATTTGTTAAAATAGACGAAAACATTTTCACTGCGATGACAATTTACTTAAAGTTCCGCGAACATTATATTTCCCTCGGTTAATATCAATTTCTGACTACTTACTTACCTACTATTAGCTAACACTTAATACAAAGTATACTCCGCGTAGAGTATAGGGTACTTATCATGGACGGACACTCTGCTAATGAGAGTTTTGCTTGTCTATTACCTACTTTATTCCTTTTGTAGCTTCTAAGATACATAGGGTAAATGCATTTGTAGTAGAGGAAGCGCTTCCTATTCCAGTATACTTATGAACGGATTGTGCAATATTCCATAAAAATCCGTTAACTAGGTGCAATTATGTTTATTATTAGGATTTGACTATCCGACCATATAAATGTACCTATTTCAAATCTACGAGCGTTAAGCATATTGTAGGCTTTGTTAATAACATTCATTATACATATATCGATTGTGGTGTTCAAGCATTAAAAGTTTAAAACATGCGTCGTGAGAAATTATAAGTCTTATGCTATCGCTTGTTTATTTTAGGTTGAAGTTCGAATCTGCACCCCTAGCACATGAGCGAGCGCGAAACTGTCGCGCCAATCATGTGCTAGCCCGGCTGACCGATAAACTCATCGTTATTATGTGTAGGTAGGTGTACGACGCGTGTAATCTCCACCTAACCCTTTCTGGGCAGGGTCTAGGTTTATATTGTTCATAATGTTTTCACATAAATAACCAGACATTTTTCTGGACCCTTTTTCTGGAACCTTTACCGCAAAGCCCTAATTGGGTGCCCATTTACTTTTAGATCGATATTTTTAGTACAAATTAATTAATCCTGATGCACGGACATTCTACGTAAACTATTTCATAACCATGGTTTAAATACAACAGTAACCAGGTCTATCACTTATTACCTTTTAAGTGTTTTTTTTTGCAATAAGCTAATGAAACGGCAGTTTAATTATTGTGTTTCTATGTTAAAATAAGGAACATCAAAATAATTTACAAAATAATTTGCTTAATAATGCCCATGTATACCAGCACCATCTCTCTCACTCTATGCTACTCGTAGGAATCCCTAAGATGATCGATGATTGTATAATTATATAGCTATATGTAGGTACATGTAATCTATCCCTTTATGATACGAGTTATGGCAAAAGCTGCGAATACTGAAGATGACACTTTAATTCTAACCGTGGCCGCCACTTTTCTGTGGTAGGTAAAACTATGATAGACATTGTGGATGGAATTGATAAACAAAATAAGGTCAATACGAATAAGTGTGGCTTAGAGGTAAGTGTAACTGGCTTTCATACTGATGTCTATTTATACATTGATTAGTATTTAGTGCGAGTTCATGTATCAACTTAATGTGTACATTGAGGACCCCTACACATAATGTATCAAATGTATGAACTCGCAATAAAGACTAAACAATTAATTTAAATATATAATAGTAATGTATTGTATTTAGACATGTAAAATTGTAATTTTATAAATAAATATTTGAATTGAATTGAATTGAATGTGTAACAGGTTCCAGTGAGAAGATCAGCCACATTTACCCCGTTGCCACACACTATAGGTAACTATATAGGTACATATTTACTTAATTTTTTTTACCTATGTTCATGTTGATGAAATTACTGTATGTACCTACGCAAGAAAAAAACGCGTACACCCGAGATATTTTTAAATAGGTTTAATGAGAATAGATCATAATTTTCACGTTTCATTCGAGTTTTAAGTGCATATATTGCATATTTCATAAATAGGTACCATAAACGTATTTTCACTTTGCACTGAATGTGCTACGTCCATTTCTCATGCTCAAAATATAGCCTGTTGAAACGTTTTGGCCATGTTTTGATAGTAAATAACGCTCTTTAGAATAATTTAAAACGTTGTGGCGAGTGTGATGTATTGAGGAGAGTTTGTTAGATCACATGGATTCCGTGACCGCTACTATTGACATTTAGAATTAATCAATTTTTAAAGTTAAACTTAAAATTAAGCAAAACAAGTTATGGAAAGTGATAATAACTAAAAAAACTTATCTAGAATGTATTCCCTCTGTGCATAATCAAAAGAATTAAGGAATTTAGATACGAGTTTCTTAACTTATGACTGATGTTTATTTGGCACCCGTAGGATATTTTAGAAACGTGACCGCCTGCCGCGCGATCCATATTACAGGCCGCATATAAATATCTGTAAATCACTAATGTATGAGTTATATGTATATGTATTTACTAGCTGTTGCCCGCGACTTCGTACGCGTGGATTTGTATATTGGTGGTTATATATTCTACATTAGCTTAGAACATTATGCAGCAAGAGATTGCGGTAGGACGGTTAATCATTTCTTAATTATTAATATTATACAACGCATGAGACTTGTCTTTCACAAACTACGAAGTTTCAAGCCCCTAACTGAATAAAATTGTCCTCGATGTAATCCCTCTAAACCCCCTTAGAAGATTTTCATGTCCTCTATTTAATAAAACCTACTACCTAACTACCTATTTACGAAGTTTCAAGTTCCTAGCTTTAAATAAAATTTGCACCCTAAGACGAACTTTCATCCCCTTTTTAACCCCCTTAGGGGTTGAATTTCCAAAAACGTTGCAATTACTTTTTTTGTAATCGGCTATTAACCTTTCTAAGAAGTTTCAAAGCATTTGTAATGGATTCAAACATTCAACCCCTGTTTAACCCTGTTAGGGGATGAATTATACAAAACGCTGAAATTACTTTTCCTGTATTATAATAATATCCCGAAATACAAAGATTCAAGTCCCGCGTTCGAAAAAATGTTTGATATCCATACAAACTTTCAACCCCTTTTTCACCACTTTAGGGGATGAATATTCAATAACGCTGAAATTAGTTTTCTTGTATTTTAATAACATATATATTTACGAAGTTTCAAGTTCCTAACTTAAAATAAAATTTGAACTCCATACAAAATTTCAACCCCTTTTTAACCCTGTTAGGGGATTTACAAAACGCTGAAATAACTTTTCCTGTCTTCTAATATTATCCCCAAATACAAAGATTCAAGTCCCGCACTCTCAAAAATATTTGATATCCGTACAAATTTTCAACCCCATGTTTTACCACCTTGGGGGATGAATTTTTAAAAACGCTGAAATTTGTTTTCTTGTATCTTAATTAAATACCTTTTTGCAAAGTTTCAAGTTCCTAGCTTAAAATAAAATTTGCACCCTAAGACGAACTTTCATCTCCTTTTTAACCCCCTTAGGGGTTGAATTTCCAAAAACGTTGCAATTACTTTTTTTTGTAATCGGCTATTGCCTTTCTAAGAAGTTTCAAAGCATTTGTAATGGATTCAAACTTTCAACCCCTGTTTAACCCTGTTAGGGGATGAATTATACAAAACGCTGAAATTACTTTTCCTGTATTTTAATAATATCCCGAAATACAAAGATTCAAGTCCCGCGTTCGAAAAAATGTTTGATATCCATACAAACTTTCAACCCCTTTTTCACCACTTTAAGGGATGAATATTCAAAAACACTGAAATTAGTTTTCTTGAATTTTAATAACATATATTTTTACGAAGTTTCAAATTCCTAGCTTAATATAAAATTTGAACTCCATACAAACTTTCAACAACTTTCAAACTTTTTACAAAACGCTGAAATAACTTTCCCTGTCTTCTAATAATATCCCCAAATACAAAGATTCAAGTCCCGCACTCTCAAAAATATTTGATATCCGTACAAATTTTCAACCCCATGTTTTACCACCTCGGGGGATGAATTTTTAAAAACGCTGGTATTTGTTTTCTTGTATCTTAATTTAATACCTATTTGCAAAGTTTCAAGTTCCTAGCTTAAAATAAAATTTGCATCCTAAGACGAACTTTCATCCCCTTTTTAACCCCCTTAGGGATTGAATTTCCAAAAATGTTGCAATTACTTTTTTTTGTTATCGGCTATTAAGCCTTTCTAAGAAGTTTCAAAGCATTTGTAATGGATTCAAACTTTCAACCCCTGTTTAACCCTGTTAGGGGATGAATTTTACAAAACGCTGAAATTACTTTTCCTGTATTTTAATAATATCCCCAAATACAAAGATTCAAGTCCCGCACTCTCAAAAATATTTGATCTCCGTACAAATTTTCAACCCCTTTTTTACCACCTTGGGGGATGAATTTTTAAAAACGCTGAAATTAGTTTTCTTGTTTTTTAATTTAATACCTTTTTACGAAGTTTCAAGGTCCTAGCTTAAAATAAAATTTGCACCCCAGGACAAAGTTTCATCCCCTTTTTTACCCCCTTAGAGGTTGAATTACCTAAAACGTCGCAATTACTTTTTTTTGTCATAGGCTATTATGCCTTTCTAAGAAGTTTCAAAGCATTTGTAATGGATTCAAACTTTCAAGCCCTTTTTAACCCTGTTAGGGGATGAATTTTCAAAAACGCTGAAATTACTTTTCCCGTCTTATAATAATATCCCCATATACAAAGTTTCAAGTCCAACACTCACAAAAATATTTGATCTCCATACAAACTTTCAACCCCTTTTTCACCACCTTGGGGGATGAATTTTCGAAAACGCAGAAATTAATTTTCTTGTTTTTTAATATAGTACATTTTTACAAAGTTTCAAATTCCTCGCTTAAAATAAAACTTGCACCCCATACAACCTTTCATCCCCTTTTTAACCCCCTTAGGGGTTGAATTTTTTAAAATCGCTTCTTATCTCTTGTACACTTTATAAATTCAACCTAGTGTGCAAATTTCAACTTTCTAGCTTTTGTAGTTTCGGCTCTGCGTTGATGAATCAGTCAGTCAGTCAGTCAGTCAGGACACTTGCATTTATATATATAGATAAGGACAACAAGTTAAATTTTACAATGATATGATATCATATACGGGTACAGCTGAGTAAATATGAGTCGAAGAGATTTACAATAATATGTATTTTAAAACACGATTAAAAAAACAAAGACCAACATTTTTTTGCCTAATGCATCCATTGTGATTATTCGCCTGATTTTATTTTCAAAAGGAAATTCAAAAAAATTTTAACTCACTTTTTGAGAATTTTGAAAGTGAGTACCTGAAATTACCTATAGTTTTCGCCAGCATTGACCTCATCGTATTCGTACAGAAATACAGCTAGTAAGATGTTGAAATAAGGGTAATTTTTTTGAAACTTCGTGTAATGACTACTTAAAAAATATTGAATGAAATACATTGTTGCCAACCTTATTTTAAATGTCGTCTCTGACAAATAAGTGAACCATAGACATGTTTTTTTTTTAATTTCATTCATTCTTTTTCCGCCCGTACCCTCCATTTTTGCTACTTCGTGAATGAAAAATATTTGTTAAATTTTCAATTTTATTTCAATGTAAGTGCTATTTAACAAATATTTTACATTTAAGAAGTGGCAAAGAATGAAGGGTACGAGCGGGAAAAGAATGAATGAAATAAAAAAAAACATGTCTATGGCTCACTCAACTGTCAGAGATGACAATTAAAATTAGGTTGGCAACAATGTATTTCATACAATATGTGGTGATTACACGAAGAATCGTAAAGGTGCCAAAAAGATGGCTAAACTAAATACTTGTCTTGACAACTATAAGATAGGGGTTTAAAGATGTCTGCACGACCCTTTAAATGACAAATAAAAGTACGGGAGTAGAAAAAATACTATAACAACTTTATCATTGGTCGAACTAATTTCTAGGAAACATAAAGTGTACCTATACTGCCTTACCTTCGGGATACAGGTCAGTTTATGTTACTTAGGGATTATGTAAAATCGTGGCTATTCCAACCTGTACTGGATTTACAATATAGCTCAGAATCTAGAGCTCCTGGCGCTTGGGCAATGTCAGGAATTGTATTTCACAACCGTCTTGTTAAAACTAGATGGCAAGAAAATAAGATTCTAGCCGGGAACATAATATTTTCCTTTTTAAGGTAAATTGAATTAAGTTCCTTTGTATGTACATACATGTGCCGCGGCTTATCTTCAGTGACAAATTTAGCATAATACTCTTAAAGCTGGTGATGATTTTATATTTAGGTATGTAATAATTATATATTATTGTTACGCATATAATTTCCCGGCACGTGTATGGCAATTTTAATAGTGCCCAAGATCTACAAATTGATGACTGTATACCAAAGAAATGATAGATTACTTTTTAAGACTAGGTACAGAAGTAACTAAATTATGACATCATACTTAGTTACGAGTACCTAGATATTTTTTTAAACACCTAAAATGCCCCGTATTCCCCTAAATATACGAGTATTTATCACGTAGACATAATCATAAAATCTTACATTTTTTGAGGGGATCCCTACTATTATATAATCCATACTAAAATTGTAAATACGAAAGTGTGTCGTCTGTTGACTCTTAACGCATAAACCGCTGAACCAATAGGGTATTTAATAGTTTTTTATGAATTGTATCAGTCGCTGGTTTGTTTTGAGGATCAATACTTAGTCTGTATGGGACCCATTGTCTTAAAGCAATACAAAAGTCACAAATGATGGTCAAAGTCTGGCACCCGCACGTAACGGTTCTAAGAAAATGGCAATATATCGTGACGTCACCATGTAACGTTAGCGATAGAAGCCGTTTCGATGTATGAAAAACCGACTTCAAAAAGGATGAAATAAAATATTATTGACGTTAAAATGGGATTTATAGCCATAAAGCTGATTATTTTAGACTGGTATGTTACTACTTGGCTTGGCACCGACTTCAAACATATCAGTTGGTAACGCATAGACTTCAATAATATAATATTTCAAGTCGGTTTAATTTTTTTTGTAAAAAGTTTTTATTTTTCCATTTTTAGTTTCCTATTTTCTTACCCTTAAGGTTGGATTTTTTTTTCCAAATGTATATGGGACCAACTTCGAGGTATACCCTTTCCAATAAAAAAATAATTATCAAAATCGAACTACTCTGTAAAAAGTTATGCGTGGTCATACATAAAAAAATATATATATATATATGTCGGAGCGAGACACCAGAAGGACGTATTGCAGTGTTACAGTTCATAGCTTTAAACGCCTGTATAAAGTCGATTAGCTACTAATGTTTGGCTACGTATTATTTGCTTGTAACGAAATAATGGCGTATTGTTGAACTAAAATGACAGGTAGAAGGCTTTGGAACGTCAAGATGTGTATCTTGAGTGAACGTAGGCACGAGTGGGCATTTTTGTCGTTATGTTGGTAGACTGGTCAGGCAGGTTTACCAACTTGAATTCGAGGCGGGAGCGGTTGGCTCCGCCGCTGGAACTGGCTTCCTTCTTCTTGATCGGACCGCGCTAGAGATCGGACGTTAGCCAAGCTCGTGCCTAATTCGCTACGTTCCTGAAGGCTTACACCTGAAGGATTATTTTGAAAGCTTATAGATTCTCACGTTGTTTAACCGTTTAGCTAAGTGTTTTATTCCAAGTGTTATTTTGATTTCTTATGTGCCATTAGAAGCTTACTTTTGTAAAATAAAGAAACTATGTGTTGTTTTGAAAAGATGTGTCCCGCCGAGTTTGTTGCCGGGTTAAATCTTCTCGGGTCAGAGGTGTAAGGTTGGAGCCGGTGTAGTTTGACTTAAATAAAGATTTGAACGATTTCATGTGATCTTTTTATTTTTATTGAATCCGATTCCATCGTAAGATCGTTTATTTTGATTATTTAGTACTGAAATAATAGTAGGCACTAGTATGGTTAATGAGTCCGAATGTTTATTTCATGCGTTGGTAGCATACCTACTATTTTGCCTGTGAAGTAATACATCTAGGTACTACCCCCACGCGCCCACCGCCATTAGGACCATCCGTCGCCGACATATATATATATATATATATATATATACGCGTCGACTTGAGAACCTCCTCCGTTTTTTTCGTCGGTTAAAAGACAAGGAAATTGCGATTTTACGGTGTCATATTGCGTTTATGTATATTGTTGCTATACAATATTTTTTTAATAAAATGTAAGGAATCGAATGGTACCATTATTTTTTTCCTATTAGAAAGATATTTTTTTAAACTTTAAGGTCTTATATATTTTATTATTATTGCCATATATTTTTTAGCTTTCCAATGTATTGTAATAAATTATCATTTTCTATCTATTTAACTGGATTTAGTTATAAAATTCCACATGTGTCAACAACCCTATTTAGATGAAGTTTGAGTCCCGGGAACGGGAAAGAGCAGATTTAGTTTATTTTGTGACTGACTGACTGACTGGCTGGTGGACTATAAAAACTTACTAAATTACTTATTCCACGCAAACGAAGTCGCGGGCAATAGATAGTACAATATCCTCTAAATGTGAAAGTAACCCATGTTTGTCTGTCGGTTACCCTTTTCCGCTTAAACGGCTGAACCGATTAACATGAAAAGTATGGAGATAGTTAGGCCCGGGGAAGGACTTGTCGTAGTTTTTATCAATCATCATCATCATTCCACGCAAAAGAAGCCGCGGGAAGAAGCTAGGAGACCATACACACAATGTTAGTCCGTAATTAAATTGTATCTGTTCAAAGTTCGTTCACAAAAGACGTAATTATTTATATTCATGCTTTATAACCTTATCATGTCGTAGTATTTTAATTGGTTTCGTAAACATAATAGTATCTACATATTTCCCGGCACGTGTATGGCAATAATAGTGCCCAGGATCTACAAATTGAGCAGTATGTGCTTTTTGTTAGATGACTGTGTAAACCAAAGAAATGATAGATTACTTTTTAAGACTAGGTACAGAAGTAACTAAATTATGACATCATACTTAGTTACGAGTACCTAGATGTTTTTCAAAATATTAACGCATTCTTAAAACAAGAAAATCAGCGTCTCGTTGTATGTCCTAAGTAAGGCTCACTGCGGGACATCAACATGAGTGAGGATCTTTTAGCACAATTTTCTGTTCGTCTTAATGAAGTTTTGTTATTATATTTTGTTAATTTTTGTGCTAATAAATATTACTTACTTACTTACTATGTTAACCCCCAAGTAATCTCCATTAGTAGAACATATTAGCGATTATTAATTTAGTGCGATGCCCGATTACATACCTATTGTTAGAAATGATTAGGTTATTAAGACGAAGATTGAGGACTCAAGTAATATTGGGCGATGAGCATACTCTATAATATTGTTCCTATTAAATACGGTTTTCAGGTACCTATTTCGAGATGTGTGTGTAAACAGTGAAAATGAAGTTAATATTTGCAAGAACAATGAAAATCACGTTTGTGGACATTTTCTTATAAAATTACCCTTTTCATTAGGTATTCTTAATTGCGGGTTTCATCGGACTGGAGGAAAATATAATATATGCGTTATTATTTTGGAGTTTATGATGATATCCTTATAAAGGCCAAAACCTGTAAGGCCTGATCAGTAATCAAGTATTTATATAATTAGCTCGTTGTTTGCACGTCGGTTTGAATTCCCGGCATCAGCCTTCCAGACGGTCTAGCATGAGTTGCGTACTCGCGCGCGACTCCATACTTGAAGTCGCGCCAGATGTATGGAGTCGCGCGCGAGAACGCAACTCATGCTAGACCGCCAGGTGTTATTTGCTTGCAAACAGGTGGGTTAGTGCGTGTTGAATGTTTAAGATTCTGCGAGAACCAGGTCTGCAGTGTTCAGTGAACCAATGATTATAATACCTCACACTTGTACTCAGTGATTACTGATTAGTAATGAGGGTAAATGCCGCCATCATCGAAAATTTATGTAATTTCTAAACAAAATTAAAAAAAAATAAAAACAAATTGAGTACCTATGTACATAAAAAATTGCGTAAAAAAATAACAGTTTTAGGATTTATTCGTAGTTTAGTTCGAGGGTTAATATTAACAACATCCATTAGTTCATACCTACTATAAGTACCTACCTAAGTCTGTCTCTCGGAGCAAATGTCATGTTTTCGGTATATCGTTTATTTTTGTGAACATTGATCTGTGTTTATATGTACCTATGTCTAATCGATTTCTATAAACCCAAAGTAAAAGGAACTATTTCTGAACTGTAATAATATAGAGGTGCCCCGCATACATCAAAGCACACTTTCACGCGAATTATTGAAATATTTAATTATCAGCTACGATTATGTGGGCGATTCTATGTACGCTATCAAGATTCGCCCACCAAAGATATAAGAGGCCATTAAAAATTAACCCCCCGGATCGCCGGCGACAGGGCAGAAAACGGTACCCTTGTTAGTGTCATTCCCAAATAAGGATAATCCGGATATCGACAAGCATCGAACCAGTTAATATGGGCTCCAGCGGATATGAAATTGACGAAGAGTAAAGTTTGAGCTATCGGGCATGATTACAGGGAAATTGTAGAATGTGGAGGTTGGCCAATGTCGGTCGAATAAATCGCTGTGGTTACGGATAACCGATGTGAGGTCTAAAACGTAGGCAAATAAGTTTCGTCGATTGCACGTTTTTACCACTACGCAACCACGCCAGTTGTCGTGTTGTCGTGTGTGTGTGTTTTATTTTATAATTACTTATACCATTTAATAATGTGTAACAATCGTAAAAGTTTAAATCAGTGTATCTAGGTACAGCGCCATCAGATATATCGGAGCGGCCAAGGTGCTCAAAAATATCAATACACGCACTCTATCGCCTAAACAATAGAGGCGTGTTCAGATGTTTGTGAGCGCCTTGGCTGCACCGATATATCTGATGGTGACTGTACATAAATATTAGCCATTGGAAAATTCATAATTTGTGTACTTACTGTATTCTCGCGCAAAAAATTTCACGCTCAAAATGATTATCCAATGGTTGTTATGGATGTTATGCATGATAAAGTAGTAGCAGACGGACTGGGATGAAATTTCAATCGAGATAATTGAACCATGATTTTAAATGTGTTGTTTATTGCAACAATATATTTATGTGGCTTCGAACGTTTTTTATGTATTCCAGTTAATACAGAGTTTTAAATGATGATTTAAGTAATACAAATATCAAATTACAGCGAACAAACAACAAAAATTACAGCGTATTAAATCGAGAGTGTAATTTGTTCTCATTTGGCTCTTTCTGTGGAAATAATGTGCATTTATATAGATTTGCTTTTAATTAGACTACAAATCTCATTATAATTCAATTAATTCGATTATAATAACTAATTGAATTACTGTCTTTAAAGAACTGTTTACGGCGGACTCTTTACGGCCATCAAACGCAAATCCCAACACTACTACAATTATGTATATCGTTACACAGAATACGAGTATAATCTGTTTGTTTATAAAATAAATAAATAAATAAATATTATAGGACATTCTTACACAGATTGACTAAGTCCCACAGTAAGCTCAAGAAGGCTTGTGTTGTGGGTACTCAGACAACGATATATATAATATACAAATAGGTATGTACTTAAATACATACAAAGATTGTACTATGGGTGCTAGGCGACGATATACATACTTACTTATATGGGTCAATTTTCAAATAGGCATTTTTTGCTGTCCCACGGCTAAAACTCGAAGTCCATAGGACTTAAACACTAGATATGTATATATTTTCATTCAGTGTATTATAAACTTTAAAAATACTGTACTACTGTACCTTAAATATTATTTCTTTCTGAGAAAATCGCATTCGAAGGGCCAAAAACGGCGAAATTTGCCGTTTTTCGCCTGTCCCAGTGGCGGCATAGCCCAATAAAAAAAATCATAACTTTGGATGTAGGCAACGTATTGTTAGTAGCTTTATATTTTTATAAAGAGCATTTTCTAGAGAATTTATTTAATCACTTTGATAAATTTTTGCGTTATTTAACAAAACAAGGGAAGCCTTTTTATCGTTGTCCCGCGCGGCACTTGTTTTGTTATGACCTAAAGATACCCCCCAAAATCTTCTTTGTCTATTGAATAACGATTAGATTAAATTTACGACTCAATAGTACGGTTAGTTGGGTGTCGATCACCGTTAAGTGTGTACGCGGAAACAGTTTTATTTATGTAAAAACAGGTAATAATCTCTTTCGATATATTTTGGTACGACTACAATGACATTTGTATGGACGCTTCATATGTTGGTACACAGTCGAAATAAAAATGTGTATTTCATAATAATAGTTGCAAATATAGTGTTAAAATATATACTAAAATAAATAAGTGAATCGGTTATATTGTGTAAGAAATTTCGCCAAAAAATATTATTGGCGACATTTGTACGGCTATTTTGACCGTACAGATGTCGATTGTGGCATACAAATGTCGACATAGTGCCAAACAAATGTCGAAAAGGCGTCATACAAATGTCATCAGGGTCTTACAAATGCCACAAACTTAATAAATAGTGACATAAAAATGTTGACACTGCCATACAATGTCGAAAAAATGCGATATACATGTCAAAAGCGCCTTAAAAATTGCTAAATAGTGCCATACAAATGTCGATCTTCAAACGTCCATATCTAGCTAACTATAAAAAATAGAGTGGTGCCTCGTACAGTATATTTTTTGTTCTTAAGAATCCTTCCTAAAACGATGATAATTAATCTAATTTTCCAAAAATATAAAATTACCATACAAATGTCGAAAAAACACCCTCTTCAAAAATTGACCCATATAGACAAATACATACTTATATACAACTCAGGAACAAATATCTGTGTTAATCACACAAATGAATGCCCTTACCAGGATTCGAACCCAGGATCGCGGCTTAACAGGCAGGGTCACTACCCACTAGGCCAGACCAGTCGTCGTCAGTTTATAGGTAATCAGAATGTAATCTTTTAACACAAGAGTTTGAATTTGACCAATGCTGTTCTTTCTTTAAAGTAGTAACCTGCATCATATTAATTATGTTTTCCGTTTAAATATCGTACAACATGCACAGAAAAATATGAAATGTATGCATTATCCTTTTCAATATTTTATAACATGAAAAAATAATAATATCAAGTATTTAGGTCAGGTTTTTTCCCTTATTACGAGTAGCTAAGGACAAAGGGTAAACACGAATAATTAATAATTAGATTATTATTTTTAAAAGGCAATTGAAATATATTTTTAATCTTTACCAGTATTTTGCAGCAATGGCAAAGTTAAGTGTGTAACTCAATTTCCTACTTTACTTAATGTAATAAAACCGGAAACCGGAAATAGAGTCAAGTTTTGTAACAATTACGTTGGACTGCGTACCTCCCTTTCAAGGCTCTTATGAACATAACACAATAAATATTAATTTGGGTGTTCTGGTGTCGCGGTGATTGGCGGGCCTACACAAAATTAAGGCAACTGTCGGGTAAGTACCTCGAAGTAGTGGTACAGGATACAGCAGATATAATATAAAATATGTTAAGTAGGTATATTTAGATATAGATACCTATAAAAGTAATTAATTAGACGTAACTGAGGACTTATATTTTAAACGGTAAAATTACTGTGACATGTGGCAAGAATATTCATTTGTGCTTTATTTACATATAAATCGCAACATATTATTACATTATGTATTTTTTTATATTACCAATGATTTATAACTCTAGATAGGTTATAGGCGTTCAAAAATTGAAGCGCTTAACTTGTGACAAATTGGACAAGTTGCCTTTAGACGCGGCTGGACAAGCGAGAAATGTGCACGTGCTAACGAGCTCCCGCACACCGAAAGAGAAAGAGACGACCTTATGTTTAACAACGAGTGTGACAAAGATGGATGTAATAAGAAAACTAAGCAAAAATAACAGATTTCTTCGTAGGCACAGAAATAAATATGGAAGTATTTTTTGTGCTCCTCATGTATGAGTATAGATAGGTATCTATGGTTATATAATATCATTGTATATTACACGAAAAATTTAAATTTCACCGCTTCCGGCAAGGAATGAGATTGCATTCTTTCCGAATAACGGTCTGATCGCTCTTAACCAACTGAGCTACGGAAGCTTACCAGAAGCGTGTGTGCGCAAAAAGGAAGGAATGGAATGATTCGCAAGCATTTAACCTTTAATATCAAAAATTATAGTATCGCTCGCAGACGAATCTGTTTAATAAAATTTACATTATGAAACATAACTTAATCTATTAAAGTATCAACTTATATAATAACAGTATTTTATGCAACCGTTGTTTAAGAGAGGTCAAAAAAGGCGAGTGGCGTGAGTAACAATTTAAGGCGAAGCCGAAAATTGTTAATAAAGACGCCATGAGTATATTTTGACTCAGTTAAACAACGTTGCATACAATACTTTTTCTACGACCAAGCACTTGCTTTGAAATAAAATTGTAAATTTTACAAATATTTTTCATTCAAGAAGTAGCGAAGAATCCGGTACGGGCGGGAAAAGAATGATTCATTCATTCATAAAAAAACATGTCTTTGGTTCACTCATCTGTAAGAGATGACAATTAAAATTATGTGTGATAATTAAAATGTATTTCATACAATATTTTTTAAGTGGTGATTACACGAAGTATCGTAAAAGTGCCAAAAAGATACTGCGTGTATGCACAAATACTTTTTTGGCGAATAAACTAGTCTTGACAACTATAAGATAGGGGTTTGAAGGTGTGTGCACGACCCTATAAATGACAAATAAAAGTACGGGAGTAGAAAAATAACTTTTATAAGATGACTTAAAAATTTAGTTAACAATTTGGATTTCTCATAATTAGGGAAGTGCCACTGCTTAAGTTTTGGGATGTTATTTATCTATATATATAAATGCAAGTGTCCTGACTGACTGACTGACTGACTGATTCATCAACGCAGAGCCGAAACTACAAAAGCTAGAAAGTTGAAATTTGCACACTAGGTTGAATTTATAAAGTGTACAAGAGATAAGAAGCGATTTTAAAAAATTCAACCCCTAAGGGGGTTAAAAAGGGGATGAAAGGTTGTATGGGGTGCAAGTTTTATTTTAAGCGAGGAATTTGAAACTTTGTAAAAATGTACTATATTAAAAAACAAGAAAATTAATTTCTGCGTTTTCGAAAATTCATCCCCCAAGGTGGTGAAAAAGGGGTTGAAAGTTTGTATGGAGATCAAATATTTTTGTGAGTGTTGGACTTGAAACTTTGTATATGGGGATATTATTATAAGACGGGAAAAGTAATTTCAGCGTTTTTGAAAATTCATCCCCTAACAGGGTTAAAAAGGGCTTGAAAGTTTGAATCCATTACAAATGCTTTGAAACTTCTTAGAAAGGCATAATAGCCTATGACAAAAAAAAGTAATTGCGACGTTTTAGGTAATTCAACCTCTAAGGGGGTAAAAAAGGGGATGAAACTTTGTCCTGGGGTGCAAATTTTATTTTAAGCTAGGACCTTGAAACTTCGTAAAAAGGTATTAAATTAAAAAACAAGAAAACTAATTTCAGCGTTTTTAAAAATTCATCCCCCAAGGTGGTAAAAAAGGGGTTGAAAATTTGTACGGAGATCAAATATTTTTGAGAGTGCGGGACTTGAATCTTTGTATTTGGGGATATTATTAAAATACAGGAAAAGTAATTTCAGCGTTTTGTAAAATTCATCCCCTAACAGGGTTAAACAGGGGTTGAAAGTTTGAATCCATTACAAATGCTTTGAAACTTCTTAGAAAGGCATAATAGCCGATAACAAAAAAAAGTAATTGCAACGTTTTTGGAAATTCAATCCCTAAGGGGGTTAAAAAGGGGATGAAAGTTCGTCTTAGGATGCAAATTTTATTTTAAGCTAGGAACTTGAAACTTTGCAAATAGGTATTAAATTAAGATACAAGAAAACAAATACCAGCGTTTTTAAAAATTCATCCCCCGAGGTGGTAAAACATGGGGTTGAAAATTTGTACGGATATCAAATATTTTTGAGAGTGCGGGACTTGAATCTTTGTATTTGGGGATATTATTAGAAGACAGGGAAAGTTATTTCAGCGTTTTGTAAAAAGTTTGAAAGTTGTTGAAAGTTTGTATGGAGTTCAAATTTTATATTAAGCTAGGAATTTGAAACTTCGTAAAAATATATGTTATTAAAATTCAAGAAAACTAATTTCAGTGTTTTTGAATATTCATCCCTTAAAGTGGTGAAAAAGGGGTTGAAAGTTTGTATGGATATCAAACATTTTTTCGAACGCGGGACTTGAATCTTTGTATTTCGGGATATTATTAAAATACAGGAAAAGTAATTTCAGCGTTTTGTATAATTCATCCCCTAACAGGGTTAAACAGGGGTTGAAAGTTTGAATCCATTACAAATGCTTTGAAACTTCTTAGAAAGGCAATAGCCGATTACAAAAAAAAGTAATTGCAACGTTTTTGGAAATTCAACCCCTAAGGGGGTTAAAAAGGAGATGAAAGTTCGTCTTAGGGTGCAAATTTTATTTTAAGCTAGGAACTTGAAACTTTGCAAAAAGGTATTTAATTAAGATACAAGAAAACAAATTTCAGCGTTTTTAAAAATTCATCCCCCAAGGTGGTAAAACATGGGGTTGAAAATTTGTACGGATATCAAATATTTTTGAGAGTGCGGGACTTGAATCTTTGTATTTGGGGATAATATTAGAAGACAGGAAAAGTTATTTCAGCGTTTTGTAAATCCCCTAACAGGGTTAAAAAGGGGTTGAAATTTTGTATGGAGTTCAAATTTTATTTTAAGTTAGGAACTTGAAACTTCGTAAATATATATGTTATTAAAATACAAGAAAACTAATTTCAGCGTTATTGAATATTCATCCCCTAAAGTGGTGAAAAAGGGGTTGAAAGTTTGTATGGATATCAAACATTTTTTCGAACGCGGGACTTGAATCTTTGTATTTCGGGATATTATTATAATACAGGAAAAGTAATTTCAGCGTTTTGTATAATTCATCCCCTAACAGGGTTAAACAGGGGTTGAATGTTTGAATCCATTACAAATGCTTTGAAACTTCTTAGAAAGGTTAATAGCCGATTACAAAAAAAGTAATTGCAACGTTTTTGGAAATTCAACCCCTAAGGGGGTTAAAAAGGGGATGAAAGTTCGTCTTAGGGTGCAAATTTTATTTAAAGCTAGGAACTTGAAACTTCGTAAATAGGTAGTTAGGTAGTAGGTTTTATTAAATAGAGGACATGAAAATCTTCTAAGGGGGTTTAGAGGGATTACATCGAGGACAATTTTATTCAGTTAGGGGCTTGAAACTTCGTAGTTTGTGAAAGACAAGTCTCATGCGTTGTATAATATTAATAATTAAGAAATGATTAACCGTCCTACCGCAATCTCTTGCTGCATAATGTTCTAAGCTAATGTAGAATATATAACCACCAATATACAAATCCACGCGTACGAAGTCGCGGGCAACAGCTAGTAAACCTATAATTTAACGCCCTTACATTCCAACTGAATTTAACCTAAATATATTTCTGATAAGAGAGCATGAAAAAGTTTTTATTTTATTTTATTTTTTTATTTATTCATAAGCCAATTGTAAGTTACAAGTTGAAAGTTGAGTCACCTTGATAAGACAACAGATTCACGAAAGTGATTCTACTGTCGTTTACCATTCATTTCCTTACCTATTACGAATTCATCCCGGCATAAACTCAGACAATTCAATCAAATATCTATGTCTGCACCGCAGATAGGTCCAAATTGTTTCTACCCCCTAACTAATTTAAGTAGTTGTGAGGAACCAAACTTAGCTTAGATAGTTTCTGAACTTCTGTTCTAGTTTTATTTGGTATTAGGTCAAATAATAGGCACTTAGTCTAGCTTAAATGTTACTGGCATAATAATACAGTACCGTAAAATGGGGTGAGTAGGGTCAAAACTGAAATTCAAACCTCGATAACATTTTATTTTTACATATGAAAACTGAATGGTGTGTATAATAAGTGTTCCGGACGTTTGTATTTTAGTTTTTATTTTATTTTGGGTAGTTCCATTTCATAACTTTGACGATAAAGAGGAAAACCCACCTCATCCCGTAGTGCCTCGTATTTGGAGTGAGAGGGGTTTTCATACAAAGGTGATTTTGGAAGATTGTTGGATCGATTTTTTTTTATTATGCGTATTACTATAGCTCCAATTTAAATTGGAATACATTATTTTTGTAGCCTTAAAATGCCTTCTCACTCCCCTCTTAAACCTTCTCTCCCCATTCATAACCCACCTCTCCCCGCGAAACCTACTCACCCCGTTTTACGGTAGTTTCTACTACATGCCTTCAAGTAATATTTTACCGATACAATTGACGCTACGCTACGCCAATTCACAGAGCATTCGTACGAATGACTATTGATAAATTGTAATTAGATGAAAATAAACACAATAGAGCCCGATCTGATTTTCCGGAACGAGGAAATCACATTGTAAACAAGCCGCCACATATACATCACGGCTCTTACATAAATATTGATGTTTAAATTCATCATCATCTTCATCATCTTCCTCGCGTTGTCCCGGCATTTTGCCACAGCTCATGGGAGCCTGGGGTCCGCTTGGCAACTAATCCCAGGAATTGGCGTGGGCACTAGTTTTTTACGAAAGCGACTGCCATCTGACTCTCCAACCCAGAGGGTAAACTAACTAGGTAAACTAAACTTATTGGGATTAGTCCGGTTTCCTCACGATGTTTTCCTTCACCGAAAAGCGACAGGTAAATATCAAATGATATTTCGTACATGTGTTCCGAAAAACTCATTGGTACGAGCCGGGGTTTGAACCCGCGACCTCCGGATTACAAGTCGCACGCTCTTGCCGCTAGGCCACCAGCGCTTGATATAGTTGATATTTAAATTGATGATTACTATAAATTGTCAATTTTAGTAGAATATTAAACAAAACACTTTATAAATTTCTTTATTATTTTGCCAATTACAATAATTTCTTTCAGCTTTGAAATTGTTTTAGCGGTTGTCCGTTGTGGCACCAAGCAGGTAAACAAACCCAAGTCAGTAACAGTTGTTAAAGGCCCTTCCTGAGCTTTTAATCCCGCTTCACACAGCTATAAGGGATTATGGAGAAAAGAAAAACAAGGAGATCAGGTTCCTTTTAAAATTAATCTTCGCCATGTTTGAGCGCTTTGTACGATGAGCTTTAAGTCATTATAAAAGGCAAACAATGGAAAACATAAAATATTCATGATAATTTTGATTACACACATGAATATTTGATTATATACACAATAAGGATTGTTATTATTTTGTAAAATTATGGCACACAACAAGAACAAGGTCAACTCTGCATTGTTAAATGTTTGGACGTGTTCTCCTAATTTGTAGACCAAGTAGTCAAAATGTTATTGTATGTTATATATTTGTAATCTACTCACAAAGCCATTTCATTTGGTACCCCAGAAGGTATGTTTAAAAGAAAAAGAAAAAACTTTGTACTGCCGACTTTATGATGTCACAGTTCCTACCCCCACCATTTTCACGCTTGTCATCTCATATATTATTATTTGTGTTTAGGGCATCATACTGAATGCATCGATACTATATCCGAGATGACATGAACGGAAAGTAACCTAAAGCCTGATTTGCCTACCTACTAAAATAACAACAGTCGATCGACGTGCTCAAAGCCAGCTGTGTAAATGTTTACAAAGACAACAATGGCGATTTCGAATAGGCTTAGATTTGTATAGCCTACGCCGAAAATTACCCGTTTCATGAAGCTTCCTTCATGCTACAGATGTCAATCATTGACAGAATTAATAGAGACAATTCAATCACGATTGACCAATTACTATTGGGTTATAGTTCAATGATTTCATTAAGTATTGTAAGCAAAACAAGTCATAACGTTTAATCTTTTGCAGAGATGCGATTTATTTGAAATACTTCTATTTAAAATGCAAATACAAAATGCAAAATACCTATTTTGTATTTTGCATTTAAATGCCTTTTAGTAAAAACCATTTTGTATTTTATTTGAAATACTTTTCGAGATGTATTTTGCATTTTTAATATTCATTTCAAAATGAAAAATACTTTGTGATTAAGTTTAGCCAACATTACCAGTCAAACAAAATGAAATGAACGAATAACGCTTGTATTGCCGAATTTGACCGATATAGGCGTCTGCTAGCCATGCGCGCCCTTTTTTAGGGTTCCGTACCCAAATGGTAAAAACGGGACCCTATTACTAAGACTCCGCTGTCCGTCCGTCCGTCCGTCCGTCTGTCACCAGGCTGTATCTCACGAACCATGATAGCTAGACAGTTGAAATTTTCACAGATGATGTATTTCTGTTGCCGCTATAACAACAAATACAAAAAACAGAATAAAATAAAGATTTAAGTGGGGCTCCCATACAACAAACGTGATTTTTGACCGAAGTTAAGCAACGTCGGGCGGGGTCAGTACTTGGATGGGTGACCGTTTTTTTGCTTGTTTTGCTCTATTTTTTGTTGATGGTGCGGAACCCTCCGTGCGCGAGTCCGACTCGCACTTGGCCGGTTTTTTTCTTTGGTCAGAGTGCGCGCCTTATAGCCGTTATGTAGCCGTTTAGACTCGCGGCTCGGCTCCCGGCGCGTCTCGTGGCTCGCCTCGACACACTCGCATTCGGCTTGTCATTCGGTTATAAACCTTATGCCGTGCCGTTAGTGTTTAAATTATATTAGCTCGACGAGCTTGCGAGCCACGAGAGTCTAAACCGGCTATTATGTCTGACTAGTGTCAATGTGAAACGAAAATGACAAACATTATCTATTCTATGGCTATTCTCATGATAAATACCTAAAATAAACAAAAATATCTGAGATTTGGTCAAAAGGTATTTTATTTTGAAAAAGCATTTTGAAAATACCTATTTTGCATTTAGCATTTGAAATACAAAACGCAAAACTATTTGGTATTTTGCATTTGAAATAGTAAATCTGAAAAGTATTTTGCATTTTGTATTTAAATGCTTTTTTAAAACCATTTTGTACATCTCTGATCTTTTGTCTGATTACATCTAACTGAAAACAAATTAACTAGAAATATAATTTAATTCATCCATTGTCATGAACATGGACAGGTAAGTAAAAATACCCCAAAAATAATAATAAAAATTACACACTAACTTAACTTACTTAAGCTAATAATAATTCATATAATCACTATTTTATCCCATGGGAGAGTAACTTTCTTGAAAATTAAAACAAGTTAGCTATTTAGTAATAATTATAAGAGAATATTTATACCGGAATTACTTTACCGTCGAATCACCCGGCATCGGCAGAGAGGTTTTATCGTAGGTATAAGAATATTTTATTCCAGAAAACCGGTATTTATTTAGCGGTATCTTCCATTAAAGCGTAATAGGTATTCTTGAACTGGATCTTTGATAAGCATGTAATCTAGTTAAAATTTATGTATAAACATATTATGCTCGGACAAAATATTTTTTTACCACTCCCATTCAGAAATGTAGTCTTTATTCTTTGAAATCAGTGGGTAAAGTTGTATTTCATGCACTAAGGTGCAAGGGTGCAAAGTAATTTGATGCTAAGTTTTTTTTCACTTGATTTGGTGCGATGGATTTTAGAGTGACAATTTTGAACAAGAAATAGGACCTATTTCATCCCATTAAGTTTGATTACATTATTGTAACGCCAGGTAGTAATCCTCCTCGCGGCTGTGTGGTAAGTATTTTTTTGTGTTTCAGTCAGCAGAAAAGTTTGTGCACCTTAAAACGCTTAGGTCTCTAGCACGAGAGCAATTGAGGAAGTGTCATCGATATTAACTTATAAAAAATAATTATTTGAGTCTCATCATCATATGGTATTTAAGAAGTGGGCTCTTGTCGGTGTTATTAAATTTTGTGTCTTAGAAGACACAAAACTAGACCCTAACTAGACTAGAAACTAGAGTTTACCCTATATATAAATTGTGTCAGAACCACTATGTAAACAGTAATTTAGATATAAAAGCAATATTCAGTATACAACCAACAAATTACAACCAATATATTATTCTTATTGACTAGATAGCTCTTCAAATTGCAATCCAAGCTATCTAAAACACATTAGGAATCGGGTGATTTTGTGCTTAGTGTAACTCAGGCTAAAATTTCACGGCTTAGTTTGAGATTTTAGACTCTGGCACTCGTCCAAATGCCCCTTCTAAAGAACAACGTCGTTTTTCCACGACTCCTCAGTCAAAAAATAACTTAGGGGAACATCTTTAAGGTTTTAATTCAAATGTTTTTTGCTGGCATTTAAGAACAAATTTTCAAGAAAATATTGAAATTCAGTGACCCATTCATATATTAAGGTGTACATTTACAAATTGTTGTTAAGGCACGTTGTGTTAAATGGGATGTTTTAAAGCGTGTATTTAGGTAAAGCTTAGGATTTCAAACTAAACAAGCACAATGACAGTTTGAATAGGATTTTTAAACGCCAAATTGCGTACCTTATTTTATATTGCGAGTGACCTATATCGCAGCCTAAGATTTAATATGATTTTTCGCGTAATACGCCAGTTTACACAGGCTTCTGCAACTTGTTATCATACATTTTTTCACTGTAAATACGCTTTTCTTGTTCTCCATACTTCAAGATGACATCAACTCGAGCGTGAGGTCACGATCAAGTGCGAATTAGAGGCGTTACTTGCGTAGAGTACGATTCACAGAATTTGACTGTAATTTCTGACG
The DNA here is from genome assembly GCF_948474715.1 of Cydia amplana. NCBI lineage: Eukaryota > Metazoa > Arthropoda > Insecta > Lepidoptera > Tortricidae > Cydia > Cydia amplana. Next base: position 15,114,550 of record NC_086070.1, on the reverse strand, counting down.
TTTAAATTGTTTCAAAGCTATGAGTCCCATACTGACATTTGATCATCAAACCAAACCGGATCGACTGATACTATTCATCTTGTCAAAAAAAAAACTTGTCATCTAGATATAGATATAGATAGGGTTACATATCTTCTTTTTAGGGTTTACCTCAAAAGGAAAAAAAGCGGCCAAGTGCGAGTCGGACTCGCCCATGAAGGGTTCCGTATTTAGGCGATTTATGACGTATAAAAAAAAAACTACTTACTAGATCTCGTTCAAACCAATTTTCGGTGGAAGTTTACATGGTAATGTACATCATATATTATTTTTAGTTTTATCATTCTCTTATTTTAGAAGTTACAGGGGGGGGGGACACACATTTTACCACTTTGGAAGTGTCTCTCGCGCAAACTATTCAGTTTAGAAAAAAATGATATTAGAAACCTCAATATCATTTTTGAAAACCTATCCATAGATACCCCACACGTATGGGTTTGATGAAAAAAAAATTTTGAGTTTCAGTTCGAAGTATGGGGAACCCCAAAAATTTATTGTTTTTTTTTTCTATTTTTGTGTGAAAATCTTAATGCGGTTCACAGAATACATCTACTTACCAAGTTTCAACAGTATAGTTCTTATAGTTTCGGAGAAAAGTGGCTGTGACATACGGAAGGACAGACAGACGGACAGACAGACAGACAGACAGACATGACGAATCTATAAGGGTTCCGTTTTTTGCCATTTGGCTACGGAACCCTAAAAACGGAATCCTTGTAGGATCACTTTGTTCTCCATTTGTCCGTCCTTCCATCCGTCCGTCTGTCTGTCTGTAAATACCCTTTATCTCAAGAACGCGTCGAGGTATCTAGTTGTAATTAAAACCATATATTCAAGTCTACAGTCCCCTGAAGCTGTCAAAAAATCAAACATCTATGTTGTCGCAAAAAATCTATATTATTTCGACACTCTCAAGGAAATCAAAATTTATGGGGTACTTCCCGTTGACCTAGAACTATGAAATTTGGAAAGTAGGGTCGTTTTAGACTATTGAGACGTACCTATATAAACTTGAAAACTATTTTAACAAAATAAAAAATAAGTTAATTTTTTACGGAACCCTCGGTGGGCGAGTCCCACTCGCTCTTGTCCGGTTTTTTGTAATTATGTAAATTACACATTATTATGCGAGGAGCGATCTACGCGACATCATGTGGCTTGTTAAACACGTGCAGTAAGTTAAGGTTACTTTCCGAAAACAATTTACCATGATTAAGTTGTAGGCACCAGTTGTAAGCCCCGGAAGCTCCGGCCCATACACGGCCCGGTCTAACGTGAGTCATCCTTAAGGGCTAAGTATTTATACAATTTTAACGAAATAATTTTGCGATTTGAAATATATATGTATAACAAATAAATCATAGAAATGTTAAGTGGACGGTTGAGCATTACAATAAATTTGCAGTATTGCGGCATGTGACAAGGCTTTTTATAGCAAAATAAAAGTCCAATTCCGCTCCCGTTTGTAGTAGGCGTACCCGGAGGCAAGGACTGAAAACACTGTACGAAATGTCGGCGGAGTTTAGGTGGGAGTATCATGTTTATTAATGGTGTACGAATGGCCTTCCAAGGTTTTTTTTATTAAAGGGTAAGTATACGAAGCATTCATTTTGCAAATGCAAAATCTGTTTTGTAACATCACGCCCGTTCCGATTCTCGGTGAAAATGGTACTAAGTATTTGCGGTTTAATTGCGGGTATGGTCCAGATAGGATACCCATGTGTGTAAAAGAACGGATAGAAGTATGTATTTATCTATATAGGAGTATATCGACGCCTAGTACCCATAGTATAGTATTATCAAGTGTAAAAATATGGGTGCATATAAGTTATTTAAAAATATGTCCCATGGTTCTTAATTCGCTGACATACGAGCTATGGTAGGTACCTACATATTTTTGAGTATGATGTGTGCAGTGCACCCATATTTTTACACTTGACTGTACAAGTTTTTCTTAGTTTGGGTGGGAAGTATTTGGGGTGCGAAATGACTAATTCCAAATTAAATTAAGACACAAAGTGTGACCAGCCCAAGATTTTTTGAATTTCCCGCCAAACATTTGTGTAATATTTCAGTAGCCAGACTATATCAATTCTGTAATTGAATCATGTCCATACCCTATCCACAAGCTGAGAAAATAAATCCAACATCATTTCAACCCACCTAAAAACGTCCGCAACTTTGCCGAAGTCACCTTATATTTTGTATTAAACCTAAAGTCCAAAACTGTTTTCTTTCTGTAAACCATCCGAACCATACTTTATCTCCCTTTTTAAATTGTCTACAATGCAACTTTTCATTGTGGTCTTTTAAACCGAAATCATTTTTACGTTGAGGTAAAACCAGAGCCAAACATGATTTGCGCGGGCGATAAGCCGGTATAGGCGGGTCAGCACAGTTCATAATGTATGAGAGCTCTACATGAATTCTCACACTAGAGATTTTTTGAGATGTGATAACCTATGTTGCAAATACTATATTTAAAAAAAAAATCTCCACAAAATATGTCACATGGTTTTAATAAATCCAAACTATTATTAAAATAGAAAAAATATATCAAAACATGAATCCGACACTCGAGATTTTTTAATATGCAGTTCTCAAACATATACTCATTATGTATTTATATTTTCTCCCAGCTTGACACCAAAACCAGCTCCCAATAATTTTCTTTATTAAAAATATTTTTTTTTATAAAAATAACAACTATGTGTACATAACAATTACATGTTAATTAAGCTCTGTATATTTACTATATCCTACAAAAAAATCTCTCACGTAAATTAATCCATTTAATTACTATTAACCATTTTTGTTTTGAAAATGTTTTCGTTGCTTCGAGAAAATGGACAGTGGGTTTGTTTTTCACTTTCTCAAATCTCTTTCTCATGTTAGTGTAACAACAAAAAATCTCCCACGTATATGTAATATTGTATGGAATAAAACCATTATTAAATCATCCAAGCTATTTAAATTACCCTAAATGGCGGGTACTGATTCACTGTAGAGAACGTTTTATCGACTTCCATATCTCCGTCTCACTTCAATGTTCGCGGCAGACGATTGTTCCGCTTCAACAGCCGAGAGTTCGCGATCCGGTCGACCGTTAATTCTCCCATGACTATCTTACCCAGTTTCATCGGTATGCGTTGCGCGCTTACTTAACACACCTCAGGCCAAGCTCCTATAAAACGCGCAATGCATGCATGCATTGCGGTATCTCCTATACGTCACATATGTCAGCTATGAGGCTATGACATGGCTATGACAGACTGTGGCAGTTAGTTCCAAACAAGTATACAGACTTGTCTACCCACCATAAAGTTTAGCGTAAAGAGAATATAATATCACTCCTTAGTGAAAAACCATACGGTTTGTGCGAAGTTGAGCGTTATGTCAATGCTAATAAAGATGATGGTTTGACTTACGGAAATGAATAATATAATATCATTTTATTTTATATTTCCAATTCCCGTTTCATTTACACCCAATATTAAATCTTTTTCCGTAATAAAATGCGTATATAATTACTGTCATCATCTGTATTTATTTTATTTCTTTAACCCCCGTTATTCATAAACGCGCTACAAACCTCAATTAGCTAATAATAGTAATAATCGTTTGTCCTTATCTGTCACTTTAACTTATGTATTTGTAAGTAAGGGATAAACATAATTGAACTAAATCAGGCCCGTAAAGTTTATGAATAAAGTGGTTAATCTTTATTGCACAAAAGAAAAACCTTATAGTACAAGAGGCGGACTTAATGCCATAAAGCATTCTCTACCAGTTAACGATGGCTTGTCCTCCGGCCCATTTGATCGATGACCTCCTTTGATTATTTATTTTTAATGGACGCCAAAATCCAGACAGGAACTTCGATTTTGACATTTACCACAATAATGCAGTCGGTAGCAATGTCGCGCTTCAAAATTGCTGCAGTCGACTGCATTGCTGTAGAAAACGTGAAAAAGGTCATTCAAAGGGTAATAGGGTTATATACACCGCGGGATTTAATAACCCGAAAGATTTAAACCAACGATTTTAGAGCCTAATTAGAGTATATAAAGTTATATAACACATAGTCCAAAAACCCTTAATTTAAGAGATATTAATTATTTAAAACAAATCACAAGTAAAAAAATCTCAATTCTAACACACCCTTATGCGTGACGTAGCCACCAACTAATTTTACACGCAGACGCACTAACTACATGGTTATTAGCCAGTTTCACTTAATTAAGTTTGATATCCTACAAAAAGGTTTCACTACCGAAATTTTGTTCTGTTCTCAATCACGAGAGTACAAACTATTTACCTTTACGATAACTGGCTGATAGTTTGACGAAAATGACGAAATTGATGTCAATAAAATGACATATTTCATATGTCACACAAGATATGCGCAAGATAACATCTTTAAATTTGATTGACTGTAATAAATAAAATTCATTTAGCGGATATTCACTTTGTGTACGGATTTGGAAACCCGAAGAACTATGTGCTTCCGGCACGACGGACCCACTTCGGCCTAGAAGTTCGTAAATTGGCTAGATGAACAATACCCTGAGAGGTGGATTGGCCGTGGAAGCAACGTCCTAACCTGGCCCGCCCGGTCACCCGACTTAACGCCATTGGTTTTTTTCTATGGGGAACTCTGAAAGATAAGGAAGGAATACTCAACACCAGTGAACTCTGGAGAAGAATTATTAATAAAAATTCGAACGGCTTCCGAAGAAATAAAGAACACTTTTGTAAACCTAAATAATGAAATCCGTTTAAAATTAAATCTTTGTGCTGAAAACGGTGGTACACACTTCGAAAACCTAATTCATTAAATTAATAAAAAAGCGTAATTGTTTAACATAGTTGTTTATTTTACTTTACTCAGTATAAATCAACACATCGAGAATTTAAAATACGTACTGATAAGCATGATCGATATTTTAACAAAAGGTCATTCAAGTAATCATCCCTTTCCAGCTGTAGTATGAGTTAAAACAATAAGAGGCATGATTTCTTTCGGATATAATCATGGTTAATGGCTTTGGTTACCTCACTCAAAGGAAAAGATTTTATCGCAAAGTTTCAACAATAATAACTGCACTATACCTACTGTTGTAGTAATTAATAAAGTTTTGATACAATTTGTGGTATTTTGAGGTGCCAATCAATTGAAATAATTTCAACGTAAACATGATCCTAGACATAACTTGACACTTCTTGTCATGGAACACATGTCACTGCATTCGCCGTGCATCGTATGATATCGGAGTGATTCATGAAATGTCATGCTCGCTCTCTGTTTCTCTACTTGAGATTAATTAAACTCGCTCACTCTCTGAATAAAGGTTTGTTCACAAAGAAGCGGTAAATTAATATGATTTAATTTGTACTGAAATAGTAGTTTAATTAAAATATATAATTGGACCCATGTTGATATAACATTATTTACTCGTACTGTCGTCAAAAATACGTGATTTAAATCTTTCGGGTTATTAAATCCCGCGGTGTATAAAATGAAATGATGCATTAATAAAACTTTAGTTAATTAACAATATTATATTAAATCATTAACAACTTTGACAGCACGATCTCTTCGCAGGTAGGTGCTCTACAAGGAGTTTATATTACAACATTATTTCCAAGAAATAATCTCTCATTGTTACGAAAATGTTGGTAGGGTGGCTTTAGGTTACTTTTCGTTCATATCGTCTTGGATATGGGTGAACATGGTGTTAATACACTCAGTATCAATCAACCTGTAAAGATATTGTAGCCTGGCCTTTTCTCGAAAAGTCTTCTAGAAAAATTTACGCTCATGTCGTCTCGGATATGAGTATATTTGGTATCAGTGCATTCAGTATAATATCCTGAACACAAATATATGAGATGACAAGCGCGAAAGTGGTGAGGGTAGTTGCTATAACGCAAAGTTTTTACCATTTTTCTTTTAAACATACCATGTGGGGTACCAAATGAAAGGGCCTTGTAAGTAAATCACAAATATATAACACACTGTAACACTTTTACTACTTAATCCAACAAATTATTTGAAAACGTTCAAAAATTTCACAATGAGTTGAATTCCAACTGCTCTAAATTGACTAAGATAACTTGATCCCAAGTTTCCTTGCAATTATACGTAATCGAGGGCCAGGCTCATACTAGTTCTCATGTCGCGATGCGCTAACGCTAACAAAAACTAAGCGTTACGAATTGCTGACATTTGCTTCTTTTAGTTTCACTCTACTCAAGCATCGGATGACAGGATCGTTGAAAAGGGACAAACATATCCTTTGACGTTACGTTACTCTTCTCGTGAATTGTCAAATTTTAAAATTCGAAATTAGCTTTGGAATTTGTCCGGGTGGCTATTCGAAGTATAACTTGGTGGACGGTACTTACTAACCAAATAAGCTTGAGATCCAGTATCATAGATAGTTGTAAGACTTCAAGGGTCTATTTATATCTGACTGTGCATCCTGTATTCTAAACGTTTTGTGAATAGATATAAAAATTGACACCTATCATTTTTCACATAAACACAGACACTTTATGCATTGAATTATTAAACCTTAACGCAATGCCATAAGTCATAAGGTATATTTTCCTAATATACCTTGATGCTAATTCGAACTTTGTTATAAAAGATGTCATTTTATATCATTCGCGCGTGCATTTCACTCGTACTAGATGAAATATGTATTGGTGCGAGCGAGACAGTTGGGCGAATGATAACAAAATGATATCTTTTTGACATCTTAAACAAAGTTTGACTTGGCCTCTGTGGAAGCCTGGAAATACAGCATACTTCATTGACTTTTTATGCTGGAAATTGATTTAATAATTGCGAGAAAAATAAGTATGTTATTCTTCAATAACTTGTACACTTACTGTCAAAAAACTAGAAGTGTCCATTAATTGTGTAGAACATTATTTGCTGTTTGTTTCCAATATCATGCTGCTATTCTGCGAATATAGCAGTTCCTCAGGCAGATAAATTAAACATGATCGAAACAATTACTATTAACCACAATAGTAAACTTTTCTCTCAGTGTGGGATATTCTCGGTCATGAAAAACTTACAAAGTTATTGTTTTTTTCATTAAATCTATAATTAATATTATTGTCGGGAGAAATTCTGACCGTGTAGTCGTGTAAGCTTCATAGCCCATTCTTCAAAAAATCTCTAGTGTGAAATTACTGTTTAGGTAGTATAAAATATAAAATAAAAAAAATGTTATTTCTCAAAAACGGGAACAGATATCAAGTTGTTAATTAGCAGCCGGGTATCCAATATGATATATAATTCACCCGTGTAGAAACATTTGACTGTGCAATTAATGTAACTTTAACTTTATATTGACTCCACTAGTAGACCAAAGCGATGTGTGGAGTATCGATCCAGAGGTCGTGAGTTCAAGTCTCACCCAAGACAGTAATTTTTCCATTTTTAAATTTATTCTAAGCTTAATAGCATCGATCGCAGACGTTTCTGCTTGTTAAAATAAATAAATTAAAAAATGCGATGTTTTTCGATATTCAAAAAAATATCCCAATAACTATTACGAGTATGTACATCTGTTTGTGAATTGGCACTTCAGCTTTATTATATGTATAGAAGATAAAAGATTAATCAAATTGAAACATGGGTGAAAATCGATTAACTAGACAGTATTCAATATATTTAATTTATGATTAGGTACACGTGGAATACCAATTACAAGTATACATTTTAATAACGCCAATTACTACACTTTTTTTGTATAATAAAACAAAGTCCCCCGCCACGTCTGTCTGTAAGTACATATGTTCGCGAATAGTTAAACTCAAAAACTTCTGAACGGCTTTTCATGCGGATGCGGATTATGTCTCCTATCACTAGAGCGGTTCTTGAGGGGTTGTTACCAGTGGTAACTACTGGTAAATTTTTTCCCACCTTTTACCACTGGTAACTACTGTGAAAAATAATTCCCAGTAGTTACCACCAACATTTTGTTAGACTTAAATACGAATAAAAACAGTATAAATAGTATAGTATAAATATAGAGTGATTTTGAATTACCTAATAAAATCACTTAAAAAATAATCTAAATGGATTTTTAAATTATCTTACATATATTATAGTTTTTGTACCTACTAGTACCGGTTAAACTGTTTCAATATTTTTGGTCAATTTTAAGGCAGTTTACTAAAACATTAATCGACGTATAATTATTTATTAAATCATTCTATATTTATACTATACTATTTATACTGTTTTTATTAGTATTTGACTCAACAAAATGTTGGTGGTAACTACTGGGAATAAAAATTCCCAGTAGTTACCACGAAACCGAGTTGGTGGTAACTATTACTGAGAATATTTTTTCCCAGTAGTTACCAGTGGTAAAAGGTGGGAAAAAAATCCCAGTAGTTACCACTGGTAACAACTTGGTGGTAACTAGTGGGAATAATCCTTCTTGAGGAAGGTTTAGGTTTAAAATTTGTTATGGTTTATTAAACTATCCCGTGCGAAGCCGGGGCAGGTCGCTAGTGTTGTACTCTACATATTATAGAATATTCATTATCATGTCAAAGCAATGATGTAGATACCATGTAATAACTAATAAGCTCAAAATTCATGTATATTTAAGTAGTTAATGTTTAACGTCGCTGTACCTGGTGATTGGATAATGACTAACGCAGGAATGTCAGGTATTAATTAAAGTAGGGCGGTGCTTAGGTAAAGTTTAGAGAATAAATATATTATTTTGAATTTTGATAATATTTTTTACTTCTAAGTAATTACATAGGTAGGTTTTGTTTTAGTAAGAAACTTAATGCATTTTTATACGTAGGTACACATAATTTGTAAGTATATTGTCTAAATACAGATCATAAATACTCTTTCACAAAATAAAAATAGTTTGGGCATCTAAAAGACAAATCATTATGAGTGGTGATAAATTAAAACACGACCGAAGGGAGTGTTTTAAATCGACACGAGTTGCGAATTACCTATTCGCACGTGTATCGTACCACGTTTTACAGCACTTTTAACTTTTGACATAGGTACGCACGGAAAGAGCTATTTCCCGCACTAGTTCGGGAAAGTAGCACCATATACCATATGTATGTACTGTAAAACAGTTTTATCTACGCACATGTCATTAGTGCTCTATAATGCGTTCAGAAATCGTAGGAAATGACCAACTTTGTTACAACCAATTTTACTATGACAACTTTCTTATCTGTGGTAGTAGTAGGTAAAATCTGTACTTTAATGCTATTACATTACTGTTTTTTATGTAACGTTATGAGTTTAAATTTGAAACAGCAGTCATAACTCAAGTGGGTGTCTATTCTAGTATCCATAGATATTAAAATAGTTATGGATACGAAACGTCAATTTAGTATGTTTTTTTTTAAATATAAACCGCACGATATTTGATCTCGAGTGACATGAGAACGCCATTTGACGTACCTACAGTTTATCTAATTAGTTTTAAGTATGTGTTTAGATAAAGTAGTGTATGTAACTGTGCATAATTAGGCATTAAACACTCGTGTGATCCTATTAAGAAACTCACTATCGTTCGTTTCTTAAACCCACACTCGTATTTTAATGCCTCTCATTATGTAGCAGTCACATAAACTACTATTATTTATGACCTCAAAGTTTGCATGTAGGCTAATAAATCTAATAATGCATACCTAAGGCATTTATTGATTTAATATTAATATAGTAGTAACGAGTGATAACGACTTGCGAGTTACAATTGACTACTAATTACGTTTACCGTTAAGTATCTTAATTAAGTTTACTGTTATTTAAGAACACCCCATCACTAATACAAAAGAGAAGGTATAAAAAGACATATTATTAAGGTCGTTTGTCACAATTATTTTCATTTCCTGGTGAAAAAACATAAGAACAATGTAAAATGATTAAATACGTTTTGAAAAAATTGGAAAATCCAAAACGACCCTTGCTTGGTCCCAATGTAAAAGCTTTACAATTTTGGGGACTTCTACTTCCAGAAAACGTAATTATGAGACATGTTTACATATGTCTACATATATCTATCATTTACTTTACGGCTACAGAATACGTGGATATATGGTTTATCAAATCGGACATGAATATGCTTTTGGAAAATCTTAAAATTACTATGTTGGCTAGTGTGAGTGTAGTAAAAGTATCGACCTTCTTGATTTGGCAAAATTCTTGGCGAGACATAATTGAGTATGTGACAGAAGCGGATTTAAACCAGCGAAAAAGTACAGACGAAACTAACCTAACCATTATTAAAAAAAATACAAAGTATTCGCGTAAAATTACATACCTTTATTGGTCGCTCATGTATACTACGGTTGTAATCGTTATGGTCCAGCCGATCATCAAATATGTACTTTCACAAACATATAGAGATAATGTCAAGAATGGAGAAGAATCATATATCCAAGTCGTGAGTTCTTGGGTTCCATTCGACAAAAATAAGATCAGTGGATATTTGGCTGCCTGCGCTTTCCAAAGCTACGCCGCTATATACGGTGGAGGTTGGATCACTTCATTTGACACTAACGCAATAGTGACTATGGTATTTTTTAAAGGAGAATTGCAGGTTCTAAGAAGAGACTCTGCAGAGATTTTTGGAACTGAAAATAATCCTGTATCTCGTGAGGAAGCAGAGAAGAGATTCAAAGAATGTCATATAAGACATGTTAACTTAATTAAGTAAGAATCATTTATTTTCTTGCAACACCAACTTATAAAACAGCTACTTGTGCCACATCCACTGCTATTACTCTTGTTATTTTTTAATTTTATTTCCATTTTTCTTTTCAGATATTCGAGTCTCTTTGACTCCTGCTTGTCGCCGATCATGCTTTTCTACATGTTTGTATGCTCAGTGATGCTCTGCGTAACTGCCTATCAGATAAGGGTAAGACCAACATATAAGACAAAACACTATAAGTAATTAAAATTCTCACAACGATTTCCAATGATTGATTTATCAGTAGGCAATCCTTCCTTCCAGTATAAAACATAAATCTTATAATTTCAGTTTGGAACTAGTATGATGCAAACGATATTACAAGTTGAATATCTCGTGTTCGGCGTGTCTCAACTCTTTATGTATTGCTGGCACAGCAACGATGTTATGTACACTGTAAGTAATTTCATGAAGTAATTCATTAAGCTCCACTTGCACCATCCCACTAATCCGGGGTTAACCCCGTTAACCCAGTGTGAAATTGTACTGGTAACCATGGTTATTGGTTTAACCGGTTAACCCCGGGTCATTGACTGGTGAAAGTGGCCCTGAGTTGTAGTGCAATTAATTCAAACTGTCATTAATTTAACAACAGTAAACATATACGTGATTTGAGTGCGGACTCGATTTACGTCCTATGCCTGATCTATAAAATATTTTCATATAGTGGGTTTTCACTTTTGTAGCATACAGAAATTCTGAAAAACAATTATATTTCAACAACTTAAACAATGTATGTTATAGCATATACTCGTAATGAAACAAACGAGGTGCTTTCATCCACTTTCGATGCGCTTAAATCGCTGATAAAGACTTGTTTCAGAGCCAGGAAGTAATTCAAGGCCCTTACGAAAGCAGATGGTGGTCTAAGAATGCTCTCCGCAAGGATCTCGTCATATTACTGGGGCAGTACCGCAAAGAAATTGTATTTTCTGCAGGGCCTTTCACCAATCTAACTCTACCCACTTTTATAAGTGTAAGTTGTTCTAAAAACTTATTTGACGAGTAGTATTATAAGGTACAGGTACTTTAAAGGTCAGGTACAGTAATTGTAGCATTTTTGCAGCTGCCATCGGGCCAATTTGCTATCATGCTACGAGGGGTATTCAAAATATTCTCGGTATGAGAATGAAAACAAACAAGTACGAAAAGTTTGATATTTTTATTTTTCAATATACTCCCCCCCTATGTTCATACACTTAAAAGATCGATCAATTATTTTTTTTAATCCCTCGTAAAAATATTTTTTATCTTTCGTGTAAAAATGCTCCTCCACTGCCGCCTTCAATGCTTCATCGTCAGAAAATTTATTTCCACGCAGATCCTTTTTAAGATTGGGGAGCAAAAAGAAGTCGCTGGGGGCTAAGTCCGGACTATACGGTGGGTGAGTAACAGTTTTAAACCCACGTTCAACAATAGCTGCCTTGGCAATATGAGCAGTATGGACGGGGGCGTTGTCATGCAGAAGCAGAATACCTTTGGTTAACTTTCCTCGCCTCTTTTCTTTAATTAAATCCTTTAATTGACGTAGAATGTTAGCGTAGTACTGTCCTGTGATATTTACACCTTTTTCTTTATAATCGATTAGTAATACTCCTTCACAATCCCAAAATATCGTGGCCATGACCTTGCCAGCTGAAGGGATGACCTTCAACTTCTTGGGATGAGCTGAACCCTTAATGTGCCACTGCATGGACTCTTGTTTACTCTCTGGGTCATAATGATGAACCCAGGTTTCATCTCCAGTAACTATTCTTTGCAGCACCTCATCAGGATTTTCACCGCACAGGTCAATAAAATCGGAACAACAAGCTACACGCATGTCTTTTTGAAGCCGAGTCAGCATTCGCGGAACCCATCTTGCACTTACTTTTGACATATTAAGATGGTCATGGATAATATCATGTACGGTACCAATAGAGAGATTGGTTACTTGTGCTATAGATTTTACCTTCACTCGACCATCTTCCAATATAAGTTTTTCCACTTTATCAATATTTTCTTGTGAAGTAGCTACTACAGGCCGGCCAGGTCTAGGGTCATCTTCAATACTCTCCCTTCCGCGTTTAAACTCGCTTGACCACTTTTGAATGGTAGATAAAGAAGGAGCAGACTCACGGTAAACACAATCCATTTCCTCTTTTATGGTTTTTTGATTTTTACCCTGTTTTGTCAAGAATTTTATCACGCATCGATGTTCTAATTTAGTTAACATTGTCAATTCGCACAGGATGTTCATGTTTGTTCAGCAATTGCAGAAAAACAAAAGACTATCTCGGTTCGAATTATACTTTTTTTTAATGTCAATGAATAAACCTTAGCGGCCAGTAACGAAAGAAATTTTAGAAGAGGTCGTAAGATATCAATACCGAGAATATTTTGAACGCCCCTCGTATTTAGTCGTGCATTTTCGTCGTACTTGTCCATACGTGTATTGGCGCAAGTGAGACGCACGATAGCTTAATAACATGATTCTAATATCACTCTGATGTTACTAGTAGATTCGAATTTATTTATGTACATAATATGATAATGCACCAGTAAATTATGAAATTAAGAATTTAATTTAAACGTTACTAAATTAGCCAAGTTTGAGGTTTAAATGCACAAACATGTGCTTTCCGCTAATGCATTAAATAATGGGTTTGCATAAATTAACAGTAAAAGTTAAATGAAAACATAAATCAAAACCTTTACATTTGTTTCAGATTTTGAAAGGTGCCTACAGCTACTACACATTGTTGACCAAGTCACAAATAGATATTTAAAAGTAGAACAGTTTCTGTAGGTATTTATACCTTAGGTACAAGTTCAATACAATAATTCGTTACCTAAGCACTAAAATACTTTATATCTGTGAATTTTCTCCTTTGTAAGTCTGTATTTTTCGAGTCTTTCTTAATCAGTCTAAATTGAATTTTAGTATATGTTTTTCTGTTTAGAACATCTTTTGGCTAACTTCCGACTGTATCATTAGATCAGCCCCATGTTAGTATATTATTGCATTGTCATTGAAATTACAAACTCCCATTACGGATCCCAATAAAAAAATAAATAGACGTGTCATTAAAGCCATGCACAGTTTCACCTTGGAGAATGTATCTGTTTTTTTTTCTATTGGCGTTATTGGCGTTTTCATGAGTCATTAATTTTTGAAAAACTATTAAGTATTTATTTTGGGAAAATAGGGATCTGTAACATCACAATAATGATAACAGATAATACATAAAATGACCCATTATGTCTGTTTGTCGAGGAATTTATCTGATCCCAGGATAATTGAAACGTGCTAAAGCTAATATCTCGCGGATTATATTATTTTTTTCCAATATTCTTTGTTTGCGTAAAAATCTGGTAAGATTCTTCTAGACTTGAATTAAACAACGATGAAATAAGATGTGAATGAAAAAAAAAGACAACATAAATATTTAGACTTGATAAGGATGTTAACGGTGCCGAGCGTTTATGTATCTGTAGCAGGTAAATTGTAAGAATCTGCCGTTTACATACGGTGTCGTCATTTTATACAAACGTTATTTGTAAAATTCTCGAAGGCAAATTGTAAAAAGTCGGCATTTTGTAAAATATCTTATGACATTAACAGCGCCGTTTGCAATTTGCCGCTTCATTTTGGTCGAAATAGTTCTTTAATTTACCACGCGTGGCGCTGTTCATCAAAACTATGAAAAACGCTGGGGTGTCCATCAAATCTGGAGTTTATTGGACTTATTAGGGGCCCATCGTGGGAGGCTTTTGGATCTGGGTGGCTCTGGGAGTGCGGAAGAGCAGCCTTTCCGCTCTCCCCTGTCGCCGACGGCGGCCAGCCTCACGGCCTGGCCACGACATTGGTCTAAAGCGACCGGCGGGGCGGCTGGCGGCGCGGAAAACGCGAGCGACCGCCAGGCATGCCACGTCAGCCACTCGCCTTGCTCGTTCCCGGGCTCCGTCATAGCGGGCAAGAGCTGAGGGGCTACCGCGAACCACGTTCGACGTGTTGCATCTCTGTCGCACTTGTAATTTCGTACGTAAGTGTGACAGGGAGGCAACACGTCGAACGTGGTTCGCGGTAGGCCTTCTTCTCTCCCTCCGCGCCTCCGATTTCGTAATTACTCTTTAGGGGTAGGACAGACAAGACCACGAGGATAGTGGGGTGCTCTGATTCCGTATGAGTGACCATTTAATTTTGGTAGCCGACTAGCCGTGAGGATGGTGGTGTGGTATAAAAATTAATATTATGTATTTGATAAAACAGCAAACCATGGTTACACTCAGACAACTATTACGTTTACGTTGACACAATTGAATGCACTAACTTTTTACACTAACGTTTATTAAGACCCGAAATGAGTTTTTGTTTTAATAATTGTATAGTTAATATTCAAAAATCAGAAAGTTCGCTACACATCACGTTAAAATAAGCGATATATAACTAGTATCTACACATCACGTTAAAATAAGCGATATATGTATTAACTAGTATACCAACTAGATTTTCAGGCATAGGTAATAATTTAACCCTTTAAATCGTATGCATAACAATGGATCAGAGCATAATAAATTCCGATACAAACATTTGCAAATCTATTTTAACAACCACCGTATATTCCGAAAATGTTTGCCAAAACAAAGGCACAGTGCGTTCAATTCCGCGTTAAAATTATGTAAATAGCAGGGACAGAGTGCTCAGGTGCCAAGTTTTTGTTTGTACCCAAAGTAATTTACATAGGTTGGTAAGAAAAATACTTGACACTTACTACTGAACACGTTTCGGTAGGCTTAGAGCTTTTTGCTCTAATAAGAAATAGTTTGACCTACATACATGGTATACAAAGTGTTTGCGTTTTATTTCGATTTAGATTAGTTACTGAAAGCTTTTATGATTCGCAAGGTTGCTTACGACAGCCAGCTGTTAAGGCCGCGTAGCCAACATGCTAATCGCTTACGCTCCGTAGCGAACGAAACGCAACCGTCAATGTCGCACTAATATGAGTAATATGGAAGAGAGATAGAGACACAAAGCGTATCGTTGTCTTAGCGCAAGCGATTGTCAGTGACAATCGCTTGCGCTAAGACAACGATACGCTTTGTTGTCACCTTGAATAGGCGGCAAGATGAGTTCTTATTTGTTAAGCCTTTTTCAGGATAGTACGATTTATCGACCACATACGCCCCAATAGAATTACAACTTTAGCATTACGATTTAAGTTGTCCTCAAAATAAAAGCTAGATTCATTGCGCATTGGAATATAAGAGATATTAATTATTTAAAACAAATCACAAGTAAAAACTTAAATATAAATACAAACTAAAAATATAAAAAATAACTACTTACTAAAACCCGGCTCGGGCTGTCCGTGACGCAAAGGTGCCCATCACGCTCGCTGCGTTGCCGCGTTGTGTTGCGATGGACAGCCTAATATAATATATTCCTGTAATCAAATAATATTTCGATTTTTTAGGAAAACCTTCTAGATTGGTGCGGCCTGGAAAAGGGTTAAGTACATTAGCTAAATTACATTTAAATCTACATAATCATATTAGTGTTCAGAAACGACAACGCCGTATGAAAATGAATGTACCTACGTATATTTTCCTTAATTAAAGTTTAGTTGGAAGTATGCTCCATGCCCTTACTAATTTCAATAGTAAGATAGTCGCATCTCTTAGATAAAGCCATGAAACTTGGCATGCGTGTAACTTATATGGCTGTAATAAAAAAGCTGAGGCAGCAATGTTATTGCGCTAAAATAATTGCGAATCAGCTTTGGTGTAGTCTCTTTCAATCAATCCTTATACGTACGTAGTTCTTCATTTACCACAGTATAGGTATCCTTTATACACTTAAAATACCAACAAACATAAATTTTAACACTGATTTAAACTTACACGATTTTTACACATTATTAAATTGTACACCGGGACTTAATCGCGTATCTTAGTTTTAAGATTTACCTCCGATTTAAGATAAATTTTGTAATGAACTAATAAGTAGGCAAGTGTGAACTAATATGGGTGGGCACTCATCATACTCAAATATATGTCCCGTAGCTCTTATGTGAGCGAATTAAGAACTATGGGATATATTTTTGAGTACCTAAGTTGTATGCACCCATATTTTTACACTTGACTGTACCTAGGTAATAACCGGAAATTATGAATACCTTTTACTACGTTCCTACGTTATACTATCTTTTTATTAAAGGGGTATTTTCTATGAATTTATTCGCGGATGAGTAACATTCCTCCCTGATATAATATATTATAATGTTATTAATTCCACCCACACCCCTCACGTTATGGTATGAATTTTTATAGCCACCGCTTATGCCTTGGAGGATACAACTAAACGGAGTAGCCATTAACAGGCTTTCCCCTCTGTCGAAAATAGGCGGCCAACGGTCATACACAATGTATGAACTGACGTTTATCTGACATGGCTATTTTTACGTTACGCATACATTTGACGTTCCCCTCCCCCGCAAAAATCGGCAGACTGTTTTGTACAGAAAATTACAGACATGGCGTCTCCGTTTGATTATATCCTCCAAGGCTTATGCATACCATCGCCCACACGTTAACTGTATATTAGTGGACCTTATGTCTTTTGTAACAAGGTCCACCGATGTACAGTTAAGAGTGTTGCTAATCGTTTCGGCCTTTCCAGAGAAAACCGTTAATTGAATTTTTTTGTGAAGTAGCGTTCATGATGGTTAAATTTTTTTTTTTTGTTATGGTTACCCAGCGGCTGTCCAGCTCTGTTGCTATGTTTCGCTTCGGGTCACACTTCTCAACCGATTCCCGTGAAATTTTGCGAGAAGGTTTAATAACTTTGAATGTATTTTTTCAGCAGGTGTATTTTCCTGGTTCGATGGTAGGTACTGAAAAATACTCAAGTCCCTATAGAGATACAATAGGTTTTATTTAGAAACATAGGTACTTAGTTAAAATTTAACGATGGAATAAAAACGAGAAATACAGGATAATTATAGCAATTGTACAGGACGGAGAACATATGAAACAGAATGAGATAAATAAATAAATATAAGAGGACCTCTTAAACAGATCATCCTAGCCCCAAACTAAGCAAAGTTTACTATTTATGGCTGCTAGGTGACGATAAATTTAACAATTTTGATGTTTGCATTCTTCATGTGAATTCATTATAACATAATTTTGCGTGCGTATACTCAGTGGCGCCCTTAGGATGTTTATTACATAGAATGTGGAAAATTTATAAAGACGATAGTATCCAGTCCAAGTTATGCATTATATTATAACTGTTTTAACTTGCTTGTTATCGTGTCTGCTAGAAGCTCGTGTAACACAGTGCCCTGCGGTCGAGATAACCCAATCTTGAGGAAAAAAAACAATGCTGCAAACAACATACACCGAAGGTATACCTACACAGTATGTTAGCATATTATACGATTACGAATGTGTAGGTTAACCAAAAATTAAGTTTTATCGAATTATAAATGTAGAGCCTACACATGTAATCTCACGAACAAACTGTCAAAAGTTCCACCTCAGAATAGGGATGATGACACATGTTGAATTTTATAACAAAATCTAGTAAAATAGATAGCAAACGAGCAATTTATCACAATAATGTGGATATTAAAATAAAATATTGAAAAATTACAAAATTACAGGACCTGAAAGTTTGAAAATTTAAGTTTTTTTTAACTTTCAAAAACGATAAATTAAAAGTAAGGGTACCATTCGATTCCTTACATTTCATCCAAAAAAATATTGTATAGCAACTATATACATAAACGCAATATTTCACCGACAAAAACGCAATTTTCTTGTTTTGTCCATACTACAAGATGGGCGATGACGTCATGGCCTCTGGCCGTTTTGTATAGGGCGTTTCGCGAGTGAAGTGCGACTGTCGGACTTTGACTACAATTTCTGACTTTTGTGTTACTTTAATGCAATGGGTCCCTTATAGACATTTGATCCTAAAAACAAACCCGATCTATTGATACCATAAAAAAAAAAATTAGTCATGTAGCCTATTGCGCCGATTGAATAAACCGACTGCGAAAAAGAAGGTCGTCTGTCGTCTACGGTCCAGTTCAAAACTGGATTTGATGATCTTTTGTTTGTATGTTAAAGCTAGGGGTGTTCTTTCCACGTGGAGCAGAGAGAGACAACCCGAAAGAAAAAGGAGATATCAAAATGATGAGACAATAATGAACATGTGTTTATTTTATCGGCAGCTGTAGAAAAAAATGTTGTAGATTAAATAATATTATGTCATTCTTGCAAAGGTTCGAACGCTCTCACAAAGACCTACTCTCAATTCTCTGAAAAAGTTCAACTGCAACAACAAAGAGCTGTTTTTCTCTCTTCGTGTTTTTCTTTCTGTCATATTACCTTTTTTGTACTCATTAGCTTTTTCTGACAAAAGTGAAGGCAAGTATCAGTTGGATGTCCGACTGCAACGTTCAAAGGGAATGTCTGGATAAATAAAAGAAACTAGTTATTCGAATAAAGGGCTTAGTAAAATTATCAGTCATGGAATTTTTAATTTAAAACAGTGAGCGGGCTTTTTAGGGTTCCGTAGCCAAATGGCAAAAAACGGAACCCTTATAGATTCGTCATGTCTGTCTGTCTATCTGTCCGTCTGTCCGTCTGTCCGTCTGTCCGTCCGTATGTCACAGCCACTTTTCTCCGAAACTATAAGAACTACACTGTTGAAACTTGGTAAGTACTTAGATGTATTCTGTGAACCGCATTAAGATGTTCACACAAAAATAGAAAAAAAAAACAAAAAATTTTTGGGGTTCCCCATACTTAGAACTGAAACTCAAAAAAATTTTTTTCATCAAACCCATACGTGTGGGGTATCTATGGATAGGTCTTCAAAAATAATATTGAGGTTTCTAATATCATTTTTTTCTAAACTAAATAGTTTGCGCGAGAGACACTTCTAAAGTGGTAAAATGTGTGTCCCCCCCCCCCTGTAACTTCTAAAATAAGAGAATGATAAAACTAAAAAAAATATATGATGTACATTATCATGTAAACTTCCACAGAAAATTGGTTTGAACGAGATCTAGTAAGTAGTTTTTTTTTTTAATACGTCATAAATCGCCTAAATACGGAACCCTTCATGGGCGAGTCCGACTCGCACTTGGCCGATTTTTTTATATAAAAGTTCTGCCTCTAAGTACAATCAACTTGTTTAATTTGTTTAAACCTTCACTTTAAATTAACATAGCCGTTAGTGATTTTATACAAAACGATCATCATTAACACACTCAATACAGTTTGTATCAATTAATTAATTGCTACTTACAAAATTTGTACAGACAGTGAAAACTAAGTCACTATACAAATTAATAGATAAAAGAAAAAGTATATGGGAGAAATAACAGGAAAATAATAAATTTCAAGTGACATCCAGAGTTTCACAATACAACTCACATGTCCGACGTATATTTGCCCACAAATAATATGTAAAATATCTGGGTGACCGAGCTTCGCTCGGAAAACATATAATAACTCGGAAATGCGCATTTTCCCAGAGATAAGACCTAGCTAGATCGATTTTTCGCCCCCGAAAACCTCTATATACCAAATTTCATCGAAATCGTTAGAGCCGTTTCCGAGATCCCCGAAATATATATATATATATATATAAATAAATAAACAAGAATTGCTCGTTTAAAGGTATTAGATTTGCGATACCTACTAAACTATTATAATTATAACGATTAATAGATGTTAAATAACTAACTTTATTCTTTATCACTACATAGTATAAAACAAAGTCGCTTCCCGCTGTCTGTCTGTCTATCTGTATATATGCTTAGATCTTTAAAACTACGCAACGGATTTTGATGCGGTTTTTTTTAAATAGATAGAGTGATTCAAGAGGAAGGTTTCTGTATAATTTGTTAACCCGTGCGAAGACGGGGCGGGTCGCTAGTATTATATATTATAACAATTCCACAATCCAAATTTCACTTAATTTTATATAACGAATAATATCTGGAACCCTTCTAAGTATTAGGGGAGCGGGGGGGGGGGGGATTGGAGCCTACTAAGAAAAATTGTTAATAAAAACGACATATGATTAAATTATAATATATTTCAAGTATGAACATAAACCTTGTTTATTTGAGTATCAGATAATCACGTTTTGAACCTGCTAAAGAAATGCTTTTTGGAAAAACAAATCAAAATATAAAAAAGTCATTCGCTCTCATTACCCCACACTTCGGAAAATGAGAGCCTAATAAATTTTCATAAGGGTAATGGGAGCCATAATTTAGAATCTTGCTGGATATGATTTTTACCATAACTAAATCAGCAAAACCTTACTCTGCTAATAAAGATAAATCTTTAGATCCTTTAGATCCTTCAGATCTTTAGATAGATCTTTAGATAAATCCTAGGCTCCCATTACCCGCTTACCTCCATTTTGATAAATAATTACATAAATATTTTAATCAGCTTTCTATCAGAATCGATTGAATGACACTTGATAGATGATTAATTTGTGTATGCAATGAATACAAACTTGTTCAACAATATCATATTTCCATGCTTATCTCGTCGCTGACAATTTGAACTTTTTGATAAGCACGGAACGAAAAAAAAACAACCGTCTCCTGCGACTCAATGCTGCACACCAACGAGTCGGCCACGTTACACGAACATTCCCGAAGGTCGAAGAACACGCCCGAGTGGTCACTCGTGCGCCAATAGGGGTAGTTTTCGGTAAAATACCATCGCTCTCATTACCCGATGGCTCTCATTACCCCCCGTTCCCTAACTCTTAATAAAACCAACGTTCAAAGTAAAATTCAAACTTAAGTATATATTGTGTTATTTTTTGCTCCTAAACAAACTCACTAAATACAAAAGTCATTTACCTCGTTTAGTCAAAGCTTTAGGAATATTTGTTTAAATCTCTCTTTACTTTACGGTCGTTTTTGCAGACACTCGACTGCTCACAGAATAGGTACTCAGCATTTTTCGAACAGTAGTTTCAAATCGCTAATTAACTAACAGAAAACTATAAATATTTATTATAATAACATGCATAATAGGTACCTCTTATATCACGAATTGATCAGAAAGCCTGTTGGTGGTTTTGTGTTTATTTACAATTCTGCTAATTATAAAATAAACCCAGTTGGTAATTAAGTGTAGGTAATATTTGTTGTGACTGTTGGACTTTATAAATTACCTTATCCCTGTGTTCTTAAAAAATAACAATAAAAATGTTTACACACTAGCACTATGCCAAATTTCAACTAAATTCGTTTAGCGGTCTAAGCGTGAAGAAGTAACAGACAGACAGAAAGACAGACAGACACACTTTTCGCATTTTATAATATTAGTATGGATTTTACCTGAGTAGGCCGGTAACGTACCAAGTGAAGTTTTATTTCCTATATGGCTGTTTTGTAAATGTTTGTGGCTAATTTCTTTTAAACTACCTTGTTACGATTTTTTTTATTTTAGCAAGCCTTTACAACAAAAGCATAAGCTTAAAATAAAGCAGTCATATAATTTTTATTTTAACTGTACATCTAGGTACTTTTGTCTGTGACCAGTGCTCTTAAAAGTTGGATCAGATCCAATAGCTCCGTGCAGTTCAAAAAGCGTATTTAGTATTTCGGTGAGGCTCTCATAAATGCGCTTGACTCGCTTCCTTTGAGGCATTCACAAGATCTCATTACTTTATTATATGTATTTACGGTTAAATGAGAGTTTTAGTTACGTAGGCATGTAGAGGTTTACAATTTTTTTTCATTTACCGTAAAATGGGGTGAGTTGGGTCAAAATTGAAATTCAAACCTCGATAACATTTTATTTTTACATATGAAAACTAAATGGTGTATACATATAATAAGTGTTCCGGACGTTTGTAGTTTAGTTTGATTTTATTTTGGGTAATTCCATTTCATAACTTTGACGATAAAGAGGAAAACCCACCTCACCCCGTAGTGCCTCGTATTTGGGGTGAGAGGGGTTTTCATACAAAGGTAATTTTGGAAGATGTTGGATCGATTTTTTTTTATTATGCTTATTACTATAGCTCCATTTTAAATTGGAATACATTATTTTTGTAGCAGTAGCCTTAAAATCCCTTCTCATCCCCCTCTCAAACCTTCTCTCCCCATTCATAACCCACCTCTCCCCGCCAAACCTACTCACCCCGTTTTACGGTACCGCATAAATTGTTGCCTATAGTAAAGCTTTTTAACGTTTCGTCATCATCATCGTCTTAAGCCACAAGGAGTAAAATATTATGCTCAATGGAGCAAATGGCATATAACTTAAGAAGAAAGGGGACGACCGCCCCGAAACCGCCTTTCCATACAAATGTAGTCCCTATTTTTTTCTCCTTCTCTCCTTGTTTCCGGATATTAACATTATTAAAAATATTTTTACACAATTTGATGTATTGTAATCATAGCTATTAGATTTTTTGGAATTATCTTATACCTTTAAACGAGCAAGTCTTGTATATTTATACAAGGTAATTCCGGGGTCGTGGAGCAAGCAAGGAGCATTTAGCTTAGTTTCTCCTAAGGATTACGATAGGTTAGGACTAACAAAATTCCTGTGGCTTATTTTAGTCATCACAGTAAAAAAAAAACTCTGGG